>NW_017729033.1:12054770-12075162 GCF_001723915.1 Gavialis gangeticus
TGCTGCTGCTGCTGCCGCCGCCGCCGCCGAGGTAAGCAGTCAGTACAGAAAAGAAGTATGTACAATGGAAGTTAAAAATGCAGTCAGAAAGTTGGTTTTACTTTTACAGAGTTTGGAGCTGCAGGTCCAAAAATTTAAAGGATGTTTATACTCACCTACTATTATTTACAATGTCCCTGACAGAATGAAATATCCTCCACATTAATCCCTTCTGGAAATACAGGGCTTTCCTATGCCTTATGTCTCTTAAAACGTATAATACAAAACAGAGACCATAGAAAAATATATGGACAAGCATAAATATGACTCTTTGCCTCAGACGCATCCATGCAGCGACAGTGCCTATAAATTTATATTATAGCTCTACTGCCATCCAGTGATAGAACGATTTTTAGTGAAGATATCCTTAAAAAGTATGTGTGCAAGTTATAGACGCTACTGAGCTCCTACAAAGCACCAGGACAAACTTAACATTCTCGCCTTTTTTCCGTGCCTGGTAGCTATGGTTTCTCATAACAAAAAGAATAAAAAAGCCTCTAGATAACTGCAAACCAATAAGAGGTAATTGGTTAATTGAAGTGGGGGAGAGGGGAGGGGGAAAACATAGCTGTTAGTCTTTGTGGGAAATGTAGATGACACTAATCCACATACAAGGCCAAAAGATCTGATATATCTTTTGTTTGGCGTGGTTTTCACAACATCAGTGACAAACGATGCCTTATCATTAATAAAGACATTGCATCCCTTAAATTTATCTTTGCATTTGCTGTTAGTTTCTTAGTAGCCATGTTCTCCACTCTGAGGGTTATTTCAGCATAAAAGCAAAAAGGCTTGGAGAGCGGGAATCTATGCTGATGTAAATCAGTATGCATCTAGAGCAACTCCCTGAACTACATACAAATACTCTGGTAGGCCCCTACATAACAGATGTTAGAAACTAGGCCCATGAGATTCAGTTCATGGCAGTCCTTGTGGTGTTTCCACCGAGTCCTGGAGCCTACTCCAACAGTACAGGGGAAGGGTCTTTTGACTAAAGACTTAAGGGAATCTGTCTGATGTACTGGGCATCTGTAATGAAGCAATTTACCCAGCAGTATCATCTATTATTTTCAACACACAGTCACCTCAAGACTACATGGCTGTTACCATAGCCAGTCTGCTAGGAGCTCTACCTATAAGCGGCTGGGGCTTTGATGTTGAGAATAGTCACCTGTGTGATCAGAGCAGGGTCCAGAAGCCAGGTTCAGGAACTAAGTCAGGAGGCAAGTAGGGTGCAGGGTTAAGCCTGGGCAGATAACGTATCAGGAGCTAGAAGCTAGAGTGTAGGGCTGAAATCAGAAGTCAAGGTCATAAGCCAAAGTCTGCATTGCAGAGCCAAAGCCAGAAGACAAGCTCAAAAGCTAAAATCAGCATTAGTCAGGGTGCCCTAAGCAGACCAGGGGCTCAATAAGGCGGTCTGTTGCCCAGACAGTTTGCTGCTATCTGCTCTGACCAGTGTGCACAGGGCCCTCTTCCTGTAGCCCTGGGGCATGACATAACTTGATTACTTCCAGTTGATGCCTGGGTCTGATTCTACACCGGCTGGGCCTAGGCTTATTATACTTCCAGGATAAGATGCATTTTATATAGCCCTTGCTGATGGAGAGGTAGTTCCTCAGCAAGTGTAAAATTTCTAGTGCTTTTTCCCAGGGTTAGCATCTATGTATGAGTGGAGGAATCTAACAGAGAAAAGGAAACATGGAAGCATCCCCATTGACATGGGTGGCAAAAGATAAAAAGGGTCCCATTCCTTTGCATTCCCGCAATTAGAATCTGCAGATACGGAGGGGAGCCCCCTGTTGCTGTAATACTGTGGGATCTGAAATGGAGATGCTAGGCTATAACATACAGTGAGACTATGGGCCAAATTTTTACTGGAGATGACTCCATTGACTTGAGTGGAGAGAAGCGTCAGTCACATATATGGTTTAGATTGGATTAACAAAAGCATTTATCATCTGACAGATGAATGCAGTAGGTATGCCATCAGGGCTGAAATATCTGCTAGAGGCTCATAATCCAGTAGAGCTAACTTACCCTCTTTCATCCCCCTGAGAAAGAGCTGTTCAAACTCAGCAGCTCAGGCAACATTTTCTCTGGTCTTGCAGCCACTGGGTGTATGCACGTGTGTGCGTGCATGCACACACACACACACACCATCTGAAAGACAATCTCACTTGAAAACTCTGTTTTGCACTTTATTCTGAAATGAAAGAAAACTACTAGCTGCCTGTGATTTCATCTCAGCAATATAAATCAACCTGAGATAGCTTAAAGCTGGGCCCAGGCCAAACAAACATTGTATAAATGTTAGCAGACCTTGTTACTACCACAATCCCAGCTTTGACTTTTCCATTAGACATGAAGCCAGGTGTCATTCGCTGCTTGGCTTAGTTGGGAACACATTGCACAGTGCTGAATGTGAGTTCCATATAGTTTTATTGTGTTGAAGAGAAAGGGTGGACTTTTAGGGGTAACGTTAAGGGCTAGATTCACAAGTAAAATTTAAGCCCAGTATCGCACAGGGATTTTTTGGTGATGTTTTTTATTGGATCAACAGTATAGCTAGTCCTGAGTAAGGGCACTTTGTGTTCCAATACCTTGTCTAATATCTCTCTCAGCCATACCTTAGAGCCAAGAAAAAATATCACCAAAAAACCCTTGACCGAGTTTGACACTGAGTGAAGAACAGCAAATTCACTGGAGAACTACCAAAGCTAGGTATGATGAAACACTGTTTAAAAAAAATAAATAAATAAAGCATAGCTTACGCCTTTCCACCTCCTCAAGAAAAGTTAGTCATCTAATTCCAAGCTAGGAGGAAGCACTATGGGCACTTTTACATGTGTTCATATGCATTTTGATTAGAGTGTGTTTGAGCAGACTTGATTAATCGAGTCTTGTTTAACTCAGTTAATCGAATCTGCTGGGGTGTCTTGTGTGTTCAGCATCCCTGGGCATTTGTACATGCAACATTTTTTGCCCTTTTTTGCACTGCAACGGTGTGACTATTTGCAGGAGCAGGTTTTCTGAACACTTTAAAACTCTTTCTGGTGCATTAAAGTAAAACTCCTTGGACGTAGTTTAATTTGCCACAAATTAAAGTGTTGCATCCATGGATTCATTGAGTGCAAACACAAAGACACTCAAAGGCATGTAGTGAGCCTCTTTGTCCACCAGATGGCATTGCAAATTTTGTAGCTCACCCTTTGAATTGCTTCGTTTTTTCCCCCTTGTGCCATTTCCCGGCTCTCCCTGCTCCCACAGCTGCATGGCAGGGCACAGGGTGTGGGGGGCAGCACTGGACCATCTTGCTCTCCTGCAGCATCAGCCAGGGAGTGGATTTAATTCATTTGAAAACCTAGTGTGTGCAAATACTGATGCAACACTCCAAAATAAACAAATTTCAATTTTATGAACCTATTTACTTTAATGAGGATTAAAATAAGTCAGTGCAGAGGCAGAAAAGGATCTTGGAGTCATCACTGATGCCAAGATGAACATGGGCTGGCAATTTGGGGATGCGGTCAGGAAGGCCAAACACACCTTGTCATGCATCCACAGATGCATCTCAGGCAGGTCCAAGGAGGTGATATTCCCTCTCTATGTGGCAGTGGTCAGGCCACAGCTGGAGTACTGCATCCAGTTCTGGGCGCCGCACTTCAGGAGGGATGTGGACAACATGGAGAGGGTCCAGAGGAGGCCACTCGCATGATTAGGGGGCAGCAGGGCAGACCTTATGAGGAGAGGCTACAGGACCTGAACGTGTTCAGCCTCCACAAGAGAAGGCTGAGGGGGGGTCTAGTGGCCTGTTACAAACTAGTCAGAGGGGATCAGCAGGCATTGGGGGAGTCCCTGTTTCCCCGAGCACTGCCAGGAGTGACCAGGAATAATGGTCACAAGCTGGCAGAGGATAGATTCAGACTAGACATCAGAAGGCGCTGCTTCACTGTCAGGGCAGCTAGGATCTGGAACCAACTTCCAAGTGAAGTGGTGCTGGCTTCTACCCTGGGAAGGCTTAACAATCACCTTGCTGGGGTCATTTGACCTCAGTACTCTTTCCTGCCATGGCAGGGGGTCGGACTTGATGATCTGCTCAGGTCCCTTCCAACCCTACTAACTATGAAACTATGAAATCCCAGGATGTGTACAGGCACCCACTGTGTTTCAACATAGCAGTGGGGGTGCTTTAACTAAAGCTCATTCAACGAGCTTTAAAGTGCCCCGCCACTATTTTGAAATACGGGTTGCTGAATGCACGAAATGCTGCAGGCACTTTAAAGTGGCTCCTGAGAGCCTCTCTAATTGGCTCTTTAATTTGGCCACTCTAATTGGCTCTGAGCTCCTCACCCCAGAGCATGTGTGTGTGCCATCAATGTCTGAAAGCTTGTCTAACATCTCTCAACAACACAGCTAGTCCAATAAATGTTATCACCAAAAACTCTTGCTTCTTGCATATTTTCTGGACTATCGCAGCTATAGCACGCCAACCCTCTCACAAGATCTTCCACTGCATTGTTTCTGAAGTCTAGGTAGCTAATTGGGGGTTAGGATTGCACTGGTAGGCAAAGTGCTTCCAAGTTAGACATTGCAGTGCTGGACTACTACAGGCCATATAGATACTAAAACCTCTTTGATCTTCTCTGCCAAATGTCCCTCTTGCCACATCCAGTGGACAGGAGTGTAAGTGAGGGTGAAGGCTGCAATTTTCTCGCTCTTTCCTTTCAAAGCTGTTCCACTTCCCTACTTCACATGGGTGTTTTAAGGAGAAATACAGTAAAAAGCATGAGGTACAGCAGAAATGTTGGGCAGATGACACAGCTATAGAGCAATTTAGTACACATTACATTTGTAAACCAATGGAAGTTACACCTGGCATTACACCGGTGAAGAATCTGACCTACTCTATATCAGTGATGCCATTTCCAAGTCCTGATACTGCAAATGCTTGCTGCTCTGCTTGCTTTGCTTATTATTGTTTGTAAGCCATTTTGAGACATGAAGGAACACCCGGTACTATCTAAATGAGAGATCTTGTTATAACCAGCTTGGTTCTGTGCCAAAAGGGCATGAAGAATAATTCAGAAGATTTGAATCCTTTGGAATATTTATGGCAAAAACAATATTAAAGATCAGAGCATCCAAATAAAGACTCCTGAAGCCAAAGCAGGTGTGATAGGATCTGATAAAACCAGTTTAAGAGAGAAAAAAATGGCCTTTTACAGCAGAAAGGCTAATAATGGACTGAGGATATTTGTTCCAATTACCCCCTTTTTTTTTGTTCAGAACATAGTATCGTCCAAGGAAACATTTATGGACTCAAGCGGCTGAATTATAGAGCTGCCTGTCATGCCTGCATCTAAATGGATGCGGAAAGGAAGCAGTGTGAACAAAGGATAAAAAAGAAGGATGGAGACAGCACAAGGCAGCAAAAGAGAATTTTATTTCACACCTTTTTTTCCTTGGCTCCTGTCACAATGCGATGGCATGTTTCACGAGGAGGGAGATGCCAGATGGTCCGGTTCCATTGCAGGGGAAAAGATCATTTGAAAAGCTCAGACCTTTCCCTTCAAAACAGATTTTTTTTCTTTTCTTTTTAGATAATTTGCTTTCAGCAGGCAGAGACTTATAAACGGCGACTTCCATGCTGGCATCGTAGCCTTTTCTTTTGAACGCAGGAGGTTAGATAAAGAAAGTTCAATTAAGAGCCTGCTTTCCCGTGACTGATAATGGCTTTGACATTTGCAGAGTCTCTTGACAACAGTGCCTGGCCAAGATGGAGTAAAACAAATCGAAGAACGGTTTCTTTGCAGAAAACTGACAACATTCAATGGCAGTTGGGCTTGAATCGTTGAGCACTTTAGCAAGCGTGGCATCAAAAATAATCCCTTCCCAGCCTAGAGATATGTGGGAAGGAATCGGTGCAATATTATTAGAGATCTCCTTTTATTCTGGATAAACACAGGAGTGAAGCAAGCTGAATGGGGTTTTCCAAACCTTGTGCTGAGTAGAGACAGAGGCTCATGGCCCTGGATCTCTAACATCTGTGGCTTTGCAGCCCCTGTACCCAGAATGTGGCAAACATAGGAAAGTCTGCTCTCTTTAATAAATGTCATAATGCTGGTAATACCAGCATGAGCAAAGTATTGACTCAGGATAAGGGAGTGAGGAAGGTCTTTGCCTAATGCTTTGCTTTTTGTTCCTGATGCTTAAGGAAACATCCAGATAACTGGAGTGGAGTGAACATCCAGAATGTAATTCGCCCCTGGCCAGACTGGTTCTCCCATTATGGCACAGGATGCCTTGTGAACAGAAGCTTTTTGATCCACTGCCCTAGACAGGGGCTACAGGGGGCAATGTGTGTCATTTGCTCCAAGGCTCTGGTTGCATTCTTGGGCATAGGTATAAGCCGATATTCTGGGCTGCTTCCTGGAATAAACTAAGGCTGTCTCTCTGGGGCTGCAGATGGCTTGAGGGTAAATTGAGAAGTTCAAGATGCCAAATAATGCCTTTTAGGAATATTGACCTTTTGGTGCTTACTTTGCACGCACACAGACAGTTCAGTTGAAATGCACTACTGTTTGCCCTGAAAATCTTCAGGGGAAAATGACTAAATCTGATTTTCAAATGCATTCAGAAGCAATAAGCATTTTCCATACAAAGCATTTCTGAGTAAACAGGAGCTGTTTAATCCATCCTCCTGCTTGTGTGGTAGGCAGAGGGGAGCAGTATGTAGGAAAACCTGTGTGAGGAAAGAAGCTAACTAATTTGATAAAGGATTGGTTACCCTGGTGTATCAAACTCACCTTGGGCACCAGGCTGGATCCGGACTACAGAGCTCCTTGCGAGCCAAGTCTCGACTGGGGCAGAGGGCAGTTCATGCCGTGGCCATGACAGCAGCCGTGCTCCAGGAAGCCACTTGTTGTGGCAGAGGTACACCAGCGACAGCAGGTCAGATGGCTACAGGGCAACCAGGGGCTGTGTCCCATATCCCTTGTTCATCACTCTGCCACTGATGGCCACGTTCACCAGCATAGGCGAATAGTAGGGGGTGCAGGGGGGGCCAGTGCCCCCCCAAAGGCTGACACTGATGCTGTTGGTAGGGCCGGTGCTTCCCCCGACAGGGTCACCACCATCAGCGGGTTCTGCGGGTGCCCCCCCAGATTCAGGAGGCACCAGTCACTCCTGTTCACCAGTACCCTAGGGACTCCAATTCTGCAGGAGGCCATAGCCCAAGACCTATATCTTGGCACTCCTGCCCTACTTCATCTGTTGTCCTAAGAAATCACATCAGTGGTCCATCTAGTTGGATGTTCAATCTCTAACAGTGGCAAGTGCAAGAAATATGCACTGACAATTATGGGATAATCCATCCCCTGGGAAAGTCTTTTCTGAGAATCAGGCATTTTCTCTGAAGGTTTTCTCCCTCCTTGTGAAACATGCCATTGCATTGGGACAGAGGACAAGGACATGATGTGATGTTCCCCCCCAGTGTGATATGGCTAGGTTAGAAGAGAGGCTACTTGAATTAGTGAAGACTATTGCCTTTTGCTCAAGAGCTGGAGGCTTGTGTTTCTGGAGCTGAAGAACCAGGTTTCTAGTCTCAGCTCCCAGCTCTATGAGTGTCATTGGTTTGCTGTTTTATAGCTCATTAATTTGTTACTCTAGGCTTGTATTCAGGGTGCCCTTCCATATTTGTCTTTCATTTGACATCATCTGAGTCAACATAATACAAGTAATTTTTTTAGAAAGATAAAGGGGAATGACTCCTGCATTTTTTTAATAGTCCATCAATTCCTGGATTTTTATCATAAAAAATATAGGTGTATATGGTGCTTTGGGTATATGTGTGTGAACATACACACACACACATATATACTTTATGCACACACACAAAATCATGTAAACTTGATACATGTATACACACTTACACACACAAACATACCAGTATACACTTTACATACACACACGCATATAAATGTATACATATTCACAAGCATACATACTTTATACACAGACATTGATAAAATAGTGATGCTTTACATACCTATGGCATCGTTACCTAACCCAAATTCCCTATATTATTGTTATTTAGATTTATATCCCGCTCTATCAACAAAGGCTCAGAGAAGCTTACAATAAATCACAACATACGGTGCAGGAACATGTAATAAGTTGCTGCTCACTGTATCAGTAGAATGTGTGCAGCGTTAAGTATGGTGTTAGGGTGACAATATTTGGATCTTGGGGAGCATTGGATTTGCAGCTGAATAAAGGCTATAACCTGTGGCCTAGCAAGTTGCTCGCCACAAGGCAGGATGATATGTTAAAAGTAACATTGCAAGATGCTTAGGCAAGCATTTTCCTAACGATCTAGTATTGTTGTAAGCAATATTTCATAGATTTCATAGACATTAGGTCTGGAAGGGACCTCAGAAGATTGATCCAGCCCCCGGCCCAAAGGGCAGGAAGTCAGCTGGGGTCATAGGATCCCAGCAAGATAAGCATCCAATTTGCTCTTGAAGGTGTTCAATGTAGGTGCTTGAACCACCTCCGAAGGCAGGCTGTTCCAAACCTTGGGGGCTCGGACAGTAAAGAAATTCTTCCTTATGTCCAGCCAGAAACAGTCTCACAGGAGTTTATGACCATTCGACCTCGTCATCCCTTGGGGTACTCTGGTGAATAAACATTCCCCCAGATACTGATGGTCACCCCTGATAAACTTATAGGTGGCCATCAGATCACCCCTGAGCCTGCGCTTTTTCAGGCTAAATAATGTAGCTTATTGTGTAAGGAAAACAGGATGCAGACCACTGGCTATCGTTAAGGAGATGAAGCAGAAGCAAAACCTTGGAGACGGCAAGAAAACAGCGAAAGACCTCAAGTGACCAAAAGACACCTTCCAGAAACACTGTAAGGCATTTTATTTTGGGTGGGCTCTTAGAAGGAGGGGTTAGGTTTTGAGAAACTGTTTTGGGATATTGTTGTTTATTACATACAATTCCCTTTTACTATTTTCACAGTCTTTATCCTGGATTTTGCTTTTTGTTGTACCCTGCCCTGAGCCTTTTCTGGGGAGGGTGACGTATATTTAATAAATGTGTAATAAAGAAATAATCCCTAAGAATAACACAATCTGCTCTCCTCCCCTTCTGGGAACCCAAGCAGAGCACTGAGACGTGTGATCAGGGCTGCTCAAAGCCACCTACACTGCCCATAATCATGCAAGCAGCTGACATGAATGGGCACAGTCATGCTTCTCCATGGTGGTCCCAGTCCCTCTGGAAGTGGAACGGACTTAATCTTATTATTCAGGGTCAGCCATCTGTGGAGTGAGCAGGGCAGTGCTCTGTGACAGCATGACAGGGCAGGCCCTATAATCTTCTTAAAAATGTTTGGGCACTCAGAGACATGTGCACTGATATCCATTGAAAATTCCCTGCCAGCACCTGTCAAGGAATATCCAGAGTGGCTATAGTTTCACTATTGACACCTCGTCATGTGAAGCCAGTTAAAAGGCTGCCTTGGTACCCCACCGCACTTCATCTTGAATGAGAATGACATTGAATCTCTATTGGGAGCAATTAAAATCGCCAATCCATCTTTCAGGCGAGATTCAGTCCTCGAAAAAGCAGGAATCAAATATTTGTTCTCCCAAGTGACAGACTTTGACTGGTGTATTAAAAAACAAATTGAATTAACTAAACTAATTTCCTGTATCAAGTTACTAACATTATTGTAAAAAAACAATGTTTTAAACGAATCAGAACTTTCACCTTCCAACTGCAGTTACAATTCAATTTTAAGAGTTAAAATACAGGGAAACTCTTTCCTTGTGTTCATATTTAAAGAAGTAATTACCTCTTCTAGTTTTGGATTGTATCTAATGAAGAATAAAGCTTGGCATCCACTGGGATTTCAATGCAGTACGATGATTACGTCATTGCTAATATCTGATTGTTCTCCATGAATTTTATTTTCTATTTTCCCCACGATTGTCTCATCCTTGCTATCTGCTAAATTGGTTGCTGCTTTTAATGATAGTTGTATGAATTCTCTGAAGATGATTCAGAATGGGTAGACCAAAATATTTAAGAATAACTTTTTAGGTTAGTGTTAAATGACATGTCTAATTTAAATGGCCTCCTTTTAGTTTTCCCACATCTAAAAAGTCAGCAGAGTCTTTGGCCAAACCCTCACCAGAGTAAAACAGTGTGTTTCAATCAATTCCAATATCCATATTTTTTTCTTATTTTCTTTATTTATATCCAAGCTATTTTACTTCTTTTTTGGTTTAAACTACTGAACGAAAAAAGCTAATTATTTGTGCAGTGCTAGTTCAGACGCACAAAATAGAGCAAAGAACCCAGGTATGAATTAGGTTAGAGAAGGCCTTGTGAAAGCCTTCATAGGAGAAGGTATCCAGGTTATAGCTGTATTGGTCTAAAGGAAAAGGCAACCAGGATTCATAGCAGAGATGATATCTTTTATTAGGCCAAAAGGATTTTTGCAAAAAAAAAAATCTTTAACTGCAAGCTTTCAGGCACAAACATCCTTTATCAGGCATTGGAGAAAAGATTGTAGAAGTTCTCCTGGGTAGAAATGAAAGTTCATGTTTGTAGTCTCCCATGGCTTTCCACTGCACGCCGCAGCTGTGTGTTCTTCTCCAGCCTCACCGTGACTTCTAGGACTGCACAGCCTGGCTATTGGGACGACTTCGGGTCAGTCCCCCAGGGGTCTCTCCTGCCACATCTTTGATGATGGTAATTGTTGTATCGGGAGAACGATGTTTGGTTCCGCTTCTCCTGGTATCTTCCCTCGGTCATTCCCATTGGTCCTTCTCCTTGGGGCTGCACCTCCCCTACACGCCTACCGCCAGCCGTGATGTTGTTATGTGTGTTGTCGAGATCGATGATATGAACCTTATTGGCACTTGGTCTCTCAGAGTCTTCGGCCGCAGGCTAATAGTGATGTTTCTTTGCCGAGTGCCTCCTGCAGCCTCCTCTTTCTGTGTCTACATGGCATCCAGCTTTGGCAGTATTCTGTCCCCTGGTGTGTTGCCTTCTCCCCGGGTTTGGTCCCTGCTGTCCATCCATGGCATCTAGATCCTGGCCCTGCTGGGTCCGGCCATACTCCAGTCATTACTGCTGCTCCTTTCAGTCCATATCCACCTTGCAGCTATCTCTTTGGGCCCTCCGTGGCTCTGTGCCTCTGTTGAACCTCCCATCTGGGGTCTCCACCAGATCCCCTTGCTGGAACTGCCTGAGTGCTCCGGCCCGTCTGGGCTGGTTGAGGACTCCGCTTCCGGCCCCTCGGCTTCTCTTCTGTCAGGTCTTTTATGCCGGCGTTGGGCATCTGCCTGACCAATCGGCCCTGGCACACCATTATAAAATGTGCCTAGGGTGACGTGGGAGCTGCTCCTGCCTCCTCCTGACTCTACTGGGGGTTTTTCTTTGATTTTTCTCTGCAGCGGCTCCAGCTGCTGCAGTTTCACTTTTGCCGTGATTGGCTCCCGGCTCGGTGTCCCGATACCTCCCCGTCTCTCCAAGTAAGTTTTCACCCCCCCACCCCACCATTTAAGTTGCCTCGTGGCATCTTGACATCTGACTGTCACTCTTTTTTGTTTTCACCAGATGTTGTATGGAGGTCATTCTGTCTTCCTCCCACTTCACCACACCTTGACAGAAAATCAGCAACACAGTTAGTATCCCCCCGGTCGATAACTTACCCTAGACATAAATGGTTGTAATGACAATGTCCACCACATGATACGTGCATTGTCATATTTAAATCTATTCAGCCACTCTAAGGGCGTGTGATGGGTGACTAGATTGAACTCTCATCCCATTAAATAGTACTTAAAGTAATTTACCGGTCATTTTATGGCCAGGCACTCTCTTTCAATCATTGAGTACCTGGTTTTTGGATCATTTAGTTTCCGATTAGCATAGGTGATCGGATGGTCCATGCCTACTTGCTTCTGGCAGAGCACCATGCCAACGGCTGTCTCAGAGGCATTTGTTTGCAGAATGAAAGTTTTGGAAAAGTCAGGAGTTATGATGATGACATAGTTACACAATACCCTTTTGATGTCTTCAAAATCATTTTCCATCTTAGGGTTCCAATCAATGGGACCCTGTACTTTTCCCCTATAGTATCTGTCAGTGTTGAAGCTTGTTCCCCAAAATGAGGAATAAATTTTCTATAATAGTTTGCCAGCCCTAAGAAGGCCTGCATCTGGCATTTCATCTGTGGAGGTGGATATTTTTTCTATTATTTCTATTCGAAGCGTCCCACTGTTCTTTAGTACTATTACCAGTGGGCTTTGCCAGGGGATGCGTGAAGGCATGATGAACCCCTGTGTCAACATATTTCATAGTTCTTGTCGCACCTTTTCTCACCAGTGATGGGGAATGGGTCTCCGTCTTTCTTGCACGATGGCTCCCTTTGGCGTATGGATCTCATGTCATATTCCCTGGGCCCGTCCAGGCTTTTCATTAAATACCTCGCCAAACCTCATCACCAGCCTTCACAACTGTCTGCACTGTTCTGTGCTGAGTCCTGGCTCATGTATCAGCTGGTCATTCTGATCTGTCTTCTCCATTGGTTCCCCTGCTTCAGGTCCTAACTCTTCCCGTGGTTGCTCCAGGCTTAACAACCACTCTTTGGGTTCCCGCCAGGCCTCAACAAATTCACACAGTAGATTTGTCACTCTTTCCTATGCCTGGGGGACTTCGTAATCTACTGGTCCGGCCTGTCGCATGATTTCAAGTGGCCCTTGCCATCACGTTAACGACTTGTCTGCCATAGTTGGGAGTAAGACCAGAAATTTATCCCCCACATGGAAATCTCAGACGTGGGGCCCCTTTGTCATACTCCTGACATTGCTTCTGCTGAGCCTCGGCCAGGTTCTCCTGTGCTAGCCACCTACCTTTCACCAGCTGCTGCATCATCTCTTGCCTATGCCATCAGATGCCGACCTCTGGTCATCCTGAGCTCTCCCACCCTTCTTTCATGTCCTGCAGCAGACCTGGAGGCTTGTGACCATGTATCAATTCAAATGGAAACAGCCTCATTGATGTCTGTGGGGTGTCCCTTAGTACAAACAGGAGGGGTATGAGTATCAGATTCCACCTATATAGCAATCTGTTTGTCTGAGAGTGGTACACCAAGGTACGGAGTTGCCGTGTCTTTAATACCTGGCACATGGCCCATATCAACCTGGACATACAATTTGTCCCCTGGTCTGTAATTATTTCCCTCAGGACTCCCACCCAACATATCCACTTTAATAACTCCTCCACGATTTGGGGAGTTGTCACCAATCTCAATGGTATTGTGTCCAGGTACCGTGTTGTATATTCAATTATGACTAGTATATATTGGTGTCCGGTGCTATTCTTTGCCAGGAACAGTACAATATCTAATGCTGTGCAGTCGAATGGTACCTCAATCAGTGGCATTGGTTGAAATGTTGTCTGCGGTGGCTGTCTTTCTTGGACCCTCTGCCACTCAGGACAGGCTTCATAGTGCCAAGTGATGTCATCCTTCATCCCCAACCAGAAAAAACACTGCCCCACTCTGGTCAGTGTCTTATCCACCCCGAGGTGACCCCCCATAGGGCTAGCATGTACTACCCTCCATACCCAACTGCGTAGTCTTCCAGGTACTACTAACTGTCGGGTCCATTTCTTAACCCGATACAGTAACCTCTTATGTACCCAAAAATATGCATCACTTATGTCTGCTGCTGGCCGTATGACCTCTTCCTCGACCTGGGTGACCTTCATCTCTCGGATCCTCCACAGCTCATTGTCTTCTTCTTGCGCGGTACGAAATTGTGCGTCCTCAGCACCCATCCTAAGGATAACCCATTCTTCCTCTCCGGATGAAGCTAACTCTTCCTCCGCTACCCAAACTTCCTCTTGGGGCCACCTTTTGTGCCTCAATTCTTCTGCACGTACTTCTTCTAAAACTTCATACAATGGCAGCCAATCCCGTCCTACTATCATCTGGCCATCTAAATGTGGGGCAAATCTGACCCATAACTTGACTTTATCATTGGCGATATTCACATCAATGACACCCCTTTCATACTGCTCTGTCTTGCCATGTATGCAGCGCATTCTGATCAGGAGACACCATTTGATAGCATACCTGGGGACTATTCTGGTTTGTACTAGCATCTGGGAGCATCCGGTGTCTAATGTGGCCTGGAGTGGCATACCCACCACCCATGCCATCACCATGAGACAGTCCTACACCTCTGTTTCCTCGCTGCTCCCAAAACTACAATCCATTTCTTCTATCAGCTTGCTGGTTTCCAGTCGTTCCTTCAACCCCGGGACCTCTCCATTGTGTCTCCACTTATCTGGCACCCCTAGGGTACACTCTCTGGAAATATGGCTGGCCTTACCACATCAGTAACAGATGACTCCTTGCCTGGCGTATTGTGAAGGTCCTTGTCGGGGCTCATCCTCTTTCTTGGGGCCCGTACTTCTATAACTTTTCTCCCTAAGCTGTTCCCCTTCCAAGGCCACAAAAGCCTCCGCAATTCTTAGTGCTTCAGCGGCCATCTGAGGGAGATGCCGATGTACCCATACATGGGTGTCCTCTTCCAGATCTTTTATGAATTGTTTGAGCAGGATCTCATCTCCCAGTGCTGCCTGATCTACCTTTCCTGACGGCACACATTTATCCAGGAGATCTTTTAACAGCTGCATCAGATTTCTGGGCTTACATTCTTCCTTGCCTTTTCAGGCCCAGAATAACCAGTGGTAGTGGTCAAGGGTGAGCTCTAAGCGATGTAATATGGCAGCCTTAACCTTTTCATAAACAGGCATCCTCCCTTGGCAAGGCTCAGCAGGCGGCCTGTGCCTTACCCACTACCAGTGATCCGAGTTGACTAGCCCACTGTAGCCTGTCTAGCCCCATCTGGATAGCTGTCCTCTCGAACAGCTTTGGGGCTTTTTGTTGTTCTCCCGCCCTGGCGGGGGGTCAGGCTAGAAGATCTACTAGGTCCCTTCCGACCCTTAATCTATGAATCTATGAATCTATGAAAGACTTGATACATGCCTCTACATCATCCTCGTGCATCATCCGACGCATCTGGAAGGTGGTCCAATTCCAACACATCCACTCCTGCTGCTGGATCGTTTGCTGCTCCTGGATTTCTAGCACCTTAGTCACCACATGTAGCGTTGGCCCTAGCAAATCAATCTGGGTGTCCAGGTTAACTTCCATGGTGGTTTCAGCCTCCAGGGTAACCCTCTCTTCACTATTCCTGGCCAATGCACCAATTTGTAGTTTCCCATGCCTTTCCCCTGCATGCCGTGGGTGTGGGTTCTTCTCGAGCCTCACCATGACTCCTAGGACTCTACGACCTGACTATTGGGAAGACTTTGGGTCAGTTCCCCAAGGGTCTTTGCTGCCACATCTTTGATGATGGTAATTGTTGTATCGGGAGAATGATGTTTGGTTCCGCCTCCCCCTCAGTTGTTCCCATTATTCCTTCTCCTTGGGGCACCACCTCCCCTACATCCCACCTACCGCCTACTGCAGTGTCATTACCTGCATCATTGAGGTCAATGATATGAACCTTATTGGCGCTCAGTCTCTCAGAATCTTCAGCCGCAGGCTAATAGTGATGTTTCTTTGCCAAGTGCTCCCTGCAGCCTCCTCTTTCCATGTCTACACATTGTCCGGCTTTGTCAGCATTCTGTTCCCTGGCATGTTGCCTTCTCCCTGGGTTTGGTATCTGCTGTCCATCTATGGCATCTGGATCCTGGCCCTGCTGGGTCCGGCCATACTCCAGTCATTACTGCTGCTCCTTTCAGTCCACATCCACCTTGCAGCTATCTCTTTGGGCCCTCCCTGGCTCTGTGCCTCTGTCAAAGCTCCCATCTGGGGTCTCCACCAGATCTTCTCACTGGAACTGCCTGAGTGCTCTGGCCTGTCCAGGCCGGTTGAGGACCCCGCTTCCAGTCCCCTCGGCTTCTCCTCTGCCAGGTCTTTTATGCCAACATCAGGCATCCACCCGACCAATCAGCCCTGGCACACCATTATAAAATGTGCCCAGGGTGGTGCGGGAGCTGCTTCTGCCTCCTCCTGACTCTGCCATTTTTTCCCTTTGATCTTTTTCTGTAGCAGCTCCGGCTACTGTGGTTTTACTTTTGCTGTGATCAGCTCCCAGCACGGCATCCTGCCGCCTCCCCGTCTCTCCAGGTAAGTTTTCACAATGTTTCATAGGATTTCACAGAGGAGTCAATAGACAAAAAACTCCTCTGGGCAGTCAGTACATAGCTGGTATAGGAGAATAGGAGAAGTATATTCATAGGAGAAGTGCATTTTAAGGTGGGACCGGAAAGAGAACATTGTCCAGTACTTAAACAGAGGAGGTGACTTGTGAAGGGGTGGCAGGAGTGACAAAAATTAGAGTGAGAAGAGACACTCAGGGGAGTGAAGTTTAGAAACAGCATATAGAGGAAGAGGCATAGTTCCTTCCACAGCAGGCATGACTGGGTGATCTTCTCTGACCTGTGTTATGTACAATACCAGACATGATGACCATAATGGCTCCTTCTGGTCTAAGTTTTTATGGGTATAATTCTGTTTCCTCTTGTGCACTTTGTGGCAAAGTGGGTCTTCCAGACTAGCCACAGTGTTAGTCTTCCCACCTGCCTTTGGGCACGCTGCCCACCTGCTCATCTGCCATGCCTTAATGGAACATAATTGAGGTGTTAGACAGGAGGCTGCCCACTATACACCCCAATATTGGGGGGGGGGGCAATCCATGGCTCTATTCCACCCCTACACCATGGCCCCAAACCTCGAGGATGGCATCTCAGGCAGCCAACTCAACCGACCCCTTCACCCATTAGCTGTGGCCCTTCCCATGGGAACTTCAGCTTCCCTATAAGCCCTGGCCCTGTCTCAGGCCAGTTGGTACCCCAAGCTTCTTTGCTGTATATGGGCATCCCTCATGGTGGGCCTCTGGCCCTTTTGACCCTTCCGGTCCTGGCCCCAGCACTGACCAGTCAAGTCCCTTGTTTGGGTCTACACCTCCTGCCTGCACTCAGGGATTGGGGTCCCCCATTCCCAGCTCAGGTGCTTCATGAAGTGTGCCTGGCCCCGCGGGGTCGTTCACCCCAGCTGAGTGGTCAGTGCACTTGTTCAGGAAGCAGGAGGCCCTTGGCCTAGCCCCAATCCCAGCATGGGATTGATTTCAACCTAGTTCTCTCTAACTTCCCTGCACACTGTTTTGCTCATAATACGGCAGTTTGGCATTATCCAGACCCACGTCCAGCATGCCTTCTCATGAGCCTTTACCCTTGTTCAGTAATCACTGCATAGAGTAGATGGAGAGCAGTTAGGTGGGGAAATTGATGCCCCACTGGAAGCAAGACTCCAAACTAGAAATTACAGACTGTTCCCTTCCAAAGTAGCAGTCACTCTTGAAACTGACACCTGGTGACATGCTCTGTTCTTCCTAACCCTGTCTGCAAAGCTCCCTTCCTTGGCTGCTCAAGGTGCCAGATTCAAAAGGAGTCCTAGACAGAGGACTGGATGATGCCTAACCTGTGACCTGGTGGGTATTACTGGATCCTAGGAGATCTGAAAGAACTGAAAGGAGGAAAAAAGTGATTGCCGGGACAGGAAGAGGCTTGGACACCATGTTACTATTTGCTTTGGGAAGTCACAGAGCATACTGATCAAAGTTAAAGGGAGACAAATGAGACGTGGGACATCTACAGGACAATTATATGTTGAGCTGGGTAGCAGACATGCCTTCTTATCCTTCCCTGAAGATGCATCTATAAATTTGAAGCTGGGCAAGGAAGTGTTCATAGAATAACCTTGGGCTTAGTTAACAGTTGACTAGATAATATTGAGAACTAACATAGTTATCATCTCCTTGGATTGTTCTGTCTTTTGTTTTTCACATGACACAGATAATGTGAAGAACCTCACTGAAACAGTTGGGCTATGGATAACTAGGTTTATTAAACACTTCTTAAATAGCCACAAATGACTTTGATAGGTTTCTGGTAGCTTGTACAACATAGTGAGCACCACTAGGATTTCCACAGATTAAAGGGACTTTATACTGTCCCTATACACTGCCAGACTGAGTCTGGCTTCTGGCTCAGCTGCAGACTCAGTAAGCAAGCCATTTACTGTTTCTCAACAATGTAGCTGAAAAATATGTCTCTACTTCAGTAGGATGTCCTGAAGCTAAAATTCAGTGACTGTGAGGGGCCTAGGAATTGTGGTAGCAAAGGCCATAGGACTATCTAAATAGACAGATTCATTTTGGGAAATGCTATGTGCCTCTGGGGTCTGAATGAACTCATAGTCTTATTTGGTCTGGTGTCTATCAATGTGTTTATATAATACTGACAAATCATACTTAGGCAGGAGAGGAGAATGGGTTATTTGCAGTTTCCCCTGTTCTGTGGATTCATAAGAAGTCTTCTTGACTATGAGCCTAGTATTATAAATGAAATGTAACAAGAAAAAAAGTGGCATTAGTGGGCACATGTAGATGATTTACAGCCAACATCAACCTTTCTCAGGCAGAATTGTAAGGCTTTCAAGAAAATGTCAAAAGTAAAAACAAAAAAAATATAGCAGGAGCATGTTATATAAACTAAAATAACAGGACCAGAGAGGTTTGTCAAGGAGGATCAGATGACTAGTCCATCTGTACTAGGCTTCTGCCTTCAGGAGTGACCAGCACCTGATGCTTGAGAGGCAAAGGACAAAAAATAAAAGCCCACAATGCACCTGGTGAATGGTAAAATGCTGTCAGCAGAGGTGAAGCTGTAGATATGCAGAGATACATATTTGCTATGACAGATTAAAAGAGAAAGGAGCTCAGAAATCCATTTTAAATCCTGACTTAAAACACTCTCACATTCAGGACAGGTGAGGAAATGGAGGCAACATTTTGGTTTTTGATACAAATTGTCTAATATGTGTTCTCCTTCCTGTGGTGTTGATGTTTCCCCTCTTATGGGAATGTCTGAGCCCTATACCCATTATAATGTGTTGTGGCTCCTGATCCTAATATTTCTTGTGTGTTTTGCATTAAACACACATTGAATGCAGTTAACAAATAGTATTGTGAGCAGGGGGAAGAATAGAGGGCTGGAGTCTCCCTTCCAGGGTAGTGTTTACCTTATTGGGCCACAGAGCCTAGCTTTAGGAATCTCTCACCCTGGCTGCCCATTAGCCAGCTTCAGCAGGAGAATGGACTGTACCCTCCATCTTGTCTACCTTATGGCATGGTGGTTAGGTCACCCTCAGGAGTAGGACACCTGGCTTCAGATACCCTCAAATTGAGGTGGGTGAAGAATCCCTGTCTATCTTGTCATGGAAGAGTGTCCTAACTGCTTGATGAAAGCACACCAGTGCTTTGTTGTAAATGGGTGATTGACCTCTCTTGACTTTTTTTTCCCAAAGTTAATGCTTCTGTCTGCTAGTTAGATGCATTGGCTTAGGTAGACATCACCCCTAAAAGAGATAAATCCCAAAAGGACCGCTCCCCTCTTAGCTGGGTTGTGACATGAGGGAGTTGGCTGTGACTGTACTAGGTCTTTCCATTATGAGAACAGAGAACTCAGCTCCTTCACAGGTAGGATGCACTGGGCTGTCCATGGCCAGAATGTGAGAACCTAGAAGGTACTTTGCTCTCTGCTCATTTTAATGAGGAATGCTAACTTCTGACAAGATGCATCTTTCTAGTTGGAATCCTGCTTACTGTGACTGAAAGGCATATATATAGTAGCAGGTCTTCTAACCTGGGCAGAAAAACATCTACACAGACAAGCACATGTACATTAAAGAACCTGCCACATCTTGTGTATCAACATCCCCATGCTTCAAAATGGTGTCGGGGTGCTTTAACTAAAGTTTAGTCAATGAAATTAATTAAAGTGCCCCCACCACCATTTTGAAGCATGGGGACACTGGTAAATGAGATGCAGAGCCTGCTGGAGCCTCCTAATTCCAGTGCTCCAGCAGACTCAGTTAATTGAGTCTTCTCCAATGCACTGTAATTACAGCATGTCGGAGCAGTCTCCTCACACATCTATAGGCACCCTTAGTGCTTAGAGCTCTTCTCAAAGGCATGGGTTGTAGATATCTGGGTCACCTAGGCTATACTATCATTGTCTCAATTTAGCTCTGCCCAGGGTACAAATTATGGGGGAGCTCAGAGGGGCTGATTCCCCCAGAAGAGATGAAAGCCCCACTGTATGTTTTGAGAATCATAACTGGGAGGAGTGGGTCTCCAATTCTATTAGAGACCATTTTTTTTGCTGACCTCCTCCCCTTCCCCTCCCTCCCCCCC
>NW_017729033.1:12075269-12076362 GCF_001723915.1 Gavialis gangeticus
CCCCCCCCCCCGTGGCAGGGCACTGTTTGTGCCTTCCACTTTAAGGACCTAAGCCAAGCAGCCAGCAGGTACCTGATTATGACAGCCAGGGGCCCACTGCGAGGGACACCCAGAGCTTGGAGGGCCTCGGGTTCCCAACTGGCCTTGGAGCCGAGGCCCAGGCTTGTGTGGCCAAAGGTCCCAGGGCGGGGAACCATGCCCGAGAGGGGAAATAGTTTCAGGGAGTGAGGCGGCCCTGAATTAGTGTGGGGTAGGCCGCCTGAATGGAGGGATCTTGGAGGGGTCCTGGTAGGAGGATTCCAGGGCCCAGTGTAGGGCTGGTGAGAGTAACAGCTGGATGCCATCTGCGAGGCATGGGCTGCAATGTAGGGGAGGTATGGAGCTGCATATAGCACCCCTTGGCAGCGGGGCAAGAAATGGGCAGCCTCCTACTTAATTAGCTTATTAATTAATTATCTTAAACAATTAAGCTCTTCATGTGGTGGGCAAGAAGGTGGACGGTTGGCCCAGAAATAGGTGGGCAGGCCAGAGGAAAAATCAGCCCCCAGAAGGCCCCCTGTTACACCCTCCCAACAGTCAAAGTGTAATTTGAACCCTGGCTCTGCCTATACCAAATGCTGAAAAAATACCATGTAGCCACTGTGACAACAGCTCTGGGTATGTGTTAATAAGCACTTGTGAGAATGAGCCATAGGCTGTCATAGGGTCACCATGGAGCAGGATCATAAACAGCAGTTGCATGACTTCTTTTGGCATTTGGGTATTCATGGGGAAAGAGCAAGTGGATGGAATATGTTTTCATGGCAGTGCTTCCTAATTCATGTTGAACATTTGCATTCATAGTTACAAACATTAGCCATTTAAGAGGTCTGTACAAAGCTTCAATCACTGTTTTTTGATTCGGCCCCACTCAGTGGATGAATCTCCAAATTGAATCAAGAGTAACTTTAATCTCTCCAAATCAAATCAGAACCCTCCAAATCAATTTGGAGAGATTGGGAAAGATTCAATGATTCTTACATGGACACAGCTTTAAATGTTTTTTCTACATACCTCAAGGTACCAGGTAGCTAGTGAATGCTGTGATGGTGGG
>NW_017729033.1:12076390-12085645 GCF_001723915.1 Gavialis gangeticus
GGGGGGGGGGGGGTCACCAGTGCGCTTGGCAGCAGACCCAGAAATGAACCAGAAGCACTTCTGATCTACTTCTGGGTCTGCCAGGGAGTGCGTGGAGGGCTCCCCCTGCACTCCCCAGCTCAGTGACTGGTTCCTCCTGGGTCTGGGGGAGCACCTGGGGTACCCCCACAGCTGATCACCAAGCCAGAGGGAAGCAAGGGGCCCCCCTGCTCACTCAGTGGTGGACCCAGAAGTGGACCAGATGTACTTCTGGTCCACTCCCAGGTTCGCCACCAAGCACACAGGGGGCCCCCCTGTGCTCCTGTGGGATGCTCCATCCACCCCACCATCGCAGCATTCACATGCCACTCCTGGTACCATGAGGTATGTAGAAAAAACATTTAGAGCTGTGTCTATGGCCAAATTGCTGATTCTCTTAATCAGAATCGAATCTTCAATTCTGGTTTTGACCGATTTGATTCAGGACAGTGATCCAAATCAATTAATTGAATCACTGTCCGCAGTTCAGGCCAAATCCAAATCAAATACAGCCCTACCATTTAACCCTTGCAAACCACCCCTATCTCCCACTTTACTACACATCTGGTGATCCAGGTGAATAATCATCATTACTCCAGATTTGCAAATGGGAATTGTGTCAACGAAGTTAAGGGGCATTTCAGTGGAGACAGAGAGCATTAATGTCACAGCCTACAATTACAACCCAAGGATTTCTGGCTGCTTCTGTGCTCAAACCATGTTATCAGGCTTTCTTTATTATAGCTGCCGCTGTTATAATAATACTGTTGAAGTTGTTGTTTAATGCCTATGAACTTCACGTACCAGGGTCCTGCTCTGCATGTTACCATACAAAGAACAAGAATTAAACCCCTTCATTAAGGATATCACAGCCTAAGAAAAAGGTAAAAGACTGGTGGAAATAGATAAAGCAGCTAGAAATAAACAATTTTCATCATTACTTCTACTACTATGTTACCACTTAGAGGACCCCAGGGGCATACAAGCATCCATGGCTCTATTTCACTTTACATGCTTAAGTGGCACTTATGTACTGTTTGCAATTCAGTTCTGAATAGGCAAATGTCCATGCACCACCTGCTTCCCTACAAAGGGCTCTGACAATCAGACTATGGGCTAGGCCTTGCTCAATGCTCTCACCAGCCATTATCCAGAAGCTGACCTACCTGGCAGCCAAGAGAGGGAAATATGTGAGGCCATGAGAAAACAAGCCAATCGAAGTGTCAATAAAATAGACACTACATTCAGTGAGAGGCAGACCCTGTGTCCTAAGCCCGCTCCCCCCCACTTCTGAGTGGAGCACAGTGTTTCCCAGTGCACTATACAGAGTTATATTACTAAATGCAAGGTTCAGTGCAGCTTCAAGAGGGAAGATGGAGAGAGAAGTCAATAATGCCTAACCTGTGTCCTGAATAAACTAGTTGCAAACGTGAAGCTGGTTGGAAGTGATATAGAACCAGTAGTATAACAGGGTGGGGGTGGTTCAGGAAGCAGCCCCAGATGCTGCCTTTGTGGTGGTTGCAAAAGCAGATATTGCTGCAGTGGCATCAGATCATACTGCCACAGTGGTCACAGTAGGAGCCAGTGCTTCTTCAGGTGTTGTGCAACCATGCCTCTGGACAGAACTCTGATTTCTAAGGAAGAGAAGGCAGAAAAAGAGCAAAATAAACTTTACAAAGTCACCAGATGTCAACCGAATTGGATGTAAGGTTCCATGGACAGATAAATGTAAAGGTAACACAGTCCAAGAAGGCTGCCAGTTTCTAGAAGACATAATCTTGGAGGCTCATAATCAAGCTCTTCCAAAGCAGTGCAAGAAGAAGAACCATAACAGATCAGTGTGGCCTCTCGAGAAGCTTTTAGTTACCTGAAAAAAAAACAAAAAAACCCAAGAGATACATATAGGTAAAGGAAAGAAGAGAAAGTCATTTAGGACATATACAAAAAAGCAGCAGAAACATGTCAGTACAAATCAGGAACACAAAAATTGGAAAAAAAAGTTATAACGAGCAGGATATGTGAAAGACAAGAATGGGCTATATAAATATGTCAAACAGGAAGGGGAGACCAGGAAAATGGTGGGCCCTCAGCTTTTTTCAAATGTCTATTTTTCTTTAGACCACACCAAAAAAAACCCCACAACCCTCAACCAGAATAGCAGAATTCATATAGATTAATATGAACAAAAAAGTGAAAAGGAAGCAAGTACTAATAAGGAAAGAGAATTTTTGGCTAATTTGAACAAAGTCAAGTCACTAAGGCCTCACAGTATTCACCCAAGGGAGGTAGCATACTAGCTAAAGAAATCTTGGAATGATTGATAGTAAAATTTACAAGCTTTTGGGTGATAGGCAAAGTTCATGAGGAGTGAAAAAAATGATAATATAGTACCTATCTATTAAAAAGATGATTACAGGACACCAGGACAATGGAACAAACTTGCCCTGGAAAGTCATGAAATGTACTTCCTTGGAGGTTCAAAAAGAGACTAGATAGGTATTTTTGGGATGGTTTAAGACCAGCAAATCCTGCATTTGTGCAGCATTCATCAAGATGGCCATCAAAATCCCTTCCAAACCTATACTTCTCTGAAGAAAAGACAATACCATATGCTTAGCTACATAATACAAATGGTGAACTTGGGGGGCAGGGGGAAGCACAAATATTTAAATAGGATGCATGTCAGCTAGTGCCCAAGCAATCCATAGAGTGAAGTATCCTTGCAAATAGAGAAAGAGGAAAGTTAAATCATCGTGAAAGATAAATTAATTTAAAAAAATCTGACAGTGGATAAATGCCAAAAAATAAATTCAAATAATTTGCTACAAGTAGCCTGTCAAGGTCTATTAAAGTCTTTGATGGCCATAACACTGTATGGCCCTTCTTAAAGGTAACAAACACATCTGGCAGAATGAGCTCATGCAGCTGCTGCACTGAAAACTACTCCTAAACTCTACACACACCACCGTGTTGCTTGCAGCCATTTATAGCTGTTCCATGTCCCCTGGCATGCTGCCTGTCATGTCTGGCTTTGACAGCTGAGTTAAATTGCCACGATGCCTTGTACTTAATTTCCAATAAACTGTTTATTTTTTCAACCAAGTTAAAAAAAATACCCACCAACTTTGTATCCTTTACAACATTAGCCCATAAGAGTAATAAAGACCTCACCCCAGGGCATTTCCTGGGAAATTAATGACCATCTTGCTTAATGGCCTGAAGCCTTGCCTCGGGCCATCAACTCTTCCAGCCAATCATTAATCCCCAAGAAAAGCCCTGGGCCTTGAACATTATTGCTTAAATATAAAAAATTTGCTAACATAATACTTTACAATGTCATTCACAAGATAAAACTTTAAATCGCATTTGCAAACTTTGTTTCTTTGCCATTCCAGTGCCACCAAAAATCCTCTGCATGATCATATCCCACCATGTCCCATCATGGGCTTGACACATGCACTGAATGGAATGCAAAAGGAGGCATTTCTTTTCAATGACCATATAACAGGGATGTGCAAAGTAGCCCTTGATACTTTGTAATTGAAGTGGGAGAGTTTTAATTCTCTCTTCCTGATGCTTCAGTAGAATTCGGTTCTTTTTGACCCAACAGCCACAGTGTTGTTGGTTGTTTTTAAGTATCTACATTGCAAACAATGATTGAAATGTGATCGGAGCAGGTGTAGACGTACACAATCTATCTTTGATCTAACTAGGTCAGGTGTAACCAGAGGTGAAACTGTGGCAGTATGGGTTATATGAACCTGGGCCAAACTCTGGGTAATTACTTGGGCAGCTTGCTGATATCTATACTGTTATGGTGTCACTGCCGTTGGTACAAGGACTAGTTAGATAAAAGCTAGCTTGTATAAGTCTGCCCATGCTGCCATCATAGCTCCAATTGAAGCACAGTCTGCTCCTTGGCTTCACAGTTGTCAACTAGGGAGAAATTTTAAGATCCATCATCTTCCCAGTGCCATACGTTCCACAGAGAAATGAAATGCAAATTGCAGTTTTATAGGATGGCATTGGAATTTTTACATCAATGAAAAAGTATTACCATGATAAAAGAGAACAAGGGTAAGATAAATAGGAAACAGAATTGAATGCATTATGATTCTTCGCACTCCCCTAGCACCATCTATTTGTGGATATCAAAGAACTTTGCAAACCTCAGTGAATTAAATAGTGAACTAAGAACAACTCTCTGAGGAAACAAACTCTTTCCACTGTATATACGGGATAATTGAAACCGCAAGATCTTCAGAGCATGGCGTGCCTTTTATTATGTGTGTATACAGTGCCTAGCATAATGGGGCCTTGATCTTAATTTGGGCCACTAGGCAGTACTGAAATAGTAATAATATTGACTGTAATAGTTAATAATTGATTGCAGCAGCTTACAAAAAGTACTTTTTCTGGGGAATTGGCCTGTGGAAGAGAAGGAATAATGAATCCTAGATATAAGGAGAGAAATAGAAAGTGGAACAAGTAACAGTTTCATGTACAGTTTTAACAAGATGGCAACAGCATTATAAATCACACCATTGAGTGTGAGAGAGTTCTAGTTGAGAAATGTTTAAGCCAAAATTTTCAGGCTGAAGTGGCCAAAGCTGAGCACTTGCTTAGACAGCTAAATTAATCTGGACATGTTTTCAAAAGGTGCTGAGCCCTAGCTTATCTTTTAATATGGGCCTGATTTTCAAGTCTGTTCTTAGACTGAGTACAATGTTATGAACATTACTATGAATCAAATGGGCATGTACATGTGTTAGGGATACAGCCACTTTTCTTTCTCCTTGTTGAAATGGTTTATATATACTATATCACAGATGAACACTCATGAATACTTAATTAGGAGGAAAACAAATGAATTGGCAGCTGACTAAATGTTGTGACTTGATAACAGTTTTTGCAGATGGGTAGCCATCACGGACTTATTCAGAAGCCTGGGAAGGAATGTGTCCCCTTCCTCCACCATGCCAATCAACCCCTGCTTAACAAGGACATGGCCAATGCAAAAGAGTAGAAACAGAATGGGCTATCAAACTATCAAATATCAACATGATAATTGGATTTCCATGCCAGAGATTCTTGCAATCTTTTTATATCCTGCTACATTGTGGGGTTTTGGTGATGAAAAGAAAACCTGGAAATTTTGTAGATTTTAATAATCTCATTGCTCCAACATAAACAGTGTGTTTTAGGCTCATCTCAAGCTCTTTCGATGTGATTTATAAGGCTGTACTCTTCTTGTTGTACTTGAAGCTGCTCCTTTTCTGTTTGCCATTTCTTGCTCTTTATATCTAGATCTTATCAGGCCCCTAGCATATTAGTGAAGCTTCTAGTTTCTTTTTACCTAGAGAAAAAGGAGTGCTCTGTGATGATGCACCTCACCCACTAAAACCCCTCTTCAAAGTCCTAGCCCCATCCATGGTGACTAGCTATAGTCAGGGCCAGGGATGTTACTAGCAAAGTGCTGACAGGGGCTGAGACACTGTGCACGTCAGATAATTTTATGATTGCCAAATGGACTTGCTCTACGTAGCTAGAAAGCATATATCGTATAAGCACATAAGAAGAGACTGAAGAAACTAAATAAACATGACAGGCAGAGGATATAAGGGAAATGGGCACGTAGAAGGAGGGGTTCAAGATCATGCTGCAGAATCCAAATGCAATGAAATTTTAATCCTGAATAGAGTCCAAGTCCCTTACTCCACTGTTCATCAGGCCAGAACTTATCCAATACTTTATAAATAAACCATACTTAAAAATCTGAATGTTTTAGCTTGTATCCTTAATACAGTGTTTGTGTTTTTGGAAGGGTTGGTTCCATCTGTTGTTCACTTGGAGCTTTGCTGCCGACTTCAGTGACACAAGAATTGATAAGAACTGACCTAATGAGTCCATATAAACAGCATATCCTTTTTACTGGGACGCTTGCCAGGGAAGAGACTCAGTTCAGTTCAGTACAGACAATTAATATCAGTGACACATCTCATAGTGAAAAGCCCATTTAAATGTCACTCTTGAAGTTTTCTGCAAGCCTTTTCCCAGTAGTTAGTTTGTGCAAATTGGTGTTTGCTGGCACAAACTCTGCACTGTGCTCCTCATTGATCACTCCATGCTGCTGAGTTGCTTTTACTTTAATAGAATTTTCTGAGCATTTAAATGCTCTGATGTAAAGTTTATTATCAAGTCAATTGATGATATAGATGTATGTCAGCACAGTGCATTCTTATGAGTTTGTGATATTACGTTTTATATATCACAATGATTTTGCTCTATGTATATATTTAGAAATACAGGATAAGGTCTTCAGCTAGTGTAAGCAAAACAACTCAAATGACTTCTGTGGCCACTGACACCAGCTGAGGTTTTGGTTCATAGACACACTTTGAATGAGAAAGGGAAGGGGACAGTAGTGCTCTCACTTCTCAGGGGCTACCCAAAACTCCAGATTCTTATGAGTTGCCCCCAGCTTTAAAGGACATGGTTGTTTGGCAGTTGCATATCCTGCTTTTCAAGCCTAGCACAGTACACATTTTCTGCTTGAATGTTTTTTTTTCCTATATGTCAAGGGTGACCACAGCCAGGTGACCTTTTCAGTCTACTCTGCTTGCAAATAAAGAGAATTTTTCCAGCTTCATTATCTTTGTCCCTGTGCACTGATTGTTGTTTGCCTGGAAGAATTAGGAGGCAGTGGCACTTCCATTCCTTACCTCTTCCAAACTCTTCGCTGTTATTCTTTGCACTGCTGTATCTCAGCAAATGGCAATTCTTCCTGTCTGAGATGTATCACGGAAGTGTACAGAAAAATGTTGCTAGGAAGACTACGACACAACATTATTTTATTTGTTTATTTTGCTGCATGACGTGCACCATTACTTTACATTCAACTCCCAGTAGCTTGAAGAAAAATGTATTTCTGTTTCAATTCCTGTAGTATGTATATTCTTAAAAGAAGGAGCTAGAAATAGCAAAAACAAAAACAAAAAAGAAAAGAAGAAGAAAAAAAAAAAAGCTTCTTTACCATGGTGGGAAAAACTGCTGAAACTATCATTGATGTGGATGATACATAAAAGATAAAATAATCTAAAAAAATTGTACAGTATTCAAGCAAACAATTCAAAGGAAAGGCTCACAGCCTAATTGCTTACACAGGGTGCTGGGGTTTATAATAAGGTAGATAAGAGAACAGGGAAGATGTAACCTTTCAGCCACCCAGGGCTCAAAGGCACTAATTGCCTGGGGCACTGTGGTAGGCGCCTAATACATTTTCTTTATCAGGTCCTCCTATGCTCACTAGCAAGTCATTTAATGGCATCTGTGGTCCTTTGGACACACAACAAAATTGGCCTTTAAAGTGGGTTAAATGTCCTTTTGTACCGCTTTAATGGTGTTGCTGTTTGCACATTCGGCAGCATATTTTGCATTAATGGTGCTGCTGTTTGCACGTTCAGCGGTGTATTGTGCATTAAATGATTTGGGGACACAGCAAAATAAAACATGTCCTAGGTGTCTGAGTTTGCTACCTTAGTAGCCATGGAGGGAAGCACTGGACCACGTGCAGCTCAGGGGCTGTGCAGGCAGCCCAGCGGCAGCCCATGCAAGCAGGCTCCAGTGAAGCGGGGGGAAAATAGTGATGAGCCTGATCTTTTTTTTTTTTTTTTCCTCCCCAAATCCTGCCTGCTGGCCTGAGTTGCATGAGGACCTGGTACTTCCTTCCATGGCTGCGGCGCCCCTGGGACCATGCAGGTACCTACGTGCCGTCCAGGGGTGTCACCGCGGAGGGGAGCACCGCCCTCCCCACAGCTTAAGAACCGCTTGGCCTGCCAGCAGCTTGCCCTGCCCCCCTGCCACTGGACAGGAAGGTAAGGACTGGGCCCCAACCCCTGTGTACACACCATGGGGGTTCACTTCGGTTTAAATTGAAGTGGGGTTTTAAAAACCCATCACTCCAATTTAGGGAGAATTAAACCAAAGTAAACCCCTGTGGCATGTACAAGCACCCTGTAAGTCATTGCAAATTGATACCTTTTATTTAACCAAGTTTTACATGACCAATTATTTAGCAAAGTTTTACATGACCCAGTGATACTGTTAGGAGCCCCCACAAGCACTCCTATCCATTTCTATCCTGATGGCTGTTCTACCAGCCCAACTTCTTATCAGGTCCCATTTCCTTGGGTGTCACCTACTTTCTGACCTACCTGATAACTACATCAGTCCTTTCTCTCCTGCTAAGCATGCCACAGACAACATTTTCTCTCTTCAGTTTTGGACAAGCAAAATCCCTCTCTTTCATGAATCACCCCAGAGTTTTTACTAGACGCTTTCCTCTGTATCTTGGATTTCATCTACCATCAGGTTCCTTCCTAAATCGGTTTATTCCACCAAATTTACCAACCGTTGTTCACCTACTGCCTCTCTGTTTCCAGAGGTTCTTATACTGAACAATGGGAAATAAAGGAATATGGGGCTGACCACATAGATATAATTTGGAGTCACTCACTCCTTTAGCTCTCCTAGTGCAGGAGACCTAGATTGGAGGCCTCCCATGCCCAGAAGGGGTTTGGGCCAGTAGATTTCTCAGCACAGCACTGTAACCATCACACCATAGGTTCGGCATCACCCAGTGTCTTCTCCAGCACTCCTTTTGAAGCTTGAGCAGCCAAGAGAGGAAGCTCTGTAGGGCCAGAAGAAAGAGAACAAGTGACGACCTGGTAAGGGACCTCCAGGTTCCTGACCACCTGGGTGACAGCAATCATCACTTGCTGGAATTCACCATCCAGCGCAGGGTGTCAAGGGCCAGCCGCAAGGCAGTAGCCCTAGACTTCAAGAGGGCCAACTTCAATGAGTTGAGGAGATTAGTGGGAGAGGCACTGGGGTTCTCAAGGGCAGGGGAACTCAGTGCCCAAGATGAGTGGTCGTTCCTTAAGGAGACGATACTCAGGGCCCAAGGGGTGACCATCCCAACAAAAAGCAAGGGGGGCAGGAGTGCCCAAAAACCCCTCTGCCTCACCAAGGGTGTCCAGGAATGCCTGATTGCCAAAAAGGCAGTGTACAGCTGGTGGAAGGGGGGTGCTAACTCCAAAGAGGAGTATACCTCCTCTGCTCAGGCCTGTAGGGGGGCTGTCAGGAAAGCTAAGGCGGACATAGCGCTAGGACTTGCGTCCAAAATCAAAGATAATAAAAAGTCCTTTTTCAAATATATAGGGAGGATGAAGAAAGCAC
>NW_017729033.1:12085904-12087709 GCF_001723915.1 Gavialis gangeticus
AAGTTGTCGGAGAGTAGGTTTAGATTAGACATCCGTAAGAACTACTTCACGGTCAGGGCAGCTAGGATCTGGAACTAATTTCCAAGGGAAGTGGTGCTGGCTCCTACCCTGGGGGTCTGTAAGAGGAGGCTTGATGCCTACCTAGCTGGGATCATATGAGCCCAGTTTTTTCTCCTGCCCTGGCAGGGGGTTGGACTTGAAAATCTATAAGGTCCCTTCCAACCCGACTTCTATGATTCTATGATTCAGATGGTGTATAACTTAGTGAGCTGCCTGCTCCTCTGAAAGGGGCCAGGCCCTGGGTCCTAGCCTAAAATATTGCTCCATATATAGCAGAAACATCCTGCACAGTAAAGTATCACCTTCTACACATGCAGGCACTTACTGTGCAGTAAATTGATCTACTGCACAGTAAAGCAAAATAGCATTAATTGCATATGCAGATGCATCCATTGAGCCAATTGTTTGCACTTAACAAGAATACATAATCATAAGGGTGATTCATAATGAGCGTTATGAATTAAGAGTGATGGTCTAGACAGAGAGCCCTCGTCTTTGTTTGTGACTTGAGCCAACTGGGTGCTTAAGTGCAAGTTTACCTTAAGCATGTGATGAGTTGCATTTGACTCTGTAGGACTCACAAGCTTAAAATTAGGCATGCACCTAACTTCTTTGTTGAGGTAGAGCTCTAGACTCCAAATGAACTCCTACCCCTGATCAATTCCTTTCCCCATTTTCCTTTGTCAAGAAAGTAACATGTATGGGGCTTTTGTCTTCGTTACTAATCTCCCATCTCTGAACAACTATTAATGAGGGGGTTAGCTGTTCCTTCATCAATCGAATTTTGTAACTTTTGCAAATGCTGAAATCTCAGCTCCAGGCTAACTCCATTAAAAATGATCCTTTTAATGACAAACAGTCTCTCTGCCCCTTTCTTTGAGTAAATCTAAGAGCTGACATAAACAAGTCCTATCGACAGCTATAAAAATGAGCGGAGACCAAAGTCTCTCAGATTTCTGCTTTCGTCCTCCCTTGGAATTACTGATTGAATGTCCCCTATTTTGAGCAAAAGCTGAAATATGGATTTTCTTTTCATCATCACCACTTGCACAGCTGCATCAGTCATTAAGCTGTCCTAAAGATCTGTTACCCGGGAACTAGATGCCAGGTATATATCGTATCCTGAGGTGAGTTGTGGCAAGGCATAAATTGATCGTGCAGTTCGTGCCTTTGAAACCTGAATGAAAGAACATCAATTGTCATCAACTCCAGAAATATAAACAGAAAAGACCAAATCAATTCTGGCCTAAGTGTGTTGTGGATAGAAAACTAAAAACCCTCATACTAGTTTTATCATGGACAGAAGATTGCACGCAGGAATGTAGGACACGAGACTCAACAGGACCCCCCGGTTCACCAAATCCAGTGCCCTGCTATTGCAGGGACCTGAGTGTTGTAACTCCAGTCATCAACTCCATCTTAAGACCACTTAAGGTTTTTTGTTCCTGCTCCTTCTACCGGAAGGTGGTTTCAGAAGCCTACACTTCCACTGGTTATAACCTTCTAATGCCCACCCAAAGTTTATTCATGGCCAATTTATATCCATTTTCTCTTGTGCCATCACTGCTTCTTAATTTAAATAGCTCTTTTTCTTCCATGTTTATCCCTCTAACATATTTCTAGAGTGTATTTGCATTAGCTCTCAGCTTTCATTTTGCAAGGCAATGCAACTCAAACCCTTTGCATCACTTCTTGCAGGCTTCCCGTTCCCCTGCTCATCCTAGTAGCCCTTCTCTGCACATGCT
>NW_017729033.1:12092709-12095171 GCF_001723915.1 Gavialis gangeticus
CAATGCAACTCAAACCCTTTGCATCACTTCTTGCAGGCTTCCCGTTCCCCTGCTCATCCTAGTAGCCCTTCTCTGCACATGCTCCAGTTTCAATTCATCTTTCTTAAACGTGTGTGAGCAGGCTAGTACACAGTGGTAGAGATGAAACCTGACCTGTACGTTGTATAACGGTATTACTCTTTTCCTCTCCCTTCTGGAAATTTGTGACATATGCAAAGATCATGTTTGCTTTTCGTCCAGCTTCATCATTTTGGTGACTCATAGTTATCTTGTGATCAACTAATACACCCAGGTGTTTCTCCTCCTGTCTCATTATCTACTGATGAGTTCAAAGATAATAGCAGAAATTCCTGTTATTAGCTCCCCAGGGCGTGATCTTGAACTTTTTCCAGTGAGTTTTCATCCCACTTCTGTTACCCAATCCTGTTTTGAATAGGTAATACCACCTAACTTTATTTCATCAGCAAACATAATCTGAATCCTTGTATTTTTTCCCAACATCACTGATGAAAATATGAAGCAAGCTTGGTCCCCAAACTGATCCTTGAGGAAATCCACTACTAACATCCTTACAGCCTAGTAATTCTCCATTCCTCACAAGTCCTTGCCATTCATCTTTTAGTCTTTCACTCACGTTACAATTCTTGACTTACTGCCCATAGTCCTCATTTTAGTTAATACTTCTCCATTTCCTGTTTAATAAAGCTATACTGAAATCCAAGTAGATTAGAATTAATGCATTTCCCTTATCTAGAAAATCAGTTATATATCAAAGAAAGATAATATGAGTGTCTGGCATGGTCTAAATTTAGTTAACCTATGTGTTTTATTTTATCCCATTTTCCTTCTTGCCTTTAAATATTTTTCCTTTAAAATTCATTTTAAAGTCGCTGTACTATTGATGTCAGAGCAGCAGGCCAGTACATTTTTGGATCCCGTCCCCCCTCTTTTTTTTTTTTTTTTTGTAACTAGAAGTTGCTCACACACATGGAGCGGGGGGCAGCGCTTTACGTTCAGCTTGCCGCACCCCTACACCAAGCCTAGTGCATGCCCAGAGCAGGCATTACATTAGTTTGACCTGGCTCGCCCAACGTCTGTATAGATCACGCGCTTCAGCAGGACTTTTTGACACTTTTATATAATAGCTGATTGAAAGCGCCCAAAAGTCCTGCTGAAGCATGCAATCCATACAGATGTTTGGCAAGCCGGGTCAAACTGCCACAATATCTCTTCCAGTAATGTGTTGTTTGCTGAGGGATGTTTTCATGTCTGTCAGTGGCCAGAGACTCTGTGCTTACTATTCAGTCTTGCCTTTTTATACAGCATTGCTATGGCCCCAACTCGAAAACTGCATCCAGTTCTGTGGCATCCAGTTCTGTGGCTCACACTTCAAGGGGAGGTTGGAAATACTTGAAAGAGTTCAAAAGAGGGTTACAAAAATGATCCAGGGTCCAGAAAACAAGCATTATGAAGGAACTTAATTGATTCAGTTTATCAAAGAGGCAGCAGAGAGTTGACATAATTGCTCTGTAGAGATACCCATGAAATACTCTTTTCACCTTGGAATCTGTGACTATGATTCCCCCTTTCCTTTGTGGGCCATGGGGAGAACATTGTTGGCTGCATTGTCCTCAATGGGATTTTTATGTCTGCATTAAGAGAGTGACTGTAACCAAACATCAGGCTTAAGGGCTTTAGTTGGTCACCTTTAGTTGGAAATCCCTGCCCTGTGTATTTGACTGCATGTTCTCTCTCTTTCCTCCGTGAGACACTGGCTTTGACTTGAGTTGGTACACACAGCCTTCTTCCCATTTACCTGGAGGTGTGTCTTATGCTCTCAAGCTTAAACTGATCACCACGTTTTAGCTTTGGGGAACGATTTTCCTCCAGGTCAAATTGTCAGCTCACTTGTGCAGCTTGGAGCCTGGGGCCACATGTGGGGAACATCTGGGCTCGTCTCATCTCATCTAATCAATGTCATGCAGCTGTTCAGGCCTGGGGTATTAGTGATACGAGAGCCTCCCTTGTCAGTGGCACATAACTATTAAGATTCCCGAGTACTGACATTCTTTAATTCAAAGCCGTTGGGCCCAATACAAAGGTGCCTGGATGAAACTTAATGACTTGTGATATACAGAAAGGCAGATTAGATGAGTAAATGGTCCCTTTGGGCCTTAAGCATTCCAAACCTACAAAACTATATGAACATGACAAAATGGACTAGCTTGTTCAGCTCCAAACACAAAGAGATGGTTCTCATTCAGTGCAGGTAATGGTTTCGACATGGTTTCTGAACTCAGAGTTTTCAGGTGCCAGAAGCCCAGCAACCTAAAGAAGTTTTAATCTCCAGCTCTCTCTTTTATCAGTGGGGAGAAAAAAACTACTAAATGCAAAATTGCAAGGAAAAGGCTGCTTGAATCAGCAACTTTTCGCTCTTGCACTGTGATTGTAATTAATTTCAA
>NW_017729033.1:12095257-12096423 GCF_001723915.1 Gavialis gangeticus
GGGGGGGAAGGAGGGAGGAGGTGGGAGGGGAATCCCATCACGAGCAAACCTATAGCTAACCTTGGACTTTTCATAGGTTTTGTAGGAGAGTTGCCTCCAAGTTTTAAGGTTACCAGTTATTGCTCAAATTATTGCAGATAATTACCAAAGGTTAATGTGAGGGTGCATCACTGGTGAGCATTCCAGTAGTGGGCGGAAGGAGGAGGGAACAGAGGAAAAGAAAGAGTAACTACTTGCTTTAACAACCTTAATATGGCAAGAGATTATTAATTGCTGCCAACTATACAAATGCATTATCTCAACATTATGTATAGAAAAAAATGCAATGGTAGCATCATTACTCTGCTTTCCCATTGCTTTAATAAGTAGTGCTTTCATGTTAGCTGATGTCACTGTCATGCTGTAACATATTGTGAGAACATCCTACTGTCTTGTTCCAGGAGACCTACTTTGGAAATGTCCTTTTTATAATGATTGGCCCATTAATGCTTAGCTTTTACTATGTGTTAATTTTCTGGGCTTCACCCCTTTTTTTTACATGAGATCTAAGTTGTGCTGAGTTCTGCCATCACAGATATAGGATCATAGGAAAATAGGGCTGGGTGAGACCTCACAAAATCATCTAGTCCAGCCTCCTGCTGAAGGATCGTCTCCAACTAAACCATCCCAGCCAAGTGCCTGTCTAACCTGCTCTTGAAAATTTCTAAGGATGGGGATTCCACCTGTTCAACGTTTGCCCACCCACTCCAATCTAATTTCCCCTCCTGAAGCTTAAGGCCATTGCTTCTAATCCTGTCCCCTAGGGCCACAGAGAAAAGCCTATCTCTGTCCTCTCTGTAATTGCCCTTTTAGTATTTGAAGATTGTTGTCAAATCTCCCCCACCCCCACCCCTCAGTCTTCCCTTTTTCAAACTAAATCATAAAATCATAGAAAAATTAGGGTTGTAAAGAACCTCAGAAGGTCATCTAGTCCAACCCCTTGCTCAAAGCAGGACCATCCCCAACTACAGCATCCCAATTAAGGCTTTGTCTAGCCAGCTCTTAAAAACCTCCAGGGATGGAGATTCTACAACCTCGCTGGGTGACCTAATAGCCAGCCTCAACTTCCCTTGCTGCAACTGGAGCCCATTGCTCCTTGTTCTGTCATCTGCCATCACCGAGAACAG
>NW_017729033.1:12101423-12109311 GCF_001723915.1 Gavialis gangeticus
CTGCCACTGACTCCCCCAAGAGTCTAAGTGTAATTTGAATGCTGAGTAGTCCCAGTTCTCTCACCCTCTCCTCAGAAGTCAAGTCCCCAGCCTCCACACCATTTTCACTGCCCTCTGTTGGGCTGTCTTCAATTTGTCCACATCCGTTCTGTAGTGCAGGGCCCATGACTGGACACAGCACCCCACACGTGGCCTCACCAGTGCTAAATAGAGGGGAATAATCACTTCCCGTGATTTGCTGGCAACATGCCTACTCAGCATTCAAATTACACTTAGACTCTTGGGGGAGTCAGTGGCAGTGGCAGCTGGAAGGAGCTGCTACCACTGCCGCTGCCACTGCCTGGGCTGCTTAGAAAGGCGCTGGGTGGGCCAGGGGCTGACCAGCCTGTGGGGAGCAGGAGTTCTTGTCTCTTATGGGAGGGCTATCATCTCTTATGGGGGGGCTCAGTCCGCCCCTCCTCCCCACACAAGCTCTCCCATAATTCAAACCCTGCTCCCACTAATGCAGCCCAGTATGCCATTAGCCTTCTTCGCAACAAGGATATATTGTTGACTTACGTCCATCTTATTGGCCACTGTAACCCCCAAGTCCTTTTCTGCAGAGCTGCTGCTTAGCCAGTCAGCCCCCAGCCTGTACAGTTGCATGGGACTGTTCTGTCCTAAGTGCAGGACTTTGTACTTGTCGTTATTGAACCTCATGAGATTTCTTTTGGTCCAGCTTCCAATTTGTCTAGGTTTCTCTGAATCCTAGTCCTACCCTCCCACTTATCTACTACTCTCCCCAGCTTGGTGTCATCTACAAACTTGCTGAGAGTGCACTCCATCCCATTTTCCACATTGCTGATGCATATTTTGAACAAAAATGGCCCCAGGACCAACCCCAGGGACGATCCACTTGAGACTGGCTGCCAACTAGACATGGAGCCATTGATCACTACCTTTTGAGCCCAATGATCCAGCCAATTTTCTATCCACCTTATACTCCATTCATAAAATAAAACTAAATAACCCAAGTGTTTTCAGCCTTTGCTCGTAAATCTTGCATCCCAGCCCCCTAATCATTTTTGTTGCTCTGTGCTGTACTTCTTTTACTGTCCACATTCTCTGTGAAGTGATTAATTATGAATATAATAAATCAAGGCTTCGAACACACTCTGCTCTAAAAAAAAATCCATGCATTATGAAAACAGCGAGTGTGCTAGTATGTGGTTTGCAACAAACTCAGGACGAGATGAGATGGTTGCAAAAATGCCTGTGCTGTGTCTACACTAGTATTCCCCTTCAGAAAAGCATCCATTTCTTTAAAAATGTCAATATAAAGAAATTCATAGTTCCCATGGTTGTCAGCAGAGACTGAATGATGCTGAAATACAACAAAAGTCAAGCCACTACCACTTGAAGCTTTGTTAGCTAAAAAATTATGGACCAGAATCACTAGACTGGAGTACAACAAATTCTAGAGTCCTTGGGTTAATCTGACCAAAAAAAAGTCCCGAACAAAACAGAATATAGGGTGCTAGCCAAGGGTACACAATGGAATTACACTGCAGGTCTGTGAGAGAATTAGCCAAGGTATCTCCAACATACTATAGCCCCAAATCCACAAGACACTTAACCATGTGTCCCATTTTATCAAGGGGTGTAGCCCCATTCACTCCAGAGAGGTTATATGTGTGCTTAATGTTGAACTTAATAACTCATGGGTGTATTCTTTTACCTTTATTTGGTGTTAGCTGCCTTGCACTTACCAGGAGCATCTACATGAGATGCTACATTGCCATAGCAATGAGCTACAGTGATGCAGCTTGTTGCAATGGCAATGTAGTGTTGGGCGTAAACTGTGATGCTGATACTATTGCACAGTAGGGTCAGGAATGACCTGTGCACTGCTGGGACTGCACAGCAAATACTAAATGACAGTGCAGTAACAACTGTGTAGTCCAGCACACATGCACTGTAGGATACAAGTATGCACATGGGGTGCTGCCCCTGAGTAACTGGTGTGCTTGGATTACCTTGTGGTAATTTCTTGGCACAGACATCACCTAATACTTAAGTCTCTGTCAGTGTAGCATTTTTTGTTTGTTTGTTTGTTTGTTTTTTAATGCCATAGTTATCACAGGCCTAAGTATATGAGCAGCTGAATGTGGTCAAATAGACATTCAAATTCCTGAAAAGAATTATTATTAGCCATCTGACTTAATTGGGATAAACTAATGACAGCAATTTAGTTTCACATGTCACCTTGTAAATTTATAACTTCTGGAATTCAGAAAGTTCTACAGCAGCTATAGATCAAGGTCCTACCGGATTTGGTCTTGATGCGCATGTTGACGGGTTTAGACGCTACCACTGCATGTAAGCGAATGATGGGAAAAGGAGCACAGTAGCGAGAGCCTTGTATGAAGCATGTACTCTTCTGAAGTACTCACCTATTATAGGGACATTGTTCATAGACCCCGAGAAGTTACAGACAGAGCAGACTTTTTACATTGGCCATTCTTTTACTTTGCCAATGCAGGATTGTTTCCAGTGTTGAATCTGATGTGGTTCCATCACTGCCCCCAGGAGCCTACTCCACTGAATGATAAACCCACTAGTTAGAAAGCTAGTTAAATGAAGTTAGTCCAGCTCTATCAACTGCTGGTAAGGAATAGAGTCAATGTTTGTTTGCAGTAATACCTGCGAAGAGCAACAGCCTCTTAACAAGCAAGATTTCCCTGGAAATATTACCCATACCATGTATTTAGATGACACTCCCTATAACAACAGCCACTACTTAGGAATAGCATATCACTAGAGGAACAACATGTTGCAGTTGTTGTCTGGGCTTTGAAGAAATTTTTAAAAGATGCACACAGCAACAGCACAGCTACTTAAAGGTAACTATTGGCTCATACTGGGTGCATCTACATGTGCATTAAGGTGCTTTTTCTAATGGGCATTGCTTTTACTACCCTCAACGTGAGGTACTAAACAAATGCACATGAGGCTACCTTAATGCACAGTAATGAATGCACATTTTTTTTTAAGTGATGCTTAATGCTCAGTAGCCTATTTTCCTGTGAATTAGCATAACAGCATGTTTTTTTATGTGGTGCTTTAATGCGCAGTAAAATAGGCTACTGCACTTTAAAGCGCACATGTAGACTGAGTGTAGCTGGAGAAAAGTTTAAACTATTCAAATCTTTATTTAGCCATTTTATAAAGTTAATGGCTGTTTGCAAAGTTTCTATTCAAATTTGGCTTTCAAAGCCCTGAAATTCAAGAATGCTGTTTTGAAACACGTATCAGAAATCCTGCTTAGTGCAAAGAAAAAATGCATTGGTGTTCAGGAAGCAAGAAGCACTAGCCAGCAAGAAATCAAAGAAGGAATATGCTCCAAGCAGTGAATTTTATAAGACAGGATGCAATTTAATCTTTACTTATTTTCATACTTCTTTAGAGTTTTCACAAGAGTATTTTAATAACCTCTGGAGAGCTTAAAATGATGCAGGTAATTACCTTAAGTAATTTAAGTGCTATTAAAGATAACAGACCTCTCTCATGACATACCTTGCTAAGCAATGATCAGTAGAAAAAGGGGTGAAGATCTTTCCAGCATAAATTTGAGTTCTTTTTGTAGGCAAGCTGAAGAGAGAATATAATTACATTATCTATAATATGAGAGGTATGTGGATATTCAACCACTCCATGCTTCATCTAGGGTTGACTCAGAGAGGAGGAAGCACACCGGAATTTTAACTAGCTCTTTTTCTACCATCTTCAGCCTGTGTGTGATCTCTGATCCCACCTCCAGTTGTACTGATAACATTTAAATTGGGATGTTTTTCATCATGGAACATTTATAATACTTGAAAGTGAGTTTCCCCAAAATTACTTTCAAGAGACTATGTGGGACAAGTCATAATCATATAGCCATCCATTTTCTTTTTCTTTTTGGACCTTCATGGATGTGGCTACCAGATCAGTTCCCTCCCTTTGCCCCCATCTCTTTAACAGAAAGATATCTAAAAAGTTAGTATGTTCTGGAAGTCTGGGGACATTTTAAAAGAAGCACATGGCATGTCTTGAAGGGTCCCAAGTGAGCTGTAGTCTCACTTCTCTCTCTGAGACACGTATAGTAAGTTCTATTAATGACTCAATGAAGAAGGATTCTAGTACAGATAAAACACTGTTTTGGGGCTTGGGATTAAGTCCTGAATGCAATTCTCAGCTTTCCCATGGACTTCCTTGCATGATATTAGCTAAGACGCTTAGAATCTGCTGCAGCGCAATAAGGAGATGGGACTGCAGGTCGTATAGATGCTCCTGACCAGGTCACATAGACATTCTTGACCCAGGAATAGTTTTTTATTCTTTTTAATTTTTTGTTTTATTGCCTTAGTGTTATTCTAGCCAGCTGGTATACTGCTAGCCGTGCAAGTGCAACTCAATGGGCTTCAAGCACAAGTTGCACAAGTCAATTTAGTGCCCTGGGTGCCAATTTGAAGCTGAATCTCTTGCCATTGTGACCTCACTGCTATCAAGATCCAAGTTTGCTAGATTGCCCCTAGCCTGCATATGTCTGCATAAGATGCAGGTTTACCTCCAGTTGCAGTGTAGACATAGTCTTAATCTCTCTGTGGCTTGATTACCATCTCTGTGGGGATAATCATTTCCCCTTTGCTTATTTTATTTATCTAGATTGTATTTAGAGCCTAGATTATCTTTTACCTTGTGTGTTTGCACAGCAGCTTGCATGGTGAGATCCTGATCTTGATGACCATGTGAGGGTGGGCCAAGATCTGAGCTAAACCCTATTGGCGGAGAAAGAGAGCAGGGGGTAGGGGATTCAATGTTACCTGCCTTGGGGACTTAAAATCCCCAACTGCTGCTGGCACGGTGTGGTCTCCTTGACCCCAGCTGTTGTTGGAGCTGCTACAACACCACGGATACCCAGGGGAGCCAGCATTGTGTTGCTCGCCCCCACCTTCCCATAGAGTGACCTTACCAATGTGCCTTGTGTCTTGTTCTTCACTGAACTTTATTCTATTCAATTGTTTTTCAAAAATTCAGGTTTTTACAGTAAAAAAGGTACAGTTCTCCAGCAAAGAAAAAATAAAATTAAATAAACCTAGCAGTGTTCATTTTGATTTAAATATGTATTTCCTATCAGATCTTGCAGATTCCAAGATTTTGCATTGCTGAAGCAGATTAGTTTAATCTCGTGTTTCATGCTACTGAGATGATAAATTGCTTTAGGTTGGCTACACCATGTGTCAATCATTCTGCGGCTGTGTAAACATTGTGAATGATGCAGCAGGGGGAGGGCTTTGCTGTAGTTGCTATGGTCTGACCACTGTTAAGCAATACATTTGAACTGTGTCGAAGGGAATCTGGGACAAATACTGTCTCAAGGTCATTCAGCCCAGGACCAGGACTTGATGTTTACATTTCAGGACTGTCCTGCCCAATTAGGGAAAGGTGGTCACCCTGCCTCCCAAGTGGGCACCTGGGGCTGGTGGGCCAATCACCCACCCCCAATTGTGCACATCAGGGGACCTTTTCTGATACTTACACCCAGCTTGTATTATTCCTGATGTGAGGACATGCATGTATAGCAAGCATACTCAGTAGGCTGTGCTCTGGCCAGCATACTCAGTAGGCTGTGCTCTGGCCAGGCAACTGCACAGCTACATACCCATACACCAGAGCAGAAGCCCAGTTACACAAGAAGGACATTAGGGGTGTGCAAAATGGGCCATATTCAATTTGGATTCAGATTTGGCCCAAATCAGGAACAGTGATTCTATTCGTTGATTTGGATCACTGTCCCCGATTCGATTTGGCCCAATCCAAATCTGAAGATTCGATGCTGATTCGGAGAATTGGCAATTCAGCCATAGACGCAGCTTTCAATGTTTTTTCTACATACCTGGAGGTACCAGGTGTGGCTTGTGAATGCTGTTATGCTGGGGCAGATGGAGTGTCCCACAGGAGCGCAGGGGGCTCCCCCGTGTGCTCGGCAGTAAACCTGGATGTGGACCAAAAGTACTTCCAGTCCACTTCTGGGTCTACTGCCAAGTGCGCCACTCCACCCCCCCACCCCTCACGCTCCTTGGCTCAATGATTGGCCACAAGGGGACCCCTGGTGTCCCCCTAGACCCAGGAGGCACCAGTCACTGAGCCGGGGGGTGTGCAGGGTGGTTGCTTCTGGTCCACTTCCAGGTCTGCTGCTGAGTGCCCTGGGGACCCCCCTCCCTCTTGTGGGATGCTCCATGCACCCCAGCATTGCAGCATTCATGAGCGGCCTGTTACCTTAACATATGTAGAAATAACATTTAAAGCTGTGGCTATGTCCGAATTGTCAAATTTATCCAGATCTCTCTGAATCAATTTAAAGGGTTCCGATTCAATTTGGAGAGATTAAAGGGTCCTTTGATTCAATTCAGATTTGGAGATTCAGCCACCGAATTGGGCCGAATCGCTGCCAAATCAAATCAGGAACCAAAGCTTTGCACAGCTCTAGACGACACGTATTTCATGTGTTTCAGCCCCACAACCTGGGCAGCTAAGCTTTTCCAGTACAGCTGTCAAAGCACCGGACTAAAGCCAAGGCATCAGGCTAGATACTGCATTTTGCATTTCATATTGGTCATTAGAAAGGAGTGAGTGCAGTGCAGTAAGGATGTTTCTGCCATATATGGAACAATATTTTAGGCTAGGACCCAGGGCCTGGCCCCTTTCTGAGCAGCAGGCAGCTCACTAAGTTATACAGCATCTGGCTTGTTCTCTTTCTTCTGGCCTTACAGAGCTTCCTCTCTTGGCTGCTCAAACTTCAAAAGGAGTGCTGGAGAAGACACTGGGTGATGCCAAACCTATGGTGTGATGGTTACAGTGCTGTGCTGAGAAATCTGCTGGCTCAAACCCCTTCTGGGCATGGGAGGCCTCCAATCTAGGTCTCCTGCTTCCTACATGAGTCACCTAAACATAAAATATGATAGGGTCCATCCTCCATTTAACACCCATCTATCCTTTAGTCCAGCTACATTTTTGTGATTTATGCCAATATTGTCCAACTTGCAGCTTACTGGTTGCATGCAGCCCCCCAAGCAGTTAACTCATGGCCTTCAGACTCCCTCCTGAAAGCCAATGCCTCCATTGTTCTTGCTGCTGTTGTGGTTAGGATCTCCAGCACCATGCAGGACCTGAGGAGCATGGGCAGCCTGCAGCACAGGAGGACCATGCACCATTTGACCTAGGCAGTATAAGGTCCCTGGCTTCTCAGAAGCTGGACTCCCTGACCGTAATGGGCATGCATACATAGCTGTGTACCTGTATGTCTAGTGCACAGCCTACTGAGCATGCTCAGTATACATTTACTTATCTAGAGACCCACATGGCAGGGTAGGTCATAGAATCACAAACTGTGCCTAAATGACAAAAAGGGCAGTGTGTGTGCACTTACACAACTAAAAAAGTGCATTCAAGTGCATAAAGGGTAATTTGTCCCAAGCGCTACTGTAATACATAAAATAATTAAATTGAATATTGCCATTTTATACTCCATTTCTTCTGATTTCTTTGTAAGCCTGGTAAGGAATAAAGAATCACAAAGCGCAGCATCACAGAAAAGTCAGGCTGGAAGGGACCTCAGGAGATCATTTAGTGCAACCCCCTACTCAAGGCTGAATCATTCCTGGCCAAGCCGTCCTAAAGAAAGTAATTGTCTAACCTATTCTTAAAAGCTCTGTCAAAAATCCTCTGGTACAACTACCAGCCGCCATCCCCAAAACATCAGAACACCTGAATGTCCTACACATAAATCAGGGGAACAAGGACTCTGTCAATCTCCAACCACAGCAAAGACATGAAATACACTCAAGAAATTCAAGGAAGAGCAACA
>NW_017729033.1:12114311-12146596 GCF_001723915.1 Gavialis gangeticus
ACCACTCATCCAAAACTACACTTCCAACAAACAAACCATCTCTATCTGTCCATCCATTATTAACATGCATATGTAATTTAATCTATCTATTCATCCATCCAATCAACCTACACCCCTGTAAGGAAGAGCAATGCATTTGAAGTGGGCCTGCTTCTTGTCATATCAGCGCAGGTTCATACCAGGGTAATCCTATTGATTTCAGTGGGAGGTGGTCCTGGTTCACCTGGTGTAAGTGAAGTCACACTCAGTCTGGGTATGTTCATGCCCTATATCACCAAACATATATAAACATGCAACTGCAGAAGATGCTGTCCTCAAAGACAAGGTAGAGAGGTACTGCAGCAGGACAGTGCTCACGGTATCCAGCTTTTTACTGAGAAAATAACAGTGATAAGATACTGAAAGTGGAGTTGAGCAAGCTGCAAAGATCACAGATGAGCCAATCATCCAAGGGAAATGTAGTTAAACATCCCCCGAGCCACCGTGAAAGGCCCACTGTTCCACAAACTCTACTCAGCAGGATCCCTGCCTTTCTATAGAGGTCAATATGACATGTCCCTTTCACACTCACAAATGCATGCTGGATGAACTACAGCTTTTTATTCTACTTCATTCTACTATCAAGATTACCCGTGTGACCTCCCACAGGCTGGGTCTTCGTGCCCCCAACTTTGAGCATTCAGAAGGCTGTGTGGCTGAGACACTGTGGTGATCTAAGTCCTCAGGCTGCCTATGGGCTAGCATTTTAGGTGCTGTAAAAATCAGCATAGCTCCATTGACTGGAGTTCAGGTAATTTGATTTATGTATCAGCTGAAGATCAGGTTCATCACATAAAAATTCTTTGCAAAGAAGTGGACCTGCAATTCACTTCTAAAGGTAGCTAGTAGCTGGCAAAGTGGGGGGAAGCAGGGTCAGGGTTGGCTGCTGGGTGAGGAAAGGACATTTATATGCAGAACAGAGAATGAGGGTGGAGGGCAGGAAGAGCACATTAGTTATTTGAGCCCTTGATCCAAGAATAAGCGGCAGCACTGGATTGTTTTTTACAAGAATTAATCAGCAAGAATTGGGTGCCAGATGAAACGCAGTCACAAAATCAGGCTCAACCTTCTCCCTTGTACTTTCCTTTTTGGCTGCACAGCTTCCCACTTCTGCAGGAGAACTGGAAGGCATCATTAGCCTCCTTGGCCTGTGGCACAAGCATTTTATTCGGAAATAGGAGACGAAAGGTCTGCTGTTCCCTGGGTGAATGGGAGACTAGAACCTCATTCTTTCACTCCTTGGGCAAATTCCTTAGCCACAAGTCTGTTGATCTAATATGTAGCAATAGCCTCCTTTGTCAAATGGTTGTTAGCTGTGGTTTTTCTCTAACTAAAGTTTCAGATTTGTGTGCAGTTATTCAGGAAGACTAAGTATGAGACAACGGACTGACTAGCCACATTGGATTACTTCCGAGCATGTACTGGTGGGCACTCTTAATCACATCGGGTGGAATTTGACATAAAATCTGCCTACGTGGCAATTAATGTTATTTATGCTTATGAGAAGCAGAAGAGAATGGGGCCATTTAAATGCAACTTTAGACACAAAGCAGGCAAAATACAATTTTGCCTTAGCTGTAATGAGACTCCTGTCTGTCATGCTGTCCAGCGTTTTCTTGGTGTTTCCTTGTGCACCTCCATTTGTTGGTTCACCTGATATAAGTGAAGTCACACTCAGTCTGGGTATGTTCATGCCCTATATCAGGGTTTATATCAAAATCTGTGGTTGCTTATCTTAAATAGGAAGCTCTCTGAAGCAGGGATTATATTTGGTTTGGTGTTTTAACAAGACCTCGCACACTAGTCCATGCCTGGGTGATGAGAGACTATGATCATAATAATGCTGTCAGACTCTGAGATGTATTTTAATGCAGTTTATGAAAGAAAGGTGAACCTGTGGCTCACTAGAAAAGCATCACAGCTATGTTTATTAAAGCTCCTGTCATCCTCTTCTCACAAGCAGCTCTTGGCTAGCTATTTCACGATATATGTTTGGTGCCAAACCAAGAGACAACAGAAAGGATCTCTATGCATTTTCATTGCAAATTATTTTCCCATCACGATGCAGCCCATGGCAGCATCTTAAAAATATGCTATTCAATTAGTATTCCCCCATCCCAGGTTTTTTGATTTTTTGGTTTGCTTTCTACTGTGTTCCAGGGTAAATGCAGCTCTTTCCATCCTAGCTCAGCATGCTCAAAAATAAAGTATTTCCTGCCTATTCTCTTCATCTAGCAACATTGATTATTGTTGCCATTAGCATGCATGTGCTGAATGCTAATGGGGCTGAATGATATAAAATAAGTAATGATGCTGGATGCTTCCCAGGTGCACTTATGGATAGCCAGGCACTATTTGTTTCCATAGGCGATCTGTAACAGCCTCAGCCTATAGGGAGCCACTGCTTGGCATGTATTCGTTTTATTGCTAAGTTAGCTTTTCAGTGAAGCTGGATTTATGGAGCAACAGTAGCCATAGTTCACTGAGTTAGTTCCTGGTAATCACTGTGAATTTGGGAATACTTCCTTCCTTCCTCATTTTTTTCTTAAATAGGAAGAAAATTATCTGCAGGTGGGGCTTTATCAAGTTCCCATTGAAGTCAATAGTCAGAATCCCACTGATTTGATCTGCATCACTCTCAGCTGCAGAGACAAGCCTGGAATCCTAGCTATGCTGCCAGGAGCAGCCCCTTTGAAGACAATGGGGCTATTTGTCTGAGACGAGGCCGTTAGCCTAATTAAGGGCTTGCAGGATCCATGCAGCAGTCCTTTTTCGAGCAAAACAGAAACATCCATTTTTTTTCTGTGAAGTCTGTACAAGAGCTGTAAGGTGTGACCTATCCATCTGTCGTTTAAAATCATGCATTCACCTGAACAATCAATCAGTGGAAAACTTGTGGGGGCACCTTATTCCCCTTCTTGGTTGCAGGGTCCATGTGCCACACTGGGCTGATCAAGTCCAGCAGTCTGTCTAGGAGATTAACTAGTGAATTAGGCAGTGAAGAAGTCTCTTTGGTAGAGAAAAATGACAGACATGCTTGCCAAGTCCTCTGTGATGGGTACTTCCAAATTTGCATATACTTTCCAGATGAATGACTTCTTCTGGAAGAATTTATGGTAAGCAGCTACCAGCCTTAGTGCCTTCCAAGCCAAATTCATCTCAAATGTGTGTTGGATGTAGTGAGATGGAAGTCAGGAGTGGTCTCCATAGACAAGTGCAACTTTTGGAGTATATATTCTATGCTTGACAAAGAAGTGATGATTCTACCTACGATCCTCAACAGGATGTTTGCAGGAAAATATTGCTCACCAAGCACTGGCTTTGTGATAATTGATATAATTTGGACTAACTGGAACTAATAAGAAGAAAGCAAAATAAGATAGGGATTTGCTATTTACTAACTCTCACAATAGTAGAATCAGGGAACATAAAATGCAATTATTAAGCAGCAGGTTTCTTCCCTCCCCCCCACCCCGGGCTTGTATTAAGTTCTGGGACTCATTGCCACAGAAAGATGTAGAAGCTGGTAATTTAACCTGGTTCAAAATGGGATTGGACAGATTCATAAAGCATAGGTCCAACCATGATATTTAAAGGTGCAATCTCAACATTGGGACTTTGTAGGCTTCTGAATGCTGATCAGGGGTCAGGGGACAGATCAGTTTGGGTAAGTCCTGTATAAGTCATACCTTTTCACCAGTAACCACTGAGAAACAGGACAGCAGGCTAGATGGACCTGTGGCTTGATAGAGCAGGGCATCTCTTGAGTTGTAATGAAAATGCTGAAAGCAAGCATTTGTGGCTGCCTGGGAAAAGCGAGCTGATGCTAGATGTCAAGGAACTAGAAGTTAAAAAAATCTGCTTAGTGAAGAAGAGATGTCAGTGTTGGCTTTTAGCTTCAGGAGATTAGAAATCAAACAGCTTCACCACATCCTTCCTATATGATCTTAATCCTAAATTCTTCATCTTTAAAATGGGATAATTCCTTCCTTTCCCCTGCCTATGACCAAAACCCCTGAACCATTCAGTCTCTGGAGTGACAAGAATATATCCCATTTATGATCAAGTCTTCTTTTGCAAGCTTAGATAATTAAAAGACTTTTGCACAATTAAAAGACACTTACAATTCCCTTACAACTATATTTCCCAATGCTCCTCTATTCCCTTTTAACAGCTAAGGTACTACTACTACCCAAGTCAGATAAAGAGGCAAGAGACAGCTCTATAGCCCAACCTTTTATTGATTATACCTCAAAGCACAAGCATAAGCACTTGCCTTAATGTCTTTCTAGCTACCTGCAGCAGCACAATATAGATGCTCACCTATACCAGCTGAGGAGATGCAGAAGGGAAGATAAAGGTGGCATGCAGGCTGTTAAATTAAGAAATGGGATTCAGGACTAGCATATAAAGGATTGACACGAGAACTTGTTCAATAAATGACAGAAAGGCTTTATTTACTACAAGTATTCACTGTTAAATGAGCCTAAAGCAAAGCAAAGTTCACTATTTAGCTGTAAAGTGATAGTTTCTCACCAATTACTGGACAAAGAGGTGGTTTCAATATTGTCGGCTTCTCTAAGGTGTGGATCTATTCACCTAGATCAGCTGAGTGCAATAGCTGTTCTTGGCAGAGGGATTTCTCATTCTTGAAGCACACCTTTTTAGCTGTTTCATGCCTCTTTTATACCCTTTAGCTCAGTATCTTCAAAGCATTCTTGCAGTTTGTGTAAATCAGGAGAGAATCCCAAGCAGTAATTAAAAGGAAATTCCTATTAATCAAACTATTCATTATTGGTTATCAGAAAGCTTCAATTTTGATTGAATTACCTTCCTCAGTAACAAGAGGTTATCAATTTATACTAAATTGGAACATAACAAGAAATGGATTAACAACCAGGGAAAAAACAAGGGTTTTGAGGAGTCGTCCTTGGAAGATCAAGGGAACCACTGAGGCAAAACAAGAGTAAATCAGGAGGAGACACCTATCAAAGCCCAGATGGAGAATATATCTTCCTACACATAAACATTAGATAATTACAAAGAAATATTTAGTATACTAATTAATCAAGGATAGCCATTTCACACAGTTGCATACCAGACAAATAAGAGCCTGCTTAAAATCAGCATAAGAATAGTAAAATAAGCTGGAGGTGATGCCTCATTATTTCTTTTCAGCAAGTCCAGCCACAAACTCACATCCTCTTGCACTATGCAAGTGGCATCAATATTTTGCATTTTAACTTTTCTGAGTAGGCCCAGCTCAGCTTGAGTTTCACAGTCATCACAGGCTGGCAACAAGTCATTTTGAATTTGCTGAGGTCTCCCTTCCCCATTTATACCCAATATTTATATGTGGCTTATGTTTAAAAATATTCTCCGATTGGTGTTATTCAAGTGTCCTGTGTTTCACTGAGACTTTGGGAACTGAGCTAAACTTTTTTTTTTTCTCATTGACTTGGGAGATGCCAATTAGCTTTGGTCTGTGACCCTATGAAAAGGACAGTTCTGGGAAGAGGACTTCTTATCTCTTTCCCTTCCCGTCTGGCAACACTACTTGCCATGCTCTATTGCTTTTACTTTGCTGACCAAATTAGTTGTAACATCTGCAAAACTTCACTCTAAAACAGACCTTGTGGCCTTCTGCTTTAGCCACACTTCTGCAGCTTAGTATAAGTCCTCTGAAACGGCCAACAATAAGAACAGGTGGTTTTGGTGGTGGCCTCTTTTGTGTCTCTGGATTCACATTGCAGAACACCTTTACTTCACTTCCATTTCTTTTCTATGCGTGCCATACATGTTGGCTTTACCCTGTTCAGTTAACAAAGACACATGGTTATTACAGTAGCATTCTAGCTGACTACATGCAGTTTGATTCTCATTATCAAAAAATAAAACATCAGTTTAGCTCCTGTTAAGCACTTTTCCAAAAGACATTTATTCGCAGTTGCCCTAGCCTAATACTAGTGGCCTTGATAAACAGATTCTTATTCTTCTTTCCCAGGCTACTGAGTATGACTTAAACACAAGCTTATCAATAATTGACTAAGCTTATTGACTTTTAATTATATCCCAGCTTTAGCACATATTATTGATAATTCATTTTTTTTCCTAGGCCAGTGTGGTCTGTCCACCAGGCCTGTGCGAAGCAGCTAGTTTTTGCTTTGGATTCAAATTCAGCCAATTCGAGGGACAGTGATTCGATTTGGTGATTCAAATCACTGTCCCGGATTGATTCGGTCTAATCTGATTCTGAAATTCAGCTCCTGCTGAATCAGCCAAATCTCTGAATCAAACAGGCCCCATCCCCTGCCCACTCTCCCAGCCCCCCTATAGCTGCCCCACCTGCCCCAGCTCCTGCCCCTTTAAAAAAAAGCAAACAAAAAACCCCGAACTCACCAGCTGCTGCCAGGTGTGTGTGGGGGGGTGTCCCCGCAGTTCCCTACTGCCCCACACTGCACGAGCCCCCAGAAGCCCTGAGGCCACTGCAGCAGGGCAACCACGGGAGGGCTTGGACAGCAGGCAGGGTTGGGGTGCTCATGGCAGAGCCTCCCACAGCATGCATCGCCCCCTCACCTGACAGCACCCAGTGAATGGGGGGGCTCTTTTTTAAATAATCTGGAACTGGGGCATGGCAGGGCTGGAACAATGAGTGGGGGTTGGGGGGCACTGGGTGGGGTTGGAGGAGCAGGCAGAGGATAGGGCCTGGCAGGGGTCCTCCCATGGCGCTTTCAACCCTTCTCCACCCCCACCCCCTTACCAGCTCCCTGCATCCAGCGGGGACTTCCCAAATTGCCGAAGCTCTCCAAATCTTTTCCAAATCGATTCAGAGAGCTTTGAATCAATTTGGACCTTTTAACTGGTCTCTGGATTCAATTCAGATTCAGCTGCCAAATGGGGCCAAATCTCCTGCAAATTGAATCGACACCCAAAGCTTTGCACAGTCCTACTGTGCATCACTGACGCTTTCTGCAGCCTACATGCCCTCTGTCTGTTTTGTTTATTTAAACAGGAGATATCTCAGGGTCTGGACTGTCTTATACTCTGTATTTGTGCAGTGCTCAGAGCAATGGGATTTCAATGTTGGTGAGGGCCTCTCAGTCCTGCCATCATCTGCTGAGTCCGGAAGATGAGTGAGGATATTTATGCATACATTGTAAGGAGTATTCCTTGTTTGAAACAAGAGGGTTTTCAGCCCAGCCAGAAATGTTTTTGCATAAACCAAGGCAAATCTAGCTTGAATTTCTGTGCTGTTCCTCTCCATTTCCTGAGCTGAATAAGCCTTGATTTCATTCCGGTTCTTTGGTTGCACTGATTGTTGCCAGAGAGAATTACTGTGGGTTCCTTCCAAAAGAAGGAAAAATCCATCTTGGCTATCTGTGCAGTGGAGCAGAGCTAGGAGATACCAGGGAAATGGGGTTCAGGTTATCTTGTCTAACAGGTTTCACTGATGCTCCATTGCAGCACATGGTAAAAGCTTAAGGACAAAACAAGGGAATGCCTTCCTCACCCCTATGGTGATCAATTTGTGACCTTAAACTGAATCCCTGCTACGAGTACTCACCTACAACTATTTGTCCTGATTTATTATCCTGCTCCACTTCAGTATAAACCAGTGGTGGGCAATTATTTGGTCTGGAAGCCACTTAACGAGTTTTAGTGAGTTGTTGAGGGCTGCAAAGATAAAATTAATGGTGTTTAACAACAGCTACACTTAAAAATTGTTACGGCATTTAGAGTATAAATTTTATACTCTAAATGCCATAACCAGTTTTCTTCACATCCTCATATTTCCCCATGCCCTTCTAGAACAAAATCCCAAATTACTACACAAAATTACCAGTTTTTACACAAAAAAACTCACATTTCCGCACGTTTCCAGAAAAACTTCCCAAATTACCACGCAATTTTCCAAAGACCATATTTTCATAAACAACTCCAAAAGACAGTTCCCAGATCACCACAGATAATCATGTTGCCACAATTTCCACCCCCTGCCCACCACCAGCATGTCATAGCAGAGCTCGGTGCCAAGTCCTGCCTGTGGCCTCTGCACCTCCCCTCTGGCTGCGCTGCCACTGACCTGGGGCAGTCTGCGCTTCCTGCTGGGGATGGAGGCTACGTGGTGCTGGGCTGTGCTGGGCATGCCAAGTCCACCACTACCTACAGCTCTATGCAGCCACCATGGGCTCCCCAAGAGTGGCAAATCCATGAGGGCACAGGGCAAGCAGTGAGGCCAAGGGCAGGTGGCACATAGCAGCATCCCTTTGACCAGCTCCATGGAGGAGCAGCCCATGTCCACCTGCTGCTTGGCCGCAACCCCCGGCACTCAGGGGAGCTTGGGGAGGGGAGCAGACAGGGGCTGACTACTTCAGGGTTGCCACTCGTTTTCCTGTGGGACATTTCCAGGCTTCTTTGCAAGCTCTGTCTGCACTCTCCCTACCACTGCATGAGGCTGCTGCAGACTGCACCAGGAGCATTACTGTCCTCCCGTGGACATATGCAGCCAGAAGGGCCATGCTCAGCAGTGGTTCTCCATCCTTCATGTCATTTCCACACTTATTCAAAATAACAACCCTTATTAACATGCTAATGAATGTGATCCAGGTCTACTCCAAACTTATCTGCTGGCCAGATTAAATTAATTGGCAGGCCGGATATGGCCCATGGGCCATATTTTGCCCAGGTGGGGGAATTGATTCTGTGTCCCTTATCTATCTGTGCAGAGATGCAAGGACATTACCTACTCACTGCCATGTCTACATGAGATCCTGACTGCGGAGTAGCCCATGACTACTGCTCAGCAGCGTTGCGTGGCAGAAAGTGTGATGTGACGCTACTGCATAGTAGTCTCAGGCTGACAAGCTACACAGAAGCCCTTCTCTAGGGGCTTTCTTTAATATTGGGGCATTCATTTTGTTCAGGGCAAAGCAACCTTAATAATTTCGTAAAGTTCCAAAAATCTCACGTTTCCAAGTGCTGTTTTCCATAACCTCTTTTTTTTTTTTACTTGCTTTTAATTTTCAATTAAGTGAGAATAACCAGCCCAATTGGTATAGTTGTATCTACACTGGATAATAATTCTTGGTTTTATAGCCTTATGAAAGCACTGGTAATTTTCTTGTATGTACTCTGGTAATAAGACATGGAAACAATGAGAACTGGAGGTAAAATTGTAAGTACTGCTGGGAAGGTTTTCTATTCATTGAGATTTTAGTTTGGGTCTGACAGTTGTCATTGACTTCTGTGCCACTTCAGGAGGCATTTTGATGTTGTTTTCTGGGAAGTGAGGCTTGATGGGCCTTTTATGAACAATTACACAACAATGTTATTTACAACATTAGCAAGGATTACTCAGCATGTAATAGAATATACACAGCAGTAAGGCAGAGAGCTGAAAAAGAAAATCTAGCAGCAAGTAAGAAAGGAACAGCAATGCCTGAATGGGGCCTCTTACAAAGGCAGCTAAAAAGCAAGTCACGAAAGATAGATTAGACATGTTCAAAACCTTGGAGAAGAGCTTTATTAATATGAACCCAGACTTTTCTTCCTGAGGCTCAGTTAGCAATGGGGAGAAATCTTTTGCAATACTTTCCAACGCAGTTGGATTCAGTTTAACTCATCAAAATTTGAAACTCTTTCAGCTGTACTCACCTAATCTTCCTTTCCAAAAGTCATTATTATTCTTGGTGGGTGAACATTGTGGTGCCCCAGTCACTTACTGTGTTGGTCCCAAATTTATGAAGACCATCTTGACTGTAAGAACCAAATCAAAAGCCATTTCTTTGATTTTAGGTTTTAAACTTGTCACGGGTGGAAAAAGTTTCAGTGCTTTGCAAGAGACATTTTGCAGTAGAAGATTGTTGCCTTCCTTGTTCAAGATCTAATTTGAATTAGACATGTAAAATCATAGAGACATACAAAGTAGGACTCAAGGGACCTCTGGAGGTCATCTAGTCTAACCCCCTGCCTCAATCAGGATCATCCCTAGCTAAACTGTCCAAAACAAATCCTTGTATAAGCAATGACTGAAACTCCGCTGTCAGCCTTGTCACACAACCATGAGACATAGCACCCTAATCTGCCACATGTAAAGCAGGGGGACAATGGCTGTTAGAGCTCTGTGGCTGCAAGTGTTGCTAAAATACACTGGAAAGATCCAAGGAGGAGGGCCACACCACCACTACAGAGGATGACAAAATGCCCCACAGACGACTAGTCTGACCATGGGGTAATATGCCTTCCTGAGTCCAAATGCGTTGATTGGTCTGACCCAGACTAGAGGGTCAGACCCTACAGTGAGGAACCTCCATGTTTTAGTCCCATCAGGAGCACTGAAAAATCCCAATCCCAATCCCAACCTTGGCTGCAGCCAACACACTGTGCTTCTGAGGAAGGTGGGGGGAAAAAATCCCTGGCCTGTATAGCAACAGGAAGGGAAAAGTCAGTCCTTGCTAGCCTCATGCAGCAACCAATAAAGCACAGAAGTATGGGGAATATCCATAGTAGAGCATAGACATAGCTACTGCTAGATCATCCCTTCCTTGGTATAACTATAGTCATCCCATAGCTACTGCTTGTCCAGCCTCCTCTTGAACACCTCCAATGAGAATCTGCAACTTCTTTAGGCAGTCTGTTCCATGCCCCCTGTGTTTGAACAGTGAATAATTCACAGACATTTGACTGACTAGTCATTTCTATTACCTTGTAGATTTACTTGGACCTTTGCAAACAGACTGAAGAGATCATCTGCCTTTGAAGCTCAATGCCTTAACCACTGGGCACTGTCGTAGCATAGTCTCCATAGAGTCACAGAAGCAGGCTCCCTCTTTTTTCCTTCTGGCCTGATGATTTTTTCATTCCTGAGCACACTGTCTAGACAGAGACAGACACCACCTCCACTACTATCACCCAGACTATTTTGTGGTTATTTTCCAAACTATTCTCCTGGGAAATGAGAATGCATTTGAATTCCTGCTGGCTGAAGACAACCCAGAAACCCACTCCCCCACATCATGGATAAGTTATCTAGCCCAGTAGGCTACTAGATAGTGTGAGGTAGCAGCTCCACTGTTCATGGCTTTGAATGGAAGTGACAGTGTTTATTGTATCATCTGCTAAACTCAGCACTATCCATAAGTGTTAGGCATAATTGGAGTATGTTTAATGGCTTGGACTGCTATAAGAAGCTAGGCATTTTTTTCCTTGTGACAGACTATAGATGGCAGCTTAGCATCTAGGCACTCAGACCAAGGCATACGTGCATGAGTGGAAGTCTAAGATTAGGTGCCTAGGGAAACATTAAGACCAAGATGTATGCACCAAATTAATATGGATATTTAAAGGGTTCTGCAGCTACTGGAGTGGGCTTATTCTTGGAGTCAAGTGGTTTTTATATCCACCTTAGGTCCCATCTAAGGTGTTTAACATGTTTTTTCTAGATCTCACCTTTAGTCATGTGTTTAGACTAAAAGGTGACAAATGATTGATGTAAAATATGAACATGCTGTAAAAGGTAAGGTTTCATCAAAGTGTTAAGTATATTATTATTACTGTTTTCCTTCTCTGCCTCCCTACTTTAATGTAATATATATATATATATCTTCTCAATGAACCTGGTCATTCCTTGTCTTGCTTTGAAAGAGCCAGAATGCTTTGAAACTCCTTTTAAAACAGTGATATATACTGTAGTTAAACAACTAGAATACAATAAGTGAAATGTCCTTTCCATATATAGAAAATGATCAAACCTTCTGTAGCAAAGGAGGCTTGACAACTCTGTAATAAGAGATATCTCATTAAAGATGTAAAGCTCATTGTCTGCAAATGCTGTAAAGTAAAATAAATGGGAATTAAAATTAATTCTTCATTAAGTTTTGATGAAGATTCTGTCCTTGAGCTGTAAATTCAAGACACTTCCCTTCTGAAGAACTGTAATTAACCCGCAGGTCTTTTTGGTCCCTGCACTTAGGAGAGCTCTATTATGCACTATGGAAGGAAAGGGTTTCTTACATCTCACCTGTGAAAACATCACTTTCTACTGCAGTCTGTTGCAGAGGTGTTTCAGCAATATCTGGGCCACTCCATTGTAGCCAGTGAAAAATGTATGGGGTGAACATCAAATATGTTTAGTTCAGTCACAGACCAAGTCTAGAGCATATGATTGTCCATGGATGATCAATGATTAAATCAAATGTTCCATTTATCAGTGATAGTGGGAATAGCAGGAAAGCCGAGACAAGACTGTGTGCCTATACACGTGCTCTGAGGCACTCTAATTAGAATACATCTGGACAGACTTGATTATTTGAGTCTTGATTAATTAGAGTCTAACTGGAATGCTCCAGCATGCTGCAGCATCCTGTATATTCAGCATGCCATGTTTCAAAATGGTGATGGGGGAGTTTTAACTAAAACTCTTCAAACAAGCTCTAGTTAAAGACCCCCCACAGCCATTTTAAAACATGGCATGCTGAATACAAGTGCTGCTGTGGCATTTTAATTAAAGTGGCTGTCCAAGAACCACGCTAATTAAAATGCCCCCACTGTGAAGCATGTGTATAGACACCCATTATGTCCAAATAGTGATCAGTGTCCCCAGCATTAAATGCCATAATCTGTATTAAGGTTTGTCAGTCAAGTTCCAAGACAGCAATCATCCCAATTGCTAGTTATTTCTGGATGTCTGAAAATCCCATTTGTATGGACCCTTGCACATTAATTTACATACTGAATTTGGCCTTTATTTCTATTGTGGTTCAAGAACTGGACTCTTAAGTTACCTTGAGAGCCATCAATGAGTCATGGTAGATATCATCCTTGAATCAATAGTTTGCAATGACAATTCCCATTGGTAATGTCTACATTAGGATATTGGCACACCGAGTGGTAGACAGGAAACTTTGTATCTTTATTCAAATACCACAATGAACTGAAAATTTGCACAAAAATGGTATTGACTGCAGGAGATGATAAAAAGCCTGATGCAAACAGCCATAATGATGCCATCCACTTTGTTCTGTCCTGTAGAGCTAAGAGCAATAATTAGATAAGTGATATGTCACCTTCTGACTTCCCAGGCAGCCATGCGTTTTGGAGGGGATCACTGTTGTGAGATGCTGAGTGTCTCCTGCAAGCTGCCAAATGCCCTTAACTCTTAGAGACATCACAGATCCTGATCCTGCAACCAGATCCAGGAGCCTTGGCAGGGTCTTTGCCCCAGGTAAAGTTCAATTGACTTTGGTGGGCTTCCATGTGTGCATGTCTGACTGAAAAACTGGGACTGTTAACTTGAGTCTCTTACCTATAAATCTATAGGAAAAAAATCAGTCTTGTTAATAGAAAAGGGACTGGGCCTTTGGACTTCAAGTTTCTTCTTCGTTTTTAAGTTCTCTGGCACAGGAACAGTATTTACTTACACATGTGATTGTATAGTGCCTGAAACAATGGGAATATTATATTTACTGAAGCCTCTGGACACATTTACACAAGATAAATATTAAATACTACCCAAAATTGAGCCAAAGGGGCCCCATTGGAAGGAGGACTATCTCTTGCCATGGGTCTGGGACTATATTAAGGAATAGGGTTATTAAGATTGTTCCTGTTTGCACTTTATATTTTGTAATTGAAATGTTGTATTGCGATGTTGTATTGTGTTGATGCTGCTGAAATTGTTTTATTGTGGTGGGCAAATAGTGTTATTTAGGCTTTGACCTTGGTTATTGGTTAATATTCACTGTGTAAATATATGTATACGATATTTAGTTTTATATATATTATAATTCAATAAATTGTATATAGTTAAGAACTTTGGCCTTGGGCTAACCCTATAGAGGAAAGAGCGATCTGCTCGAAATTCTGGCATCCCTCTCACAGCACCCCCTCCTGCCTACCCATCCCATCCAGTTGAGAATAGGGTACACCGTTGGGTGTACCCAGGTTACATAAATGAACATTATTAGGGTTCCTAATCCATAGAAAGGGAAACAAGCCTGTAGGGTGTGCACCAGCTTGTTGCTTGGCAGCCTTTTGTCTGCAAGAATTGGTGGGTATTACAGCCTATGACATAGATGGTTTGCAGTGTCTCACATGACTGAATAGTCCAATTTGAGATTTGCATGATCTATTGCAGTGGCTGCAAGTAATGATTGGGTGGTTAGAGAGCTGTTGGAGCCAGTTCCCATCATGAACGTTGATGCCCTGGTGAAGACAATGATGCCACTTGTTCCAGTCACTTGCCAAGGTTTCCCATTGATCACGATTGATTCCAAATGTCTTCATATCTTACTTGCATGTGTCTTTGTAGCAAAGCTTGGGGCATCCTGTTGTTCTCGTTCCCTCCGATAGTTCTCCAGCATACACAAGAGTGCGGAGTATGCAAGTCTTGTACACTAGCATTTTGGTCCTGACGGTAAGCTTTGAGTTGTTCCACGCTCTTTAATTACTCTGTTGGAGGTGGTGGCAGTCTTTGCGATGTGAATATTAAGTTCTCAATCCAGTGAGAGGTTGGTGGTCACTGTAGAACCTAGGTAGATGAACTTTTGGATTGCTTCTATCTGGTTCTCATTTAGGATGATTGATGGATCTTGTGGAACTCCCTGTCCTAGTACAACTGTCTTCTTTATACTAATGGTGAAAGCAAATGCCTGGCAAAGCTCTTGAAAGGTGGTCAATGAGTTCTTGTAGTAGGTCTCTGTTGTGGGCTGTAGGAGCAGCATCATCAGCAAATAGAAGCTCCCTGATAAGCACCTTTCCAACTTTAATCTTTGCCTTAAGTTGTGACAGGTTGAAGAGTTTCCCATCCGGTCTTTTGTGAAGGTACACTTCACCTTCCATGTCTTTAGACATGCAGTTCAGGACAACTGAGAAAATGATTCCAAAGAGTGTGGGGGCAAGAACGCCATCCTTGTTTCACTCCACCTTTCATCTCAAATCTGTCCAAAGTGGACCTATCAAATTGGACAATTGCTTTCATGTTATTGTGGAAGAAATGTATAAGATTGGTGGGCATCCTATTTTTTCAAGGACTGCAAATAGGCCTGTTCTGGTGATGGTGTCTAATACTTTGGTTAGGTCCATGAAGGCAAAGTACAATAGTCAGTTTTTCTCTCTGCACTTTTCTTGAAGTTGATACAGGGAAAATATCATGTAGGTCTTCCAGCCCTGAATCTGTACTGAGATTCAGGGTAGGTACGACTCACCAACTGTTGTAGGTGCACCACCCTTGCCAAAGCTTTTCCTGCTATACTTGGTAGCAAGATGCCTCTGTAGTTGTTGCAGTTGCCCTAATCTCCTTTATTTTTATACAGAGTGACAATGTATCATGCATGTCTTGTGGTACCTCACCCTCTTTCCAACATTTAAGTAGCAGCTGATGAAGATATGGTAGTAGGCTTTCTTTCCTGTACTTGAGAATTTCTGTTGGGATGTCATCTTTTCCAGGAGCCTTGCCTCTTGATAATGAATCAATGGCCTTGCTTAGCTCTTCTACAGTGGGATCCATATCTAACTTTGGCATGATCTGTAGAATTGGTATTTAGTCCAGTGATTTGTTGGTGATGTTTCTTTCTTGTGAGTATAGCTCTGAGTAGTGTTCAACCCAATGAGACAACTGCTTGCTTCGATTTGTAATGGTTTCACCACTGCACAATTCGAGAGGGGCAACCTTGTTGGCAGTAGGGCCTAGAGCTTTCTTCAGACTATTGTACATGATTTTTAGGTTTCCTGTGTCTGAGGCTGTCTGTATCTCATTGCAGAGCTTAGTCCAGTACTGATTTGCACAGCTCCTGGTTACTCTCTGTACATCATTTTTTACCTGTAGAAGTCTCACTTTGGTGCTATCTGTTGGCTTCCTCTTGTGTTTCAGATAGGCTGTGTTCTTGATGTTGATGAGAGGTAGTAGTTCTGTATTTTCCTTGAAGCAGTCCTTATTGGATGGTCTTTTTTCCCCAAATGTAGCTTTAGCTGTTTCATGGACTGCGGTTCTTAAATCTTCCCCAAAGTCTTCTGCTCTTTTTGGTAGTGACTTCCCAAACGTGCTGAGTTCAGAAGCCTTCACAAACTCTTGGCACTTCTTCTGGTTCTTGGTGTTAGTGGTATTGATTTGGGGCTTGCTGCTAGGTTTTTCTCTATGGAGCTCTTGGCTGTAATCTTCACTTTACTAATGATCAGGGAGCAGTCAGTGTCACAACCAGCACTCAGAACATGTGGGTCTTCTGTACTGAAGGTAGGTCTTTCCACCTAACAATAATAAGGTCTAGTTGGTGCCAGTGGCCTGGTTGTGGATGTTGCTATGATGCTTTATGGCAATCTTTTCTAGCAAAATATGAATTGGTAATGCACAGTTGGTTTTGGACACAGAACTCTAGAAGTTGTTGGCTGTTGGCTATCAGACTTCACTGGATAACTAAATAACTCAGCATTAAAATAAATAAAGAGCCTATGAGGAATGGAAGAAAGAATAGAATGATAAAAAAGCCATGTCTTAGAGAGAAAGAAATGGAGGGATGAAATGCAAATTAACAGAAGTCAAGCTAAGACTGCAAAAGCTATTAAAACAAATTAGCGATAGGCTCTTCACATGTTAAAATAAAAAGAGAACAAGGAAATAAAAAGAGAGAATGTGGAAGAGATTTAACTACAGGCCAAAACCTAAATGAATAGTTTGCTTGACTTTTCAATACAGAGCTCAATGAGTTTATGAAAGGAATTATATCATGCTGTGCTTCCAATAGAGGACTGTACTCAATGATCTGATAAGACCCTTCCATCTAAGTCCTTTAATACCATTCTCCTCCTCCTCATGGATTTTTAGGGCACTCAGTGCCACACAGACTGGCTCCTGAATCCAGTCCTGAAGAAGCTGGCCGTAGAAGAAGCTCCAAGACTTACATTTGCTTCTCTTCCCTCTCAGAGATGAAAAGCATTAGCTTAACAAAATTTAAAAGAAGTCAGCTGGGTATAAGATTCCCTGCGCCTGCTCATTTTTTGGAAGTAATTTGTTTAGAAAGATGTTCCCCTTTTACAATGGTCCCAGGCAACTCCTGGATCAGGCATTTATTGTATCACTGGAGAGTTCAAATGCCTGTAGCTGCTGATGGATTCTGCTGCAGTGACTCTTTTTGAAAAGGCTGTGATGACAGCAAAAGAGGTGGATGGAAATGATGGCAATTGGCCCCTTCCCCCAACTGATTTGGAACAGTGAAAGCTTGTGTTAAAATGTACAAATGACTCTGCATGCAATTTTAATGTGATTAACATAAGAGAAAAAGAAAGACCATCTGTGGAAGCTAAAACTCTTAATGGGAGATTTAATTGACTTCATTCATCTAAGGGAAGATGCATGAGTCTCCAGACCTCAAGACCAGTTAGGTAGATACCTTTGCCGTGTTGGAATTAATGACTCACCTGATGTTGAACTCGGTATACCTTGCAGATTGCTGCTGTCATATCCCTCTCTGAACAGGAGAAAGCATGGTTATAAATCACCTTTATCATCAAGCAGGCAATAAAGGTTGGAATACAGCATTTTAACAGAAGCAATGAATGGCTGTCACAAAACCCAAAGGCCTGAGAGCATAAAACAAATACCGGTAACTGTGATTAAGCAGATTAAAAGCTTTTAACTTATCCTGAGTCATAAGGCCCACACTACACCCCAAGCCATTTAGGAAACAGCTCTCATAGGACTTCTTGTTACAAGTGCCTTGGCAGGTTTTCAAGAAGAACATTAGGAAACAGGAAAAACAAGTCCAATTTATTGATCCAGATTGATCATGATCCTAAAGATCAGGTTTGGTTTACATTCCTTATTAAATGTAAAGAAAAGTAACCAGCAGAAAAGGCTCTGATTATCTGAATATAATCCACCCAAAGGATATCTCCCTGCTTAGATGTCATTCCAGTTCTAGGACCGGTGATGTATCTACACTGACATTTATTGGCAAGGATCTCACACAGTCAGCCTGTCACATGAAACACCCTTCCTCATCTCTATCACAGTTAATGGTCCACACCAGTGCTTTCCACATTGCCCTGGTTCTGTGTGAAGCAGAACCCTTGGAGGAGTCAATCTTCTCTCTCCTTCCAGCCTTATTTCTACAGAACGGAAACAGAGACAGGAATTCGGATGCAAAAGAGCTGGAAATCAGACTGGAAAGTTGTGGGGTTGTTGCTATCAGGCTGTCTGTACACAGAGCCTCAGATAAGTTGCAAACACAGTGTAGAAATGACCAGGCTAGGAGTTGTGCATTATAGAGTTTCATAGTTGGTAGGTAGGGTCAGAAGGGACCTGAGCAGATCATCAAGTCCGACCCCCTGCCATGTTGATCTAATTGCTAAAAGTTTAGCAGAACTTCTAGGGTCAGGCTGGGGGTTGATGGTAGGGGCTTATTGTATAGATGTCCATAAGATTCTTGTCCATTCTTTTAAACAAAAGGTGCAGATTATCCATTTAGAAATGACATTTTGTTTATTAATTTAAGTAGATGCTAAAAAGGAAATGAGTGAAGTGGAGAGGAGAATCCCAACCCCTTCCCACATAAGCCAATGGTCTTCTGCTATCAGCAGGGGAGGCATGATGAACACTGATTTAGCCCAGAGCAGTTGCAGGTCATTTCCCACCCATGTGTAGTAATGCTATAGACAGAGTTTGTAAAATGCTTTGGGATCCTTCCCTACATTTAAGATGCTGGATGTTACATTCCCTCTCATTCAGGCTGGAGTTTCTCCAGCGCTTCTGTTTTCAGATATGAGGGAAGGTGGTCGGACATGAGTGTGCCCCCAGTTTGGAGTGAAACAAGGAGATGGAGCTGACCACAGGGATGGCAGCAGCACTGAATTCTTCAGGGCACATAAGGCCATGGGCCAGGCAAAGCAGAATGTCACTGTGTGACTTCTTCTTTTGTCTCTGTACCACATTTGACCGACGGCGTGACTGAGATGCCTCAAACCAGTGGAAAGGCCAGTGATGCACCATAGCGGTGAGCCAGTGTTATGTCCCCTGCCTTTAAGTCACAGCACTGTGCAGGGGTCAGTAGATGCATCATGTCCCACGGGCAGCTCTGGGAAAGACTGCACTGCAGGAGTTCCTGTTTCTTGTGACTTTCCCAGTAGTGCTGGCTGTGTCTCCTGCTTCCCAAGGTGCATGAGGATTACTCTCTAAACTATTGTAAAGAGAAAAGGGAACTATAGCCTCATGGCTTCCCCCCACCCTGCCTATTCTGCCTGGGGTGGTGTGTGCTCCTTGGCAATGTGGAGGGAGCAGTCTCATTGATTCCCAAAACATGAAAGACTTTAAAGGGCTTCCCCAATTGCTTATGTTAGTCATGATCTGCTTTACTCTTTCACACAGGGAGGGGATAGAGCACTCTTTACTCCTATGTGTAGGCTACCTGAGTCCTGGGAGAAGAGCAAGCTTCTGGTACTTCCCTCCCTTACAGTGGGGTGGGGAGCAGGCAGCCAAGAGACGGGAGCATATAATGCCTTGACTCCACAAGTCTGATCCAACCCCCAGTGGTGGTGAACTAGAGTCCCCTAGGAATTGATTGGCATCAGTGCCCAAAAGGCAATGAAAGCTTCTTATACCATGTCCTAAATTGCCACTCTGCAGCAGGGGTAATCACTTGTTTTCCATACCTGCCGAGGGAGATTTAGGTTAGGTTTTAAGAAGGTCTTTGTAACTGTGAGTGTGCTTAAACACTGGAACAGATTACCCATGGAGGTTGTGGACTCTCCCTCACTGGCAGTTTTTAAGTGTAGTTTAGACAGACATTTGTCTGCAATGGTTTAGACAGAGATAATTCTGTCCTGAACAGGGGCCTGGTCTAGATGACCTCCCCAGGTGTTTTCCAGCCCTACTTCTCTATGATTCTAGGATTTTAGGAAAATAAACTCTCCGCAGAAGAAAGTATAACATGTAGGCTGATCCATTTTCATTTCCAATACTGCTGCCAAATGCAGTTCAACTGTAACCACAGCTAAGTTGTCTCCTATACTTGGAACATGTAGGGTCAGTCCAGCATCTTATTGCTTTTCTAAATCATCTATCTCCACCGAGATCAGGAATTTCAGGCTGAACGGTGTGACTCTTCTAGAGGAAAATGGCCTTAGCTTCATGAACCAAAGGAGAGCTTACATGTCTCCACATTTTGTTCCCAGTCACTGTGAGCACATCAAACACCAAATGCGTGTTTTATAATCCCCCCTTTATGCCTGATGCTTAACAAAATACAAGTGATTACAGTCCCAGTAATAGCCCTTGGCTGTTTAGTTCAAGCTGTAGAGATGCAGGTAACTAAAACTTCCTGATTCAAGCCAACGTGGAAGTCATCACATAGTCCACCTTCTCTAGTATCTGGGATTGAAACAGTTATGCCTCTAAAGCTTCCTAGCTGAGAGTAGTTAACCATTCACATTAGCTGCAGATCAAACAGAGAAACAAATATAACACAGTCTTGTCACTTCACTGGGATGCAATTGCACTGCAGATGCAGAAGCTGGTCCACCACCAGAAATCCTGTTCAGTCTCAGACTTCCTGTGAGGGCCTCACCAGAGCAGACTTCTGTGCTGTGCATTGCTCTTTGGCACTGAACAGAAAACTCGCTGAACCTTGACCAGAAGTGCTGCTGCCACCAAACCATCCAAAATATTCATCTGCTTTGCACAGGTCATTATATCAAAGAGGCCTAGAGTGGAGGCTTAGAAGAACTACAGAGGGGCTTGTAGCAGCTAATTCTTCAGTGTAGTGCAGAATTTACTAACCTGAGTTAGGTACCCAAACTGACTGTGTAATATTTGGGGAAAGTTAGACACCTAAACATGGGCTTCAAAACCTCTTGTATAAAAGACATTCACTGGACAGATAGGAGACCCATTTTCAAATTCCCCTTTTAATCAAGGCCCCTCCACGCTAGTCATTCAGTACACACAATAAAAAGATGGTACCTAACTCAAAGAGCTTATCTATTAAATATAAAACTAAATATCACAGGTGGCTACAGGGATGTTCATATGTGATGCCCACTGATATGTACCTAACTTGACCTTCTTGTCTAGACTAAGTGGATTCTGGTTATGCTCCTAGATTGTATTTAAATCTACAGGTTGCAGAACAGCACGGGGAAAAGCAGGACTGCAAACTGTGACCATTTCCCTGATGGGTCTGGACAGTGAGGGATTTTGTTAAACATTGCAAACGTCCTCTGCAAATTTCACATGGACAGAAAGGAAAGGATGAAGGAGATTTTCTGAGTGCTGCTATAACAGGAAGGTGTTAATTGACTCATTCATCTAAGGATGCGCTAATGCTGCAGCCTGCTGTGCAATGTAGAGATACCTCAGTTGGCTTGAGTTCTGGAAGCAACCTAGTTGAAGCAGCGCAGGGGTCCGGATGAGCTGCTCCGTGCTTTGGGTATCCAAGTTGCATGTGTTAAAGCTAGCTCTTGTATCTCAAACTTCATTATGAGCAGGTGAAAGTGTGGAAGAAAAAAACCATACCCAAATGACTTTTGTCCTTGATAATATTTAAATCAATGCAGCAATTAATGGGGGAAAAGAGCTGGTGGTGGGTTTGGTATCCATTTTCTCCTTTCAGGCTTCCCAGGTGTTTTGCTTATATAGTATTTTGGCCCTTTCATCCTTTTTTTAGCATCTGTCATATATTAGTAAGACATTACAATAAAACTGAACTAGCTAGATATCTAGATTTCTAAAGTTAATAGTCTGTTTACTCCTGTGGGAAAGGGGAGAAGAGAAGGAGCCAACCAATGTAATTACCTTCAGCGATAAGCATTACAGATCTTCTTTGTAATCTTTTGGATCCCAAGGATGAGCTGTCTTACAACTCTCTGTATTTAGATTGTCCAGATTACTACATAAGAGGGTCCTCTATAAGGACATCCTGTGCATGTAGGGAGGGTGGTGGATTGAAAGGGGCAAGAAAAAGGAGTAGGTGGCATCTTTGCTGTACCACTCTCAGTGCACCAGACAATGCTAGTGAACAAGATCTTGCAAAGTTGTGTGTGCTAGTTGTAGGGTTAATGCAGATTACTTCTCCATAGGTGTAAGGAGGGATCAAATTCTGAGTGTGATTTTCAGGGCCACCGTCCAGTGTCTGGTCTGATTCTGGAGTGTGGAACAGCTGTCTCGTAATGATGAAAAGGAATAACTGCTGAAGCCTATGGATTGACTCCTTTCAACCTTGTACTAGTGTACTCCACTATAACTTTGTTGATCTTGGGAGAGTTACTCTGATACAGGAAACCCTCAATATGCACTGGCTCGGCATTGGTGGTTTCAAATATTTGTGAATGCCAAACCCGCTTCTTAAATAGGCTTAAAGGAGCTCCTTGGGAGTGCTGCACTTGCTACCGCTGGGCTCCTGCCACTGCCGCCAGGCTCCCACTGCTGCCAGAGCAGCCATGCCTCTGTGTCCCAGCCACCAGGGGCATTGCGTTCATGAACACAGACTGTGTTCATGAAGGCAGTGCCTTATTCATGGATTTCACCATTCACAGGGGATACGAGAACGGGGGATCGCAACATGTTGAGCTGGGGTAGAGCAGCCCTGGCTGACAGGGATCCCAGGGAGTCAGCCTGCCAGCCTGGGGCTGCTCCAACCCAGCTCAACATACTGTGAAGGGATTGGCTGGGGCACAAGTGTGCTTTAGTGTGGGGATAACTATAGACAGCCCCTACACCGAAGTAGCCTTGTGTCCCAGCCAGCTCCATCAGCATCTACACATGCATTCCAACAGAGCAAATTATTCTGCTGTAGGATAGTATTTGTGTCTAGCAATACTATCCTATGGTGGAGTTTACTCCATCCCAATAGCACTGAATGTGTAGACATTCATGTTTTACTGCAGAACTAATCAGTCAGCTCTGTAGTAAATGTCTTCTATAGATGCTGCCTGTAGTACCAGGGACCAGAGCATGAGTTCCTATCCCAACACCTGGAAGCAGCTCTGAAGACCATCCAGTTAATTTAAGGAGAAGCACCTGTGGTGTCCAAGAGGTCGCAAGACCAGGGGAGCAGAGTCTCAGCTACATACAAACTCAGGGTTTGAGCCCAGGAGAGGGGGCTTGCAGGCTGCCAGGGAAGGAGCTCTGCACTATTCTGACTGAGGCTGAGGGACGGCTCAAGACTCCCACACTGGACTGAATTACCAGTAAGGAACTGAGAGTTGACTATGAGAGGGACTTTCTTATGCAGCCAGAGAGCTTGATTTTAGCTGTGACCTGAGGGCTGACTTTTCTGTTGCAGTTATATCTGGAGGACTGGAATTGGGATTGACAAGGGAGGTGGAGGTCCTAGAGGCACCTGAGGGATGCATGAGTATTGTAAGTCCTGCCAAGGGCTGAACTCAAACCTCAGACAGAACACATCTGAGGAAGGCTGGAGCCCAAGGGCAAGTGCATAGACAGAGGCACTGAGGGGCACAGCCAGAGCCCAACAGAGGCATTAGCAGGGCCCTAGGGGCGAGACTAGGACCCTTGAGGGGGTGACAAGGGAGCCTGGGATGGACAAGACCAGAGCCCTGAAGGACAAGAGATGAGCCCTTAAAGAGGAATCCAGACCAAGAAAGGTGTAGATATAAGCCCTAGGAGGTGAGACCAGAAGCTAGATGAGAAGAAATATGGCCCTGGGGTTGAGGAGTCCTTCCCCAGGGTAATGAACTGTTAACACCTGTAAGGCATGGGCATGGATAGAGGGTCTGTTAGAGGCCATGGGTAGCTGTAAGGTGCTAAGTTACCAGAATCCTGGTGGGAATGAGGAGAAGTCCAAGCCAGCAGTCCTGAGATGCAGGGCAGCCTCCCAACTCTGTGCTCTTAAAGCAACATCAAAGGTGTGGCAGGAGAGAAAAAGAAAGAGACTTCAAATCCAGAGAGGCAGAGACTTAGAGGGCACCAGGACAAGATCCAGCCAGCCCTGGACCCGAGTCTCGCTACAGACCTGTTCTGGAATCAGTTGTCATGCATCATTATGACATGTTCTATTCAATAGAGCTGCTGCTGTATAAACATGGCTTCAATGTCCATGTTGTTTGCATTAGAAAGGAGTCTGGCATTCATTTTCTGTCCTTCCAGGTGATATGGAAGATTTTCAAAAGACATTGCTGAAGATAGTATCCCAAGCCTTTTTGGTGTTTTTGATATGTCCCTCAGGTTTCACACCCATATGCTGAGTAGGGGTGACAACAACCTGTTAGACAACAGGTTTGGCATGGGTCCTTATGTCATGAGCATCAAAACAGGAACTCAGAGACATCCAAAGGCAGCCCTGGCAGATTTTATCTGGTGTTGAATATATGCTCTGTGTTTACTTGTTGAGAAAGGTGGATATCCGGGCAAAGGGAAATGTTCAACATTCTCCAAGGATTTCCCCTTAATTCTAATATGTAGAGAAGCAGCTGGTTGGTTTGGGATTAGTTATTAAAGTATCTTGTTGGGTTTTTTTTCCTGAAGTTGGCAGCGAGTCCAAGAATTTCATACACATGACCTGGAGGTCTTCAACTGAAGGGGAACACATGACAGAATCATCAGTAAGGGAGATGTTGGAGATCCTGGATTTTTAATGTAACCAGTTGATGTTAAAGAGGTTCCTGTCCATGCAATACTGGTTGCTGAGTCCAACTGGAAGCTTATCAGCAATGAGATGCAGAATAGCTGCAATATAGATGGGAAAGTATGTTGGAGCAATCACACCTGCTTGCTTGACTCCAGTTCTAATAACGATGGGGTCATTTTGTTAGCCATGGCTTAGCACAGTTGCTGTCACGTTGTCATGAAGAAGTCTGATAATGGTAGAAAAAATTGGCAGGCACCCAAATCTCATCAGGATCTTGCAGAGGAAGACTGATTGAATCAAGGGCCTTAGTCAGATCAGTGAACACCAGGTAAAGATCTTGGTGCTGTTTGTGGCACTTTTCCCAGTGGCTGTCTAACATCATAGTTCATCATTATTGTACCTCTGGGTGGTCTGAAACCCGATCAGGACGTGATTAGAATCTCCTCCGTAAGGAAAGTGACTCTATTTAGGAGGTCGGTGCATTTTAGTTCAGCTGAAAATGGAATAAGTCCAGCTGAAGGCTTTCTGATCAGGAGATCATGTGGAGCACTAGCTGGTGACTCAAGACAGCACCTTCAGCTGAGTGGCCTTCCCCAATTCACCTCGCCACCTTGTGCTTCACTTTTCCTCTTTATAAACACAGTGGTGTAACTAGGGGTGGACTACTTGCACACCAGGTCCAGGTACTGAGTTAGGTGGGGTACAAAAATAGCAGCTACTACCACTGCTATCCTAGCCTCCATGTCACCGCCAGCAGCCCAGTATGTATAACATACATCTAAAAAAGAAACCTGGTGCCATATGCCTAGATGCAACTCTTGAGATTTTCTAAAACTTTAATCTAAGAAGAATGTTCTTTAGAAGCCCCCAAAATAACATATCCATTATAACTCCTTTAAATAATGGACTAGCTAATGTACTATATGCATATATGCACTACACAAAGCACTCTCAGTTATTACTTTATTCCTTTCCATTTAATTTCCCCACTCACTACAAGTTCATTCACAGCATATGACAATGTAGGTTGTCACCTACATTGTGCTTTTCTGAACAAGTTTGTCCCTAAGGTGATACCCTGCCTTACGCCTGACTTATACAAATAGGGATGAGAAATATTTTGATATAAATGTTTCCTGTTGATAGTCTTATTTTGTATGTAGTATACTACCCTCTTGTGCTTGAACATGTTAATTACAATGCAATTTCTGTATTTTTGTAAGGTATAATTTACAGTGCTAATGAATAGAGTCATAACACTAAGCTGTGATCTCAGATTCAAGAAAAGTCCAGGAATTTAGCACAATACAGAGAGGGTGCTTACATATTTGTTGGTGGGTTGGTTACTGCAAGTATTGATTAAATTCCTGTATTTAAAAAGAATTGTTTTATTATGATTCAACCTAAACTTTGAGATTTTTCAAACTTCTGTCTTGCCTGTAATTCTTGTCCCACTGCAGAAAACCTAGAGAGAGATGCTTTCTGAAAGCCTTTTTTGAAATAACTGACAGCAGGTTATTGATGAAAGCAGTTGTTTATCTGGTCCCTAACCTCTCCTTTAGCCTCTTGCCATGAATATCAGGAGAAGTTGGCTATACCTATTCCAAATCAGGGTTCTGGACCAGTAGATCCATTCTGGAAGATAACAAGATAGGGTGACTCCATTAATAGTATTAAGCAGGACAATGGTAAAGGACTCTGTTGGAAGACAGTTTTCTATAGACCCAAAGGATTTTGGATCACACCTTCTAAGAGTTAACACTGTACATCTCATTAGTCACAGAAGTGACATTAACTTTATATATTTCACATTGGTCATCCCTAATTATATACTTAGTCTCCTGGCTTTCTTTGGCCATGTCTACACGAGACACTGACTGTGTAGTTGTTACTGCACAGTCATTTAGTACTTGTGTAGCCAAGTACTAAATGACTGTGCAGTAACTGGCATTACTGTGCAGTAATATCCTGGCACAATTGCCTAGTGATGTTTACTATGCAGTAGCTCATTACTACTGCAGAGTAGCTTGTTACTGCTGAGCAGTAGCATTGTGTCATGGTTCGTGCCCAGTAACGCTACTGTGCAGTAGTAACAAGCTACTGTTCAGTGTCTCAGGTAGACACGGCCTTTGTATACTTTCCTCCCGCTAACATCAGGATATAACTGAAAGAGAATTTCTGTCCTCCATGTAGAAATTCCTGGGGGGAATGGTATAACTCATGGTATGTGACTGGGTGATCACAAAGGTCGGTTCTAGCCCTAGAACATATGAATCAAAGACACAACTGGCTAGACCTTGATGGCAAGGGAGAAAAGAGTCACTGAACTTTCTGTATCGTAACTGGAGTGCTTCCTTAATCCACTGGCCAAGAGTTACGGGTGTGGAATAACTCCTGTATTAGTCACTGCTTTCAAACCATTGGACCTTATATTCTTATGGATGAAATAACTGCCATTTACCATGGGTCCATCTTGCCCAGTCTCCAGTGTCACACAGTGACAAAGACTGGATGCTGAAAGAGAGAGTGAGCTGGATCTGCCCTGGGTTTTTTTCGACTGTTCCTCTCTCACTTGCAGCCTCCAGAATTTAAGGTCTGGGAAGTTCTGATTCAATGGCTGTGCCCTGAACTCCCATTGCTCAAAGGCTACTGATGCCCCTTTCCTCTGAGAATGTGTCCAACCTCTTTTTGAATCTGGTTAAACTGTCCAATTCCACAACATCTGGTGGCAATGAGTTCCACACTTTAAATGCACACTGTGTGAAAAAGAACTTTCCCATGTTGGGTTTCAACTTACTACCTAGTAGTTTCATTGTCTGACCTCTAGTTCTTGTATTGTGAGAGGTAGTAAATATAAATCCCTATTTATTTTCTCCTTGCCATTTAGTATTTTGTAAACCCTTATCACGTCTTTCTCAAGCATCTCTTTTTTGAACTACATATGCCTAGCCTCTTCAGTCTCTCCTTATATGAAAGCCCCTCCATACCACTAATCATCCTTGCTACCCTTCTCTGGACCTCCTCTAGTTCTTCTATAGCCTTTCTGAGACCAGAACTGGTCACAATATTCAAGGTGTGGACTTACCATGGATTTATAAAGGGAGATAATAATACTTTCCAATTTGTTTACAATTCCCTTCTATAATAGTCTGTAACATTTTGTTTGCCTTTTTATGGTTGCAGAGCACTAAGGTAATGTTTTTAGTGAACTGTCTACAATGACAACCAGATCTCTTTCCTGCGTGGTGCACTGAATGTACAGCCTATCACAAATAGAGCTTGTTCAAAAGCTTTGCAGAAAGAATATTTTTCTGTGAAAAGCAGAAACTACATTTTGCAAATATCTATCTATCTATCTATCTATCTATGGATAGATAGATACATATCTATATATCTATATAGACCTAGATCTAGATCTATATCAATATTATTAATACTATAGATAGATAGATAGATAGATAGATAGATAGATAGATAGATAGCGAGAGAGAGAAATTTCAATTTTTCCTCCCATTTCTTGGCTTCTTTATAACTCAGGTAGCCCAACATGCTCCGGTGTCCTCATCTGATGTGCTCATCTGAGGTGGAAATTTAAGTTCTGGGAAATTCTGAAGGGTTTTAGCAGGGATGTGAATGGTTAAAAATAAATCCTGAAACCTTGGAGAACCCATTTGCAAAGTCCTCATGCTTACAATAGATGTCGAGAAAGAATACAATTATTTGTTAATATCTTTTGATTACTAAATCCCTCTGCAGTAATTATCCCTAACTACCCTGGCACCAACCACAAGAAGAGTACTAGGATGGTTGCCTGGTTCAGTACATTGGCCAGTGGTCCAGCAGATGTTCCTGTTTTTAGACCAGTGAAGACTTAATGACCTGTTTTCTTTCTTTCTTTTCCCTTTTCTCCCCCACTCCTCCACCCACCTGGATCAAATGCCATTCTATTCACTTCATAGCTCAAAAGGGAAGGGAAAAAAACCCTCTGCAAACCTGCGTAATCCAGGCAGAAGATGAATCACAGAATCATAGAAAATTAGGGTTGGAAGGGACTTCAGGAGGTCACATCAAATCCAACCCTCAGCTCAAAGCAGAACCATCCCCAACTAGATTATCCCGGCCAAGGCTTTGCCTACCAGGGTCTTAAAAATCTCTTCTCATGAAGGTATTAACATTATTGCTTTAGATATTCACACCACTCCCACGGGGATGCTAGGCACAAGTAAAATACCGGAAGAGCACCCAGCGCTGAAATATAGATCATGGCTAAATCCAAGAAGGGACCTCATCTCTGTGACTTCACTTTTTTTTCTCTGCTATTTGACCCCCTAGCTAGTCCCACCCTTGGTAGTTGCACTCAGTACCTGTTAAGCAAGTACTTGGTTACATTCTGCTTAGTCCCACTGAAGACAAATGTGTCTCACGTGCATGGGTAAGGCAACATGTCACAGTGTGTAAAGTTAATTATGGACACACATCTTGGCAGGATCAGGGCCTTGAAGGGTAAGGTAGTGATGACAATTTAATTACTATCTTTGCCTACATGGAGCAGAGCTGACTGGAGACTTGTTCAACAGAATATGAACCTGTCTGTCTGTCCTTTACCTAATCATTTTTTTCCTAAGCTCCTTGCCAAAGCATCTTCTGAGCTTCTTCTATAGCAATCATGAACTCTCTAGTGCACTTCATGGAGCTTCTGGCACTTCTCCTGTTTGGGGGAAAAGCTTTTCTTTAGGATGCACTTTTAGTTGTAGACTCTTTTTGGTGAGAGGCTTAATGGGTACAGAGGTGAGCTCAGTGCTGTATCACTGTTTCCCATGATTCTCTTTTCCTTTGGGGAGCTTAAAATGTTAGTTTATTAACCCAAGCCACCAATTCTGTATCTTTTCCTATGCAGCCTGTAATGGGACCCTTTTTGTCCCTCATTGCAAAAAGGAAGAGAAAGGAGGGAAGGGCTTTTTAAGAGGGATGACTTGGGCAGAAAAACTCCAACTTTACAGGGATATAAGAAGCAAAGAAAACAGCAAACGGGCTGAGGACCTCTAGCAGTGGGAGGGGAAGGGGTTTGCTGGAAGGAGTGAGGCTAGATCTGGAGTATAGGGACTTTAAGCAGGCTTGTGAAAGAAGTAAAGATGGAAGAAGTGCAAATAAGATGAAGTAGACCAAGAAGAAGGCCAAGCTGTATTTTTAAAGGAGTTCTGGGGAGCTTGAGCAGTTGGGTGTACTTCATCCCTAGGAGTCAGGGGCCTGCACGCCGAAGACAACAAAGCGAGGCAGGTGAGAGTAGGAGAGAGACCTGGACTGAGTGAGGGCTCCCTGGACCTCACCTCATCTTAAAGAGATACTGGTGCTTGCTAATTGACCCAAAGCACATTTGGATGCTCATTTCTCAGCTTGGACCAGGAAATTCACTGACTGTTAATAGCAAGGCTGAGGAGCAAATTTATCCTAATCCACAAGATAGATGTTTATGTACCTCTGTTGCAGGTGGATTTTAACATGTCTCTACACTCAGCAGTTCCCCTTCAGACACTTGTAACCAAATGCTCTAAAACCGTCTGTACCTGAAGCACTGAGCTTTTAGAAAATCTGACCTATACAGCATCTTACTCTGGGAAGCTGTGCTGAGTAAGAGACAGTGAAAGATGCAGCGGAAACAGGCCAAACTGCATGGGTCATTCCTAAATGGTTTTCATAGGGTATGGGGTATGCAAGAGATAAAGCTGCCACCCCTGCTTTCATGGTGCTTGGAAGAGATGGACAGGATGTGGATGCCTTCTGGGTGCAGAAACAGAGAGGGACAATTCAGACGTGGGGCCCCTGGCTGGAGTCAGAAGTAGCCAGGCATATAGCTCTAAATTAGGAATCAGTGTGGCAGAATCTGTGCAAAAATTACAAAGAACAGACCCCACCAAATTAAACTTTACCTCCAAACTTCAGTCGTTCCTTAGCTCTCCCATCACCAAGTGCTCAAGACAAACTATCAAGGTTAGAGCCATCATTATATATTGAAAAACAGCCTGAATGTAGAGGTTGGGGCACTGGAAATAATCTATTTCCATGCCAAAGCTAGTGGAAATTTAACAAACAGCCTAATTTTCAGGGCAAGCTACTTTCACACTTCCACCGCTGTTGTCTGGCTTAACTGGACACTTTTTTTCCCCTTTGTTCTTTTTTAGTTTTAATTTGCAGAAGCAGATCGGGCATCCACTGTAGGAAAGAAAGCTTTCGAGATACAAAGAAGCAGCTTCTATTCCCACTATTAGGTGTCAAAGTAGTTTAGGGGCATAAGTGTGATTCTGTTTCAACCTGTACATCACATGGCTTGGCAATTATGCACACACTGACTGATCCTGTTCAAGTCCCCCAAAATCCACGTGTCTTAGTATAAGACACTATCGCCTTAAAAGTGAGTTAAGAAAACAGCAAGTAGCAGGATCCTTCAGCTTTTTGCATTAACTGATTATCAGGGACTTGAGCAAGGTGGAAAAGAATCACACCTAGGTGCTTCATAGGTAGAACAGAATGTGAATGAAAGGGGCAAGGGCATGTGTGTGTGTGTGCGTGCGTGTGTGTGTGTGTGTGTGCACGCACGCGCATGCGTGTATTGGATGTGACAGAGTAAGGAACAGACAGACAGAAGTTCACTCAGTAATACTTGATCCCTATCATGAGTTACGTGAGAGATGCTGGAGTGTAACCAGAAGAGGATGAACCTTCAGGGCAGGGCCCTAGCCAGTCCATATAGCCCTGAAGAACTCTGCTGCGTAGTGCTGGTTTCTACCCATGGAGTCGTTCTTTATTCAGCGATGCACCATGAACTAAATCTGCCTGGGTTGGCTTGCTGGCACTGCTGTATTGCTGCAATCTTGTGTTTATGCTGTCTAAAAAAGATCTAGCTTGATTATACTGGCTTCTGTCAGTGAGTCCCCACTGGAAGAGAGCGCCATTCAGCTAGGATGCTAAAGCATTGCATGTCTTCAATCCTCCTTCAGCAAAATGGCCTGCAGGTGGCTGGAGAGAAAGCCTGCCCATTTGCTCTCCGGCATCTGCTGTTTCTGTAATCAACAATTCCATAATACCTCTGTATCATGGGTATTTCCCATGTTTCTGAACTCTGCTAGTTGCCACTTGGGGCTAGGAGTGTATCTCACCCCCTCCGCCCAACTACCCCTTTTTCCTACATGCATCATGTTACATGTATGTTTTGGGGTGTTTTATTTTTTCTCTTTCTTTTAGCTTTCCTCAAAGGCACTGAATGTTGGCTGCAGCCAAGGCTGGGGATTTGGACTGGGCTGTGCCAGTGCTCCTCCTGGGCCTTGAAGCTGGACGTTTCTGGCTAAAAGGTCTTGACCCTCCACCCAGGGCCAGAATAATCACCATAATTGGGTTCAGAAAAATTTTTTATCCCATGGTCACATTAATACAGACTGTAGGGGTTTTGGCCTTTCTCTGTAGCAGCAGGTATGGCCTCTATCTGGGATCTCTTGAGCATATATTGACAACCTTTAACAGAAGCAGGACACTGGCTGCTTTGGTTCCCCTGCTTTACCTGGGTTAAAGAGTTGCATCTTCTGTTGTTTCAGGGTTGACAGTAGTTTCACTAAGTTAGACTGTGGATTTGTACAGGATGGTTTGGATAGAAATGATCCTGCCTTAGGCATGAGCTTGGAC
>NW_017729033.1:12147138-12148540 GCF_001723915.1 Gavialis gangeticus
TTGGATAGAAATGATCCTGCCTTAGGCATGAGCTTGGACTAGATGACTTAGGGAGGTCCTGATAATATCAGGAAAGTCACTTGTCCCTAGTTGCTGCCTCCCTCCTCCTGCATCCCCCCAGGCCCAGATTCCCATTAGCTCCTTTTCCTACTCTTCTTCTATTCCAGACCCTTTTAATTTTCATTCTCTTCAACTTCCCCCCTGGCTCTATGCAGCTTTTCATTTCCGATAGTGTTCATGAGTCATGGCATACTGATTCCATTATTCAACCATTAGTAGAAATTTAGGGGGAGGAAACTGTGCTTGGCTGTAAATGCTGAATTCACCCCAGCAAAGTTCTTTGCAACTAAGTGCCCTTTAGGGAGATTGAAAGGTAAGGCATTAGTCATTTGCACTTTAGCGCCTAAGATTTATTTTTTCCAACTGTTTATGAATTATAATTACAGGATGCCTATACACATGCTCAGGGCTGGGAGGGGGATGTTTTAATTAAAGCGGATCCTGGATAGCTACTTTAATTAAAATGGCTCACCATCACATGTATTAAGCCTCTGTACATTTCAAAATGGCCACGGGCTGCTTTATCTAAACCTCATTCAATGAGCTTAGATAAAGTGCCTCCCCCCTGCAGATATTTTGTAATGTGCAGGGGCTTAATACATCCAGAGCAGCCTCTATTAATCTCATCTGCTGTGATGCATGCTAATTAAAATGTGAATGAACAAGTCTACAGGCACCCACAAGGACTAATTCTAGTAGCTTATCTCTATTAACCCCACTCATTTCCCCAAATAGTATATTCATTCCTGAATCAATATTCAGGTCATTATTTTTCAGTGTGTATATGATGGAGTTGGCTATAATGTCTCCACACATTCCTTATACAGGACTCTTCAGGAAGAAAGGCTGGAAGGAACAGGAAACATTGACCCAGCAAAGCCTTGAAGACATCCACAAGCAAAGGGAGGAGATTCACAAGTAAAATACAGTGTACAGGCACATGAACGAGTTACTGTGAGTCAAGCTAGGGTATGAAATTGGATCATGTCACCTTCACTGGGATAACTACCTATATGTACCTTCATACTCTGTACCAAAGGCAAGAGAATTGGCCCTTCAATTAAATGGGATAAATTGCCATAAACATACTATGGGGTAAGAGCTCAAATATAGCCAATTACTTTGGAATTGCTAATGCACTGTAAATTCATACCCTCATGGTAACTTCTTAGTGGGCCCAAGCCCATGGTCAGGACTACATTGCAGGGAGGTATGTAAACCAGTTGGGAGGATGTGAGCAAAGAGCCTTTCACTCTCAAACTGAGAATATAGCCAGGTGTTTATAGATTTCATAGACTCAGACACTGGGGCTGGAAGGGACCCCAGAGGATCATCGAGTCCA
>NW_017729033.1:12148551-12163033 GCF_001723915.1 Gavialis gangeticus
CTTTACTAGCTGCAGCATCACACTGAAGGCTCATGTTCAAGGTTTAGACTATACCTGAGTTTGTTCTGAATGAGCCAGTTTGGTTCTGGAAGCAGGTTAGTCACATTACTACCAAGCTGATACAACTAGGTTACTACTGGGGGCCTTGGAGAACTCATATCTATACAGACCACTGCAGTGTTCAGTGTGGATACACCCATATCATTCTGAGACAACACAGGTCTAGATTAGACTCAGGTCAATCTTCACATGGTCTGAGAGACCCAAAGCAGTTCCAGAGCTCTGTCCCAACAAGATCTAGAGGCATGGTTGTAAGAAAACTCTATTAAAATGCTTAACCTGAAAACACAGCAAGTAAATATGGAATGGGAGATAATAGGTGCTCCATTTGTAGACCTATCAGCAGCATAGGACACAGTCAACCACCGAAACTTGGAAGATCAGAAACAATAGGGCTACTCTAATGACACGAATATATGTAAGTGCAGTGAAGTGCAGACTATGGAGCATCTGCTCATGTGCCAACCCATTGGTGAGACCTGTACAAAGGAGGACCTCACTGTAGCAACAGAAAGAACCATGACTTGTGCACGATTCTGGAAAAAAAAATTCTAGTTTATGACAAGCACATGAGAAGATGTGATTCATAGCGGAATTTGCACTACAATTACAGATAATCAAATGTTCTTCAATCTTAAACGCTGTGGTTACAAATGTTAAAGTAGTTAGAACCTGAACGACTGTTACAAATGCCAAAACTGATTATACATGTGAAAAAATGACAAACTATAAAGTGGTGTAAAGAGTGAGAAAGAAATACAATACCTGAAAAAGAAAGTTATCTCAAAACTTACTAATTTCCCAAATCTTAAAACTAGTAACAGGTGTCCAATCTGATAGGGCAACATCTTAACCATATTTTTTTAGACACTATTATGTCCCAAAAGATACAAGTTGATATAATACCTACAGGCCAGACCTTCCACTCAGACCAGCATTTAAAGTGGGAGAACCATCATTTCAGAGTAAGCTGCCTCTTTTCTTAGCTCATTGACCATATAAAGCTGCTTTAATACTAATAGAGCAAGCAGATCTCCTAATTTTACATTTTGTGGCTAAACTAGTTTCAGCCAGCTCAGAACTGAACCTAAGCTGTACTGTACTCACCTTTACCCACATCCTACTATTCTCTTGCCTATTCCTTACCTGTTCTCAGTTACTTAAATTTTATTTCCCCTAGCCTGCCTGCTTGTCATTGCTTAGCCTATTTTATCCTTATCTGCTCCACTAAGCATTTGGAGTCTCACTAGTCTACACTCACCTTAGTGAGGAAGTATTTGCACAATAATCCCACTTACTTCCATAAACTAGCAAAACCTGGATCAGGTGTATTAATAATTCCTTATTTAGATTCCAGTAGCACTTGAGGATTTCAACTGAGATCAAACGTGTGCATGCACACACCTATAAGAGATAGAGTTTTGCTCTTTTTGAAATCTAAGGGCATCTTTGTTGCATAAATTGCTAATTTTGTTCCCTGGAGGCTAGTCCAATTCACCTCAAGAAGAGAGTCACACTTTCAGGCTGGGTCCAACTCTATTTTATTGCTTGCAAGCAGGCCGACAGAGGAGCTTGTTGCTCAGATCAGTGTTGACCCTAAACAAAGAGTGGGCGCGGCTTTTATTGAGCTAGCATTTTTTTCAGTTGATGTGTTACATTTTGATTGGTCATGACAAAACAAAACCTGAGCAACCTATAAGACATGCGTAGTGGGCTATCCTGTACCATGTGGGTGGAAAATTACAGAATGCAGGGGTTGACACTAAAACAAGGAACAAAGAAACATAGAGAAAAGTATCTATTTTTGCTACATCTTCACATGTGCTCAGGGTGGGGGTGGGGAACCACTCTAATTAAAACACCAACAGCATCTCATATATTCAGCATCCCATACTTCAAAATGGTGGTGGGGTACTTTAACTACAGCTCGTTCAACTACAGCCCCCACCACCATTTTGAAACACAGGGACACTGAATTCATGTGATCTCAAGTCTGCCGGAGTGTTCTAATTAGGACACTCCTGAAGACTCAATTAATCGATCAGGCAGACTTGATTAATCAAGTCTGCTCCAACACTAGGGGGGACCAGAAGGGTTTGGGGGAGATGCTGTTTTCCCTGGCGCCCGCTGGCATAACAAGGAGTAATGGGCACAAGTTGATGGAGAGGAGGTATAGATTGGCCATCCGCAAAAACTACTTCACAGTTAGGGCGGCTAGGAGCTGGAACCAACTTCCAAGGGAAGTGGTGCTGGCCCCTACCCTGGGGGTCTTTAAGAAGAGGCTGGATGCCTACCTGGCTGGACTCATTTGAGTCCCGTTTCTTGTTTTTGGGGTTTTTTGTTGTTCTCCCACTCTGGCGGGGGGTCGGGCTAGAAGATCTACTAGGTCCCTTCCGACCCTTAATCTATGAAACTATGAAACTATGAAACATGCTAGTCAGAAGGCATCAGAGCAGGTGTCCGGCCCTAAAGCACTAAGATTGATACAGGTTTGGATGGAAAACAGAGGCGTGTTCCTGCATTGCTGTTCAGATGTTGGAAGCAGAGGGCAAACGCAGAGGGATCTCCTGTTTCCCAGGTCACTGGACTGCTCTGCCTCCACTTTTGCTTCTTGGGTTGGACTGATCACCTTCATGGTTGTAGCTGAGCTTGATTCCAAGCCCAGAGAAGGTGGTGAGAGTTTCATCATTGATTTCATCCAGGTTAGACTCAAACCCTTATTTTTATTTTTTACATCCTGGCTGTTCATATCCCCAAACACAGCAGCAGAGATTCTAAAATATGCCTGGGGAGAAGTATTTGATATAATCTGGGTTTTAAAATTATTATTTGGCACCCGCTGCAGTACTGGTAGGTGCTTCATACCTTACCAACGTTCATACTCATGGAAGTAAACAACACAGGGAAGGAGAAGTGGAGCTTCCGGCAGACAAAATAATCTCAGCCCCTCTCTAAAAGGAGACGAAGAAAGTGATTTTTTGTCCCTAATTTCCTGGAAATCTTACTTTCTTGTCCTCCCCCTTCCCCAAATAACAGATGTTGTCCTTGGGATGCAAAATGGCAGCCCATAAAGCTGCCAGGAGCAGGAAGACTGATGTTCTTTGCCTGAGAAACAGTTTTTGTTTTTGTTTTTTCTGGAGGCTGTTATTAAAGCTTTTAAATCCCCCTGCTTCTTAAGCCAGGTCAGTGCCATAGGATTATTTGTATTACAGTAGCACCTAGAGCAGGGGTAGGCAACCCCCAGCATGGGTGCCAGAGTGTGGCATGCAAAGGCATTTTGCTTGGCACGTGTGCCTCTGGGTGGATGGCAGGGAAGGGGCTGTGCTTCCATAACAAGAACTGGGCCACTCATGGCTCCCCCACTGTCTGCCCCTGGCATACCAACCTCTTAAAAGTTGAGGCTGTAGGTGTTTTTGACACTGCCCAAAAATGTTGCTGACCCCTGACCTAGAGGCTGCCAGAAGTGCATCGGACTGAGTGCACTTTGGTGGATCAGCACTGTTGGCTCCTGAAGTTGGAAGTGAAGACAAGGCCTGTGGGTTTGATCTGATTTCCATGGAAGCCTCTGGGTACCTAAATCTAAAAATAAATCTGTGTTTCTTTATCCTGCAGATCAGATATTTTTTCATATATGATTACATTAGCTACATGGGTTCAAAGTCCTTTCACAGATCATCACAAACAGTAGAACTTGAGATAAAAACCACAAACTGATTGATACACATAGGTGAAGAGCACCTGTATATTTTAATTGATGGGATTTATAAATGTGTTCAGCTCTTATCAAAATCAAATCCTACTGGGTAGATCTTTAGCCTTCAGCTGAACCAAGATTGTTTACACCAACTGGGAGTTTGTCACACTGATTATAATTCAGTGCCACAACTGTAGAAAAGGACTATTTCATACTAATTATTTCCATTGAGCACCAGAGGTTAAAAAAATAAAAGTCCTGTCAACTTCCCCATAGGCTTATAAGAACGGTTAGTCTATGAAAGTGCATATCTACCTGCTAAGTAGATATTTACCTTACTACAGAAAGGATGTGGACAAATTGGATAGAGTCCATCAGAGGGCAACAAAAATGGTTGCGGGGCTGGGACACATGACTTAAGAGACTGAGAGATCTGGACTTATTTAGTCTAGAGAAGAGAAGACAGAAGGGATTTAATAGCAGCCTTTGACTACCTGAAGGGCGGTTCCAAAGAGGATGGAGCTGAACTGTTCTCAAGGGTGACAGATGAACAAGGAGCAATGGTCTCAAGTTGCAGCAAGGAAAGTTTAGGTCAGATATTAGGAAAAAACTCTCACTAAGAGGGTAGTAAAACACTGGAACAGGTTACCCAGATAGAGTTTGGAATCTCTACCTGTGGAGGTTTTAAAAACCTGGCTAAACAAAGCCCTGGCTGGAATGATACAGTTAGGGATGGTCCTGTGTTGAGCAGGGGGTTGCACTAGATGACCTCCTGAGGTCCCGTTCAACCCTTGTTTTCCTTGATTCTACATACAGACAGGCAAAAAGCCTAAGGCAAAATTTGGCTACACAATCTAAATTGCATATATTGAACCAATAACAAACTGAACACATGTTCAATTTTCACTTGAAAAGGCAGGTGAAGGGCTGCACTGGCCCAGGCCAGAAGGCAGGTAGCGCACCTCCTGGCCTACAGTAGAACCCCGACTTACGCATATATTGCGTTCCTGAGAAACTTTGCTTATCACCAATCCACGGAACTCAAGGTGAATTTTCTCATAGGAAATAATAGAAAAGTGAGGGGTTGTGTTCCTTGGATCTCACATTTATGATACCACAGGCACCAAATACAACCTTTTCCAACCAATACTTTATTTATTATGTTACAAAAACATATTGTAAACATATTTATTCATTTACATTATAAGTAAAAGAATAAAAGAATACAAAATGGATATGCAACAATCTTAAATGTACCCATCAATGGGGAACCGAGTCTTCATTCAGATTGAACACATCAAAATACTGCAGTGATATCTCTCCCCCAGAAGTGGAGGGCTGAGAGTCGATTGATTGAGTCGAGATAGTGCTGTCTTGCTTCCTGAAGAACTTGTCCAAGGAAGACTGCACTGAGCAGAGTCACTTCTCCCTGTAAAGCTCCACATAGTAGGCATTGGCTTCCTTCATCAGCCTGGCAACCTTAGTACTTCTTTCACAACTGGGGTCATTTTCATCAAAGAAGGCTAGGTAACCTTCCAGAAGTTTGAACGCATCAGCCATGCCTTTCATCATGAGAACCCGGGGGGGAGGGCCTTTCATTTTCTTCCATGGGCTCTTCGTCTTCATGGCACTCCCTATCCAACTCAAGATCCTCATTTGAGAGTTCCTCCCTATGGGAATCGAGCAGCTCAGCCATGTTTTCCTCGTTGTCCTGCTCAAAGCCCACACTCTTAGCCATCTTGATGATCTCATGCTTTCATCACTAATAAATTCATCAGCAGCAAAGCCTCAGAAATCAATCACAACAGTAGGCCAGATGTTCTTCCAGACACCATTAAGGCACTGCTGAGTAACATCATTTCAGGCATCTTCGATGATGTCTATGGCCATCTTGATGTTAAATGCCTTCCAAAATTGTTTTGGTTCTGTCTCATTGATAAGCTTCTTGAAGGTCCTCTGTCAGTAATAGCTCTTGAAAGCTCGAATAATGCCCTGACCCATGGGCTGGATGAGCGACGTTGTGTTTGGTGGCAAAAACAGCACCTTAATGTTCTCGCTGAGGTTGCCAAGCCTTGGGGGGTGTCCTGGAGCATTATCAAGAAGCAGTGGAATTTTGAAAGGCAGATTTTGCCTGTCACAATAAGCCCTCAATTCCAAATGCAGCAGACTGGAAAAATAATCGTCAAACAAAGATCCAGCAACCCATCCTTTCCCCTTGGCTCTCCAATAAGCAGGCAGGTGCCCCTTTGCATAATCTTTAAGCGCCTGAGGGTTTTCAGCATGGTAAACGATCAACAGTTTGAGCCTGAAGTCACCAGCTGCATTCACTCTAAGCAGCAGTGTACAGCGATCCTTCACGGCCTTGAACCCTGGGGCAGTTCTCCCCTCGACGTGGATAAATGTACAACTTGTTTCTACAAGAGTCTGGTTTCATCCAAGTTGAAAACTTGCCTCAGATCATAGCTTTTTTTCTTCCTCAATGGCAGCCTGTAGGATTGAAGGAAATTTATTTGCAGCACTTTTATCAGCAGCTGCTGCTTCGCCCGCCAGTTTGAGATTATGAAATCCATGGTGTGCTTTAAATCTATCAAACCATCTGGCACTTGCATTAAATGGCTTGGCTTCAGGATCATCACACTTCAACACTTCATAAATGCCGCGTGCCTTTGCTTGAATCACCTGGGTCAAAAGCGGCATGTGTTCTTGATTCTGGTGCTCAGTCCATGTTGTCAACTTGTGTTCCATTTTCTCCATGATGGCCAGCCTTGTCAATGAAACACAGGCCATAGATAAACGTGTAGCACTGTTACTGGACTCCCTAATTTTCTCCACATTGTCCATAATTGTACAGAGAGTTGACTCACTGAGCCCTGTAGCATACCTAATTTCCTTTGTCTTCTCACTTCTTTCGTATCTCTTCACAACTTCAAGTTTTTCTTCCAAAGTTATAGCTTTTCTTTTCCTTGTAGAGGTGGGAGTACTTGTAGAATCAGTATTCAAAGCATTCATCTTGAACACAATGGTGACACTGAGGCTGAATCCTGAATCCAGAACCCTGCTTGGGAACCCAAGCTGCGCGTAACTCCATTTGACTCAGTCTGTGCATCTCACGTATATATGTGAATGATGCGCATCTTGGGGTGTATTTTTCTACTTAGGTGCTAATATTAATTTGCATAAATGCGAGACTCAGGTAAGTCGAATACACATAAAATGGGGTTCTACTGTACTCGCCATAACCAAAGCCCAGCCCAGTCAAACTGGGCTTATCATATTGTAGCAGAATTTAGAGATCCCTTGTGAGATCAGCTGCCCAATCATTATGTTAGAGATGGTAGCATAGTTTGGAATGAAAACTATCTAATCAAAGGAAGTATTCGTTTCCATGTAAACTGCAGCACAGAAACATTAAGCAACTTGAATACAATCACATAGGAAGTATGTATGGGAATACAATATAACTTTCCCATGTCCCTGTCTACTCAAACAGGGACCATCCAGCAGATGCCCCCAACTTCCTGCAGTCTCCCTGCTCCCCAAACTGAGCATCTGCCAGTGGGGGGTGGGGGGAGCCCCATGCATCAGGGGGCATCCCGCAACTCAAGGCTGCCCTGCTGCAGGACGCTGAGAAGAATCTCCACCTCTTCCCATGTGCAATCCCAGCAGAGCCGAGCCACCTGGCAGCACAAGGGGAGGGAAGGTGGGAATTCCCTGTGTGTTATATGGCCTCCCCAGATTGGGCCAAGCCCCCAAGGTGCAGAGTTCCCCCTATACCCACATACCTGGATGCACAGACAGACACCTGGCCCAGAGAAATGCTCCTCCCCTCCCACCTATGGTAGCAGAAGAGCCAAGCCACCCAGCCACCCAAGGGAGGAGCACAGTGAGGAGGAGGGAGGTATTCCCCTTGGCTCCCTGGAGTAGAACAGACCCAGGCTGGGCCAGGCTGGGGAAGCCCCCCAGGGTTAGAGACTCCCCCCAGTTCCCCCATACCCAGCTGCATGGTGTGGGACTGGCCATGGGGAATCTGCCCCCTGCCCCTGCAGCAGCAGCAGAGCCACATGGCCACCTGGACACATTGGGGAGGGGAGAGGGACAGGGTGGGGAGAGATTCCACTCTGTGCTCCCCCTTCTTTCCCAAGAGTAGGGCAGCCCTGGGCTGGGGGACCCCAAACCAGGCTGGGGGAAGCCCCCTCCCCACCCTGGAGGTGTATGGTTTCCCACCCATGTCCCCGTGCCCAGCTGCACAGTTGTAGGACTGGTCCAAGGGAATCCTCCCAGCCCTCCTGTGACAGCAGCGAAGCTGAGCAGTCACCTAGCCACGCAGAGTAGGGAGGGGGTCCTCCTCAATGCAGGGTTTCCCTGGGCTGGGGACCCCAGGTCAGGCCAGAGGACCCTCCTCCCCCAGCTTGTGGGACCCCCTCCCTTCCCCAGCTCCCACACCCAGCTATGCAGGCAGGCACTCAACCTGAGGAATGCTCCCTCCCTCCCACCTGCCGCAGTGGGAGATTCAAGCCACCAATTAATGCAGGGGATGGGTATGAAGGGATTCCCCTTAGCTCCCCAGGGCAGGGCAGGGCAGGACAGGGCAGCTGGGGCTGGGTTGTGGGTGGGGGAGGCAGGCTCTCTCAACAGGTCTGACAGGTACAGGCAGGATGCAGGCTGGGAAGCAGAGGCAGAGGTCCTGCTCCTTCAGCTCTGTGGCACCCTGGGGATGGGGCCAGCCAGGCATTGGGCTGGAGCAGGGGAATGTGAATATGTTCCAGTGAACCACCTTGGGAAAGGGGTTTGGGGGGTGGGCGAAGCAAAGCATCCTAGGATGCTGAGGAACTGAGAGGTAACTTGAGTTTGGAGGGGATCTGAGACAAAACTTTGACAGACTGGTTTAAGCTAAATAAGTTAAGTTTGATAGTTACTACATCCATTCAGGTCTACCTTAAACCAGGTTTGGCCATGTTGAAACCCATCTATGTGCACTGAACTTCTGTTCTGTTACAGGTTTAAACTGGTTTGTATGTAATTTTCATCCCTAGCAGTAACAAATAATGCATAAAATGTAGGAGAGCAGAAAATCCTAGCTCTCCATTTGCCTTGTGCAGCAAAAATCAAGAGGGATAAGAGAGTAAATCTAAAAGGAAAGATCGTGCTTTACAGTTGTCTGCATATGAGTTCCTTATTCTGTTCCTAAACTGCACCTGATATATTTTTATGGGTCTAAGATCTAAAAGTAAATTCAATTGCAGGCATGATTTCTGACCCACTAAATGTTACAGAGAATTATCTCTCAAGGCAGAGGAGCTCCTTACTGCTGCATATCCCTTGTGTTCAGTCACAAAAGCTGCCTACAGGGTCTACAGTCTCTAAACCGAGTGATTATCTGTTGCTAATTGCACTCTTTAGACAGACATGGGGAACAGACATATGGTTAGAAGAATGACTCCACTTTTTCTGCCTGTGCTTCAGCTGCTTCCAGCTAAGTGCAGCACTTTTGCTATTTTCAGGTGCTGAAAAATGGTGTAGAATCTGAAGGTGTCAGGGAAAAAAATGTGCAAACAGCAGCTTTTGCTGTCACAGTCAGTGTAGCCACATTGTTTTAATGTCCTTTTATACTAGCAGGCCACGCTTGGTAATGGACAAATCATTAAAAAAACTGGACTGGATGAAGCACTAAAAAATATACTTTAGGGAAAAATCTTGCATCGGCCCTGGGATGGACTTAATGACCAAATAGGGCTTTTAATACAGTTGTGACAGCTACAAAAAGGGCATTTATCTTACTGCCATAAGAGTGGTCTCTGCAGGAACTCTGTGCAGGAATTGGTCTTTAAAAAAAACTACTATAACAACCTGTTTGCAAAGCATTTTAATGTCATAAATAATCATCATAAATATGCTTTCCATTTAGCTAGAAGCTTCCATCCTGAGAGATCCTAAAACATCTATAAAGATGGATTCAATCCTAGATTCCATTAACTCTAGTAAAGCATCTGGGAGCACTAGTAGTGAAATACTGGTCCATCAGCATGCTAATACATACACATTAAGCAAGGGTTAACATCACCCATTACTGAGAATGTAGTCATCATGCTTCAGATAGATTGAAGATGAAGGGCAGATTTAAGACAGGAAGTGAAGACCCCCAAAACTTTTTTTTTTTTTCAGTTGAACCCTAAGAGGAGTAGGGGGAAACAGATGGCGAATGAGATGCTAAACCAGTGGTTATAACCTTTTTAGACATGAGGCACCATTCCATAACTTTTTTTTTAATCGAGTGACACCCCATTTCAAAAACTTATTTATTACGTATTTTCATCCCTGCAGAGAGGCAGGGACAAGCCTGAGCCTTCACTTATCTCCTCCCACCACGCAGCACCCCAGGGTACCCCAGCACCTTGGCTGAGAATCACTGTGCTATACACGATAGAGATATGAGCTGGATACCATGAAGCTAATAGCCCTGTTCAGCCTGGAGTTTGCCCTCAGAGTGTAGTTACTTTGCTCTACTATAATTCTCATTTTAGGGCCATGGGTTTCCCTTTGAGACAGGTGTATCTCACTGTTTCTCAGTTATTGATTATATTAGTCATATTTACATTGTTTTTGACAAATTGCTATATTTCAGATAACTCATTTCTACAATTTTTCCGCATCCATCTAAAAAGCCTCACCCAGATATTCCTGTGTTAGGAAACATGGTAAAAGAGCCAAATTTTTAAACATCACATCAGCTTGGTAATGCATGTATGTTGAAAGGAAATAGAAACCATATCCCGAGGGGTCAAGCATGATCTCAGAGGAAAGCTGTATGGTGGTTGGTTTGGGTTTTTTTATAGCAAAGTCCGAATGTTCAAAAAAGCATCAGAGTTATCATTTAAAAATTGATGAGTCAGATGAGTGACAGAAAAATCTTTTTGTCCACAGCCTCTCTTTGTGGCATGAGATTGATTTGCTGTTGTTTTTGCTAGATCAATGAGATACCTGGAGGCTTTTATTATTATTATTACTTATACAGAGATCTGAGTACTTGTCATTTTTTTCTTTCCTTTAAGATGCTGCTCTGCATTTGTCATGGCCTGATTCTTTGTTGTTTCTTTTTGAACTGACAGGGAAAATCACATCTTAGATCAACCTAAAAAAAAAAAAAAAAGATTTTGCTTGATGAGTATATAATGCCTAAGTGATACCTAGAGTGAGCCATTTTCATTTCCCTACAGGAAAATGGGGTTTTGTCAAAAGCAGGTGAATTGAGGACTTTGTTCTTTATTCTGTTCTTTTTCAGGGTGTTGTGCAAAAATAAAACAATCTGTTAACTGAGAACAAGTTTCTCAACCAAGAAGCCAGTGATCAAAGGAAACATACCCTCTCCATAAGTGTCAGGTAGAGCTGGGTGCACATTATTGCTTGTAATTTGTTTTTTGGTGAAAAATGCAGATGGAGTGATGATGAAATGGTTCACCAATTTGCATTGATTTTGCCAAATTGTTCATGGCAAGAAAACGAATAAAAAAAATAAAATATTTGAGGTTGGGGTTCTATTCACATAAATGCCCAAGTGTAGGCCTGTTCCATCCTGCTTGGGTTCTTATTCTGAAATTTAATGAAATCATCATTGATTAAAAGAATTAATCAGGAATAGCAATTCCCAAAGAACTCAATCCACAGACAATTCCTTGATAATCTCATTTAGTGTAGCATATTTAGCACCAAATGAGAGAAAAAGAGATAAACAGTGGATGCATCTATACATTTATTAATGTGTTTAACTTATTGTGCATTAAGTTTATGTAATAACAGGTACTAACTGAATGCACAGTAACCGGCGCTACTGCGCAGTAGTGCCAGCATATGTTTTTTTTGTGATACTAATGCACAGTAGACTAATTCTACTTGCCTTGACACGCTAATGCAAAGTAGAATTAGTCTACCATGCATTTAGCTCCTTGTGCAGATGCATCCATTAGGTGCAAAAGCAGGTCATATGACTTATCTCATGAGACGGGTCTGTCTGGAGAGGTAACATGACCTTAGGGTGCAACTCCAGCAAAAGATCTATGGAAGATGTGTAGCTTTGCGTGCTCTTGATAATCCTGTTCAAAGTCACACAGTACCTGCAGAAGTGTGACACTTCCAGGGCATTGGGCGTATCTACATGAGACATTTAACTGTGTAGTAGCATAGCTTACTCTACAGTAATCACATGTGTCTACACATGCACACTGTTACTGCACAGCAAAAACCCCTAATCAAGAGTAAATTTGACACCTGCAAATTCAGGTAGTAAATTTATGTGTGATTAGTTACTGTGCAGTTACACATGTGTAAACATGACTCAGGGCAGGTTTGCTCCCAGGTAAGCCTTGCTACTAGGGGGGCAACCTGACAGTAGCCCCAGGGGTCTGGGCTGGGAGCCCCTTCAGCCCCAAGGCTGGGCTGCCGCTATGGTAGTCCCTGCCTCAGGCCTTTCAAAGACAGCAGGCACTCAGAGCCCTGGGGCACACTAGCAGGGAGCCTGAGACCACTCCAGGCCTCTGTGTCCCCCTGGGCAGCTGTCCTAGCCTGCCTGCGTGCCAGCACCACTACTTAGCACTGCTCTGCTGTGCAGCTTCCAGGCCTGCACCATCCAGGTCTGCAGGCTGCTCCAGGCTGCTGCAGGCTCCAGCCCCAGAGCCAGCTGCAAGCAGTTTCTGCTTACCAGGGCCAGCTCCACCTGCATTCAGCCCACCCCCAGTAGATGCCCTGACCTTGCAGGGGCTGCAGTACACTGCCTTTGCCACCCAGCTGCCAGTCCCATGCTGAGTCCCTGTACTGGGTGCTGAAGGAAGCTGCCCAGGCCCAGCAGCACACAGACAGCTGCACGAGGGTCCAGAGAGCCAGGACTGGACTCATGATCATATCTTCCTCTGGCCAGGCTGCTCAGAAAGCAGCGAGTGGGACTGGCTTTTGTAAAGGGCTGCTAGCTAAGGGCAGCTGTAGCCAGAGCCTGGAGCACCCTCCCATCCCCACCACCCCCAGTGTCAGAAGGGGCCAATTGTAGGGCCTTGGGAAGCAAGGGCAGATTGGCAGCAAATCTACTCCCGCTTTCCTTCATGTGTAGACATTTTCCCAGCACCATTTTTTATCTGTAATTTATTCACAAGTAAACTAGTACCGCAGAAAATGCATGTGTAGACAAGCCCACTGTGTACTACTTAGAGTCCCAACCCTGTCACCTTGGAGAAGCAATAAAACCATTAGTGATTTTTCAATTAAAAAATCTCAACACTCCTATTTCACTTTTTACAAGGACAATTATCAGCAGATTGTAGTTATATCACCTTGTTGAAAGGGCTAAAATACTGGGGATTAAGGCAGCCCCAGAGTGCATCTCTCTTTGTAGTATAAGCAGGAGGGGGAGCGGGAGGGAGAAGACTAGTGTTCCTTTAGGGAAAAAACATCATTTGTTGTTGACATTAAAATAAGTTCCTGTTGTCTTAGGTACACCATAAATGTATATTCTGTACTGTGTTTACATCAGCATGGAATAAGCCCAAGAATGCTTCTCTTGACTTAACTGACAAATAAAATAAACATTTCTTCACAAGAGTGACTCCATGTTTTTTATCAGGATTCATTGCAATTGAATTTGATTTCAATAACTTTTATCTTTAATTTTGCTATTATACACCTGGCACCTTCACAAGATGGACTTTGTGCAAGATAATGTAATGGCACTGCTGACAATAGAAAACCAATAGCAGGAGATGAGAAAATAAAGGCTTACTGCACAGATGAATATTTATAGCTTTAACACAGAAACCTATTTCTTGTGTTACACCAGAAGATATTTTGATAACAATATTGAAGAAAATTACATTATGGATTTAATATCCATGTATTCTTACATTGATTTGATTTATCTGGGTTTGGTGGTGCTTTTATGTTGATGGTACAAAACAAACAAAAAAAACCAATTCTCTTAATTATTATTTGTTGCCTAATGGTTTTGCTTATAGAAAAAAGTATGTGAATAAGACTGAGAAAAAAATAATGAACAGTCACCTTGTTTCAGTAATACCTAACGTTAAAGACTTTCTTCTGCTAAAATATATGTCTCTGACATATTTAATGGTATTCCACTAAGCACTGAGGTGATAAGACGAGATTACATTTAAATTAGGAACTGGAATCCTTTTTGTAAAAGCACATACATAGAGAGAGAGCCTGTCTCATTCCCCTTAGAAAACCCATAAAAATGCCTCTATACAGAAAACACAGGGCTTGGTAATAATGAGTAAAGGAGACACTTTAATGAGGCTGATGGACACAGAACTCTAAGGACATGTCCACACATGCAGGCACATGCACTTCCAACAGCTCAAACAGCTGCTGCATAAATATAAATATATAAATAAATTAAAAATTAAATAAATAAATAGAGAGAGAGAGAGAGAGAGAGATGGGGAGAGAAAGATCTATCAGTTGGGCAATGTTTTATCGATATATTTACAAATTTAAAGCAGTTTGGAAGCCTACCAGTGCTTCTATCATCATAATACAATAAATTCTAAATATCTATATGCTTTAGTGTTTGCTTTCAGTTTTCAATCATAGAAAAATCAGAGCTCCCCCTGACACATTCACTAACCAAGATGTGGGGATATCTGCCCCTAACAGCCACAGCTCCCACAAGCAGGTCCCATCCTGTCTGGCAGTTGGGCATGCAGGATGTAAGATGTGGGGTGGATGTGG
>NW_017729033.1:12163127-12165772 GCF_001723915.1 Gavialis gangeticus
GCAGGAGGGTGGGTGGGTGGGTGTGTGCTTCTTGGGTGGGTTTAAGGGTGTGTGGGGAGGAAGTAGGGGAAACTTGGAGTGTGGGGGTTGGTGTGTGGGTATGGAGGATGTGGGGTGTGTTGTTGGAGGGGATGTGGGGTGTGTGGGGAGTAGCAGGGGTGTGGGAGGGATGTGGCTTGTTTGGGTGTGGGTGTGGGTGTGGGGATTTTGGGTGGCCAGATTCCAAAGTATCTCTTTAGAGGACTCAGCCTCTGGTTGCCTCAGGCCACTTTTTTCCGCATGTTTTTTTGATACTGGGATTTCCCAGTATCTAATTTAGAGTCCACACTGCAAATATGCAGTGTGGGAAACATTTTTTTCATTCTTATCATGCCTCTTGCAGTGTCTCAGACTGCTTCAAGATGCCACAACAGGTACATGCACGCTTTTCTGGACTCACCCTATGGTTCTAGCTGGACTCCCAGTCTGATTAAGGCAGGTCAGACTGCAGGTAGCCATTTTGGGAGGCACACGGTGAAGTAAGAATACACAATATTTTCTCCCCACCCCCCCTGTTGTGTGTCTGTATGAGATCCAGCCAGAATTCTGATATGGCCTGAGCTCAATGAATGAAGCAATAGCGTAAATACTTCCACCCAGTCATGGTCTTGTGGAAATGGTGTGTGTTCTTCTTTACCCCTGTTCTCCAGAGTCGGGCCAGTAAATGGTGGGATGGGATACATACACCATTTGAAAGGGCGTGGGGACAACTTTCTCACCCTGATGCACCTGCCCTCAAGACACATTGGAGAATTATGGTTGAGGTAGCCTGAATGCCTGAGCTTGGTATAAAGGGAGGAGGAGGAAAGGGGGAGAAAGAAAAAAAGAGAACTTGCGTGTTGTCCTTCACCAAGTACTATAAAATAAGCTGTGACTCAAAAGCTGCTATCTACTGCCTCTCTTGTACTGAGGTGGAACTTCCAGGAGTGGGGTTAGGGCTGCCTGTCTGTCTCATTTAAGGAAGAGGAGTTTCCTTTTCACAGGGATGGAGACTGTAACAAATGGAAAGGGCCTCTGTAGCTGTTTGTTGCTGGGATAATTTTTTTGTGAATGTTGCCTTTACATTATCAAACTGTGCCTTGAGGGAAGGGGCAGGCGGGTGGCAATAGGTGTGACTGTGCTTATGTGAGCCTACCAGTTTACACTTTCCAAATCACATCCCACAGCCAAATTCTTACATATTGAGAATGCATGTGTGTGTGTGTTGGGGGGGTGTTTGTTTTTTACAGGTACACAAGCAAGTTATAGGTGGGCAGAGATTTACTATATATCATATACTCTGTGGTAACTGCTCATGTGTGCACTCTTCTCCCATGATAAGAGCTAACCTAAAATAGCTGACTGTTCCTCATTGAGAGGTAAGCTGCTACTGGTTTGTTCTAACTTCAGGACGGGAGCATACAGTTGTATGGAGCAATGACATACAAGAACCCATCCTCCTTGATCTTGTGGTAACTTTGTTATGTACTGAAGCTCTATGGAAAATATATAAAAGCTTTTTTGGCACTTAATGTGTCTAAAATCCTCTCAGCACTAGGTCATGATCTAACTGATAAATTACAGTCATCTTTGCATTTCCTTTAGCAGGACTTGGATTGGCCTATAATGCAGAGTAGAAGGTAGCAGAGTGGGTGAAAGTGGCCATCTTTCCAGTACACAAGGTTCTTTGGCTAGATCTGATATCTTTTATTAGAACAATGCAAATAGTTGGAAAAATTGTTATGCGTAAGCTTTCAGTTATAAATACCCTTCATCAGGCTGAGGAAGCATCTGCAGCTGGTGTGGGATGTTAGGGAAGTTGAAGTCCACCATGACAATTATGCATAGGGAGTGCACGGCCTCGACCAATTCCCTATTGAATTTCTGATCAAGTTCTTCCTCTTGGTGGAGAGGTATGAATAGTAAAGAAGCCAGAGGCTGGTATACATGCAGGAAAGCCAGTCAGTAGAGATGTAAATTGAGAAGTCAGTGGGTAAGACACAGGCTGGAAGTGGGGTGGGGGGAAGGGGAAATAGTGGAGAGGTACCTGGGGAGTCAGATGTTAGGCAGGTTATAATGTGTCAGAAATCCATTGTCTATATTTAGTCCATTACGGTTTGTATCCAGTAGGTTGATGAAGTGAAGTTCTTAGGCTTGTCTGTGAAAGGTGATTTGTAAACTCCCTTTGAGGATTAGAACTGAGAGATTGGAGAAAGAGAGATTTTCTTCTGAGAAACGTGCCTCTATGTGTAATTGGGTGTTCTTCATCTTTGATAAATTTCTGGTGTGTGTTTATGTTTCCAGTATATACTCCTGCTTCTAAACCAATATCTTGACTGTGAAATCCTTGCTGCTATCCTGTACCCCATGCTCCACTCCCTCTGGACTATCACGTGTCCTCCAAGTTATTTACTTGTATTAACTTTCAGGTATTTAAAGGGCATTATCAGTTATTTAACAATTTAAATAGGTACTCTCAGCAGTTGCTTTACAATCCCCCATAAATTGTAATTCATGTTCTCCTTTCCTTTTATCGTTTGTGGTGAGGGCCTGTAAATGTTTCCAGCTAGCTAAAATATGGTGCCTAATTAGATGATTTCTTTGCACTTCATTAATTTAGTGATGGC
>NW_017729033.1:12170772-12178801 GCF_001723915.1 Gavialis gangeticus
TGTTTCTCCCCAAAATCTCTGTGCTGTGACAATTTGATTAGGATGGGCCCAGCAGAGGAGACACCCCTTTACCCTATCTCTTTACGTAACCTGAGCTGGCTACATTCCTGAGGGAGGGGGGAAACCTGCTCCCTCTGCCTACGTGACTGGTATCACCTACCTGGGTGAGGGGCATCTACCTGGTGGGCTAGAGCCTGCCCAGCAACTGGTGATGTATTTCAAATTGGTTGGCCAACAGCCAACAGGTGCTGGCCTCCATCGGACCAGGTGAATGAGGTCACAGGGGCTTTATAAGTTCAGACTGCCCAGGAGGAAGGGGCAGCAACCATGTGGGGGACTCAGACTTAGAGAGGAGTTTTACCATCTGCAACTGGCTCTCTCCCCCATAGCTCATGAGCGAGGAACTGCCTGCCTCCAGAAGGAATCTCCAACAGCCCCTGGATGATGGTTGTGAGTAAGCTACTCAAGATCTGATTAGATATCTAGCTGGCAGTAACTCAGATGCATGATCAAAAGGCAACCTCAGCCAGACTGTTTTGCTTGATGGGATTTCTATGATATTGCTCAATCTTGTACCCTATTCTCACCCTACCCCTGTAATCAATAAAGTTCTCCTTTGTGACTGGTGTAAAAGGCTTGTTGAAGGGCAGGTCTAAATTATGCCTAAGAGGCCCCTTGGGTCTGTGGACTAAGGGAGACTATTTTTTGGCCCCCGACTTGGGGAAGTGCCCCAAGTGCTTATACTGGGTCGAGTACCCATTGGACTAGTAGACCTGTGTTTCCCCGAGGACACTGACCTTAAGAGGGTCCCCCTCGGGGTTGGGGCAGCTTACATTACCCCCAGACTCTGCTGTGGGGCTCGAAAGGGAGTCTGCCAGGGCTTAGGCACCCCTGGAGAGACACATGGAGTCCAGAAGGTGGATGGGTGTGTTGAGGTGGGAGGCTCAATGCTGGAGCTCTGCCTACTGGCCTGCCACAGCGGTATCTTTAATACCCCTCACACATAGTACAAGGAAGTAAAGTAGGGAAAACAATGCAGCATAGCATATTAATAAAATGCAGTGATTTTTCATTTTGGCCATGGTTATGCTAGTACTTTGCACCAAGTGCTTCCTGCCAGGATGTTGGTTTTAGCTGTGTTGGTCTACGGACATAGGCAGACAAGGTTTTTTGGGCAGATGTGATATCTTTTATCAGACCAACTAAATAGTTGGAAAAATTGTTCTTTGCAAGCTTCCAGGTACAACTATCCTCCTTCAGACAGAGGAGATAACTTTTATCTGTAGTGTTTCACTGGATGGTACCTATAGCAGCCATCAAAGTGGCCTCAGATCAGGTCCAAAGGCAATCTCAGGATTTGTTAAAGACAGTGGGTAAGCCCAACCTCAACCAAAGGAGCAGCCAAGCCCCTGTTTATATTAAAGACAACACATATAATGGCAGTAGAGGCCCAGGGCATTAAGTCACATGGTGGGTCAGAGCTAATCTTCAGGAATTCCTTTGGTTTTAGGTGCAGGAATTAGGGATTCAGATCAGAGACTTTGCATATTGGAAGCATAAATAGTGAAGGAGGAAGCATCAAGGGTGAACCTACGAGAATATCTGCACTGCATCCATGCTGTGCTTTGGAAAGCTATTCTGAAGCCTGCACTTCTGTTCCACATAGGCCAGCTCCTGAAGATGAGGAAATGTAGCCAACAGAGAGCAACACTAAATGTGTGCTCAGTACTCCTCTTATGATGTCTGCCTTAAGCCTACATGTACCCAGAGCCACTTTAGGTGCATCTACACTTTCATTAATGCGCAGTAGTTACTGCACATTTAGTTTAGTACTTGCTTGATGAAGTACTAACTAAATGCACAGTGACTACAGTTACTCTGCAATAGTGCCGGTGCTTGGTTTTTGTTTCATTTTTTCTGATGATTACTGTGCAGTAGTGTAATAACACTACACAGTAGCTTATAAGCATGGTTTTTGACCAGCATGATATTGTGCAGTGTTATTAGGCTACTGCGCAGGAAGCGTCTCGTGTAGATGTGCCCTCTGAGTTGGTTATGTTGCCTCATTGGTTGGATTTGGCACACATGGAATAGGAGCCAATGAGTGATGCAAGCTTCATGGGGACAACCCTGGGCAATAACCAAGGCCCTAAAAGAAAGCAGAGAGATGAGGCTGGATCACTAGCACTGTAGATATAAGGACAAAAGAATTGCCACCTGTACCATTTAATTCTGTCCTTAACTGTCTGCAAACAATTTTGCAAGTCTAGGGAAATTTTGGTTGGCTAACCATCTATTAACGTTGTGGAGAGGGGGAGGGAGGGGCTCAAAAGCAACTCAAGAAAGGGCACTTGATGTCCAAAAGCTTGTCCAGCAGCGCTCCCAACTCTACAGTTGGTCCAATTAAAGAGATCACAACAATATCCTTGTCTTTTATACACCTCCTGGCCTATTATGGCTACAGCAACTTTCCAAACCTACTTCAAACGTAGTAAAGTGCTGCTGTGTAGAGTGGCCCATAAAGAAAAAAAAAAGAGATAGACTTCAGCTATATAATGGAAAGGTTAAATCTGAGCTTGGTCATTAACAGCTTTAAATATCACATGAAATTAAAAGGACAAGGGTTTTAGAGCCAAGATAATATCCCCAAAGACTGCTGAAAGAAGATGAGGCCAAGGAATAGGCCTGAAGGGTGGTTGCAAATTCACAGAAATTTGGGCCAGCTAAGCAGTTATTAGTTTGGAGGTTGGTCCTCAAGAACAGGTCTGGCGAGTTGAGGCTTACACTAAGCACCATCTGTCCAAGCCAGCACAGTACATCCATTATTCATTACCTGAATCCATTTCAGTATGTGCTATCCTCTCTCGCACTAAATCAAGCAAGCCATTGAGATAAGTAGTTACCATGGGGAAGGAATAAGTTCACAAACAGGGAAGGGAGAGAGCAGCATGTCTCCTAATTTGTTGAAATTGCACTAGGATAAGTTTTCCTTCCACTTAGTTTTCAGGTTGAAGGGGGTGAGTAAGCTTTCAAGAAAGGATAATCTGCACAGCACCCAATACACTGAGGAACTGTTTCATGACTGGAAATAAATCCATGAATAATGTTATGCTGGAGTTGGATGAAACCCTCTGGAAGCTGGTGAACAGTAGCCCTCCAACATTCTTGTTAGACCCCAACTCCATGCGGTGTCCAATGACTAGGAAGATGACGATCCAATTGCCCATGGATCCTGTTACTCATTAGCCAGAGCAAGCAGGGAGCAAACACCAGCACACATTGCTGACAACAGCTTTATTCAGAATGGAGACACCTTCAGGCAAGCTCCCTCACAGACACACAGCGTGTGAACACGGGGAGCAGCCCTGAACAATAGTTTTGTCCACATTTTATAGACTTTGGTTTATGCTCATTACCATTTATTTCACCCTTCTCTCCTCCTATGTTCCACCCATTTCTCCACCCATCTCAAGCTCCGCCTGTTTACTGTTTACTTAATTAGCATGGAATTGCCTATGCATTTCATCCATTTACATGTCTGTGTGCTATGAGCACATGTCTAAGGCCATGAACTTACTTCTTCGGTCAATGGGCGGGCTTTGACTTAAACCTGGAAGCTTCTGAAGGCCTCTTCACCAATCATCATTCACCCTTTTTGCAAAAGTTCATCTCGGTTACGTGTTATCTTCCACATTCCAATCTGTTTTTCTGTTCCTGTTGTATCATCTCCACCTTTCTCGGGCCCCTGTATCTTATCTCGTTCCTCACTGTAGCTGGTTCACAGCACATAGACTTATTTGCTGCTTTTTCCAGAAAATGGTTGACACTTTTAAGATGGTTACATAACATAAGCATTCATAAGCAAAATCTACTTTTCCTGCTAACAATAGCTGGTGGTTTACATTCTGTTTGTTTTATATAATGATTATATATATCTTACAACACTTCTGTATGGTTAAAAAATTACTTTTCTACTATATATAGTTTTAATATATCATTCTGCCTTGTGATCAGCAGCTTTTGCTGGGCCGTAGGTTATAGACTTTTTATTCATCTGCAAATCCAATGCTCCCCAAGATCCAAATATAGTCACCGTACCAATTCTGACTACATTTAAGAACTGATTAAGCTCCTTTATGGAATAAGAAACCTGAAAAGTAGGAACTACTGCCCAGGAATATAAAAATCCACTCAGAAATCTGAACTATGCAAGTAGAAGGGTTTCCCTCAGGCTGTATGCACATTCATGGTGTGACATATTGTTTTAAGGATCAGTGGGCATATCGACACTTGAATTTGTGTGCCCAAACTTAATGCACCTTAGCCTAAGGCACATTAAGGTGATTTAGGCGTGCATCTACATGTGCATGCCTTAAGATTCCTTAACATAGTTCACTGGGTGAATGTATTTGCAGCTTGTCCTAGGCAGCACCCTGGAAAGGCACCCGCATGCAGAGCCATGGCAGGCAACAGGCAGTTGCCATGCCAGGAAAGTGGCTGGGGCAACGTGAATAATGAGCACATTCCTTGCTGGGGAACACAGAGAAAGGAGCAGGATGCACCCAGGAGCTCCCAAGAAGAAGAGGCGGTGGGTGCTGTGCTCCAAGGCACAGATGCTGGAGCTGGAGCAGCAGTCCTGGCAGCAGTGATACTTGTCAGTATGCCAACCAACTTGGGACTAAGTTTGCATAAGGGGCAGGAGGCACGAGGGCTTCTGTCAAAACACAAGGGAACACCCCCCCACCCAGTGATGCTTTCTGCAGGGGAAGAGGGCAGCACAGGGTGAGCAGGGCCTTTGCTAGTGGCTCCCCTGTGCCTTTCCCTCAGGGTGGCTTTGATGGCTGGGCAATGCAGCCCTTCAGGGCAGGTTGCCTCACTGCCTGCCCAGAATTTAAATGCCCTTAAAAGACTACAGGTGGGCTGGGACCATATCTGCCTCCAGTACCTGGCATGGCTTTTTCTGCTCCACCCACCTCCATCCTCGGCAAGCACCTGGCTCCCTGCTGGGCATAGGGGCAGACAGTCCCAGCCACATGCTGTCCCGGGTGGGATCCCCAGCATGGGCTTCTAAGGGTGCCTGAATCAGTGAGGTGTTCTGCCCTTCCAGGGCTGCACTGCATGAGCAGCAAAACTTCCCCAAGGGAGAGGCATGGGGGGCCCACTAGCAAAGGCCCTGCCAGCACTGTGCTGCCTGCTTCCCATGCAGGAAATCATGGAGGCAGATCTTTCCTTTGTGCTTTGATAGGAGCCCTTGTGCCTCCTGTCCCCTCTGCCAACTTAGTCCAAAGTTGGTTGGCATACTGACAGGTATCACTGCTGCCAGAACCGCTGCTCCAGCTCCAACATCTGCACCTTGGAGAAAAGCACCTGCCACCTTTCAGCAGTGCAGGGCCCCATGGTTTCAGCTCCGGCCCGCTCACTGAACATAAACAGTGTTAAGGAACCTTAAGGCATCTACACATGGGTTAAGGCACCTTAACTAAGCGTGGCTAAATTTGATACCTGCTTTTTGCAGATATTAAATTTAGGCACAATTAGCCTAAAATCGTCATTTTTAAGGTGCACTAAGGGTGCACATGTGTAGAGCCATGCTCTTAACACACCTTAAACATAACTAATGTGCCTTAAATTGGCATGTGTAGATGCACCCAGTACATCTGAAAGAGAAAGTAGTAGATGAAAAACAGAAGTAAAGACAGGTGGTAGCAAGGATGCTCCAGAGAAAGCCAAAGAAACATATGTAGTGTGGCAGTGGGAGAAAAGCAGAGAGGGATAGAAAGCTTTTGGGCTGAGTGCTGCTGAGAGGCTTGGAACTATGAACTGAACAAAAAAAATGTCTGCTGCTTTCTGATTCCTGTAATGGTGAAGGAAATAGGACTTGCTTTACTTTCTTTGTAAACAAATGTGATTGCATCAAAGAAATACTTGACTCAATCATCAATGCTTTCTCTTAGCAAACAACCCAGAAGACCCTGAACATTGGCTAATCACCGAGGTACAAGGGAGTAAGAATATAATGCATTTGAAATGGGAGGGTGAATCTGCAACAGGCAAGCATTCACTGTTACGTGCCAGTAGGGGAGCCAAGTCAATGGCTCTTGTCAATCAGCTTTGCACCTTTGATTTGACCAGAGCTAGATCAGGTCCCTCCTGTGGAGAATCTGCTCTGCTTTGTTGACTCCACAAGGTTTCTGTTTGATCGCTCACTCAATTTTGGACTCAATTACTGCTGTCTTAGTGTTAATAGCACTGTTTCACTATTTGGACCATTTCCTGTTAGTCAGCTGAACAAATGCAATTAGCAAAAAGCCTTAAATGAGGTTTTCATGTTAACTGTTTTGAGGCTCTCTTTCCTTCTTCCCCCCATTAGAGTAATGAGGCATTTAGGAGAAGATCTGATTGATTTCAGACAGGATGCTTGGAAAGCTTCACTGATGCAGTAGCACAAGGTGGCAGCTATTGAGAATGACAGGTCCCAGTAAAAATAAATCCTGGCTGCAAATCACAGCTCCCAATCTGCACTGACAACTGCATGTGTGTCCCAAAGATTAGCAGCAGCCCATGAAGCATATGGCCTAATTTTCCTGTAGTTATAGCTGTCCCTATAGCCATGTACTCCAGCAGAAAGACAGGGTTGCCTGCTGATCTTATGTCACACAGCGAATTGTGCTAGTTCACCATTAAAGCTGTCCGAAGCATCCACTCCTAGCCCAGAGCATAAACTCTGGCCCATCCAGCTTTTAGGACTTGAGCCAGCACTTCCATTGACTGCCCTGGATTTGTATCAAGCCCCTGAGGAAAACAAAGCCTGATTTCCTATTTGTCACTGTGGAGCCTTAGCTATTGGTGCTATCATTACTTCTCAGTAGCGATCCTTCCCCTCGAGAGATGACCAGGAATGGAAGTGCACACACTTTACCTTAGGGGATACAATACAAGAGGGTACAATGGGGAGCAGTCCACCAAGGTTATTCAAAGAAATATACTTTCATTTCAAAATAGGTCCTTTCAACTCCAAAATCTTTACATGCAAACTTTTCAGCAGAAGCAATGCCCTCAGAAAAGGACAACCAGAATTTTTTTCTGGTAACCTGGGCATTCTGGGGAATGGAACTGGCAAAATCTTTAATGGGTCTCAGATACATTTTGTATACTATTTACTAATATTTTTTCTTTCTACTTTAAAACCAAGAAAGGTTGTATTCTCCTCACTTAAAATACAGGAATGTAATGAAAACAGCTTTGATGCTAAATTCATTAGCCACAAAAAGTTATATAGTGTGAAGGAGAGAACTAACTTAAGTACATGTCTTAGCCCCAACATATCTCAGGCCAGTTCTAATCAGCAGAAGGGACTATTTAAAATTAATATATTTTTTTTATTTACTCAAAATGGTTATTTAATTTCTTATGGGAAATTGGTATTTATCAGAAACTCGCTTGGTTTTCAGTTTTCAAACAAAAGATGAGTCCATTTCAACCCTACAGATGTTAAAACCCAGACTTTTTCAGGATGTTTTTTTAAATGCTCAGTGGTATATGACAGAACAGCAATAATGATAATTTCATTTATGCTTCTGTATTAGGGGAATTATAAGAATATACAAAATACTCAACCATTCTCTGACACATACAGAAGATACGTGGTTGCTCAAATAGTATGGAGGGGTGAGATTTTTATAATAAGGCTCATGGTGGGGGTGGGACCCTGGCACGGGCTCTGCCAGCTCCAGGGAAGTGCTCCACTCCCCCGCATCAGGGCCAGGGAGTGGAGCACATCCCCAGAGCCAGCAGAGCCCGCATCAGCCCCCCATGCCAGCCTCCATCCCTGCCTTGCCTCACCTCAGGGAGGAGCCACTGCCTGCCCCCAGTGAGGCTCCGCTGGCTCCAGGACACTGCTCCGCTCCCCTGCATGGCCTCACGGAGTGAGGAGGCATGCGGCATCAGGGCCAGGAAGTGGAGCAGTGTCCCAGAGCCTCACTGGGGCAGGCTTCCCCTGATGCGGGGAAGCAGAGCACTTCCTCAGAGC
>NW_017729033.1:12179312-12180146 GCF_001723915.1 Gavialis gangeticus
CCCAGCCCCCAGCCTCCAGCCCCCAGCTCCAGCCTCTGGCCCCTGGCCCTGGCCCCAGCCTCTGGCCCCCAGCCTCCAGCTTCTCAGCTCCGGCCCCTAGCCTCCAGCCCCCGGCCTCTTGGCTCCAGCCTCCAGTCCCAAACCCCAGCCTCTGGCTCTCAGCCTCTTGGCTCTGGCCCCTAGCCCCAGCCTCCAGCCTCCAGCCTCTTGGCTCCAGCCTCTGGCCCCAGCCCCAGCCCCAGCCTCCATCCCCCAGCTTCAACCTCCAGCCCCTGTCCCCAGCCACCATCCCCCAGCCACTCAGCTCCAGCCCCTAGCTCCAGCCTCCGGCCCCTGGCCCCTAACCTCCGGCAACCAGCCCACAGCCTCTCGGCTCCAGCCCACAGCATCCAGGCCCCAGCCCCCGGCCCTCTTTGGTAAGTGTCCCACGCTGAACCAAGGCAGCGTGCTCATGGACTGAGGCTGCGCACTCACAGACTGCTACTCCCTAGAGGGAACACTGCTTACTACACCTCTCCTGCTAACTATGCCTGCCCCCTGGCTGTTCCTGTAGTTCATGAATGACATGTGCCTCCTGAGGCTGGGGGGGCATGGTGATCACCCACAGGTGTTGGCGATGGTGGCAGGAGCATGGGGATGGTGGTGGCAAGTGGGGATCACCTGCAGGTGGCTGCAGTGATGTTAGTAGTGAGGCGGGCTGAGCAGGGACCTCCCACAGGCAGCCATGGTGGTGTCAGTGGCAAGGGAGTGGCAAGCAGCGGGTGGCCACACTGTCGGCAGTGGCAGCCGTGGCAGCAGCAAGGGGGACCAGCAACTGCCTGCAGAAGCCAGTGG
>NW_017729033.1:12182715-12183880 GCF_001723915.1 Gavialis gangeticus
CGGGGGGGGGGGGGCATGTGCCCCCCTGCACCCCCTATGCATTCTTGATAGTTCACCTCCAGATCTTTCCTGATTGCCAGGGTCTAAGGGAGAAGCTTCCTTTCCTTGCCCATCCATTTCAGCACATTCATAGTTTCATAGTTTCTAGGGTCAGAAGGGACCTGAGTAGATCATCAAGTCCAACCCCCTGCCACGGGCAGGAAAGGATGCTGGGGTCAAATGACCCCAGCTAGGTGATTATCTAGCCTCCTTTTGAAGACTCCCAGGGTAGAAGTGAGCACCATTTCCCTTGGAAGTTGGTTCCAGATCCTAGCCGCCCTGACTGTAAAGCAGTGCCTCCTGATATCTAGCCTGAATCTACTCTCAGTCAACTTATGGCCATTATTCCTCGTTACTCTTGGTAGTGCTTGGGAGAACAGGGACTCTCTCATAGCCTGCTGGTCCCCCTTGACCAGTTTATAGATGATCACCAGATCCCCTCTCAGCCTTCTTTTGTGGAAGCTGAACAGGTTCAGGTCCTGTAGCCTCCACTTGTAGGGCCTGCCCTACTTCCCCCTGATCATGCGAGTGGCCCTCCTCTGGACCCTCTTGATGCTGTTCACATCCCTCCTGAAGTGCAGCGCCCAGAACTGGATGCAGTACTCCAACTGCGGCCTGACCAGTGTCGCAGAGAGGGGGAGGATTATCTCCTTGGACCTGCTCATGATGCATCTGTGGATGCATGACAAGGTGCGGTTAGCCTTCCTGACCGCGTCCCCACATTGGTGGCCCATGTTCATTTTGGAATCAATAATGACACCAAGATCCTTTTCTGCCTCTGTGCTGACTAGAAGTGAGTTCCCCAACCTGTAGGTCTGCTGCTGGTTCTTCATCTGCAGGTGCAGTACCTTGCACTTGTCAGTATTGAATCCCATCCTGTTCTCACCTGCCCACCCCTGTAACCTGTCTAGATCTAGTTGTAGCCTGTCCCTCTCCTCCAGCGTGCCCACTTCTCCTCACATCTTAGTGTCATCTGCGAATTTGAACAGGGTGCTTTTTACCCCCTCGTCCAAATTGCCAATGAAAATGTTGAACAGTGCAGGCCCAAGGACTGAGCCCTAGGAGATCCCACTGCCCACATCCCTCCAAGACAAAAAAGACCCGTCCACCACCACTCTCTTGGTGT
>NW_017729033.1:12188880-12189230 GCF_001723915.1 Gavialis gangeticus
ATGACCCATCCACCACCACTCTCTGGGTGTGGCCCTCTAGCCAATTTGTGACCCATCTGACTGTGTAGGCATCAATGCCACAATCGCCTACCTTTTTAATGAGAATGGGGTGGGAGACAGTGTCAAAAGCCTTCCTGAAGTCCCAAAAGACTCATCCACCTTGACACCTGCATCCAAGGATTTTGTGACCTGATCATAGAAGGCCACAAGTTTGGTCTGACAGGACCTACCTCGGATGAACCCATGTTGGTTGCCCCTAAGCATGATATCCCCTGCTGGTCCCTTGCAGATGTGCTCCTGGATAATTTTCTCAAAGAGTTTTCCCAGAACTGAGGTAAGACTAACAGGCC
>NW_017729033.1:12194230-12194539 GCF_001723915.1 Gavialis gangeticus
TGGCAGCGCCTCCCCTGGGTCCATCAGGGATCCCAGTGGGGGTATGCCCCGGTCTCTGCTCAAAAAGATGGAGGCAAAGAAATTGTTAAAGAGGTTAGCTTTGTCATCTGGTGTGACCACCAGATTTCCAAGCACATCCTGCAGAGGTCCTATGTAACCTTTTACCTTCTTTTTACCCCCTATGTATTTAAAAAAGGACTTCTTATTGTTCTTTATCTGGGTCGCTAGTCCCAGTTCCATTTCCGCCTTAGCCTTCCTAACAGTCCCCATACATAGATTCATAGATTCATAGATTAAGGGTCGGAAGGG
>NW_017729033.1:12194550-12199193 GCF_001723915.1 Gavialis gangeticus
GGTCCCACATTACCCGGCACCTTCTTCATCCTCCCAATACAATCTCGGGCAATAGTGGTATAATCCGACTTGGTGATGGCCCCTGCCTTCCTTTGGGTGTATGCCTCCTTTTTAGTTTTGAGACGTTGGTGGATGCTTTTGTTGAGCCATGGGGGCTTTTGAGAACTCTTGCCCCATTTGATCCGCGTGGAAATTGTCACCCTTTGGGCTTCGAGGATCGTCTCCTTAAGGAACAACCACTCTTCCCGGACTCCCAACTCCCCTCCCCTCTGGGACCTCAGTGCCTCCCCAACTAGTCTCCTTACCTCGTTGAAATCTGCCCTCCTGAAGTCCAGGGCTGTTGCCTTGCTGCAGGCCTTTGACACCCTGCACTGGATGGTGAATTCCAGCAGGCAATGATCGCTGTCGCCCAGGTGGTCAAACAACCACAGCCCCGTCACCAGGTCGCCGCCTGTGGCTAGCACCAGGTGCAACAAGGTATTTCCGCTGGTGGGACTGTGCACCTCCTGGGTTAGAAGGAGGTCCTACATTCTGGCTAGGAACCTACATGAGCGGTCAGACCTGGCTGACTGCTCTTCCCAGCAGATGCCTGGATAGTTTAGGTCACCCAGGATGACCATGTCCCTTGACTTCACTGCCTCTGCAAGCTGACCTGAGAATTCCTGGTCCAGCTCTTCTCCCTGGTGAGGTGGACTGTAGTAAACTCCTACCATTAAGTCCCTTTCCCCGTGACCCCCTTGTATACGGACCCAGAGCACTTCAGTCTGCCCCTCCTCTGACCCAGTGCTGTTTGTTGAGGATGTATATTGCTCTTTGACGTACAGCGCCTCACCCCCACCTCTCCTCCCTGTTCTATCCTTCCTATACAGCCTATAAACCCTGATGTTTACTCAGCAGTCATGCGTTGGATCCCACCAAGTTTCAGTGAGCCCCACTGTGTCCGAGTTAGTGTTAGCTAGCAGGAGGGCAAGTTCCTCCTGCTTGTTCCTCATACTACGAGCATTAGTGTACAGGCATTTAAGGCCTCCTGAAGGTGCATGCAACACCTCCCTAATCCCAGGACTATCTGGGCCCCTGTCTCTTACTTGGGTATTTCTTGTGCTCGTCGCCTGTCTTGGCTGGGCAGTTCTGTTGGGTGGCTCTTTGTTTGGTGTTTCGTGGCTCCCTCCATCCTCAACTTCCCCTGACAAGCCTAGTTTCAAGCCCACCGGAGGAAATCAGCCAACCTGAAAGAGATCACATGCTTACCTTTGGGGGACAGGTGGAGCCCCTCCCAACCAAGCATGTCTCTTGTCCTGAAATATGGGCTGTGGTCCAGAAAGCCGAAGCCCACCTTGAGACACGATTTCTGAAGCCACAGGTTGACCTCCCTGATGCAGGACTCATGGCGTCATCTGTGTCTGCTGACTGGAAGGACAGATGAGAAGACCACCTGTGCCCCTATCTCCTTCAGCTTGCTCCCCAGGGCTTGGTAGTTCTTCATCAGGTGATCAGGGCTGCTCCTGGCTGCATCATTAGTGCCTGCATGAATTAGGACCATGGGGTAGTAATCGGTGGGCCAGATAATGGCCTGGATTATCTCCGTCACATTCTGAATCCTCGCTCCAGGCAGACAGTAGACCGCACGTGACATGGGATCCTGGGGACAGATGGGACCCTCTGTACCTCTCAGGATGGACAGCCTATGACAAGCACCCAGTATCTCTATTTCTAGGTCAGTTTGCCTCCTTCAGCCTTTACTGCACATAGACTGGCCTCCTCTCCACAGGTGTCCTCCTCTCATTCCTCTCTCCAATGCTGCCAGGACCTCATACCTGTTCCCCAGCTGGACTGGGGGAACAGGTACTGCACCGCCGCAAGCAGCCCTGGCTCTTGAGGGAACCGTCTGCCATTCTGCTGTAAAAGACACCTCCTGGGGTTCTTCTCTCTTTGGTGCTTGGCCCTGCAGGGAAAGTAAATACCTGTCAATACTCTGCTTCTCTGATCCCCCTCAGCCTGCTAACCTCCTCCTGGAGCTCCCTCACCCATGCCTCCAAGGTACTATGATGGGCGCCTGTGGCATGGGTATGGGGGCTCCTATCCCCTGCCCCCCTCCAGCCCACCAGGCATCCCCCACAGGCCAGGGGGCAGGATGACACCAGTACCCCCGTGGGCTCCATCTGTGTGGAGGCCTCAGAGAAGCCCTGGGTGGGCGGCGCCCCCCTGGCAGGGGCCCTAGCAGCACTCTGCATCCACACCATTTATTTTTCTTTTTTTTTTGGGTGCAGTGCTTTCTCCTTACCCTTGCTGAAGTCTTTCTCCTATCCCCTCCTACTTGCCTGCCTGTGCAAGCACTGGTGCAAACACTGGTGTGCTCTGTTTGCATGTGGCTCAGAAGTCCAGCTCCCTGCCAGCTTAAGTACAAGGGATGCAGGGGACTTCCCCTCCAGATCTGCCCCAGCTGCGCCAGGCCCTCTCCCACTTACCTTAGGGGGATCAGCTGCTGCTGCCCCTGCCGCTGCCTCTGCTCAGGTAAGGGGGCACACGTGCAAGTGGAGCCCCATGTGTGCCCAGTCAGCCCCTCTCCTTGCTGCCTTCAGCCCCAACTGCCAGGGGCTGGGACAAACTGTGGCTTTTAAATGGACAAACTGCGTTTTGAAATTCCCACGGCTGTCCGGCAGCCAATCAGGCACTCTGAGCTACCTGGAAGTGCCTGCTGGGTGCCCCCACCCCTTACATTCTCTCTCGCCGGGGGAGGGGGGGAGATCCTGGAGCTCCCCAAGGGACAGCCTCCGTGGGTACTCCCCGCGCCTTGGGGGGACAGTTCCGCCTAGCCCTCCCCCTGTTTGTGCACTCTGTTCGCACATGGCTTGGGAGCGCAGTTCCCTGCCAGCTCAACTAAAAGGAATCTGGGGGGCTTCGTCTCCAGATCCGCCCCAGCTGCACTAGCCCCAAAACTCACACAGGCTAAATATAGCAACTCTAAGAGGACCATCAGCACTTGGTTTTCAGTGTTTTTTAACCTACTTCCTGTCCATACCTCACATAAACAGAGCTAAGAACAGAAAGAAAAAGAAAAAAAACAAAAAACCCTTCTATTTCTAAGGCCCAGTCTACCCAAACCTTGTTTATCCCACTGTTGCCAACTCCCAAAAGCAGAAATTCATCAGACAAACTTCACAAAGACACTAGGCAGGGCTCTGGAGTCCTTCTAAAGTAATAAAAAATGCTCCTAGGCCAGACCATTTACCAATATTACACATAGTTGAATGGTATGTAGTATCAGTACTGGTAAATTGGTAAATGGATTGTAATATATTGTTAATCTGGATTGTTAATATGTACATCTGGCTCTGCATATCCCCTAACAGCTGCTAAATCAGGGGCAGGCAAAATACAGTCTGCAGGCCAGATGAGGCCTGCCAGGCCATTCTATCTGGCCCACAGGGCCTCTAAAAAATTTAGAAAATGAATATTTATCTGCCCCTGGCTGTCTGTCAAAGATCACAGGAGCCAGGGGCAGTAGGACCCAGGGGGAGCCAGTGGCAGAATTAAACAGCCGCAGCAGCAAGTCCAGCCCAGACCAGCCCCCTGCCTCCTCTAGCCCCCGCACCCTGAGCCCCAGCCAGAAGCTTCTGTCTAGCAAGGGCTGCTAGAAGCTTCTGGCCTGGGGTTTCTGCTGCCTCCCCACGCCAAGAGAAATACAGATAAGAAAGAGGTGGAGATGGAGGCAGGGGAGGATTGTGGGTGATCACACCAGTCCTCAGGAATGGCTGGGCCAGCTCCTGCAGTCCCAGTGCTGCAGCTGGGAATCATGTGCTGTGGGTGGGAGGGTGGACGGATGGATGGGTTGGGGGAGGGAGCAGGGAAATGGCAGCAGCAGGTGGAGGGAAGGGCAGTGAGTGGGTTCATGGAACACAGCAACAGCCAGGTGGGAGCGTGGGGCCCATACCAGTATGCCGAGGCCAGTGCCGAGAGGGGCCAGAGTGGGGCAGCAGGAGTGCAGGGCTGGGCTGTCAGGGGCTCTGTGGAGCCGGGATGGCTCCCTCCTCTCCCTGATTGAACAGCACAGCCTGGACCCCGCACTTCTGCCACCCTGCTCTGGCCCCCACCGGTGCTGGCCCCAGTGCACTGGCATGGGACCTGCACTCCTGCCTGGCTATCACTACTTTCTGCACACCTGCTCACTGCCCCTTCCCCTCACCTCCTGCAGTCATTTCCCTGCTCCCTCTTCCCCACCACCCACCATGCTCTGACATTACATGGTTTCCAGCCGCAGCATCAGGACTGCAGGAGCAGCTGGGATGTGGTGGTGGAGTGGCAGAGGGAAGGGGGGGGATGGAAAAGTGGCAGCAGTGGCAGATGGGAGCCATGTGGCAGCAAGTGGGATTACAGGGCCCATGCCAGTGCCCTGAGGCCAGGAGTAGCAGGAGCATGGAGTCCTGGCTTGCAGAAGCACTGGTGGGAGCCCTGTCTGCAGGGGTGGGGGCAAGCTGTGGACAAATCTTCCCCCTCCATGCAAGCTGCAACCCTCCCAGCTACTGTCCCCCCCAAAAGTCACAGCCCCCCACAAAACCCATGCCCACCCACACCCCACACACCAATCCACCCCACACAAATCCCTGCCACACACACACCATCCCTTACACCACACATATCCAAAC
>NW_017729033.1:12204193-12217040 GCF_001723915.1 Gavialis gangeticus
GCCACAATATACAAGAGTAAGACTTCATTTTATGCTGTTATACTATCACCTCTATGTACACTACATAAACACATGTAAATCCAGACAAAGCTATTTTTTTAATGAAATGAATTAATGTTGTAGTCCATGTTTGATTTTTAGAATATAATTTTGTATTTTTCTGATTCAAAGATGGCAAAACCTCTTGCTGAAAGGAGTATTTCTGGGTGCAAGGGGAGGGACTTCTTGTGGCAAAGGTCAGGGTTTAGGGGGCGGGACTTCCAGTCCCAAGATGGTGATTGGGGGTGGGGCACCTGTCAAGGGGCAGGGCTACCCATGCAGCCCTCAAAGGCTTGCCACAACTCAGTACAGCCCTGTGCCTGAAATAACTGCCCGCCCTGTGCTAGATTTAGTGACAACATTGCCAAATTGTCAAAACTGCCAATGAAGCCAATGGCAGTGTAAGAGAGAGGTTGTAGCCCTGACGATCCAGAAATCATGTGAGAGGCAAGTATTTCTTTAGGTGATATTCTTTACTGGGCCAACTGCATAGCTGGAATAACGTTATACAAGCTTTCGAATGCAAGATGTTCTCCCTCAGGTTGCTGTGATTAGAGACCGAGGGAAGAATGCCTTGCATTTGAAAACTTATCTAACTTTATCCCAACTACATATTTGGTCCAATAAAAGATATCACCTGAAGAAATCCTCGCCTCTCACATGAAGACAACCACAGTTATCTCGGCTGTTTCTGTGAGTCACGTCTTCAGCCACCCCCATACCATAATGAAAGCAAGCAGCAGCTTCTTTCCCCACTGTGCTTGAAGCTGCAATCTTAATGGGGCTGAACAGAGTAAGGACATGTTCTCCTATATGCCACATGGCAGAGTAACGGCCCAGGCTAGTCCTGAGAGAGAGACAGATGAAGGCAGAGACCAGGAGCCCCCTTTGTCTGCAGCGTTTGCTTCCTGTAAGGCTGTATGTACCCAGATGTTCATAAACCATTGGGGCTATGAAATGCTAGATGGGTGGATACCAGTGTCTTTGAACTGTCAGAGCAATGGATGTCACATTGTAGTCCCGATGGATGACAGAAATGACATACTTTCTCTATTTGTTTGGCTTAAAAAGCTTGTGAGCCAATTTCATAAAGCATATTTCTGACGTGCTGAATGCATGCTAAACCACAGAAATTGCTGTTTAACTGCTGGAGCTTAGCCTGATGTAGGGGTTTGAAAGAGCCCAAGACAAAGCACATCCCCAGTTTATTTTTGTATTATTATTCATGATGCCCATTCAGAGCTCAATTTGGAGGATGCTGATGAGCTGTTGTCAAAGACCAGGGACCCCTACTGTAATGCATGTGTTATTCATAGGTGCAAAATAAAAAAAACTTGCAATATTGTCAGGACACAGGAGATTTCAGAGAAAAGGATGAAACTGGATTTGGAAAAGTGAAAGGCAAGTAAAAATTTATGGTGACAAAGGAATCAAGACATAAGGGAGGAAAGAGCAGCAGATTGAATGAAGCAAAAGAATAGCATGAGAGAAGTTGTTCTAGAAAGGCTTCGGGGTTCACAGGTGGAAAGGTTTTATCTCATTTTCTGCAGCTCCTCTGCAGTTGGATATCACTTGCCACAGCTTCAAACTAGTTTAGAAGTCTAACCTAGTAAGTATAGGAGGTGAGTTAGTTTTTGGGCTTCAGAAAAGTGAGCTGGCCTCGTACAGACTACTCATTTAGCAACTAATCTTGCTTATTAGCGATTTCTTTAGAAAATCAAATATGGATTGGTTCAGAAGGAAATTTGTCTACTAAGAACTAATTAAGTTGGTTTCCCAAGTAAAGACTAGTTAAGTTGGTCTAGTACAGGGGCGTCCAACCTTTTTGAATGTGGGGCCGGATCATGAACTTTTTATCACCTAGTGGGCCAGCGAGCCATATTCAAACACCCTCTGTCCTGGGCCAGAGAGACCCTGCTTGTGTAGCCCTACTGCACCTGCCTGTTACTGCAAGGTTCATGGTAGCTGCTGGTGGGCAGGGGCAGGAGGCACCCATTCTGCATCCAGCCAGCTACTGCCCCAGAGACTGAAGGGGAGAAATAAATGGCTCCACATCTCCATCCCCTGAGCAACGCAGCCCCACAAGTCGGTCCTGCCTGAGAGGGGCTGGAGTGAGGTGGCCACTGCACTGCAGCCCCTCACCCGCCCACCCACACGGCCCCGCTCACCGTGGTGCCCAGGTGCCCACATGCAGCCCCAGTGGCCTCAGGGCTGCGAGCTGGGAACACAGGGTCTGGCAGACACCAGCTCCCACCATGTCGCCCCGCAGAGGTCATGCCAGGACGCCGCCTGCTGAGGTCCCCCCGTGCTGGCCTCCCACATGCTGCTGGGATGCGAGGAGGCCAGCCAGGTTGGCACCAGCCAGCAGAAGTGGTGGCGGAGCCATGTGCTGCTCAGGACTGACCAGTGCAGGCAAGGGGAAAATGCAGCTGAGCCCCTGCCACTCTGGCTGGGCTCGTCCCATCCTAACCTGAGCGCCACACAGCTCAGCCGCCACTTCTGCTGGCCGATGCAAACCCGGCTGGACTCCTCCCATCCCCAGCAGCTTGTGGGAAGCCGGCTTCAGCTGCATGCTGCTCTGGATGGGACAGACCCAGCCGGCCAGCATGGAGGCCCATGGGCGGTATGTTGGACAAGCCTGGTTTGGTGCAATGTAATCTCCTCAGCAAACACCACCTTTTTCTATTGTATAGTGCCAAGCAAGCTGAGAGTGTTCTGCCACTAATAACAATATAATAAACGAACACACAGGTGCCAATCCTGGCTGAAAACTATGAGATCAATCAATCCTTCAAACTATTTGGCACCAGACCAACCGTCAGGACAGTGTACAATCTATTTAAGTATGTTTGGATTGCTAATTGTTTTTAATTTGCTGTGAGCTAAATTCTAAGTTACCCTACTGCTAATGCAGTGGAAGCACACCAAAGCCAGCAGTATTATCTTGGACTTGCAACAAGTTATTGGGCTCACTGGAAAATAGAAACTGCCATACAAGATCCATTCAGTAATTCACCTACTCCATTACCTCATGTCTTGCACCAGCCACTACTAGGTACTTTCAAGATTCTTCACAGTGGACACAAAGCACTTTGAACATGCTCATGGGAAAATACTTCTTTCTATCTGCAGACAGTTTGGCTGGCTCATGTCTGAAGCATGAAGTTTCATATATCCCATATATATATATATTGCATTATATATACATGCATATAGAGTGGAAACATATTTTAAAAAATGATTAAATACCTACTACCCAAGGCAGAATTGCCTGTGGAATAGGTCACATATGTACAATATGTATATGTACACACGTGAACACATACACACACTATATCTATATATCTATATCTATCTATAGATACATAGATATGCACGCGCGCACACACACATACATCTACAGTTACAGTAGATAAACTCATATATCTCCTGTACATCTGTACATATATAATACTTTATATATGTATGGGATATATATATGGTATATATAGTAGTATACCTACTGTAACTGTAGATGTTGTTATCCTTACAGCTGTCAACCCCTTCCTTGAAATCTGCTAAGCTATTTGCCCCCAAAATACCTTGCGCCATTGAGTTCCACAGGCAATTTGATGTTGGGGAGCAGGCATTTACTTTAATGAATTTTAAATGTGTTTCCTCTATATGTTGCCCCTTTCATTTGGGAGATCCCGTGCTCTTGTATTTTATGTTAAAGGAAAGAAACAGGAGACATCCTCATAAATCTACCATGACATCATTTATTCACCCCTTTGTCTGAAAACTTTTTGTCCTCCTAATCATTTCCTTTGCTTTTCTCTGGACTTCTATTTCCAACATATCCCTTTTTAAGAAGGGGTAACTAGTCTTGAACCTTATAAAAGATGACTATATGTATCTAATTTATGCACGAGTAATATAATAGTTAGCACAATTATCCTCCCTTTCTTTCTCAATATAATGTGATAGTGTGTTTGTTTCCTGGCACACGGAGCTGTCAACAATGAAGACAGATTTTTTCTCTGAGTGGCTCCTGCTACTTTAGACCTCATCGGTGTGTATGAATAGTTCAAATTATTCTTTCCAATGCAGACAGCCTTGTAGATCAGAATCTGGCTCTATGAATGCAACAAATTTTAATTTAAGACCTCAGTCCTTTTACAGTGATCATGAATGCAGTCTTTCACGGTTACGTGGCACTGGCACGTCTCTCATTCAAACAACAATTAATCTTGTGAAGACTGATGGGAACATTTTAACACTGCAAAAAGAAAGCAAGGAATGAGAAAACTAAAAGGGGGAAAAATAATGAACCCTTTCTGGCTTTCAGTCACCTTCACTTCTCATCCCTCCTCTCTTCCCCTGGGAACTAAAGAAATGTGCTTAAAAATCCTAAGATGTTTACAGATTAAAGCAAGTTGCAAACCTGTAGGTGATGAAAGGAGCCTCAAACTGATGAAATATATGTCAGGGAGGCTATATCCTGGGTGTCCTGAATGACGTTTGGTTCGAAGACAGCTAGCTCTCTTGCCCCTGCTATTCTGATAAAGTAGATTGTTTCCTACAAAAGATTGTGTATCTCTGAACTGGTTAGTCTCTAAGGTTGCACCTGTCCTGCCTTCTGTCTGGCTTCAGCTAACCACTTCTGTACTTTGTGTATGATAAAAGACTGTTCTGAATCTTGCTCTTCAGATTTTTTAAATCCTTTTCTAATTTCCAGGCTAAGTGTATTCCTGGCTAGTTTATAGCCATTTTTTCTTGTCCAACATTTTCCTGCACCCTATTTTTTCCTCTTTTTTCCACCACTAGCTATTCGTAGATAGCAGTGACAGGCTCTCAGGGTCTTGATTTTGTTGACTAAACCAGCCAAGCTCCTCTAGTCCCTCTCATGGGAATGATACAATCCTTCCCAGGAGTGTAACATGGGGCAAGCAAGCAGGACACATGTCCTGGGTGTCACCTTGAGTGGAGGAGTGCCAGAAGGATGGGGCAGGGACATCTCACCCTGCCATCCAGGCTGCAGAAAGAAGCCAGTGTAGGCAATGAGTGCCATGCAACACAAGGCATTCTGGGTGTTGTAGTTTTGTAGAGCAGCAGCAGAGTTCACTGCTGCGGGAGCTGGGGGGGAGGTGGGGGTGGGGGCGGTAAGTTTTTTGCAGGCAAAATCAGCATTGTTTGCCCTCTCAACATAGGTTTTGATGGTCAAAAAATAAGGTGAAAGTTTTCCCCCCAGCATTAAACTCCCTTGTGGCTCTGGAGAATTATGGTTTTCAGGACGCCTTGTACTCGGTGACACTGCCTGGGTGCTATTTGTTGTGGTTCCTGTGTGCTGCGAGCCAGAAGGTACAGGAGGAGGAGGGGGCAAGAAGGATGAGAGAGGACTGCCCCAGTCACATTTTTCCCACATTGCATCTCTGATTCTCCCATTTTCCTTATTGTCCTATCAGTCAAACTCTGTCCCTGAGTTCATTTTCCTGACCACCTGGGACTGCGCACAGTGTTTTAGATAAGTCTCGCCAGTGCAATAGTGCAATACTTCTCTAACTCTTCTGTAAATACCTGGCTTGATACATTTTGAATCACATTTGGCCTTTTCATGGCTACACCACACTGGGCGCCCATAGTCATACTGCAAATTTGCTAATACAACCAACTGTTCTCTTTCTGTGTCATTGCCAGTTGATGAGCCATCCGTTTTAACAGCCCTTTGGATTGCGAAAACACTCAGCCTTTTATTCGAACAACAGCTCCATTGCAAGTCCTGTGTCAAGTTATTGTGCTCAAAGAGGCAGCAATTCCATCTACAACATACTAGCTTATTGTGCATGAGTGAATGGCCACTGTTATCTGTTGGCATCTGGGTCTATGGAGAGGACCAGAGGCAGAACATTTCCTTCTGGCCTATGCGGTAAAAGTTCATGTTATGACGTGGTGGTGATTCACCTGTGTTTGAATGTTATTACATGGCTTATCTCTTTTGCTCCTAAGTTCACTACTTAAATTGTACAAAAATGAAGAGATCAAGGAAAGGAAAAATAGACCTTGTCTAATGGAAGACCTCTGAATTGAAGCAATGTCTGTCCAATGCAGTGAGCCTAGAAATGAGGTCTCAAAAGAAAGGGATGAAACAGATTGCTTTTGAGCCAGTGACTGTCCAGCAAACAGTGCGTGACTGTGACGGCCAGAGGCCCCATCCTGCACTCATTGCCTGCAGCTTTCTTGCTGGCTGTGCGATTCTTGCTGAGATGCAGAAAGAAAGATGACCAGGTCCTGCCTCACTGGCAGTTCATAAGGCCAAGGAGCTCTTTGCCATAATCTGACCTAGGAGTGGCTTACCTTTTTGGCGCCTTTCCCTGAAAAGGCAGAAGCACGGTCATCTGGTCAACTGAATGTGGGCAGGGTGAAAAGGCAGAAGCACAGTTAGCTAGTCAAATGAATATAGGAGGGGTGGGTGGGGGGTGGGTAGAAGCTTTCCTGGCCACTGATGTTATTCAGCTTTCTGGTTATCGGTCAACTAGGACACAAAGACTATGATGAAAATTTAAAAGCATAAAGGTATCAGAGCCTTCACAAAGTTTGATTTACATATTGGTTCTGGAAAGGAACTTATTGTATCTAGTAGGGTTGAGTTGAATTTCCTTTCTCCTACCTATGAACCCCTCAAAGTCAGTGGGAGTACGTCCATTGGCATCAGTACTCTTTTGGATAGGACCTTATCTCCCCTTGTTCTCCACCTCCTTGCTTTTGATTATTATGTTGTATGATGTGTAGTGGTTTCAAGGAAAGCAGTAAAACTTTTATGCCTCATCCACACATTTCTGCTCAGTTTTAGGACCCAGCAAGCCACAATAATGCCTAGGGATTTTTCTCTCTCCATTTCCAAGTGTCACCTTCACCTAGAGCAGTTCAGAGTAAAACTGATCTTGAAATGGCAATGTGATTTACATGTTAAGTGGAAGGGGCAACAGCAGACAGATTTTTTTTTTTATCTTTTGAAAGTTTGGAGGATCTAGCAACTACAGCCCTGAAAGAAATGAGGAGTAATGACAAAAGATTGATCTACTGCAAAGAGATATGTCAAGTGTCCACTTGGGGAAACAACCTAAATTCACTATATCTGGGTAGGGTGCTGGAGAACCAGAAGGTGGAAATGAAATTCAGATGCATGAATATGGTGGGTGATGTGTAGAGAAAAAAAATGTCTGAGGCTTGAATAACAAGTGTTTAAAATAAACTCTCAGCCATTCACCCTTGGGCATCTGAGTTTGTATTTAGCTGAGGTTGGCTGGAGTACAAGGTTGGTGGCTTCCCATTCAAGCCTCATGAGGACTTTCATCCACACAACGAAGCCAAGGTGCATTTGACTGTGGTTTATAGGCTTAGGAGAGGCCTGACATTTGGACTGAGGTGCTATGGCAGGCTGGTGCAAACCCTGCTGCAGGCCATCAGATAGAATTCATTTAATGGATGTTTCTTATTTCAGGGTAAAAAGGAGGATTACGGTCATCTAATCTGACCTGCACAGCACAGGACAAAAAGCCTCAGCCAGTAACTCCTGCATCGGGTTCAGAACATCACTTCTATGAGCTTTGAATCCCATATGTGTAAAAGGTTGAATAATTTCTCCAGGTACAGCGGTACCCTTAGGACTTTGATTCAGATCCTCAAAGATGTTTAGAAGTTGGGTATCTAAACACCTTTGAAGATCTGGGCTTAATGATATCATTAGCAAGGAAAGCAGGAGTCCCTGCATGTTGAATGGAGCATATCAGCAAGGAGCTATCTTTTTTTGCTACTAACCCTGCTCTCCCAGAATCACAGCCTTCACCTGGGTCTGGGTTTTGTGATCTGTTAAAAGAATCCAGATCCAAGCACTGGTCTAACCCAGGGGATGGGCAAAAGGGTTGAAATCTCCACCTGAGCTAAATGTAAAAGTATTTGTTGCATTGTGCCTGCATGATTTGGTAGGATAAAGCAGGGCTGTCCAACTTCTAAGTAGCTGGAAACTTCCCACCACATGGGTGCTCCTCCACTGCACCATGCTGCATCAACACCCCGACTTCAGACTGCTCTGGCCCTGGGGGACTTGCCACGCTGCCCTGTCCCCTAAGGTAGGGGCAGGAAGAAGGTGATGGAAAACCCAGAGACCCTGACTGCTTCTGCAGCTGGAGCAATGCGGGGAGTGATGGACAGGAGGGAGCCCAGGGGCATCAAGTTAACCACTGAAGTGCACGCAGCCCGAGGGCTATGAATTAGCCAGAATAAGGTGCCTTCAGTGTTAAGTTCTTGAAATCAGGCCCTAATACTAGGCTGACTCATTTGGAAGCTCAGGTGTGAACTGCAGTATAGGCCGGTTCTTGAGCAAAACATTAATTTCAGTTCACTTGATTTTTTAAAGCGGATTTACGAAGGATGGGACTTATTCAAGATTGCTCCTCCAAGCCAATATCCACTGAGTATTTTATTCACCAGATAGTAGCTATTAGTCCTCAGAAGTGGTTTTTGTCTCTGTTTTGTGTGGCATTTCTGCATGGAGAAAGAGCTGCTTTTTCACCCAGGAGGTGGCCATATTTTAATGGCTGTTGACTCTCTTTCATTAATTTATGTTTCTCAGCATAAAGGCGTTGAAATGCTTCATTGAGAAAGGTATGATGAAAAGAAAAGCCATTAATAACTTTTACAGGTTAAATACTGACATCTGTGTTCATCTTGAATAGCACTTACTTCACAGCATGCCCCACTGGCACCAGTGCAAATAAATGGATCAAAATCCAGCCCAGATTTTTCTTAACTCTTCGTGATGAGATGTTCTAGCAATGCCACATAAAACAGATAAGAGAAAGTGCCTTTTTTCTCCTCGTTATCAAAGCAGCCTCAGTCCTGCCGTTGCTCACAGTTCGAATGAGTCATCCCAACTTCTCTCCTGCAGACCTTCGGGGAGCCTCTGCCACCTGGATCATCTGGAGTTTATTAGCTGCTCTCCGGAGCTGCATCTGGGAAGGAACATTACGTCCTGATTACAAGACTGGAATTTATTTTCCTAATTGGAAAAATGGTTTTGAAAAATAAAATATTCACAAATAAAATGTCAACAAGTAGCTCATCTCACTGGCTCTTTCATCAGCTGGTGCATTTAGCAACACCAAATACTTTCTAACAAAAGAGTTTCCGGTCTGATGATCTCTGTTAATCCTGCAGGGCCCTGAGCCTATACACAGCGTGTGCTGCTTAGTAAGTCTCTAACTAGGTGGGCAGGGACATGTCTTGCTTTGCAAGCCTGCTAGGGAGTCTATTTTTCACTCTCACTCATGTCTAAGGGAAAAACCTCTGCTCTTCCTCCCTGTCACCCTCCTAATAAATCCCATCTCTTGGCAGTTTGACAGAAGCATCCTAATCAGGAATTCGCCAGCACACCACTGATGATTTAGACAGGGGACAGGAAGAATAGGCTGGCATGGGAGGGATGAGAGACTGAAAAGTCACTAAAGACTGATAATGAAGCTGGTGCCATTAGCAGAGATTTACATTTTAAATACGTACACTGGGCCCCTCACTTGCAAATTAGGCCTGCCTGCACCAGACCAACCCACAGCAGCCCACTGGGGTCAAACCAGCACCAACTGCAGTGTCTGAATGGCACCCGCTCACCTCTGTGGAAGGAAGTGCAACCTTGGCCCTGGATTGGGTCATTACCAGGGATCCAGGGTTTCCATTTCCCATGGAAAAGCAAAGAAAGCCACGGATTTTTCCCTCTGTCAGAGGAAAACTGTGATTTCTCCTTTTACTTGACAAACCTACAGAGTTGGCAGTTTTGCAGAGAGCTCTCTCTGCAGGCTGGCAGAGTTGCAGCCTGCAAGGGGCTGGCAGGGAACAGGAGGGCAGTCAGACAAGGGGTGACATATGCATCTAAATACACATGGCTGCCAGACAGCCTGGAGAGCAGCTCTGGCCGGGAACTGGGGCTAGGATCAAGGCCCCTATAGGGAGAGAGTTGGACAGGGCTAGGGCTAGGGCTAGGACTGCTGCCCAAACAGGCAGTGCATGGGGCTTGGGGTCCGGGGCTGCAATGCACAGCTGCAGGGCCCCGGCGGGAAGTGGGACAGGGCTGCAGGCAGCTTGTCTGGGGGGTCAGGAGGGGCTGGCTCCCCACTGCTGCGCACGCTCCCAGGGGGTGGGGGGGCCTGTGGCCCCCAGATCTGTGCACAGGCCAGGAGCAGGCTGCCCGCTGCAGGCTCAGGCTTCCCACCCTGCTGCCCTCCCCCTGGGCCTCCACAGCCCAGTGGATGCGACCCAGTGCTGCAGGGCCGAGTGGGGCCATGCAGGAAAGCTTGTCGCTGCTGTGAGCACCGCACTGCCCTAGTGACAGGGGTGAGGGGCTTTTCATTTAAATCACATATTTGGGTATTTTTATCAGAGAATTTGCAATTTTTATCAGATCATTTGTGTTTTTTTATCAGGGAAAACCAGGACCCTTGGCCATTAGGCACACCTAAGGAAGAGGTGATGCATCAACTGTATGGGCTAAAAGTTCCCCCAGAAGGCAATGTTGTGCTTCAAATCCCTCCCCACTTCAGCTGCAATCTCTTTCCCACTCCCTTTGCACTCTGCTAGAATAGTAATTTGCTCCCTGATGCACCGAGGAGAGGTCACGGGCAAAGCTCTTCCCTACTTTATGCTCCAGGAGGGAGCAAATGCCTGCTTACCTCCTGTGCCTACAGACCAAAGATCTGGGGCACTGCACGGTGCTTCAGGAGAAGGGGATTCTTACTGGTCCTTACCATCCCAGCCTAGTCCAACTCCCAGCCTAGTCGAGCATGTATGCTATGGAAGGGATGCTCTGTGTAACCTCTACCCTGCCTTAGAAGCTGCAAAAAGAAACGACAGCTGTTGGGCTGAACCTCACCCAGGGTATCATTTTGCATGCCATCTTAATTCGGTGGCACCCACAGCATGCAAGAAATAGCAACATGTGTGTGCTGGGACCTGCGACTCAGATCTTCCCAGGTGAGTTAGACACTTGAGGACTTCTGCAGATACCGGCCTTACTTCCTATCAAGAGAAGTAAAAGTTACGACCACTCCTAAGCATTTATTGTGCGCAAAGATGTTTCTTCTTGGCTATTATCTTTACCTCATTGCCATGCAGGCTCCACAGCAGATGAGAAACGCAGCAAAGCATCTCTCCTAATCCCCCTCATACTGGCACTGAAAAAACAGTTTCTTTCCATCAGGCTTAACTTCTGGCCCTTGCTTGGCTCACCTCTGTTGAATGAAAAGATTGGAACAGATTGGCAAATGTTTTCACTTTTCTCAGCTTCTGTTCTGGGGCCTTGTGGCAGTGCACCTTTGGGTCCCTGCCACGTCAAGGGTAGAGGCAGGCAGCTACCAGGTGCCTGATGAGGGCAGCCATTGTGGGAACCCTAGGTATATGAAGGCTGCATTTTGCTGCTGCCAGCCCAGGCAGAAACATTGCCTGGCTTAGCATCATGGAACATCTAGAGGTGAAAGCAGGAGGCTCTTAGTCCTGGGCATAACCTAAAACTTCACCCTGCCAGGGAAGGGTGGCTTGGTGGGGCTCCTAGTGGTGTGGGAGCCCCAGGAAATGCCAGGCTAGTTACCACCCTGGTGAAAGGTGAGGAGGGGGGCCTTAACCCTAGCCTCCACCATCTGGTGGGTAATTCTGAGAGATGGGGGAGCAGTGGGGACCAGGTATGCCCATATGTAGGTGCCTGAGCCCAGCAGGGATGCAGATCCCAGAGACCCCCGAGGGGGTAGTGTTAGAGCGCTGGGAGGCCCCACACAGCATAGGGCTGAAGTCAGAGTAGGCCTGAAGGGCTGTGCATGTGAGAGGGGCTGAAGTGCGAGCAGGTCTGAAGGACAGTCCCAAGGGTGCGCTGAGTAGGGCCAAATGGGAGTAATCCTAAAAGCCAGCACAAGGGTCCACCCTGTGAGAAGTTGGTTGCAAGCTTGAGACAGAGACACCAGGGTGACCCGTAGTATAGAGTTTCCTGGTGAGGGTCTTGGGGCAGAATTAGCCCAGGGTTTGGCACAAGGCCGGACCACGTAGAGTAGGGGAACTTGCGGGAACTTAAGGACTGCGTGGCGAGACCAGTATGTGAGTAGCAAGGCCCAAGAATCATAGAATCACTGAGTCAGGAGGGATCTAGACAGGTCATTGAGTCTGATCCCCCACCATGGGCAGGAAGGAGCACTGGGGGTGGGAGGGGTCGTAAGACCCCAGCCGGGTGCCTATCCAGTCTCCTCTTGAAGATTTCCAGGGAAGGTGAGAGCACCACCTCTCTGGGAAGCCTATTCCAGGCTCTGGCCAACCTTACCATGAAGTAGTTCTTCCTAATATCTAACCTAAACCTATCCTCCCTCAGCTTGTGGCCATTGTTCTGCCAGGGGGGGCCCTGGTGAACAGACTTTCCCCGAGTCCCTGCTGGTGGCCCCTGATAAGGTTGTAGGCAGCCACAAGATCCCCCCTCAGTCTCCTCTTGCGGAGACTGAAGAGATTCAGGTCCCTCAGCCTCTCCTCATAGGGCTGGCCACGGAGGCCCCCAACCATACAAGTGGCCTCCTCTGGACCCTCTCCAGGTTCTCCACGTCCCTCTTGAAGTGCGGCGCCCAGAACTGGACACAGGACTCCAGCTGTGGCCTGACCAGCGCCGCATAGAGGGGGAGCAAGACCTCTCTGGACCTGTTAGTGATGCCGCTGTTGATGCATGAAAGGGTGCGGTTGGCTCTGCCTATTGCTTCATCGCATTGGTGACTCACATTCATCCTGGAGTCAATCCTGACTCCAAGATCCC
>NW_017729033.1:12222040-12237333 GCF_001723915.1 Gavialis gangeticus
CAGGTCGACATTGACCTGTCCACCACCACCCTCTGGGTGCGCCCTTGGAGCCAGTTTGCCACCCATGTGACTAGCCTGAATCTACACCTGCTTGAAGGGAGTGGCATAGGCTCTTTCTAGGGCCCTACTAACAAAGCAGCCCCAGTGCAGGAGAGGGGAACAAACTGTGGCTCTTCCCTGAACTTTTCACACACTTACCCCTGGAAGTAACAGGGAGCAGAGACTGGGGGCATTTGTAGACCTGTGACCTTTTCCTCCCTGGCACGTTCTCAAATGCTCATCTGGAACAGGATGACTGCTGCCAGGCTTGCCTGTTCACCAGGGATACAAGCAGAAACCTCACCTGTATGTTAGAGCAGCAAACCATGCCACCCTGTACCAGTTTCCTACATGTCTTCTAGTGTGTCTTTTTCTCAGAAAGCCAGTGTTGAATCTGAAGGTAATATATCACTGCAAACCCCAAATCACAAATCAGAGCTTAGAAGTAAATATCATGACAACTATGAGAGCTGACAATAGTGCTTTTTTGTTCACAAAATTAAGAACTCGTTATCATTTCCAAATCCTTACCAATCTGCCCCAAAGATCTCCAAACCTTAACTAATGCTACACTAGTATTATTAAAAAAAATTATGGAGTTACCATTGAAAGTTCATTGTAGCCCACCTAAAATTAAAAAAAAAAAAAAAAAAAAATTCCAGCATGCCGATTCTAGCAACGTAACAGCAATATATTGAGGGGAACTTTTTACCCCATGATGCTATTATTATTGTTTATACATGAAATCAAAACTGACAAAATAATCTTTTTGCTAGAGTTGTTTCTATTCCTCTTTCTTATGAAAAAAGAATTTCACTTTTTAACACTTGCCAAATGAATGGGATTGAAGCATTACTGGAATGACAGTATGTATCTTTTGGATGATGCAATTCTGGCTTTTCAAAGATTTTTCAAAGCAGGATGCTAATGAATTGGAGAATTATTATAATTAATGGTTGAATATGTAGCGTTTTTAATTGTAGAAGCAGTTGCAATTATTGATCTTTATATTACCAGATCAGATTCTCTGACAATAGTACAAAGAAAGGATAATTTGTTGTTCTAAATGTCTATGGTTAGTAGAATAAATATACTTGTCATTCAAAGACATTCTGATGTATATTTGTGCTGTAATCTAAAAAGGAATTTGCAAAGTATAACATTTCATTTTTTTAAACAATATACACACAGCTATCAAGAGAGGCTCTTCTGAAGAAAGTGTCTGTGGGAGAGTGGTGTAACATGGCGAACTGCAAAATTGCATAGGGAAAAATAACAAGCGTTAGTAAAATTTGTTGAATCATTTTGGATAGAAAGCCTGCTGAGTTAGTTGTACAAAACTGTCAGAAGAAGATCCATCATACTCTGCTGCTGCCACCTTCTTTTATCTCATTAGTCATGGGTAAGAACACTTATCTGTGGTGTGGAAGACCCCCAGGATCCCCACCTCTAGCTCAGGCTAGGCAAACCTGAGCTGGCAGCTCTTTCCCCTTCCCCACTCCCTTTCTGCTGACAGCCCCAGAGCTGTGCAGGGGAGGGGCTGGGGGGAAGGCCACCCCTTGGCTGCAAGCAGGTTCCTTAGGCTCCTACAGGTAGGCTTGATCTCCAGTTTCACCCCAACAGGCAAACATCTGTTGGGTGGAGGGTGCTGTAACTCATGGCACTTTATGTAAAGCACTCTGGGTTAGAGCAGGGGCCGGCACATCTGTCAGTGCCCAAAGTCTTTCTGTGGTCAGTTCCTTTGACTTTCCTTTCTAACCCAGAATAAGGAAAAACTTCAAGTTCTTAAATAGAAAATCTCTAAACTCTCACAGCTCTTACCCATCAGGACTCCCAAACACCTCAAGCATCCTACCCTTTTCCACCCCTCCCGTTGGAGGTTCTTCTTCAATTTACTCAAGCATTCTACAGGGATCTCTTTCAGTAGTCGGCCTACAACAGACCAGACCTACAGGTGGTATGAAGTGATGTTTCTCCAACCCTAGTTGACCTTATCTTTGATTTGTTCCCTGCTACTACCTCCCTAACCCTCAAACTCTGCATTTTATGTGCTGTGCTTTTTTATTTCACTTGTCACCCTGCAACATCTTTTGGATTTAGGTTGTGCCGTCTTACATCGGGCATGGTAAAGTAAACCTAACTATTGTTGTAGCATACCCCAAACTCCCACTGACTTAGCTATGTTCTTAGAAAAAGCAAGAAAAGCAAAACAAGGTCCATTATCAGACTATTAGCTAGCACTCAGATACTAATGCACTAGGCAGCAGTAAATAAGTCCTAAGATAAGGTAGATGTTAGTAAGATAAGCCGGCTCCTCTTTTATCAATGCAAAAATGATCATATTCATCATGATGTGCAATGCAAAACAAAGCCCCCAGTGATAATTAGCTGAGCCCATTTTTTGTAGTTCACTAATTCTTATTTATTTTTTTGGAGGCTGCTGCCATCAAATTTACAATCCAATTACATTTTCCGGATTGAAGGAATGGTTTCTAATTATACTGTTTCCCATCATCACTACAATCGTTGCAAGAAAGAACGGATTAATGTTGGGTGATTTTGCTTTCTTTGTTGCACGAGTCAGATCCCAGTGTTCCAGTCTGACTTAGAAAAGGCACATTAAATAAACTATTAGTGGAGTTTCTGCAACAGAAATAGGATGTTCCATAAACAGGACAAATGGAAAAATACTTGTTTATTGTCTCTTTCCAATACACCTGCAATGATTATGTAATAGTAATAAATATTCATTGCTTTTTCCTATTTATGTACTCTGTAAATAGAGAGGGAAAGTGGTTTAATGCTTGGGGAACTGGCCTGGGTTTCGAGAGCACTGGGTTAGATTTTTCTGCCCTAGACTTTCTGTATGACTGTGGTCAAGTCACATAGGGCCAGATTCTGTTCAACCTGTTAGGAATCTAATTGGACTTAGACACCCAAGTGTGTTCCATTCTATCCTGTGCAAATCCCCAAAAACCTGTTAATATGGCTACTTTTGCAATGGACCATTATATTACCCTTAAGACTGTGTCACTAAAAGTGTGGCAAGGATGAGGAGGACCTATCTGCCTTTTGCATGAACTGTTTTTTCAAGGAGCTGAGCAGGATGAAATAGAATTGCACTTAGATGCTTAATTCCACTATGTACTTGATAGGTAGACAAGAATCTGGCTGTAAATCTTTCTGTACCAAAATTGGGTATAAATGAGGGCTCCTCGCAGATGTCAAGCACTTCAGGGTAGGAACTCTGCTATTACCTTTTTGCTGAGTGCTACATATTCATGCCCCAAACCATGCCAGCACAGGTTCAGAGCTGAGCAAAGGAACAGAGGAAAGCGAGTACAATTTTTTAAATTCTTGGGCTGTGGGGGCAGTGTGGTCCATGGCAATCTATAAACCAGACTTGAGGGTGGTATTTTCTAGCAACACTGCTGGCAATGCTACTAGAGTGTCACTGGAGAAGAGCCAGGGTGTAAATACACCCTGGTCCGAGTCAGAGAGCATTTCTGAGCACATCCTCCACAGAGGCCTTTGAGGGGAGGAGGCAGGACTAATGATCCTGGAGGTAGCCCTATGTGTTGAGGGCATTGTCCACATATACCATGATCTTGAAGGAAAAGCTGTAGCAATCTTCCACAGAGCTATCCATTTAATGATGGATTCATCATGGGCAACTGCAAAGCACACAGAATCAGGGGAACTTGTTTCAATTCAACCCCTGCCCTAACCTGTAGAATGGGCCACCATCATTTTCTTGTACGAGGGGGTGGGAATGGCCATCTACAACCATGCTGGGGGCTAGTCTGTGGCCACAAGAAATGCAACAACTCATGGACCCCAGGCTCCACGTAAACTACTGCTAAGAGTGGGGATGCCACAGCTTCCCTGCTGCACGTGAAGACAAAGGCTGAGTCATAACAGGTATCAGTATGTCTGCTGATAGCAATGGAGTCGAGTCCCCTGTGCCTCCTGCGGCAGCTGAAATTCTGGCTCAGGCACCACATCCAGCTCTGGAGCACCACCATAGCCTGGAAGGTGATGAAACTCAGGCCTTGACCCAAACTCCTCATGTGTACAGATGCATTTGCTGATTTATAAGACCCTGATTCATAGACATTTGGGACCAAAATGTTCCTGTTCTTGTACTAGTTTTCGATCAGTGTAAATCCTGGTGGGCTTGCTTCTGATTCACTTTTACCGCCAGAGAGAGGGATCAAGCCTGTGGTATAACCATGTAGCCATCACTTCATGCACAAACCTTGTGGGAGCAAGCAAGCCCTGGCCCTCCCTGGGACACAGTGGGTCCAGTGGTGGGACTTGCTCCTTCTACCCACCAGTCTGTGGATAGTCAATAATTGAACTGATTTGGCCTGGCAGGAAGTGGACGAGGGCCAGGCAGAGGCTCATCGTCCACAAATCACAAGCCTGAGATTTCTCCACTTCCCATGCTTGAGGGGCAGAGCCTGGAAAAGTCAGTCCAATTTAGATGTGACAAAAATGCTTTGGAGGAGCAAGGCTTTTTGGTACAAAATGGCAGATGTCCTCAAATATTCCTCCAAGGGCAAAAAGCCCCTCGAGCTCTCTTTGGAGTGATTTATTGCCCTGTGTGCATGATCTGGACACTGGGAGCCTGATAGCTGGATGCCAGAAGTCAATGGGAGTTAAGTGTGCAGAACAGGCTCTGGAAGAGACCCGAGGGGGCACATCTTGTTCAACCCTCGGACCGCTCGATGTGACATCTCAGTCATATCTAAGTGGCAATGCAACGCTAATGCGAGCTGGCACAGAGCACCTGCTCGGCAGCCCGCCTCTTGCTTACAGAGTGCCTTATGCATCATCAGCAAGCAGCAGCAGCAGCTTTTCCCAGGAGTTTAATTCCTCCCATCTATAGCTTAGGGGAAGAGCCAACAGGTGGAGCACCCAGGAAGTCCTTTCCCCTTTTATTTTAATATATGAATATTTTTTTTTAAGTAACACTTTTCTTTGAGCCTGACACTTTTGCTCTCTTCTGCCTGACAACAGCTGAAAAGAAATAATCAGGGAAGGTGTCAGAGGATCTCCGCTCTTGAAGAAATTTAATTTAAAGCTCATCCCTGCTGGTTTTAAAGCTGCTATGTCTTTTTAAGCCCAGGCTTGGCAGGTTTCAGCCATCCCGTTTCCATTTGACTTCCCAAGCGATACACCCCGGAGAAGTTTACCGAACCTGCTCTTAAAGTGACAGAGCACTTGAACTTGACTGGCACTGCAGACATGACAGCAAGGAGAAAGCTCGGTGTGCATACCTACTTTCTTTCACCCTCGAGAAAAGATGCTTGCCAAGCTCACTGCTTGACAATGGTGGGAGGCAGCGAACTGCGAGGGATTTCAAATGCCAGTCCTTCTTTTTCAAACCATTTCCCAAATGGCAGGGCCGCAGTCATAATCCCTGCCATTGGGATTCTGACTGGAAGCAGTCAGAAAACTTTTTTCCCCCCTTTCGGTCCAAAATTGCAATGAAAAGCAAGCAAGCAATCATAGAATATTGTCCATTTTCCGCAGAAATGTAGATCTTCTTTCTTTGTGAAAATTCAAAAATAGTAACTGGGAAAAAAAATTGGATTGAAATCTGTAACACTTTGATTTGGAAACACCAGTGTGGTGTCTTATAGAAAATCTTGTGCCCGATACTTTGATTCTAGTCCTGATCAGACTTCTTTTATTCAAGAAAGAAGATAGTGCATCACAAACATCTACAGCCATGACTTGTATAGCTCTTAGCTAACAAGACTGGCCCATAATGAATGGAGACATGAGGTGTCCAAAATAAAACTCACATGAAGCACCACTAGTGGCATTTCCAAGTTGAAACACTTTTATGGGATAGCTAGTCTGAATTTCTCTCTGCCTTAGTTATACTAGAAGCCAGCACTCTCAGTGTCCTCAGTTTTGGGTCCCCAAGCAGCTACTAATGAAGCAAAAAAGCATTCCCTTCACCCAAGACACCCAGCAACGAAAGCACCCAGTATCAGAAGCCTCTTTTTAAAATGCAGGTCTTTAATACACCCCTTCCTGCTTGATCAGAAAATAAAGATATATTTATGCAAACTCTACAAAGCATATAAATTAGCTGAGGCAAAAACAAGTGGTCCTTTACCCCATGCAACCACCAACTCTGCAGTACCATCAGCCGTGTTGAGAATTGACGTAAAAGCTCATAATGGGCTCTGTACCGTGCAAATCCGTAATTAAGGGGCTCTTAAAAATATGTCTTGTGGCAGAGAAAGTGCAGTAAATTTATAGCCTGAAGCACAGCTGTAATGTCATGAGATTCAGAGACGGGAAAAAAAAAAGCCTTTCCTGGTTGTCATTTTGGGTTTCTTGTCTATATTTGGCAGGCAATGACACTAAAACACAGCTTTGGCTCCCACTGGGCTGGAAGTGCAGTGCAAAAAAAATAAAGAGCAAAATTAAAAAAAAAAAAAAAATGGTAGTGTTGAATTTTCCAAGGATATTCAACGGACTTCGAATCAGCCATCTCCTAAGTTTGGTTTGGGGAATTGCCAAACCAGCTCCTCCAGAGGAAGTCATCCTGTTTCTGTTATTTGTTGGCATTAGGGTAGAATTTACCAGTCAGGATCAGAACCCTATTTTGCTGGATAAAAGCAAAAGAGCTGTGTAAGAGCTTATGTTCATGTTTAATGCAAGGCTTGGCAAATTAGCTGGTAGCTTGCAGTCATTTAAAGAGGTGGGTCTTCCTGCTCAGAAGTCCACCAAGGCTCTTTCTGAAACAACTACGGTGTACCAAAAGGCATGACTGCGACAGAACGCAGGCTCCCCCTCTCGGACACAGCGCAGACTGCAAGCAGGGGATCCAGACTCAGAGGCCTCAGCTGTTTTCACCCCACCTAAGGTGACCAGACCCCTGTCACTACCCTGTGCAGACTCTCTCTCTCTCTCTCTCTCTCAGGGACACCGTGTATAAGGTTCATGGACAGAGCGGCATTCTAGGAAAATGCGTGCAAAAGAAACTATAGGAAGTCAGTAATGCACTTTAAGGCAGCAGCTAGATTGTGAAGTCCACTTCTTTCAGAATAGGTGTGCCAGAGACAGTAGGATTTTGAAAAGGGGAGTATAGATGACATGGGGTTTCATCCCATACAGCAAAGGTAAACAGAAACTAGAAGCTTTACTACTATGGTAGGGGTCTAGGGCTATACTATTTAGTTTAATGTTGAGCCAAAAACAAATACAACGTTGCTGAAATGAGTTAAGAACAGTCTGCAGGGCTGTGAAATAGGAGCTACCTTACCAGGAGCAGCTAGCAGCCACCAGGATTGAAGAAGAAAGGCTAGTTTGATCAGTGGAACATCAAGACCATTAAAAAGGGCCATTAATACCTGTTGAATGACATGTTTAGAGAAGGAATCAAGCAGATCTATACACCCACTTTAACTCTTCTGGAGCCATGTGCCAGTGCAAGCAGACAAATACTGGTGAAAGCGCCTAAACACAATGCTGCTTTCCTTAACATGCTCTATGATACTCATCTGAGAGCCAACTATGCAGGCTGCAATGCCTTTCACCCTGCCACTGATTAATTGTGCGTCTTCAAACATACAGTGCTTGCCCCTGCCTCCCTGTAGTCCTGGTAGGAACTGCTTTCTTTTAGCTTGAGCCGGTGAACACAGCCCAAGTGCACAAAAGCCTCCTGCTGCTCTTTTACGAACTATCAACTCTTGCATTCTTTATACCCTGATCAGTCATGTTAAACAATAAGCAGGTGTCTGTGATCTAAGAGGTTTGTATTGGAAGAGGACATGGAATCCATAGGTCTCTGGGGCACACGACCAGAGGACCTGTCAAGGGCAGCAGTAATATCTTAATATCCTGAGTGAAGGGTGAAATAGCACACTGACCTTTGACACGGACACAATGCAACCCAGGTGTCCACTTCCATGGCTGCCTCTACACAGAAGCCCCAATATACTTGGAAGTGGAGATAGTTTAAGCAGGAGGGTAGGCAGAATGCATGTGGCTCTCAAGCAACTGTGGCACAGATCTCTCTCAAAGATGTAGAGTGCTAGCAGTAAAGAAGGTGTTTTTTCACTGCCATCGCATCTGCAAAGTGCCAGCCCAGAGAAATACAGACATGCTCAGGGTGGCAAACAACCTAGTTCAGTGCCCAGCTCATCTCTGTCCAGAAAACACATCTTCAGTTCACTGGCACAATTTTTCCACTTACTGTGCAGACATGGCTGGGGAGGAGGAGGAAGGGGAAGGGGAAGACCACTTTTGTTGCAGTCAGAGTTTGGAGTTGAGGAAGCTCTGTCTTGTCCTGTTCCTATAAATCATTTTAAAAATTGTTGTTGCTTGGAAAGTCTAGGGAAGAGGAGGGCCACTGCTCAGTGCCTCAATTCAGGAGGGCAGGGTGACAGATATTAAGTCTACAATTGTCTAACCCCTAGTTAGTCAATGAAAATAACATTGCTTAGCTACCTGTCGAGTCAGGGTCATCCCATCCCCCCTTTTAGGGAAAATTACTGAAAGGGTAGCTGCCAAAAAGCTTCAGGCGTCTCTGGCTAACATCAGTTTCTTGGACCTCTCCCAGTCTAGTTTTCATCTTGAATATAGCAGAGACTGCACATCCATGGCCTTGGTTGATGATCCTGGCCTGAATACGGGGGCTGGACTTGATGATCCTCCGGGGACCTTTCCAGCCCAAACGTCTATGAAATCTTGACAAGGAAAGTAGCCAATCTTACTAATCTTTTAGCAGCTACCGAGAATGCCTACACTTATTTTAACAGTCAGCACACCCTTGACTGTAGTCAATAAGCTCTGTTTACTAGGAAACCCTCCATCTTTCATTAAACAGGATACAGTACTGGCCAAATTTGCATGCTGCCTTTTGTTAGATACTGTGCTCTCCGTGAAAGTCATTACCCTGGCTCCGGAGCGGCTGGGAACTTGGGATGGGGGCAGTTTGCTCCAGAGCCAGGGTCGAGCCACAGTCTGTTACCTGCACAGGGGATCGCAGCTGTCCCAGCTCCAGACCAGGCTGTCCCCACTGCAAGGAGCTGGGGCAGAGCTGTGATTCCCTGCCTGCATGTCTCTGCCCAGAGCGCACAGGCTTCAGATAGTGGGTCTGTGCTGGTGCCAGAGCAAGCTGCAAGTTTTGTGAAACTGCCTCCAAGAGACAGCTCATTACAGTAAAATGTGACCTGTCTTGTTAGCCATCATGTGGCTTCTGATGGTGATGAAACTAGTTCCCAACAAGTCAATCACAACAAAGTTACAACTCTACAAGAGGCAACTGCTATATTTATTAGGAATGCTCACTGACCAGTCTCAATGTCCTCACCATTCACTGACTGAGGAGATGGGCACACGCTTAAAACCTGGTTTTTAATTTCTGTATATCTCCAATCTTGGGAAAAAACAAACAAACAAAAAAACCAAACAAGTTTCCCCCTCCTGCTCCAGAGTCAAAATGAAGCCAATTTTGCAATTTGAACACATCTAGCAAGAATTGTTCATAGTAAGACTTTAAATATGAGACTTAAGTTACTAATCTGCTGTGACTTTCAGCCACCTAATTACCAGGTCTTCTTGGAAGATCTGCCTTGTTTCAGTATGAGTTATTTGTAGTATTGCAGCAGTTCAGAGCTCTAGGCAACAGGACACATTCTTACATGCTGTACAACATGATGGACAATGCATTCATTATGAGCATAGATTTACCATGTCTTCTGTTATTGCAGGATTATAGCGCACCAGATTTTGAATGGTGGTATTAGGACACCTGCTCTCACTGCAGAGACACAGCAGGAAGACTAACTGCATTGTTTTCTTTTGAAAAAGCACAAAACTGCTTTTGGTAAATAAGGACACAAGTTTCTGCAACAGAGTCTTTATGGAGTGTGTACATATATATATTTTATAGAAACATCATGTAACATAAGTTTCCCCAGCTGATTTTAATTCCATTATAATGAAAACAACTTAAACTCAGTCAGTTTGTTATAGCTTCTCCTACTCATTTACAGGCACCAGTTTGATCTATCCTTACAACTTCCAGGATGCATTGGTAATCATTTACAAGAAACATCTCTCACCAAATTTGTTTTCAGAATGCCAACTCATTGCAGCAAGTCCTGTCATTTGCAGTATTTCAAAAACAGTCAAAGCAATGCACCAACTGGTAAAGGTGGAAGGAGAAAATTAAGACAATAAGCTGCAAAAATAATGCAATTTGCAAGTTACAAAGTTATGAATATATATTTTCATAGGGAGTTACAATTCCTCTCTTCAACAAAAATATAAAACTCTGAAATATCAACTCAGCCACTGCATGGGACATTGCTTCATCTTTTAGATCTCAAGTCAAACGTAGTTTTTAAGGTAACAGGCAATTACCCCCCAAACTTTCAACAACTGTAAAAGATAACCCCCCATTTACGAGGGTTACATTGCATAAAGCTCAGCAGCTTTGGACAGAATATCTGGATGCAAGTTTACACATCCAGCTGCATGGATCAACAGGATTCACCTTGTAGATGCAAGAATGTTTGTTTAGTGGACGGCATACTTCATCTAAGCTGTAGGTAGAAATGTATTTACCAGCCAGTAATGACCAAGTAAGATTGCTTTTATCCCCACAACCTTACCCAACCCCAAAAGTCCTGGGTGTGTGCACAAATAGTTACTGGACTCTACTTAAAGCATCATATATTATGCAGTACTTTACATAAGCCAAAAATCAAAGTTTTAAACTGCTCTTAAAGCTTCCAGGTAGAACGGTGGGCTTTGTTTATTTTAGCAACTACTGCCTTGGGATGATTTAAAGAGAGAAAAAAAGTCACTGAGTTTCAGTAATTCAAAATATATATTAATTTTAGTGCTGAATTTATTAATTTGCTACAATTTACAATCAGGTGACCATGTCTGAACAAAGGACAAGCTGAAATAAAAAGTGTATGCCCTTAAAGTCAAATTTAATTTAAAAAAGACTCATGTCAGTCATATCAAGGTGATCAAGCGTTGGGGACAACAAGTATAAGAGCCAAGGTGTTGTACTGACATTTCGATGACAGAAGATTCCAGAGGATTTTCTTTTACAGCAATTTCCTTTTCTCAAACTCCTTCAAAGAGAGAACAAGCAGACATATTACAGTTGTCACAAGTGTTCTCAAAGAGCTCTTACCATCAGCAAAGCCAAAAACATAGGCAAAAATGCCATCTAATGAAGGCATTTTGAAGAAATCCTGTTCTAAATTACCCTTGTTTGAGTGTAATATTTCAGGGAGACCAATGTAGGGCTTCAGCTTGTCGTCTATTGGCGGAGAGCAAAGCTATGAATGACAGCAAAGCTTGTCTTTGTTGATAATTACTTAAGTAATACATAGTGCTGTGAAAATAGTGTAGTTACTCTCACGTACCCTTTATTTTTAAAACGCAACTGCCCAAATAAAAAGTCAGATTTGATATTTGGGGGGAGGAAGGAGAAAGTGACGCTACCATTTCTATTGTCTATTTTAAACTATTCTGCTGGCTTTGTTTTAAATTTGAGGCTGATTTCTTGAGTAACACTGCCCCCTCGCCATATAGAGCCAATTTCTTATGCCGCTCTCAGCAGGTACGGGGAAGGGAGGAGGAGAAGGGGAGAGACATGGAAAGGAAATCATTAACAAAAACAATTCCCACTGTTACAGCAAGCAAACAACATGCCTTAAGAATAATAAATAAATAAAGTCAGAAGCATGGTCTTGGGTAACAGCAACAGTGATGACTTGGTACCCAGTTAAACACAAGCAGATGGTATCATGGTAGGGAGAAGTAAGCTCCACAGCTCAAGTTCAATAAAGGTTTTTTTTACAGCAGACTTTCCCTGCTTCCAACATCTGTCGTAGACTTAAAAGGTTTACCAATATTTAGTCACTAACATTTCAGCTGGATGAGGCAGATGTATTGCAAAGAAGCTTTGGTTAATATAAAGAACATAAGAATTCCTGTACTGAGTCAGACCAAAAAGCTCAGTGTCCCATCTTCAACAGTCTTGCCCTGCAGCAGCAGCCTCAAGAAAAATGCTGCTGCCTCCAGGTAGAACTGCCCCAGGTGCCTCCATTTTCAGAAAGCATCTCAGAGAAACTGAGAAGAGCTGCAGCAGAAACAGTGTGCCTACCCGCATAATATAATGCAAGCAGATGTGCCTTTCTGCTGCAGCCACTTCTTAGTTTGGCTCCATTCTTTAGAGTAGATTGCACTTTTATTTTTGTGTGGCAAGAGACTAGACAGTGCATGTTTTGACAGTAACACAGGCCAAAAAAGCAAAAAATAGTATAGATCTTCCCTAGTTATCTAGGCAGTTCTCTCAGAAGTGTCAGACAAAAGCAAAATACAGTTGTAAAGGGACTATATATGCACAAGGGCACAGACTGAAGGGGAGGAATTGGAAAGAGGATTTACATTTTTTGTATGAATGATTGATTTCAGCTCCGTGCATATGCTCAGGGTTCAGAATTATTCCACGTGCTTACAAAAAAAAAAAAAATCAATTCTTGTGGGAAAAAAATTAAAGGGCATTCTCTCACCTAGAGATTAAATTTGAATTTATTATTTTAATGTGACATTTAGCTTCTATAAATTAGAACTTGTTAGTCCATTGTAATCCAAATATTATAGTCTCTCTGTTTTGCTACATGGCTTTGACAAGACATGAGACAATATATAAGACTGCCAGCATGCACAAAAGCCTCAACATTTAAACAGCAGCTGCAGTTTTTGTTTAGTAGAGCCATTGCAACTCTAGATAATTCTGAATGGTTTCAGGTGGGGCACTGCACATTAGACCTGTTTGCAAAACAACCTTCTCCACCTCCAGCAACAAGGCTTTTAAGAATCTTGTTCTGCTTAGCACAGTACTTAAGGTCAGAAGGGACCTAAACAGATCATCAAGTCCAACCCCTGCCCTGGGCAGGAACAGGTGCTGGAATCGTATCACCCCAGTTCAGCTTCCTCTTGAAGACCCCCAAGGTGGGAGGGATTCCACCTCCCGTGGGAGCCCATTCCAGAGCCTGGCAGCCCTAACTGTAATGTCATGTCTCCCAACGTCTAGCCCAAACCTGCTCTCTAATAATTTGTGGATGTTTTTCCTAGTAACCCTGGGTGGTGGCCAGGGGAACACAGCCTTCCCCAATTCCCACTGGTACCCCCAGGTGAGTTTGTAAACGGCTACCAGATCCCCTCTCAGCCTTCTCTTGTGGAAGCTGAATAGCTTCAGGCCCTTTAGCCTTTCTTTGACTGGTCTGCCCTGCTGCCCCTTGACCATACAAGTGGCCCTCTTCTGGACCTTCTCAGAGATAGCCACATCCCTCTTGAAGTGTAGCGCCCAGAACTGGACACAGTACTCCAACTGCGGCCTGACCAGCATCGCAGAGGGGAAGGATCAGCTCCCTGGACCTGGACCAACCAAGGTGTGGTTAGCTTTACTGCCCGCTTCCATGCATTGGCGGCTCACGTTTATCCTGAAGTCAACGAGTCCAAAACCCGTTTCTGCCACTGTGCTGACAAGGGTGTTCTCCCCAGCCTATACTGCTGGTTCATTCTCCCTACATGCAGCACCTTGCAGTTGTTTGCGTTGAACTCCATCCTATTCTCATCCGCTCACTTCTGTAATTTGTCTAGATCTAGCTGGATTCTGTCCCTCCCCTCAGCGTGCCCACCTTGCCCCACAACTTAGTTGTCAGTGAATTTGGACAGCATGCAATCCACACTCATATCCAGAGCGCTGATAAAGATGCTGAATAGTACAGGCCCCAGGACCAAGCCCTGGGGGACTCCATTGCCTGCACCCCTCCACGTCGAAAGTGACCCATCCACCACCAGTATGTACATGCATGTTCCATAATTTCAAATAACTCAGGATGTCCAAATACTGACCTTGTGCATAGTGCTACCTAACTGAGCAGGAGACATGCTCACAACAACGCCAGCATTTTGAAGTGCAGCAATCTTCTCTTTAGCTCCACCTTTCCCCCCGGCAATGATTGCCCCAGCATGACCCATCCTTCTGCCTGGAGGAGCGGTCAGGCCAGCTATGAATGACACCACCGGCTTGGCATTAGGACCCTGTGGTGAAAGAGCAAAGATTGTTTATATACTGTTAAGAGACACTAACCACAGACATTTGAGTTCGAGAAATCTTACAAGGAAGCAGTGGCCTGCAGGGATGAAGACAGCTTTGCTCAGAAGGGATATGTAAACAGTCATCAATTTAAAACAGTTCCCATAAAGGGCACGCATATATGGTTCACAAAAATAATCAGAATGTTAGCTAGCAAACAGCATTATAGGACTGATATAAAAAACTGATACCCTGGTCTCTGGAGAGTCTTTACACCTCACTGTTAATTGGTTTTAACTAATTTTTTCCATGTTTTTAGCTCTGTCTCTAATTCTCAATTAAATGAATTTCTCTTAAGTGGCAAAAATGTCCAGAATGCCTTAACTCTATGAGGGCAGCATGCTTTAGGACTTACGGAGTTATTTTCCTTCAAGAATGCTGCAGCATCTTCTTCAGCATTACCTCCAATCTCACCAATCAATATAATTCCCTCTGTATGAGGATCCTTCAGGAAGACATCAAGGCAGTCAATAAAGTTAGTTCCATTGAAAGGATCTCCCCCAATCCCTAGAAAGAAGAGTAAAAACAGGAGCATATTTACTTTCAGACTACTATCAGGACTTAACCAAGACCCGAAAGACTCTAGCAGGTACTACACCACACACAAACCTAGGCAGCCCATGCACAGTTCCTGTAAACTAAGATACAGGTATACAGAAGAGGTTTGGAGAAGGAAAATATATATATTCCATTTTATAAGGAACAAAAGTATAGGCCAATCAAATGCCTTCTCTCAGATGAGAGAGACTGCAATAGTGCTGGGATCATTTATGTTCATGTGTTCTCATGGTTCTTAGTGCAGTTCTGCTGTCTGGGCTTTTAACCAACTGAGAAGATGAAGGTTTGTTATATTCTGGCACAGTACCTGGAAGGTACTATATAGGGTAGCAAATGTGGTCCTCATCTTCAAGAAGGGGAAGAGGGAGGACCCGGGCAACTATAGGCCTGTCAGTCTTACCTCAATCCTGGGGAAACTCTTTGAGAAGATCATCAAGGAGCACATTTGTGATGGGCCGGCATCAGAAATGATGCTCAGGGGCAATCAGCATGGATTTATTAGGGGGAGATCATGTCAGACCAACCTGATTGCCTT
>NW_017729033.1:12237918-12247724 GCF_001723915.1 Gavialis gangeticus
AATGGGCACAAGTTGATGGAGAGGAGGTATAGATTGGACATCCGCAAGAACTACTTCACAGTTAGGGCGGCTAGGAGCTGGAACCAACTTCCAAGGGAAGTGGTGCTGGCCCCTACCCTGGGGGTCTTTAAGAAGAGGCTGGATGCTGACCTGGCTGGACTCACTTGAGTCCCATTTCTTGTTTTGGGGTTTTGTTGTTCTCCCGCCCTGGCAGGGGGTCGGGCTAGAAGATCTACTAGGTCCCTTCCGACCCTACAATCTATGAAACTATACCTGGATACCTTGGGCAAAAACAGTGCAGTATTTCTAAATACATTTAAAAGCTATTCAGTGTTTTCCTACTAGCTTCTACAATGCAACATGCTGTAGTTTTCAATGAAGAAAGAAGCTCAACCAGTGCACAGACTGTTTCTTCAGGAAGACACCCACCAACACAGAAGGACTGTCCCAATCCAGCTTGTGTTGTCTGATGGACAGCTTCGTATGTCAGGGTGCCAGATCTTGACACGATACCTTAAAAGAAGGAGACTGGTTACTTCCTTCTATACATTAAGATCAGTTGGCTTCTGCTTGTTGCCCTTATTCATATGTTTTTAGAGTGATCAGGAGATCACAAGAAGTAGAAAAAACAGTTTCCAGTTACTGTAGCAAAAATACATATTCTGTTTAATATTTGATTTGTGTCACTCATTTCCTGGTTGGTTTTCTTGACGTTCAGTCACCTGAAACTGTCCACAAAGTCCACAGCATCAAAGAAGACAGCATTCCTCACACTAGGGTGGCAAACATCCAGCCAACCAAGCTGCTTATAGGTTGGATGACTCCCCTCCAGATATGACTTACAGGGAGTCTATCCACAGCTGCTGAAGCTGTGGTAGCAGCTGAGCCAGAAACTGGGGATAATGCCACAGCTGCTTGACCTCCTCCCTTCCCCCTTCACACACACAAATTTCAAGTTTTTGTTCACTGCTGAAAACAAACAAACAAAAAAAATCAGCATTAGTTCACACTGGGAAAAGGGGAGCGAGCTGTTTTAATTCCCTGGGAGCTGACTGCAACAACACAGTGGCTCCAGCAGCCACAGCAAGAAGCCCTGTGATTCCGATCTGAAGATAGGTCATCTAGCCTCAGAGAAGGAACACGGGCTAGATGACCTGCTGGTAGGGGAAAATGGCCTGCTACTCCATTAAGTTTGACACCCCTGCACTAGAACTTTACCTATGAAGTCAACTTACAACAGCATTACTTCCTTCTTCTAAATGCATGCTCTACTGCTGTCCACACCATATAAGGCTGGCTGCAGTCTAGCAAAGGAACAGATTCCATATCTTTACCCTTTAAAAATATTTTGCAATCTAAAATGCTTGCAGAAACCTAATTGCTTCTGTAGCTTATTACAGTGCCATTACTGCTGTTTGACATTGGTGCCATGGCAGTACCCACAGGACCCAAGTCCGAGAGCTGCTCTCATACAAAGTCACTGTTGTTACTTGTCATCTTGAAGCAAACGGTTTTTAAGCAGTAACATGTTATGATGGATTGATTCATACAGGATTGAAGCCAAACTTTTTGTTAGCATTATAAAGAAGCTATCCAGAATATGGAAGACACCTGGGCATCTTTCTTAGGGAAAGGAGTAGGCAACACAAATAACGTTATTACCAACACTTAGGAAGTTTAGAACTTTCAAGTCTATGTGCTGTTGAAGCAACAGAAAGTCCTCCCCTCACAATGAATATCTCATTTGTAAAATATTTGCAATCAACTATTCAGATCAAATATCTTTTAAGCAACTACAGTTTAAAGATCAGAGGACTGGTACTATTTTTATAGCTTATTTCTGTTGCCCATTACAGCTACAATATCCCAATGTAATTCAGTAATAGAGGGGAAGGATACTTATGACTAGAGCCAAGGACCACACAGCACTACTAGAGAATGGAACCAAAAAATACAGCTCATGTCTGCACTCGCACAATCCTTGAACTACTGCTGGCCAGGCAGATGTGAGAGATTTAAGACTATCACATAGTACTTTACGTGCCTTGCACTTAAGATTTCTCTCTAAAACATTTTATGAGTACAAGATATTTTCAAGAGCTATTTAACAGTACTTTGATTCAGAAGAGAATGCAAGGTGATGTCAGCCATTTCTGTCTTTTATCATCAGGCCAATATTTTATGATTCCATCTACAAAAAGGACATAATTGAACTCCCCTTTGATTTTTCAATTTCAGATTTATAGGTACTTCTGAAACTAGGTGTGTGACTAGGGTGTTAATATTTCTTACTGCACTAACCCAGAACAGACTAGTCTCTAAAAAAAAAAAAAGCTGATGCCAAGAAGCTAAACACTAACTGATAAGGAGTAAATTGCACTATGATAATGAGCACCAGTGTAGCTAGGGTACTCCTTTGGGTACTATTCACCCTGATGCAGCAAGTGATGATTTCTTGCAAGAATGCACCATCTCAAAGGCATTAGACACCTCTCTTCCCCAGCACTCTTTTTGTCTGATGCAAAGCACTAACATTAATAAGAGTACTGCCATTGGGGCAGGTGTTTACAAACCTGAAGAGAGTCTCACCAGCCACATTCTGCAGAAGTCCTCTATTTACTAAGTCCCAGTATTTGTTTTTGAGATTGTATGCAGGCCACGCCAAGAAAAGCCTATGTACATGTTTTGTTTTGTTTTTTTAATAAGTTCATGGTACCTAGTGTTTTAAAGCAGGGACCAGGAAGTCAAGAAAGCACGATTCTATGCAGCAAAGTAGAAACCAACTTTGGACAAATTCTCCAACTTCAGAAACTGATATGATTTGTTACATGTTCATCGCATGATGAACGCATGCTATTTTACCCAGTAAGTATTCAAACCAAAAGTAAATTTGCTTCCCTTCTCTACATAATGCTAAGCTCCTTTCAGGTATAGGTTCCTCAGCCTCCACTGTCAAAGCATTGAAAGATTAAAGATCACAAGTGTAGTGCTTGAAAATCCTCATATAAAGAGTCAAGGAAAGATAAGCCAACTATGTTACCTCAGAAATCTCTTCCAGTACCTTTACGTCCATTACTACTGCTCAAGCAACATCCATCAAGGTAAAAATAAGGGCTTTATTACCAGTGCAATCACTCATCTGTCTGCATTTACACATTATCAAATTCAATAAATTATTACATAGCACCTCAAATGCCTTAAGGGTAAGAGTTGATCAGCAATACGTTAAATTACATCATAAAGGATGATTTCACCTTACAATAATGCAAATTAGAAAGTAAAACTTACCAATTCTTCCTTTCTTGTGAATGTGACCTGGCATGATGCCAATTTTACATTCTCCAGGCTAAAGAGAAAAGAACTATAGATCAAAAAAAATCAAGAAAGAAGAGTCTGGAGTATCATTAAAAATTGTCCAGTCTAAGGCTTTAAAACACACAACATCTTTGCTTTATAAAACTTACATTGATGACTCCAGGGCAGTTTGGGCCAACTAACCGAGTCGTATCTTGACGAGTCAGTCTGTGCTTAACCCGAACCATGTCCTGTTGTGGAATACCTTCAGTAATGCACACAACTAAAGAGATTTCAGCATCAATAGCTTCATTAATGGCAGCAGCAGCAAATGGAGGAGGCACATATACAACGGAGGCAGTAGCACCTGTTTGCTCTTTGGCCTAAGGGGTATATTAACAAAAATGTATTACAAACACATGAGAAAAATCTTGAGAACATCTGTCCACTAACCATTTAAAATATTCCTGTTCGTGGATGTGATCTAAAGAGAAGCAAATTAAAACAAAACAAAACAAAAACAAACAAAATCCCAAAACAAAAAACAGAAGATTCAGGGTATGAAGTCATACCAACTCAATGCTTAGCAATTTCATTTGGGTTGATAGGACATAAGCAGTACAGGAGTAACTGCAAAACAGATGCCTAGAAACAAGCTATATAGTGTTTACACACTATACAGTGAAGACTACTCTTCAAGTCACACTTCTTTATTCCATGCAGTAATCAGCAGAAGCTAGAGTCACATGCACAGAATATACGTGCAAACAATTCAATTGACATCTAGCCCCTTTAATTTACACAAGTACGTGAAAAATGGATTTTACAATGAAAACCAAATTCAGATTTGACTTTTGTAGTTGCTCCCCGTATTATATAGGCTGGACAATTTTATATTTTACTAGTACTTAAACCAGAATGTTAAGTCACATCTCTGCTGTTACTCCCTCATGTCATGTCTGGATGCTTAAGGGAGCATTCACGTATCCAAATCTGACAGCCTTTCTGCCTCCATCCCTTCCCTTCTAAGATTTTGTCCACTCTTGGAAAATTACCTCCTTCACAGAATTAAAGACAGGCAAGCCCAAATGAGTTTGTCCCCCCTTCCCAGGTGAAGTTCCTCCTACTAGACTGGTGCCATAATCCAGCGCCTGTTGGCTATGGAAGGTGCCCTGTAGAAAGAGGCAGAAAATTTCATAAACAATAAAACTCAAATCTTTGAAGACTAAAAAACTTTGAAAGCATTTTTAAATGTCTTTTTAATGCAAGGCCTACTACATCCAAGGCAAAGTAACAACTTTATCCATAAGAAAGACATGTCAAAATCAGAACAAGATGATTTTGCTGCACACAGTAAAAAACAACGAGCTTTAGTTAAAGTGCCCCCTCCACCATTCTGAAGCACAAAGATGCTGATACATGAGACAGTCCAGGTTCTTTAATTAGAGCAGTTCTGGAAGCCACTCTAATTAAAATGTTGCTGCCCCCACCTCCAGAGTACATGTAAAAATACCCAAAGGGGCCATCCTGCCTTCCCTTAAGGCATCAGAATTCACTGGAGTGCAACAATGGTCATTTAGAAAGTCTCAGGGTCATACTGCATGATAAATGCACTTAACGCACAAGTGTTCAAGCAATAAAACATGCATTGTGTGCTTGTATCATACCAAAGGTATGATTTTTTTTGCACAAGAAGCATTTCCAGATAATATTAGATAACAAGTGTTTAGCCATCAGACTTCTCCATAGTGATAACGCAAGCAATTTGCAGTCCTCACCCAGCTCCAGGTGAGACAAGGAGAGCCACATACATCAGGAGGAAGGATCCTGGATCTTTCACTTATGAGGATCCTCCAGAATCAAGTACCTGCAGCGCCAGAGGGTTCAAGGGCTGGGACCAACAGTCAGATAATTGTTGATCCCAGCCCTGGCACCTCTCCAGGGCCAGTTCAAGATTCCAGCTGGGAGCCACAAAAAGTGACTCCCACCTGGAATTACAGATCACAGTAAACATTACCTTGCAATTTTAATACCACAGATTTAACATGTGTTAAGCATTTGTGCAGTAAGATCCTTATAAAGCTGCTCTCTTTCTGTGCAACAGAAGTGATGAGGATAGTTTCAAGTGAGATGTAAAAAAAGAAAATGAAGTAAAGAGATACAAAAGTTCCTGACAGGGGACACACCCTGGTACCAAAAGGAGACAAACAAGAAGCAGGCAGATGGAAGGAAGGGTAGAGGGAAAAAAGTGTTAAGTCAAGAAGTCAAGGGTAAATATAGTTTGCATTTAGAAACAAGACAGGAAGACAAAGGAAGTGTTCAAGAACAAAGAGGATAGCTTCAGAAAGAGATCTTGAAGAGTAAGACAAGTCTGGTCAAAACTCTGTCCCCATCTAACATATTTCTAATAAAAAATTAAAAGTTAGTTACTAGGGATGCAGAAGTTTACATGATTTATCATTTAAATGATAACTGCAGTGATAACTGGTTAGCTTACCGGTTATCTTTTAGTTCAGGGGCTGGGCATCATGGCAAAGAAGTGGGGAAGAGAAGCCATGCAATGCCCTAGCAAGAATCAGAAAGCAGCAGGGCAGGTAGGAAGGGCAAGGGGGACTAGTACAAGCAGCCTAGTGATGATTCACCAATTAAGCAATTATCTGCTGGTTCACAGGTGCTTCCTCCCAGTGCAGGGATTCACCTGGGCTGTGTTGTCTGGCTTGCCTTGGCTTGGCTGCTCCTCCCCGCTCCACCCAGTCAAAGGGCCCCAGGAGTGGCTCCCAGCAGCAGCTATGGGAGCTGCTGTGCTATCGTTTAACCGATATAATTAGAGGAGGTTAAACTAATATTTTTTAAACAATATTTACATCCCTATTAGTTACCGAGCAGTAACATGCTTGTTTAACCCAAACCATGTCCCCAGTGAGGATATCAGATAACATGCAATTTAGCTAGATGCAGTTAAACTGATTTACCACAAAGAAAAGGGTTTGAGACTGAAACAGAAGAAAGTGCATACAATGAAAAAACCACCAAAAAGATGATGTACAAAGTAAGATGCACAAAAACCTCTCTTGGCTCCCAAAATTTGAACAACTCAACGTAGCCGTTTCAACCAGAAGACTGGCATGGAACACAAAGGCTACAGTTAATTGGTTCCCCCATTCCTGATATGAATGTACAATGTACAGCACAACAAACTGATAGGACAAATAAATAATCTACAATGCACAGGAATGTTTTGGATGACCTTCAAAATAATATGAAATGGCTTTTTCTTTTAGATCAGAGCTGATGTGCTCCAAGTTGCAAGACAGAGTAGCTGGTTTTCCCCTTGCCAATACTTTGAGAGCACAGTGGAGGTTCACCCTTTATTTCTGCATATCTGTTCTCACAGATCATAGATACGATAATCAAGTCAAATGAATGAATATCAGCAGCTGCTACCAGTTTATATCAATGTGATTCTACTGTCAGATGCAGACTATTTTTCATTCAAATGTGTAACAGTGAGAAAAATGTGAAGAGAAGATTAAATGAACCAAGACGACAACAGGAATTGCACAGAATCCCTCTGGAAAATAAACTCTAGATTTGAGCACAAAAAGGCATTGTCTCAAGGTAACATTTGAATGAACAAACACTAACCAAAGACACTGAAGAGCCCAGTTACTGAATCTGAGCATGAACTGGACTGGAAACAGTAGGATTCCAGGTTGCTGTTAGAAATTAAAAATACAAAAAGAACAAGAGTATATACACAGCACCATCATATTTAGATGACAAAGCACCAATACTTACTCCACAGAGATTTGTTTTGTCACACGTGCACACATTCACAGAATAGTCACCAGACATGTTACAGAATTATACACTGAATATGGTTTTAACAGGGTTGTAAGACAGTGTCCAGAACAAACTGCTTTAACAATGAAGAACATTTCCCTTTGTCCAGAGGTATTTTAGCAGAAATGTGGGGGGGTCCTTCTACAGAGCAGAAATTTCTCTTTCAGTTTGTTTTTTTGTTTTTTGTTTTTTTTTTTTTAAGGTGTTATGCTGCATACAGTAGCAAAGGTAAGATTGCAAAGTAATAGCAATAAATCTGTAAGACCAGTTTATTAAAATGTGTTAATTACTAAAAGACCAAACAAAGCATAAGATATGGAACATCTTTTAGGATTAGGAATGCAGAACTAAGGAGTTCTTTTTGGTGATATAATCCAGTCCCAAGGCATCATCAGCAAATGGGTCATTTAAATCTCATTCATGAACTTAAATATTTTGAGTGATTACTCTTTTCATAGTGGAAAACTGTTTCGTTTATACACACCTGCTTGCCAGTAAAACCCTGACAAATGATCTTGGTATCTTTATTGATATAAAGATTTTTCCGTGTGGCTGAATAGGAACTGTGTCTTACTCCATTCGGTTGCACTGAAGGAAAAGGAGAGAAAGAGAGAGCAAAATATTAAACTTGAACATTACCAAAACTTTATTTGATTCTCCTACAAGGCCTTACACATAATAATACACTAGGCCACAGATAACCCCTTGAAGTTGGCAAGTAAGCCATGGCATGACTACATCCAGGAAGGAACAGAAGCCCAATATTCAGAGATGCCATGCCTGGGTAGCACCTACTGACTGCATTAGGAGCTGCTGGTGCTCAGCACGTGTAGACCATAAATGCCTTATATTAGGCTTCTAATAACAGCACCCCCACCTTCCCCACACTTTTTTTTTTAAAATGATCTATGACTTGAGGTTTCACAGAAAAGGAACAGGCCCTGATATTCAGGAATCCTATTTATTTCACACAGGCACAGCATCACTTCCATACCTAAGCCAGTCGGAAATGACAAGCATGTTGAACCACTCCTTAGCAAAATAGTACTTCCAAGCAATATTTAGAGAGACCTACCTTCCAACTACAGCCTAGGTGCTGAGGCTCAGAAACCACAAAGATAAAAAAATACTTGGACCCCTGAAACCTCCTAATCCCCCAACTGTCCAGTGACTCCAATCACTACTAGTTTCCATCTAATCCTTCAAAAATTGTTTAACTGTTTTCTTTCCTACTGCTTCCAACCCCTTAAAAATATACATCTAAAGGAGATTAAGAAGAGCACAGAGCATGCCAAATGACAGGAAATAAGATTCATGGCCCCTCTATCGAAAATGTAAGATATTATTGTGCAACTAAATAGCAAGACTTACATTTCACATTCAAATAAGCTACACAGGGGGTCAGGAAAGATTATTTAATTTCCATCCTCCCTTTTCCCAAGGTGGAAAAAAAAGTCTGATGCATCCTTTTGTCAAAATTAGTTTCAGTTCATCTCTAGGATTGACTCTGGTGTTGTTGACTTCATTTCCATGACACTAAGTATTTTACACATTTATTGTTGCATTAGTTCAATAGGCAAGTGCATACTTCCACTGTATAGCGCAGGTAATGAGTTTGTTACTCTAGGGGTAGGGCTGCCGAGACAAGTATTCATCAGATGAGAATTACAAGCATAAGAAAAAAAACGTTGAGGGAATCAGAAGCTTAAAAAAAAAAAACTCCCCTCCCAAAAATTCAACTATAGACTCTAGATAGTCTCTCAAGTTTGATCAAGATGACACTCAAGCACATGCATATACAAGCTATTGTCTTTAGATGGAGAAAGGAAAAAGAAGCCACACATTTATAGGTCATCTGTACTTCAACACACCCTCTACACTTCAACACAAAGGCCTATGGCAGGTTCCCTGCATGTGTCCATTTGTTTCAGACACATCACTAACAAGTGACAATAAGAATGCTGCAAGGTTTGGGTTTTTTTTAAATGATTTTTGTTAAGCATATAAAAATTAGACGCATGCAATTCCCAAAAGTCATGAACTTACAAAGTTATAAACTTATTTTTTCGACAATGAAAGTACAGGGGCAGCAATCCTTCTAAGATAATTCTTGGAAAATCTTGGAGAAGGTGTGCACTGTGTCCATTTGCCTAGTTAGGCTAAACTAATTGCAAGACTGAACCAAAGGTTCAAAGTAGCCTGTTAACTTAAATCCTTATATCCTAGTGTTAAAGCCAGCCATTGTCCCTGCTCCTGTTTTTTCCATACCTGACAAGTAGTGAAGAACTATAAAAGTCCAGTTATCACACACAATACTAGTCCATTTCCAAGGAACTATGTTTAAAAAAAAAAATACAGAAGGTTTAGCCAATCACTAACAACATGCAGTTAAATACAACTTTAAAGGGAAATTCACATAAAAGGGCATAGTACACACATTTATGACAGAACTGCCATTAGATAGATATGTCAGATTTTCACAGTCAGAGAGACTTGACAACATTTTAATCTAACAAGTTCTCACTTGAATAATATCTGCAAGAAACAATACATAAGGAAGTATTGCTAGAAATATTTTTAATGTTACAGAATAGTTTTTAAGATGAAAGAAAGTAAAGTAAAGAAGTATAACAAGTATATAGTTTCATAGTTTCTAGGGTCGGAAGGGA
>NW_017729033.1:12247735-12247938 GCF_001723915.1 Gavialis gangeticus
TGGTTTAAGATAAACCTGGCTGAATGTAGTATCAGACTTACCCGATTTAGGTCAAGCCAGTTTATGGAACTTCTGTCCTAGACCATACAAGACTAGAAAGGACTGCTATTTGTGGGAACTTCAGTTTAAGACTGTTTTCTGCCACATAAAAGGACAAACCACATTGTTGTAAGTAAGTAAATAAGGGTCCACACATACAATTG
>NW_017729033.1:12252938-12278755 GCF_001723915.1 Gavialis gangeticus
AGGACAAACCACATTGTTGTAAGTAAGTAAATAAGGGTCCACACATACAATTGTGGACTCCAAGATGAACATGAGTCGTCAATGTGATGAAGTGATCAACAAGGCTAACTGCACTTTATCATGCATTAGCAGGTGCAAGACGAATAGGTCCAGGGAGGTGATGCTTCCCCTCTATGCAGCGCTGCTCAAGCCAAAATAGGAGTAAGAGCGCCGCACTTCAAGGGGGATGTGGAGAATCTTGAGGGTCCAGAGGAAGGCCACTCGTACAGTTGGGGGCCTGTAGACAAGGCCCTACGAGGAGAGACTGATGGACCTGAATTTCTTCAGCCTTCTCAAGAGAAGGCTGAGAGGTGATCTTGGGGCTGCCTACAGATTCAATCAGGGGAGGGCAGCAGGGAATAGGAGATGCTTTATTTACTAGGGCACCCCCGGGGTAACTAAGAACAATGGCATTAGAAAGAGCTTCTTCACAGTAAGGTTTGCCAGAATCTGGAATGGGCTCCCAAGGGAGGTGGTGCTCGCCCCTACCCTGGGGGTCTTCAAGAGGAGACTGGACAAGCACCTGGCTGGGTTCCATGTATTTCACTGTTTAATACCAATTCAGTTATGCCAGTGAAACTTTATTTGGATCCGACCTAAGTGCATTTGAATCTGCACATGTATGAACACTGCCAGCATCCCCAGTACAAAGAGAGATCCTGGACATTTCAGTACTGCATATAAACACCAGTTTTAAACACCTAAAGTTGGAGATTATGCATGCCTGTTAAGGATTGCTGAGCTTCCTAGAATGAGAAGTAACTGCCATATGTGATCTGTTCAAATGTAAGTCTCAACTATATGACATTTCAATATCGACAGTGTGTCCAAGCTTTAAAACAAAGTGTTCTCACAGCTTGCTTGCTTCCTTTAGCACAACACAAAGTCCATTTCAATCATCAGCTTCAGTAATTTAGTTTGTTTTATCAAAGACCTGTGACAAATAACCAAGTTTATTTTATTACAACGTCATGATAGCAATTCCACAGTTAAAGGGCTTACAGGTTTCATGATCGTTTGAAAGCTAAATGTCAGATTCTCAGCCCTATATTATATAAATATATATATTTAAGTGAATAAGAAGAGCTTGCGAGCCTTTTTCAAGTTATTCAAGTGTGGAGAGAGATACACTTGGCAATCCTTTCCAAGGCAGAGCACAGAACAACCTCTAATGCAAAGCCAGCTTAAATTCCAAGCTTTTTGTGGATTTAATCCAGGAGTGCATGCTTTTCAAATGGCTGAAGAAATATGGTTTAAAAGAGGAAAAAAGAATAGAAAAGAAACAGTTGTTCAATAAAGTGTGGTTCTACATCTGAGCAGTTAGATGTCTGGGGAGCCATGCACTTCACAATAAATTAACAAAGTCACTTTATCCTACCTGTGCCCACAAAATATAAAATAATAATCATCAATATGTTATAAAATGGCTCCATGTTTATAGTTTTCCACGCCTGTCTATACTGAAAAAGTTTACCAAAGGCTGCCACTGATTATTTTATTGGTTGGGACTTCTACCCACACTGTAATGAGACGGGAGTTTTGTGGTATGAGACTTACAGAAAGAGAGTCCCTGCTACAAGCAGCTGGCAGGACAGATGAGGGAAACAGAACTGCAATGATGCATCTAAATTCACAGGAGGCAGAAGCAGGCCTAGGGATAGAAGCCAAGGGACAGAAGTCCCAGTGAAGGCCTTCGACCACTAACTACACCACACCACCTGCCTCTGAGCAGGTCTAATCAACTGCATGGGAGAAGTCAGGGTGCCTCCATGCAAGTACAACTAACCTTTGTGGAGTATAGCAAAACTCTTCTCCCATTACCAGGCTTCAGCCTTGTGTTAGTAAGTGTCAAGTCCATTCTTCATAAATGCATCCCTGCAGTTTATTCAGTGACAGTAGTTCAACTTGGACTGGAAACCTTAGCCTTTGACCACTGATATCAGAGATGAGTGCTGCCTCCACTGTTTACTTTTATTTGGGGGAAGAAGAGGAAGGGGGCTTACACTCTCAAATCATAGGAGGTAGGCATCCCTCTATCCATCTAATGAGACAACAAAAACGTGCATCTCGCTGGACATCTAGGAGCGTGGCTGTAGAGCCCCCTCTGAAATCAAAGCTATGAAAATAGCCTATTTCAGCCAGATTGCTTCTCTGAGCCTTTAAAACCTACATCAGTGGTTCCCAATCAGGGTGTCCTGGGGTTTCCCCAAGATCCTTTGAAGGGTGCCATGAGCTGTGAGGAGGTAAGGTAGTGGTGAAGAGATAAGTAGATAAGGGCAGGCTCAAGCTTAACCTGCCTGTTCTCCTACCCCCACTGCCCAGCCCCTCTGCAAGGAGGTAGGCACTGTAATAAATTAGTTTGTTTTTGAAATGAGGTGCTGCTCAATTCACAAGTTATGGAGAGGTGCCTCAAGTCTAAAAAGACTGAAAACTACTTGGTCTATATAATAAAACCATATATAGCAACATGAACTAATTTTGCTGCTGTGCACTGAAAAACCAAATGAAATAAATATGAAGTGATCATGAGAAATACCCCAGGATCAAATCACACTTCAAGTTGGTTTGAGCCCTCCTGGGACTGACTGAGACAGCAACTTAACACCCCTTGCTGGAATCCAGGATGGCCTTGCTCTAAGTACAATCTTGATGTAGTTTCTCAAAGCAGCAGCACCATTTATCCCATGGATATCAATGCAGACAGATAGGCCCCATCTGATCCTGCAGAATCACTGAAGGTCAAGTTCTTTGGAGGTCAAGTCATGAGCTCACCCAACTACTTAAGAGATAAGTAGTTGGAGAAAGGAAAGGAAGGGGGTTTAAACTCGTCAATCATAACAGAATCAGGAGCTTGATATGGTACAGTAACAGAGAGCATTACATATGGCTTACAAGTACCTCCTTGCTTGTTGCAAGTGGAAAACTTTGCAAGTAGAATGGTTCCTAGGAAAAGTTTTGTTAGATCTACAGAAAACAAGGACTCTTCAATTGCCTCCCTTTTCTCTTTAAGAAAAATGAATTGCCTAAAAGCTTAATTTTAAATTTCTTTAGAAAAACCAAGTTTAAACTTTGTGTTTATAAGATTATTTTCAACGCTGAGATTGAGTGTAGTATTTAAGTTTGTGTCCATGCTGAGATTTATTGCAGCAACTTAAATCCTGACATGTTTATGCTGGTGTAGCACCATCAGATCTTGTACCTTGCACCCTGGTTTTTATAAGTTACAGATCAGCTTTGCAAGAGGCTAAAAAGCCCTGGTAAACACCACTTTAATCTGCATAGGGACACCCCAGTTGAGTTTGTTGCTGCTCAGCTGCAGGGAATTGAAGCACAGTGAAAACCAGTCGTGTCCATCCATTAATGTCCACAAAGTTCAGAGGAATGAAAAATAAATAAATAGACAAAAATCAAATCAAGCTTCCCCCCCCGCTTCCTGAAATTAAACACTTGAGTTAAACCCAAGCATGAAGCTGCTCTGTCCCTGTCCAGCTAAGACATCCCCTTTGCAGCAACTGAAGCTGAGGATCTGTGCACTGCCTCTACGACAGCCAGGAAGCTGGCAAACAGAGTGAAGGGGAAACGCTTAACCCTTCTCCCCCTATATTCACTTGAAATAACCAGGAGGCTTGGGCCTGTCAGTGGATGGATGTGGGTGAAAAAGGAGGAAACAACCACTAAAAAGCAATTTCAATTAAATAGTAAGTTGTCAGGCTTTTGTGCGACTGCTTAAAATAGCTTTTTTCCTATAGCATTAGATGTACCTAAGAACATCAATGGCTGCCATTTACTGAATCACGCTATAGGTTGATCGCCCCCAGTATCCTGCATCACACACAACCTCCTGCTAAAGTCCTGGCTATGCTTCTACCTGCACCTTTTCTTGTATGCACTTCCCATCCACGGCCCCACCAAGCTCCGGGACCTCCTGGTCAATCTCTTCCTGGCTCTGCCCACACTGGCCATCTACCAGGCCGGGAGGGAGCCTGGGCAAGCACAGGGCTGTTTTCCTCTTACTCCTGCTCATCTCCAGGCAGAGATTCACTGGTCAGCATCCACAGGGTCCTCTGCCTGGTTCAGGGGGTCACTGGTCTCTGGCCAGCATGCTCTGCTCGGTGTCCTCTTTTGACTCCCATATTGTTAACCTACGATCATCACGATCATGCTTGTTTTTTTTCTTTCTTTTGACCCCCATAATTAGCTGTTGTGCTCTCACTGGCATCCCCAATTGAAGTAGTCTTCTAGTGTTCTTGGTGGGCCTAGGCCCACCATCCCTAGGTGCAACACAAGCCTGTATCACATAGTGGGAAAAAGCAGATGCTGAAAGAGAGAGTGAACAAAGGTATGACCAGGTCCCACCCACCCCATTCCCCTTCCACTTGCAGCCTCCAGAATTCAAGTAATGTTTAGGTACTTTTTTAGTACCTATGTTTTCCCCTCCTACTGCCTAGAATAACACTCTTGAGTTAAATTTTAGGACCGTTTAAGAACATGTAGAGATACTGAAGGAAGAATCTTTGTTCAACCATGGATATCATTCTCTCTGTAGGGAAGCCCCAGACTACAAATGGAAGAGTTCAAGCATAGCAGCAAGCAAGCGGGTCTGAAAGGCAGCCCAAATACTAAGTAGAAGACACTTACAACAAACATGAGGAGACCTAGTGTGAATGGCCACCTGGGCTAGTAACTCCTAGTCCCTACCAAATTCCCTCCCTCTCCTGAGTCAAAAAGCTTAGTGGGAGCACAGCAATGCATGTTTCTGTCTGGGTACCAAGTGCAGATTCAGCTGCCTTGAAGTCAACCAGCCAGGGAAGCCGAAAGGGACGTTGCTTCAGCCAAATTAAGACAAAAACCAGAGACAGCCATAATCAAGCTTCTCAATAAGTAGCTGCTTTTGTTACAAGCTGCTGAACTCGCCGGCCCTATCCCAGACTGTCTCCCACCCTCACCCCGAGAAAGGTGCCCCAATGATGGCCAGTGACACACAGGCCTCCACATAAGAAACCCTGGACCCTTCTACAGGGTGTTAAAAAATGAAACCAACTTGCAAGAGAGCACTTGGGGGAAACTTGCAGAGATTTACCTATTTTATCTTAAGCTCCCTCTTCCTAGCCTGCCCCCAAACTAACCTAGTAACAGAGAAGATTTCATTTAAGACTTCCTTTTTTTTTTTTTTTTTTTTTTTGCATGGAAACAGGGACTTCCATCGCCAGGCCCATGACACCCCTCGCACACATCACAAAGCCAGTGTAAGGGTCTAAAGGTACCGCATGTTTAAGCAGAGTATGCACTTGCTGGACAAGCGGTTAACTGGTGTTAGGCAACAGGCAAAACCCAGCCGGCCCTTGCGGTCTGCAATTAAGCACATTAAGCCCTGATCCAAACTGCATCGCAGTGCAGCCCCCCAGCCCCACAGTCCTGCACAGCCACCGCGTCGCACTGGATGGGCCTGACCCGAGTGCAGGGACTCTCAGCTCAGGGCACCTCAGGAAGGGCCAGCTCGCAGCTTGCACTTGTTTTTGCCTACAGGAAACAGAAGGCAGGGCAGATTTGCACCTTGCAGGCTGCCAAGAGTGCGTGTGCCTATATGCACACACTTGTGTGAGCATGTGGGTGTGCCTCAATGCATGTGTGTGCATGTGCAGGTGTGTGCACATATGCATGTACATGTGAGCATGTGTGCGCCGGTGCACATTCATGTGTGTGCATAGAGATGTGTATGTGTGCATGTGGACATATGCATGTGCACAGGCACAGGTGTGTGCACATGCATCAGCATGTGTAGAGGTGTGCACATGTACACACATACATTCACGTACATAGAGGTGTGTTGTATATACATGCATATGGACATATAAGCGTGCACACACATATGTGCATAGAGGCACGTGGATGTATATGTACAGGGGGTGAGTGTGTGCGTGCACACGCATATAGACATGAATGTATGTGCACATATGCACGTGTGCACGGCTACACACCTGCAGAGGTGCATGTACATTTATGCATAAAGAGATGTGTGCAGACGTGTGTGTGCGTCTGCATACAGAGGTATACGTGGCGCACTTCTGCATGTGTGCGTGCCTCGCCGGGTCCGTGCCAGGCCGCGAGGCGCCGGGGCGAGGGCGAGGACCAGGCCCGGGAACCCCACCAGCCCCAAGCCATGGCCCCGCGGGCCCCGCTCCTCGCCCGAGGGGAGGGGAGGGGAGGCGCGGGTGGACTCACGGCGGAGGAGGCGGCCAAGGCCGCGCGCGGCGCCGCTGAGGTGGGACATCGTCTCCTTCCCCGCTGACCCCGCGGCTCGGGCAGGCCGGCGTTGCAGAACGCCCGCGCGGAAACCGCCCTCCGCACCGGCAACGCGATGGGCAGCCGCGCCCCCTCCCGGCTTTAGGACCCCGCGCAGCTGCCGCCGCCAATCGGCGCCGCGCGGGAGGACGCCGAGGCCGCGCGGCATTGTGGGGGGTGTAGTTCGGGAAGGTGTGGGGGGCAGGAGCTCTGTACCGCAGGGGTGGCTGTAAGGGTGCACGCTGCTGGCACTGGGTATCCACAAAATAACCCTAGAGATTCACAGAAGTGTAGGTGTCAAATAGGGGCCAGGCAATAAGGGTGGCAGGAGGTTGTGTCCAGTCCAGCCCCTGCACAGAGCAGGACCAGTCCCAGTTGCATCCTTCCAGACCAGGGTTTGTCCACCTGGGTTTCAGCACCTCCCAGGATGAAGATTGCACCAACTCTGCACTGGGCGACCTGTTCAGTGCTTCACCCCCATCCCAGGGAGGATGTTTTTCCCTAATATCCAACCTAAACTTATTGCCACTGACACCCATTGCTCCTCGGCCCATCACCCGCCACCTCTGAGAACATCCCAGCTCCGTGAGTTCGGTAATACAGGCAATCCTTGGACTTACCACGCAATTGGTTCCTGAAAACTGCATCTTAAGTTGAAACATTGTAACCCATTGTTTCCCATAGGAAACAGTGTTATAAATGGGGGATCGCTTCCTGTACCAGAGCCCGATACCCTATTTTCACCAAAAATAACCCAGAATTTTGTACTTGATCAATTATAGATGAGTAATATAGCTACATTAATGTATTTATATTGTAAATAGCAATCATATTGATTTGAAAGGACTTCTCTGAGTTGACTTTGCTGGACGTTTTGAAGGGCTCTAGGTGGGACATTTTGAAGGGTTCTTGGCTGGAGTCGTCTCAGGAGTCTCGGCTGCAAGTTTTTCTGGATCCTTGTCTGCTTTCTGAAAGAAAGTGTCCAAGCAATTTTGGACAGATGCTCTCCAGGGAGATGAGCGATGCAGTGAACTTGTTCGCTGATGTGGCGCCGCGTCAGATCAAGCGTTGTAAACTCAAAACTGACATCAGAAAGTTGAAACAGGGTGTCAATTTATAAACATTGTAAGTGCAAAATGTTGTAGCTTGAAACATTGTAAGTCAAGGACTGCCTGTAATCAGGCATGTTACATTCGTGGATGCAGCAGGGACAAGTCCCGGCCTATAGAAGTGCATGGGGAACCGCCTGTCAGAGAGCTGAAGGCTGCTACAAATTCCCCCTAAGTCTCCTCTTCTCCAAACTACGCAAGTTTAGTTCCCTCGGCCTCTCCTCATAAGTGATGTGCCCCTGCCCTGTCTGCCCTGCTGTGGGTTTCGAGCTCTTGGCCGCAGAAAAGTGCTTCCATTGAGAGACACAGGTGGCCAGGTTAGTCTGAAGTCAAGTAGGCAGGGCAGATTCATGCTTTAAGACTAACTGGAGCAGATATGTGCATAGAGAGCCCAAGCTTTCATGGGCTGAAGCTCACATCATCAGATGCTGTGAATCATCTCACGAGTAATCCCTCCATTCAAGGATGGTTTCTATCACAGCTTGGTGTATGAGTTTAGAGATGGCTTCAGGGGTTGTTTCCTGTGGTGCAAACCCCTGCATAACTTCATTTAACATGAGGAAGCACAGCAACAGCAACCACATGGTCTTGACAAGGTGTCAATTTGGGCCCCAGGGCAAAAGAAAACCCTAGACCAGCTCACAACCCAAAAGTGGGTTGTGAAGGATATCTGAAAGGGTCATGAGGCATTATGGAAAAAATATGGAAAAATGTGGATGTCACTTGGGAGTAATGTAGGGCCTCACGTTGATATTGCTGTTAATGTTTCCCTGATGATATGCATGTCTATCTTTCAAATGAAGACTGCTGAGTGGCTTTAACTTGTAGCATGCAATAATATTTTGGGAGCAAAATACTTGTGTGTTTTCTACTTAAACTATTTACTGGGTCGAGGTTTACAAATGGGTCCTGGGACAAAAAAGGTTGAGAACCACCACCCTAGATGACAGGAGACCTCTGTCTAGCTGCAATCTTCTTTCATCATTGCCACTATTAAGATCCTGACATCTTCCTCTGCTTCAGCTTCTATTGAGGACTTGGGGTTGGACCGTGGTCTGTCGCCAGCTCCCCACAGACTTGTTCACCCCCACACCATGGCTGCTGGTGAGCCCGGATCTGTGCTGTGAGGGTCCTCACAGTCTGGATCCAGCCTGGGTCCTGGGATAATTTGATACCCCTGGGTTGCATGAAATTTGGGTAAATGATGATACTTTTTTGGTCCCCAGGTGATATGGTTACATGGAGTGTACTCCATAATTATTCTGAACCTTCCTTCCCACCCGAATCCCCACCTGTTCAGCTGAACTTGGTCAGAGTGATGGTGTAATCAAGATTACAGAGGCCTTTGAGACTTGTTACTGCTGCATCCACATGGCATCATGAATGAAATGTACCTGATTACTGAAATCTTAAAGCCTTGATTTAGGGCATGCTCCTACCATGTGCTGAGCAATTAGGTCTTGAGCCAACAGTGCTCTTAATCACCTGACATTAAGCGTCTGAACCGGCCCATTCAAGTTAAGGCAAAGTAGTTTTCTGGATTGAATTGGGTCTCCAGAGTGCTCTGCTCTAGTTAGCTTCTTCCCCGTGCTGCTCCATGTTCTGCAATTCACCATTTTAAAATAATAGTCCCCCTAAGCAGAGGAAGGATGGTGAAAATGGATCCTCATGTCTCCCAATTCCACTGCTAAACTAAAATACTTTGGAAGATACTAGTCAACTAATAGAATCCATTGTCCTTCTTTAAAAGTCAGTGCCAACTTACAGTATGAGCCCACAGGGCCCAGCTCCCTGTCCCCAGCTAGAAAGGGCCTTAAGATTCATCAGACAGTGCCAAACGCAGACGTGTGACATGTGCCCCTACAAGAGGTGCAGACATCTCACAAGTACACAAATGCACCTTCAAATACATGATTATGTAAAATGCAGAAGACTCCTGCATGCACACTGAGGTACAAATGCTTCCATAACCGTTGGGTGCTCGAATATGTAGAACCCTCCAATCTCTCTGTGCAGGACCTCCAAAATCTTTCAGTCAGGCCTGTTAAAAGCCATGCCAATCATTTACAATAGATTACCAGGAAGCAACATTTTAAAAAGTTCTTAACATCAAACATTCAATCTGACAGAGATCATTTTAAAGTGTCATTAATTATTTGCTTTGTAGCAATGGCTAATGGCTGAGCTAAAAGGCAAGGCATTGTGCTAGGCACTGTATATTTTCTGCAGCCAATAGTACCAAGCAGGGCCAGACACAGGCATGGGCAAACTGGGTGGTTGCCCAGGTCCTGGACATAAAGGGGGCCTGGAAATAGTAATTTAAAAATTATTATTATCATTATCTCTGGTAAGGGAGTCCCGTTACTAAAAGTTTTCCCAGGGCTGCCAGCGGTGTAGGTATGGTGCTGGTACCAAAGAAAGTGATGTGATGAGCATCGTATCCTGTGCCTTGAACTGTCCAGCCTATTTAGTGTGGAAATGAATACCAGTAGCTTTCTGCCTGAGTCCAAACCAAGCTTCCACCCCATGCTTCTAGATCCGCAGGTTGCTGTAACTGCTCTGCCAGTGCGTCCATCAGGGAAACCAAATGGTACAGCAAAAATAAGGACTGTTGCACTACTGAAGGGTGGCAAGGTAAAGGTTTGGTTTTCCCTTCAAAACCTCAGAAGTAGAAATTGGCCTTTGTGCATTTGCATCCAAAACCCCATGGGTGGATGCAGTCTTCAAACATACTTTGGAACATACATTTCAACCTTTGAACATACGTGGAGGTTGTCATCATCATTACATTGAGAAATCTTGAGCTAGAGACCAGCACCAGCTAAGAAGCATATACTTGAGTAGATAGGTGTGGAAATGGAAAAAAAAAAAAATCCTTTATAACACAATAGACTGGCTCACATCAGAGCACACTCTGATCCATTCCATTTAAATTAACTGACTTGGTATGCTGCCAGCTCAGAAATTGTTCTGGCTAGGTAAGAGCAATAAAACAATGACCAATACCCTAGTACAATGGTATGAGATTAGGACATCCCTAGGTATACAGCACATCCAATGTACTCTCACAAAATGTAGCAAGAGGTCAGTTCAGCCTAGGAAAACAAAGGGTATTTATAGAATGATTAACCAAAGGGCTAAGAAAGAAACCTTGTAGATACATCTCTGAGAACAATATATTTCAACCGCTACAAGAAATACAAATGCCAGATAAAGGGCAGGCTTCCTTCCCTCTCCCTGCTTTCCCTTTTTCTTTAAAATGTCATTTTAAAGCTAGTATTAAGCCTGGAACCAGAGCTTGATAAAAAACCCCATCTGGAGACCCAGCTGGATTTCATGAGAAGCCCAAACAATTTATCTCTCTTTCCCTATGGCTTGCTTCTAACCTCATTCAAAAGCAGGTCTTCATGATATTAAGCACAGGATGGAGCAGGGCATTTGTCTTTCAGATAGTGGAAGGCAAATGGGAAAAAAAATCTCCTGAACTTTTCCTATGTGAACGCTCCTTTGATACTAGGTCAGGGCAAATGCAGCATTTCATTCTATGTATCTTCACATCTCCCCAGGAATAGCTAATTATGTGAAAAGGAGATGAGGCCAGTCCTTAAATATTGTTTGCTTGGTCCTTCCTTGCATTCATAATTGCTAAGCATTTAAGGGCTTTATCCAAATACCACTGCAGTTAATAGCAATCTTTTCCATTCCACTTTTCCAAGCCACTGAATTGACATTTGAGAAGAAAACACTACAAGTATAAATTTGGCAGGAAGTTGTATTGCAGAGGTTCCTACAGTGTGTGCTCTGGGAAAGGAGATGTAGAGCTAGGTCCTGTTACTCAATGACACTTACCCAGTCAAATGGCATTCGGGGCACTTGCACAGCATTTTGGATTCTAGTTTGCCCTCTGGTACAAGGGAAATACCCTGCACACATGCACATGTTGTGCTGGGAAGAAGACGAGCCCTCCCATGATTAGATAAGAGCTCTTGCTTTCGATACTCAGCTAGGAAGTGAGAGACACCGTCTCCTAGGACACAGTTCCAGGTGCACTCAAAGGCGCGTCTTCTATTTCTTATCATACTGCGCCAAACACCGAAGTGCAGGGCAGGCATCATCCAGCCTCTTCCCCAGCCCTCTTCTTGAACCTGCCCTGCTTTAAATTTAATATGCATTAGATAAAGTGGATGAAAAGCAGCTCAGTGGGGAAACTCCTGCCCCTTTCCAACCAAGGGTGTAGGGCTGGGTTACCACTCAGGCCCCCTTTCTTCCAGAGCAGTATTGATTTCACTGAGATGCATCCCCTACATTCTTTTTCCTCTGGAGGGAGCTGCCCAGTTGAGAACTAGAAAACGAGTTTGGTTTTTGGCTCTGCCACACACTTCAGGTCACCTGGCTTGACTAGTCAGGTCCCTGTGTCTCACTGGTACTTTGCAGACTGGGCAGAGCTGGTGCCATGCGGTGTATTTGGCTTCCAGATGAGTTGAAAAGACAGAACAGGAGGAAAACCATAGGGAAAAAAAAGCACACTGCGAAGGCAAAAGAAAGCAGAAGAGGATTTGACATTTGTCAGCCTGAGGTCCTCACAAGCCCCACAGTGAAGGTGTGGCATTCTTAATAGTGTGCTGATCTGGATATTTCAGTGATCAAGGGTCACCAACAGAGAAACAGTTGTTCGAACAAGGCCTGTAAGCCTTTCTCCCAGAGCTTATTTTGCATGCACAGTGTTAACCCCCAAGTCCCCTGTTGCCAATTAATTTACTTTGTCTTTAATTAAGTGTTTAAACTACAATTATTTCACTGGGTCTGGCCTCCTAATTGGCAGCAGATAAAAACATTTTTCTTTATGCTGAGAATCTTAAAAGGCTTAAGAGCAACAATGCTGGTATTTAAATAATGCTCAGGGGATCTCTATTAAAAACAGCATTCAAGTGCTAAGTTCTAATTTCTGAAAAGATGGTGGCTCTGGTAAAATCAGAGATTAATGAATTCTGAGACTAAGATGGCATCTGGCTAATCAAGTAGTTCAGGCAATAAACATGGACTCCGGCTGAATGTCAGGATGCACTTCAAGATAGAGACCCCAAGCTCAGAATAACACCCCTTATCGTGCTATTTTACTATCATTAATTATGCTACTTATGCTACTTGGCCTGTCACATTTAACCTGCTAATATCCACCATTGCCTTACAAGGAACCCAGATTAATTTTAACAAAGAAGAAATAGCTCTGCCATTAGTACTTGTCACAAATTTTAAATCAAAGCACATTCCAAAGCCACATTCGTTTCCAAAGCTCCCCCACGCATGTCACTTCTGCACTGTCACAACCTTAGCTTTCCTGTTGTTCACTCTTTTTTTTCCCCTTAAAAATATGTTTCCCTTGGCTCCCTACTTACATTTCCAATTAATTTAACCTACACCTTTAATTTGGTTTAAATGCATATTTTCTAAATGGGGGCCAACCTTTTGGGCAAGCACGCCACAGATTAGCTCTACACCCTCTCTGAATGCTACTCGGATGCCTTTTCCCTTCCCAATCCTCTTCCTGTCCTATCTGCCACCATGCCACCTGTCTCCTGCTCGCTCTGCCACATGCCACACGCCATACACAGAGGCTACCACGTTGGCACCCCTGCTCTAACTGATCATTTCATCTTACAACCTCCTTGGGGAAAACCGTCATCTTAGAGAACGCCGAAGAGGAGCATGAATGCAATACCTGTCCTCTCATTATTCTGTCCACCAACCAGGCATGATTTCCCACGCACCAGTTTTGCTGTGTTAATTTACATTCTTTTCTTGTTTACCACTTGGCATCTTAACAAGGACCTTACTTAGGCTGTATCTCCAGACCTTTGTGTTTGGACTAACCCAGCCCATCTACCTCCCTTTTGTATCTCTTTTTGTCAGTGCCGAGTATTATCGGTGAACATAAACTCTTACAAACTTTCATCCACTTTTTTATACTGAAGTTGCCAACTGGAGCACAGCTTATTCAAACCAGAGAGCAGGAAAATGAGTGAGAGCACCTTCCCTTCTTTCTTATTACAGAAATATCTTGTTCTGCACCACCACTCTGAGCACACTGTATATTCCCCATATAGATCACAGGGTGCACCTGGTTTCACTCGACGGAGAGGGATTTGGCTAGGCCTGTCTTCATCTCCCCGTATTGTTTCCCAGAAAGATGGACTCTGCAGCATTTTGGAACTACGTTCCACCTTCCATGTTTTTCGGATGATTTTCTCTTGGTTTCTGCTTGAAGCAGGTCTGGCTCTGTCACTTATCAAGGCTTAGCCGAACTGACTCATTTTAGCCAGTAAATTTTGCTGGGGGATGCTTCAGTAACTCAAGCTGTTAAAGAGGATCTTGACATTTGATAGGCTTTTGTAGCAGTTCAGTGGTCTGCAGCCAGAAAAGTCGTACATGTTCCACTTCCATCCTCTCCTTTGGCTGCTAGCCAGCCAAGCACAAAAGGCCAATTTATTGGAAAATGCAGGTGTCAGGCCATGGGATGTTCCCACAGTTTCAGGAAATGTTCACTTGGGCAGGTTTTGAGGCCCAGCTTTTCAGGTGGCCAAGATGCCTGGCTGCTGATAAACAGACTAAGCAGAAGGATCAAGTCTGAAAACAGGGCAGGGAAGAAAACAGCAGGTCAGGCCACGTGCTGCCCTGGATTACTTTCCATGCTGCCCTAGTAAGGTGGGAAGTAGCATCCCACTGGGCTGACAGTTTCTAGAATCAGATGTTACAAAAAAAAAAACTAGTATGGGGCACTATGAAAAAAAATCTAGAAAGCCGGGTCATGCCTGGGCCCAGTGTATTATCTTGGCTAAGTGGCATTACCTTATCTTCCCCTTTTCCCATCACCTTTCTATTGAGTTGATGGGATCTCTGGGTCAGGGCCTGTGTCTTACCCCATGTTTGTTCAGCATTAGCACCATGGGGGTGCTGTTCCCTACATAGGCTACTAGAAGCTGTATTTTTAGCAATGATTAATAATACACAATGCAGAGATTTCATTGTACTGTCCAAGAAAGGCAGGCTACTGCTTATTCAAGCCAGAAAAGTGAGTTTTTCTCCTTCTTCAGTTAAAAAAAAGGTGACCTTTCTTCTACCCCTTTCCTTTTAACACCTGTCTAGATCTGAACACTTCCCCCCACAATGTTCACCCACCCAGAAAGTTGTTTTCTCACTGCCTTGCTAGCAAAACACCACAGTAGAAAGCAACTTAATGATATGTATAACCAGGGAATGGAAATGTAATAGTTGTAGTGTATTTACAGCTGTTGCCAAATCAATACAGTCAAAATGAACAGTAACAATTATATATAACAAAATAACAGTGTTTGTATGATTTTTGCTAAAAGCAGGCAATAAGAGTGTTCATTCTACCAGTTTACACAAAATTAAAGCAGAACATAGTATATGATGATATAAAAAGTTACAGTGATATAAAAAGCAGTGACCAATAAAACAAAGCTGGGGGTGGGGGTGTCCTATTAAGGTCTAGCCCTTATTCTTCGTGAAAGTAATTCAAATACACCTAAGAACAGGCTCTGAATTGTTAGCGAGCAGTCAGAATGGAAACATATAAGTGCCTGAAAAGCCTCTCCATGTGGGCTAGACACATCACTTTTGCAGAGAAAGAAGTTCAGCGAAGAAGTGGTTTAAAATCCCACTTCTGCAGGGTGGCAGCTTTGCTAAAAGGAATCCAACTGATGCTTCCTCCCTGCTGGGTAGGCAGAATTAATAGCTTCATCATGGTAGGATGTAGATCAGCGTCTGAACTTTGGAAGCTTTTTCCACTCTGAGAAGTAAAGGCCTAATCCTCAAATGCTTTAAACAGATAGTTGTGTTGATCTCAGTGAACCAGGTCTTCAGCCAGAGTACATCAGCAAGGATCGCTGACCTCAATGGCTCTGAATTTTATTGAAATTCCTCTGTCAATGTGCTATTTGGGAATGAAACACTCTGGTTCCCTCCTCCCAGGATTTTGCTTTGTTATTTAACAACAGGAAAGCCATTAGCAGAAAATGTAGGCTATAAAACAAAGTGACTGAGAATGAAAAAGACCGTGAGCAAGAGAGAACACATTGGACAAGATGATCTCAGTTTATTTAATTATAGCAGGCCTATTAACACAGTGGTTCAGGTTCTGCCCTGTTGTTCCTGGGTATTGGAAGACATATGGTGCAATCTCATTAACTTGGCAGAGTTGCAGATCCAGCTGCAATGTGATCTTCACACCAGTTCCCCCCTCTTCCCCTTCCCACAGCCACTCTCATCACCTTCACTTTGGTTTAAAAAGTCCTTGAAGTTTGTTCCTTTGTGCGCATCAGCAGGCTCAACTGTGGTGTCTGCAAGGAGGGGAGTGGGAGGACAATTAAAAGTGTGGAAGTGGGTAAATGATCTGTATTCCCTCCAGGGGTGAATTAATATCTAACTAAAGGGTTTCTTTTGCTACCTCTCTGTACTATACTTTGAGTAAAATTTTACACTCCTCCCAGCAGTTTTTGCTTTGATCTCTGGATAACGAGAGATCTTTATTGACTGCAGAAATAGAGAATTATATGAGTTTCCAATCCCAGCTCCCCAGTGCGCTCTCATCAGGAACAACCACAAACTGCCTCCGACACGCCCCTACGCAATGTGTTCATTGATCGGGTGCTTTGGTTCATTAAAATCAATAGAGAAATCAGCGGGAGCAGTTAGGATTGGTCTCCTAAAATTGCTGTTCTCTCTCCAGCTCTTCCAGTGCTAGATAAAAGCAGCCTGTGTGTACGGGCCTGTGTGCAGCCACATCTCAAACAGATTCACTAGGGCACAGGGCGTTCAGTGAATGTGCTCAGCAGGATCTTGGTCACGGCGTGGAGTTTAGGAAGAGGCAGAACCGAACTCCCCAGGTGGGAGCAGGGAGGAATAGATGCTTGGGAGGGAAGCTGTGTGTGAGCAGCTCCCACATGGCTTTCCCCAGCAGGTGTCGAGCTGAAGAACTTCTGCCAAAGTTTGTCAAAATGACTCATCCAGCAGTTACTTCAAAGGCCTGAGTGTCAGCACTCCCTCCTCTTGCTGCCTAATCAACTGGGCCAGCTGAGCAACGAGGAACGTGTGCTCCAGGGTATCTCAAACTAAGGGAGGGTTGGGAGTGGGGCATGAAGAGACGATGCCTCGATAGTATATTTTTAAAGTCACGATTTAAGGAAATGCATCACTGAGTATTGGAACCATCATCCTGTGTACATCACTGGTGGGCGTGTTTGGAGACGTTCACTGCTGGTAGCCCCCTTTTCGCCTCAGTGCCCCCCCCCCATTGTTTTCACAATCCTGGTGGATTTAAGGAGCTTGATTCTGATTTGCATTCCCACTGCTGTGCCAATATATTTACCCCCTCTGAAAATCCCCTTTATGCTGGTAGAACAAGTTGAACTGAGGCCCTAAAGTCTTCTAGTAAGGAATCGAGTCTGCTGATGTGTTTGTCCAGCATGTGACTGGGGACTCTGGGAACTACCGTGACACAAACACTGACCCTTACTCATTAATAGTTAATAGTGAGGAATGACAAAGGAGCGGTAGCACCTGTTCATCGCAAACAGCAACAGAGGTAAATGCAGTGTGTGGAAAAGCCATTGTACAGCGTGGGAAGTGAGACAGTTAGCTGTGTTAATCTGAGATCGGGTAGAAGGCAGGGTAGATTTGCACCTTATATAGTCAGAGTACACACACACACACACAAAGAAGAGAGGAGAAGAAAGTGCTAATCATAGAGATAATTTGTTCCCCAGGTAAGAAGTGTTGCATTGCCATACCATTACGCACCGCAGGTGGCCCCTCCTTTGTTCAAACACTGTTTTATTGTATCATAAATCTCATGTAAAAGCATGAGCAGCAGTTCTTTTATTTGGAGGAAATGGAGTGCAGGGGAGGAGGGAAGGGAAAGGCAAAAAGAAAATAAAACTTCCGTGCTTTGTAACCAATTCACACTCAGAGACAAAACGAAATTGCCATGGCTTCCCTGGTGCCTGACTTCGATCAGGCCGCTGGGGACTCAGACAGAGGTCTTTGGGAACTGTCCTTGGATGTGGCACAGATTCATCCAGGCTAAGACGTTTGTAACGAAACACTTCATGTTTAACAAAAATATCCAAATAGTTCCACTGGTGAAGAGCCCCAGAAAATGGGATGTGGGGAACCTGACACACAGGCACACATTTCATCATTTATATAACGTTCTTCTTTTCACCTGACTATTTTACGAGACAGGCCATATGGAAATAGTTCACCCTGACTGTACACACAGACAATACAAGCAGTTAACATCCCAACTGTGTGAAACATATTGTTTTCATTTTGGAAGTCTCCAAGGACTATTATCTTTGGTTTAAAAGCACTGGCAGGGTGCAGATAGAAATGCAGCTCCCTGCTGCAACTGAGAACACTTTGCAGGAAGCGTTCTGAGTTACAATGATCCCCTGGAAGAAACAGAAGTTCAAGGTTGGCTCCAAGGAGGAGGGGACCCTACAGGCGGTTTCCCCTACCATCAGCCCCTCCTGCTTCTGTTTCAGAATGGAAGGTGGGAAAAGGGAGCAGAAGGAACTTGTTTGTGGGGCTCCCCAGCCAGTGCTGGAGGGTGGGGTGCATAAATTGAAGCCCCCCAATGTTGGGAGAGCTCCAGTATACCCACCCACCCTCCAGCGGGGGCTGAAAACCTCCCAGACTGAACCCTCCACTCCCTTTCCCCCACTACTCTGAAAACAGCAACAGGCTGGCAGGCAGCACAGACAGATGTTACAGAAGACGATCTGTTTTGAAACATCTTCATCTGACCCCTCATGCAACGAGGATTCAGATTTTCACTCGATTGGCCATTTTTGAAGTGGTCTGCAGCTGTGCACTTCTGTTTGGTCATGGCTATAGACCACTTTCTGTGGTCAGATTGGGCAAAAATTGTCACTTCTCTCAATGCCGTGAGGTTCACTCCTCCCCAGAAGTTCACTTCCACATTGAAAACTTAAAGTGATGCTCAGGAGAAACCACCACTAATTCTAGATTTTCACAGAAGCCAAGAGAAATGATGAGGCTATTCATGAATTGTTGAGGGGTTCATCCTCTTCATGATCTTGTATGAGTAATAGGTGTTATTCATAGGCCTTTACCGACCCACCAGTGTGGAAGTCTGGTCTTCTCTTTCTCTTTGTGGGAAAATATGTCATCCCAGTAACATAACTAATGGGGGGCTACCAGGGCAGTCGAGTGGTGTACTCACTTAAAACCACAAATTGGCCTTTACACAACAACAAGTCTTTTACAGCAAAGAGTAACTGTCCTATCAACATGAATCACATTTTCCTTTTGCAAAAAAAAAAACCTAGCTGAGATGACAAGAGAAATGTTTTGCTTCTTTTTAAAGCTGAGTTTTTGTTTTGGGCTCTATGATATTCCACACAGAAATTTCATCCTGAAAATCTTAGTCCTCGCACAGTCACTGGAGTTCTTGCTTCCAGGACTTGGTCTTATAATGGGATGCATATATATATATACACACACACACACACACACATATATACACATACATATACATATATACATAGATAGATAGATAGATAGTACAAAATACATTGGGCAAAATCAATAATAATTGCAGTCAAGTCACCAGTTCCAGTAGTTTGGGGTTTCTCACTGTTGTAACTAGAGTAAAATTGTATCCCTTCCCCACACGTGATCTTCAACTTCAATAGAAATGATATACATTTCTATTAATTACTCTGGGTGAAATCCTATCTCTGTTGAAATCGATGGCAAAACTGTCATTGTCTCCAAGGGGAAAATTTAACTCTTAGAATTTTTCTGTAAGAAAGTCTTTCTAAGGCTATGGGATATCTTTCTTCTTTTTTGCCAGTGAGTATAAAGCTAACACAAATTTTGAGTAACCCATATACTTCAAATGAAATACTGAAAAATAAGTTCAAATCATTGTTTTTTATGTGAACTGAAGGATTATCAAGGATCAAACTTTCACAAGAGCGATTTTATATCTGAATATCAGCCTTCATTTTTTCCCTCTCCAAAGCACTGATTTATAAAAGGGTTTTTTTCCCCTCTAATCTGTATTTACTTCAGAATATTTTATTAACACCAGTGAAATCCAATTGAATTCACAAAAATCTCCCGTTATTCCACTAGGTGTCACAATTGCATCACTATTTGAATGCCCTCCTAAAACTCGTCTTAAGGAAGCACCTTGAAGAAGAAAAAGAGTGTTAAAAATAAATGTATGTAAATGCAGCCTTTACATTACTGAGGGCCGTACAATCAAAGATGACAAAGAAAGCTTCCAACCTTAAAGATACGCACAAGTTTCACGGGGCCCATGTTGGTAAGGCATACCAGCTTCTATAACCAAAGGCACACCAGGGAGGGATGTGGGCAGCCTCCCACCTAGACATCTTTGTCTTCTCAGCCTACGTGACTGGGTACCCACTTACAGTTGAGGCAATGGGGACAGCCTTTGGCCTGAGTCTGGAACAACACTTGAACTCACACTACCCATGACATAGCAAGACACTTTAGTCATTATTAAATCAAGACACTTTAATCATTGATCCACTATTACAGGGAAATCAGTTCAAACACCTGTGAAATGGTGAATCCTCCAGAGAGTTATGGCCATCATAAATGGACATTTTATCTTTCATTTAGACAGAAAAGGGAAATACATACAGTAGGGCTGGCTTGCTCCTGAAATAACTCTGTGTACTATTTTAAGCTATAAATGGAAAACAGGAAGAACAGAAGCAGTGCTACAGACAGAGAAGCAGAGTTACTTTTAGAATAAGTGTTGTCCTTCTCCTAATCTAGGCCCTTGCACAGTGCTAGAATAAAGTAACTTTTTCTCCTGTCTATGATTCTTTACCAGTGTCACACTTCATTTACTGTTTTGCTGTGATTGCACCTGGTAAATGATACTGAGCACATATGAGTGCTATCAGCATGCAGCAACAAACTGGTACATATTGCATGTGCACCTGGGACCACCTGGAACTGGAGCACATTAGGGCGTTGCTAACCTGTTTTGATATTCTTACCTATAAACATAGAAAGCAGCTGTGCATGTGTCTATAGGAGCATTTGAAATTTCATAGATTTCATAGATTTCATAGACATTAGGGCTGGAAGGGACCTCGGAAGGTCATCGAGTCGAGCACCCTGCCCAAAGGGCAGGAAGTCAGCTGGGGTCATAGGATCCCAGCAAGATAAGCATCCGATTTGCTCTTGAAGATGTTCAATGTAGGTGCTTGAACCACCTCCAATGGCAGGCTATTCCAGACTGTGGGGCGGGGGGGTGGTTTCCATGCAAGAGTAATATTATAGTGAAGGAAGAAATGAAAAAAGAGGAGGAGGACAAACTGGGTCAGATCAGGAGAGGTTACCATGTCCATCACTGATAATTACAAGCCAGTATTTCCCAGGCTTCCCAGAGTAATTGTATTTCTCAGTAGCTTCCCAGGCTTTGAATATACATTCATCATTAGTAATGTCCAGGACAAAAGTACTACAGACATAGGTACACAAGATTCAGGGGTGATCATACTCAGTCCCTGGATTTCAGGCACTTAAAACAAATGTTGCTCCATAAGGATTGACAAGAACACCCCAGCCCCTCCCAGACATCACAGCCAAGACCAATGCCTAATGCTTTATAATAAACTCGAAATCTTAAATATCAAAATATGCAATATACCATTGGAGGGCAGCAAGAAACATAGAGGTCCTAATAGAGCTTTGGGCTCCAGGAGGGGCAGGGAATTAGATAAATTATGCTCAGAAGATCCCTAGGAAGTAGACCATGCTCCAAGCTACAGGGTAAGAGCAAAAGCAAAAAACAAGAAACAAGCAGATCTTGCCAATCTAACCTGCGGCAAAATTATTCTCTTGACTACACATTTTCTGATCAATGTTCTGATTTTCTGATCAATTTTCCACATTTTATGATCAATTTATCCCTGGGTTCATGTGCAAGACCCAAGCCAGGCACTTGAGAGTTTTCTTGGTTCTACTAGGAACACCAGTTCAGCCCACTCATTCTTGATAGCTAGTCGTGGCCAATACTGGAAGCCTTAGAGGAAAGGGGAAATAAATCAGTTAATTAAACAGAAGCTAAGTAATTCTCTCAAGGGGTGAAAAGTTCTCTCTGGCCCTGGAAGGCAAGGGGCAGAAGCTCAGAAGCATTTATCCAGTATAATATGATGCAGCCAGTACTACAAGCTTATTAAAAAGTCAAGAAGCAGAAGAATGGACCGAAAAAGGCAACATAATCAGGAAAAAGCTGTCACAGCTCCTCATCCAGACCTTCCTTAGATACACACATAAAAGAACAGACTTCCCCAGCATCTAGCCTTAAGCATGTCCTCCAAACACAAACTCATCTCAAGGAGACCAGGTTGTTGCAAGCCGGTCTTCTGAATCCACAGCCACGCAGCACAGACACTTGACTCCCATCAGCAGTAGGAAGCCACATCTCACCCCAAAACCACTTTCTCCAGCTTCAGGCTTTACCTTTGAATCATGCCCTCAGTGTCAGCAATGACTGTGGTTCTCACTGTGATACAGCCCAATACAAGAACCTATTTGTGCCAAACCACCCTGGCTGTGAAGCACGTGAGAGCAGTTAAGGATGTTACTTATATAGTCTGTGAGGAATCTTTAAATCGCGGTGGTATCTTGAAAGGAAATAACCATTCACCTTGGAGCACGGACTTGGCAAGATACTCTTCCCTGGGAAATAATGAGCACTGACATAACACCAGGCAGCAAAATATCAACAGCACCCTGTGGCAGCTGAAAAGTATGTCTGTGTGATAAAAGGGCTTGCTGAAGGCTCTATGAAGATTAAACCAAGTGTTTTTCTGTATTTGTTTAGATATTAAGCTATAAGTTGTTGCTAAAAGCCTAATTATAGTTTAAGATGTAGTAACACCTTGTACAAAGTAAGGCCTAGTAAATTTAGCAGAGCCTAAAAGTAGTAAGGTCCTGTGGCACAGTTAAAATGACCTTATCAAAGGAATGCAAGGTTTGTACTGCTATTGGTCAGGCTAAGGACAGTTGAAGAAAAAGGAATCTAAGTGGTCGTACATTATCAGTGTCTTTCAAAAGCTATAAATTAGCTGAAATATCTGGAAACCATTCAGAAGGAAGATGCAGCTCTGTGAAAAGGATTAGTTAGCTGTTGCCTGGATCAGTGGGCCCGTGGACCTCGAGGAGCCCAAGAACTGCATTCCAGGGTCCTTCCCAGCACCCCTCAGACAGCGTTGTTCGGGGACGTCAGACTTCTCTGAAGTTTGTGGAAAGAGAAGCTTTCCACAAAGAATTAATCCAGTATAATATGTACTTTGTGGAAGGAGGCTTGCTGTTTACCAGGCATCAGAGAGATGTCTATAAGTTGCCGACACAAATTGCTTTTGTCTGTCATCACTTGTCTTGTTAGTATGCGTAGTTGCGTTTTTCTTAAGTCAATAAATCTTTCTTACCTTTCTACCCATGACCACACGCTCAATCTAAACCCTCCCCAGGCGGCTGGGACAGCACCCCTACATATATCATCCATTCTATCACAGTGTTCCCTTAGCGTCCTTTCATCTTTTTAGCCATTATTTAACCACTTCTTATTCAAAATGTCACAAACTGTCGTTAGTTCATTTTTTATCTTGGCCCATATTGGAACCCTCTGAAATGTTGTCCTTTGACATTTGTTGGGGAACAATTAAGATGTTTCTCCATTTCCATAGCATCAAATGAAGCCAGTCTTAGGCCACTGGAACAGGCTGATCCTTGTTCCAAAACATACTTTCCACTCTAAATGATTGATTCCCCGAGGACGATCATCACTCATTAAACCCTTCATACTCACCGTCCATATGAAATCTCTTGTGGATTGCAATACTGCCCATGGAGCATTTGCCACTGGATCTGGAGGTACAAGTAGGCTGAAATGACAAACTGAAGTTGGACATTTTCCTCCTCCATTTGGCTGTGTCCATGCTCATCATCAGGGCTGCTTAGTTTCCCTATTGACAGTTCTGAGCTCTTCGAAAGGAGTTTCCCTCTTGTCCCCAGAGACTTGGGGGGCCAAACTGTCTTTTGCCTCACAGACTATTTCCTGCCATCTCTCACTTTCTGTCTCATAGTTCTTCCTCACCCCACACATCCCCCAAGGCACAAACCCAACTTCACTCAGAGACTTGTAGAGCTGGCAGTCACTGGGTCCTGCTTCTTCTGGTTCCATGCATGGGAGACAGGAAGGTCCAGGGTACAAGGAGCAGGCAGCATATTCTGCCCTTCTATAAAGAAGCCCCGGAGTCTGGGATTATCAACATGAATTGTCATGTTTGACTCTGGAAAACTAACCCTTCTCTGCCTGGCTTGAGTCAACCCTCTTGCCCTGATATACCATTGCGGGGGTTTTCACATGGAGCTAAGGAAGCACTCTCCATTTCATCTACCTGATGCCTAGAAGGAAGTTTTCCTTACACCCCTGGGGGATAACTGTCCTTCTGGCATGATTTAGTACCTGCTGGGGTGTTGGGGCGTAATGCCCATTTTATGGAAATGGGGCGTTCCTCCCTAGCTTGGTCCTGCGGCCATATGGCTGAGGGCAGGCAAAGCTTGGAGGCATCTGAACCCTAAGCCTCTAGGTTTGGGCCTGTACATAGGATGCCCGCCAAAAGACATTGGGAATATCTGAAGCCCCTGGTTGGGGGGAGGATGTTTGCCGGTTGTAGGGCCACTTATGGTTCTGGACAGACTCATGGATTTGGACTTGATTTGGCTTGGAATATGAAACATTACTTAAAAACAAAACAAAACCAAACCCTGATGCTTAGATCTCAGGACTAGGGTATTGCTTTTTCCCTTGTGTTGATGCTGACACTTCCATTTTGGCCTTTGGAGATTGTTAGATGACGTGAAATGTTCTTGCTGCTCAATAATCTGTTTGATCTGTCTTTCTGCCTGCCCTGCCCTCGCACTGGTGTTGAAGTTTGTGAGCACCTCCCATGCTGATTAATAAATTAGCTCAGTGCTGTTATGCCTTTTGTACTGATTATTAGCCATTGAATAAAATGGATAAACAATACTGGAAGCAGGGAAGAGGTTTCATTGCAGAAGGATTCACCTATAATGAAGAGGATGATAGACTTTCTTGCACACTTTCTTACTATGAGGGTGATCAAGCAGTGGGACAGGCTACTCAGGGAAGTTGTGGAATTTGCATCCTTGGATATTTTTAAGAGCAGGTCAGACAAACACTTGACCGGGATGGTTTAATCAAGGACGATACTGCCTTCAGCGGGAGACTGGATTAATGACCTTGTGAGGTTTCTTCCAGTTCTACTTTTATATCATTCTATGACTTTTTCTCTACCACCTAGTGGTTTTGTGAAGATAAATGTGTGAACAACTGTGAGACATGCGGACCCAGAATCAATGAAAATTAGGTTGTCCCGTTTGAGAATCTGGGCCTTGGATTGTGTTGATTTATCTTATTTTAGAGAGATTCTGCCAACTGAGTTACATTGTCTCAGGTATCAGGAGATGGCATAGTAATGTTGTTATTTTTTGCAGTCATATTTGAGTAATAAGCACATAGCAGATCACCAAAAGGAACACAAGATGCCAAAAGTCTGTTGGCTTCCATCAGGCTTTGCTTTCTACCCAAAGCTTAACCTTGACATCAGAATATAGGGCATCACTAACAGTAAGGAGACAGCCGGTGCTGTGACCATGCAGCTTATTGAAAATCTTTCATATGGGACTTTATAGTAAGACTTCAACATCTGGATGTGCATATTGCAGTCTGTGCCAAGGCATGATCCAGTTGCTGTTCCCTTTGCCTTGTCTCACCAGCTCTTTGTGTACCAGAGTTCATGGTTTCCCCTTGTTAAGACTTCTTGAGACACGGAGTAACTTCCGATATTCTGTTTGGATACTTCCTGGAATGATGGAAGTTTCACCCTCATTGCAGCTTATAAGTGCTACTCTAACACAAGAAACAACAATCATCGTATATAAGTAAAAATGAGCCAGTGTCTTGACATCCTGCCCAATGATTTGTTCCATGCAGTTTCATAGTTTCATAGTTTCATAGATTTAGGGTCGGAAGGGACCTAGTAGATCTTCTAGCCCAACCCCCCGCCAGGGCGGGAGAAGAACAAAACCCCAAAACAAGAAACGGGACTCAAATGAGTCCAGCCAGGTAGGCATCCAGCCTCTTCTTAAAGACCCCCAGGGTAGGGGCCAGCACCACTTCCCTTGGAAGTTGGTTCCAGCTCCTAGCCGCCCTAACTGTGAAGTAGTTCTTGCGGATGTCCAATCTATACCTCCTCTCCATCA
>NW_017729033.1:12278984-12294377 GCF_001723915.1 Gavialis gangeticus
TTTTTAACTAGGATGGGGTGAGAGACGGTGTCAAAGGCCTTGCTGAAGTCCAGAAAGACTACATCCACTGCGACACCTGCATCCATGGCCTTTGTGACCTGATCGTAGAAGGCAATCAGGTTGGTCTGACATGATCTCCCCCTAATAAATCCATGCTGATTGCCCCTGAGCATCATTTCTGATGCCGGCCCATCACAAATGTGTTTAATTAAGAAGAGGTAAACAAACAGCAGCAGACCTCTGATGACTGGTGCTGTTTGGATTCATCCTTATGGGACCCTGGTATAAATGGCATCAGGATATGGAGCAGAGACCAACAGCTATCCCAAGATAGCTAGATAGAAACTTCTATTCCAGAGTTTCAACAGTCAGTGCCTTGGAACAGTATAAGTGCCTTGAAGAAACATTTACACTGGGTTAAACTGGAGACAAGCAAAACCTACCCACAGGTACACCAGTAGCATTTTACCTCTCATTGGGTGCATGTACACGTGCATATTTACCACAGAGTAAGGGAAGTTACTGCACAGTACAGGTACATGTCCACACGTGCATGTCTGTACTGCACAGAAAATATGGTGACTTATGCCATACAGAGAAGCAACATGTTCTTTCACATTTTTGTATTCTGGCTCCTTTGCCTCTTCTATGAAAGTAAGTGGGTTTTGTGTTTTTTTTTAATATTATAACTCTAGTTCATTGTTTCAATGTCATATTCCTAAAATAGTCATCTTTTCCTCTCTTCTAGAATCAACTGGATTGATTGTTATAACACAGCAACCTCTGGTTTCTGCATTTCCTAGTGGCCAAGTCAGTTTTCAGTGTACAGCTGACAATAATGTTAATAAAGAAATGAACCTGTATCTCTTCAGATCAGGACATGTGCCCAAGGCCATCATGTATCATACAACCAAACGCTCCCTGAGTACTCCAGATCGCTTTAGTGGTAGTGGGAGAGGAACTGACTTCACATTCACCATTCGCCAATTTCAAATTGAAGATGCAGAAGAATATTTCTGTGGCCATGACTATGGTTTTGATTTCACACAATGATACAGTCCACTACAAAACCTGTCAAGCTCCAGAGCACTTTTAGTGTGCAGTAGGTGGGAGCAGATAGATTTGGTTCTTACTCAATGCATTAAGAAACTTCTGTGTGAAAACAGATTCCTAAAGGAAATGGAGATTCATCTCAGAACACAGTCTACTAAAGTGTTTGTTTTTAAATAATTGAAATGCATTAGGAAAGACCATTTAAGGTAGTAACAGAAACAGAAATATCTTTCAAATCACCTCACTGCCATAGTGCTCTTTAGTCATACATAGGTCCAATATGTATATTGCTTTTCATATTTGACCTGGTTCTGTATCATAACTTTATGAAATGTTGCTCTCGGTGTCATTGCAAATTATTTGGGGGGGGGTTCAGTTGTACAGTCACATCACACACAAGGTCACTTGCTACAGTGCTTGAACAGACAGAACATAGGTTTTAAATGTGATTTGCAACATAACTAAGCAATTCTTTACAGATTTTTATTATAGCTTTCATCTTACACAAGACCACGTTGTTTGGAGCATTGCAATTACTGCACATCACAATATTTCTTCTTTACTATATACCAGAGTCCTTTGTGAAGGAAAAATGAAACATATTCCCTTGCTTGTTTTTTTCTCTGTTGGAGTTTCATCTATCATAAAGTTTTTCTCCATGTTCATTTGCAAGATCTGTTTCCACCCTGAAGATTATCTAGCTTATTGACCTTTAAATTCAGATAGTGCTGGGCCCACAAAAGGCAGTTAGTTTCCCTCTAGTCCCAGGAATATAGTTCGAGGAGGCTCAGAATTTGTCTGCTTGTTTGATTGATATTTTCACTCTTTCCTTGCTTTCCTCTCTCACATCCATTGATTTCTTTGCCATCTCCCACCCACCCATTCCATTTCCATTCTCCTACTTTCAGTAGTCTTTACAAGTTGATACCTGTGCTGTCACTGTCACTGTCCCCCCTGGAAACACCATGTCCAGTCTTTATAAAACAGCATGTCTATTACTTAATATTTGTACTTCTGGCAATGTGGCTGCCACTACTTACTGATGACACACAGACCCAAGGTCAGATTCCAAGTTCATAAAATACACAGGTATCAATAAACCAGGTAGGGATCTCTGTATAATAATCTTCTGTCCAGGAACACCAGAAACCTCGGAAAAACTGAACTTCAACTTTTGAGATGGGCTGGGGCTTGCTAATTTCATTATCCTTGTCACTCACAGGTAACATTTTCTAAAGCACCTAAGACTTGAGATTCCCATTAACATTCAACTACTAGACCACTTAGGTGCTTTGGAAAATGTTAACTAGGCCTCTCTACTTGATATAGCAGAATAGAGGCAGAATTTCCAATAAATACTCTATGATGAACATTGTTTAATAAAAATCTTTATGAGTTTAGGTTATGCAAGATTAATGCATTAACATTGCTAGTAATCAGTAGAAATATTAAAATGAAGCAATCAAACAAACCCCTCTTTTTTCAGGTCATAGGCAATCAGTCCCAACTGATTCCTATGAACTAGTAAGATGGAGGTGGAGGACATTTATCACTAGTGGGAGAGATTTTGGCTTGAACTCAATGTTGTCCATGCAAGTAAGTGCATTCAGAGCCCACATAATGAATTGGGTCCTATAACAGGGGACTGGTATCAGCCCCTGTTTTAGGGAAGAAACAACGGTGGGAATACTTACCTGGGATGGAAGGATGGCACTGAAGAGGCATCTGATGACATCAGCTCACAGTGGGCTTTCCAAAACCTTCCTGGTCCTCCTTGGAGAGATGCTGTTGATTGATCGGGCTGGCCAGAATGACCTGTAAAAGAAGAAGCACTTCTTTTACAAGCTACCATTTGATACTGTTGGGGTGTTGATGCCCAAGAGAGGGGAGAGAAGAGCAACTAAGTTGGTTGTGCTGGGTCTACATGAAAGCATAGAAACCATGGACTAAAGGAATTGAGACAGATGGCAGCTGGGGAAGTGTGGCCGTAGGGCCACTGGGCAGATGGATGTGGTGAGTCATTGAGAGAGTGCAGAAACTGTGGACAGAGAGAGAAAGAGATGTGTAAGCCCTAAAAAGAACGGGTGACTCAAGGGAGAGAATACACAGTAGGTCTGTGTGCATAGGGAAGTGTTCAATTCGGATTCAGTTCGGAGATTTGGATCACTGTCCTGAATCGATTTGGCTGAATTGGCTTTGGAAGATTTGGTGCTGATTCAGAGAGTTTTGGATATTAGGCCATAGACTATAATGGTGAAGCACTGAAATACCTATAACTTTGTCATTTTTTGGCAGATTTTGATGAAAACAGCATGTGTGGTAGCCCCTTCTTTCCACCCCTGCTCCCCCTCCCTCTTCTCAGTTTCTGTTCCCCTGAAAGATTGCCTTCCAAATCTCTGAATCTTTTCCCAAATCTTTTCTGAATTGATGTGGAGGGGTTTTTTTGGTCTCCTGATTCAATCTGGATTTGGTGATTCAGCCTCCGAATCAGACCGAATCTTCTCTGAATTGAATTGGTCACCAAAGCTTCACACACCCCTAATTCATACGATTGGTGACCCAGCTCTCTTTAATGACTGCTGGTGAGCATAGCTAATAATGTCTCCTGAAATAATGGAGAGAAAGAGACTGACCCCTATTAGAGATAAAGAAGATGGGGAGGCAAAGGCAGAAATTGACCTGCTGAGGAGATATATATATATATATATATATTCCAATACTGATATCTCAGGTTTCCTATACTTAGGGTGGACAGACGTACAGTTATAACATTCTAAATATTGTATTTAAACCTCAAGGTTGCCTATACACATGCTTGGGCTTGGGGACACATTTTAATTAGAGCAGTCGCTGCACAGCCACTCTAATTAAAATATCTCACCATCGTGTGTATTAAACCTCCACATGTTTTAAAATGGCTGCAGAATGCTTTATCTAAAACTCATTTAATGAGGTTTAAATAAAGCACCCCTGGGCACATCCAGGTGAGTATGGTTATGAGGTATGTGGCACTGTAAATATGTTTGTAGCACCACATACTGCACAGCCTGTGTTCTCTGCACTGCAAGGGTGTGCTGCTTGTGCATGCGCTGCTCCGTTCTTTGTTTTTTTTTCTGCAACTTTTATTGACCCCTGATACATGGGTAAAAAAAACCCTGAAGAAAAGAAGAAAACAGAGCAAGGCACACTCAGGCAGTGTGTGCTGCTGAAAAGAGGAGCCGGGCCTCTAGGAACTGCGCTGTGGCTGTTGGCCAGGCTCTGCCTAGCATGTTCACTGTGGCTGCAGCCCTGGAGGTCCCCAGGACCCCAGGTAAGGCTGATGAGGTGCTGGCCTCAGCCTCCTTTACCACCCTGGGGGTAATTTGTCGTGTGCCAAAGCATGCATGGCACATGCATTCTACAGGGACAAATAGCTGCAGCACAAAGAGCCCCACTGCTAGTTGTCTCTGTGGAACTAAACATCTACACACATCTGAACATGCCCCCTGTGGCCATTTACAGAGGCTTAATACACATCATGGTGAGGCAATGCTGGAGCGTTCTAATTAGAACATGGAACAGACTCAATTAATCCCAATCTCAATTAATTGAACCTGCTCCGATGTATCCTAATTAGAATGTGAAAGAGCACGTTTATAGGCAGCCCAAGAGCCTAGACACAGAGGCCACTTGACACTGGTTTAAAACTTCCAGGAACATTTCAAAAGCACACCTGGAAAATCAAGTTCTGTTCTGAGCCAGTTCTCCCTGAACCGCTTCAACGTTATGTGTAGACACGCATCATTCATGCCTAGTGTTTGCCCACTCTTCCAGAAGTCCCAAACTGCACAGCTCCTCACTGCCCCCACCCCATGAAGGGCAATGGGGGTGCTCGGGACTCTGCTCCCCAAAGATCTATGGCCTACAGGGATCACAGATGGCAGGGGTGGGGAAGCAGAAAGACTGTGTGTCAGTTTAACTTCCCTGTTAGGGACCCTGGGTGGGGGTCACAGGCTTATTTGGGGTGGGGGAAGGTAGCGAGGTTGAGGTGGGGGCTTTGTGGCTCATTGCTGGTGGTGGGTGGGTGGTTGCGCCTATAACAGTAACACCAGTCCATTGCTCAGTGGTGGGGGCGGTGGGGAAACAGAGCCATTGCACAATGGGCACTTCATAGAAAAGAATGGCTACCAACTCCATGTTCAATGTGAAGTAAATTAGCTCATTAACTGTTAATTATTCATCATTCTCTGTGCTCCTACAGACAGACCTGACCTGCAGGTCCTACCCTGCACACAGGAGCTGGAAAATCCTGGGAGCTCTTGGAGGGGAGGAGGGGGAAGAGCACCCAGCCCCCTACTTCCAAACGTGAGCCATAAGCAAAGGGATACAGAGTCCCCAACACCTGGCAACTCTCTCCACTCCAACCCCCTACCCCAATTGGGGGCTTCTTCCTCCTTTAGGGGAATCCTAGGGAAAACTCCTGGCACTGACCCCTGGAAGGCATGATGGTCTGGGTATGCTACCACCCATGATGGCAATTTGGCAGCAATGCTGGCCTTAAAAGGTGAGGGTGCTGCCCCTTAGCTGTATACGTGTGGACACATCTGTCCAGGGACATTTGCAAGCAGGTTCCCAATCAGTAACATTCTTGGAACGGCTCAAGTGGTATGTCTGTCTACACCCTTAGAGTCACAAGGCTACTTTTGCCCTGTGGGGATGGGAGGTGGGGTGGAGGACTACCACGCACTCACAGGACCGAGTTCCACCTACATCAGCTCAGGGCAGTGAGGCTTGGATGCTGTATGCATGGGCTGCTTTGCATAGGAACATCCCGCTGCAGATGTCCTGCTGTCCTGAGAGGCTATAAACACTTGGCTCTATTCTCCAAGATTTATTGAGCAGCACCTGCCAGCCCTAAAGCAGTGAAATGATGGCACAGATTCAGCTCTTCTGGTTCTTGGCCTTGTGGATCCCAGGTAAGAGTCAAGGCAGGAGGAAACCAGCCTCCCCACCCAAGAAACCTTCATTTAAAAAAAAACAAAAAACAAGCAAGCATCAATCCTTTAAATAGCTTTTAGTGCATTTTAATGTGCAAAAGTCATCCTTTTACCAAGCAAGGTAGTTCTTTTTATATCTCTTATTGTGAATGATTTCTTATCAGCACCTGGTCTTCTTTCATATTTGAATACAGGCTCCTATGGGCAGCTCACTTTGACTCAGTCTCCAGAGTCCCTCACCCTGCCTGTAGGAGAAAAAGCCACCATCAGCTGCCTGGCAGCTCCACCCTAACCAGCAGCTATGTATCCGGGTATCAACAAAAGCCTGGACAAGCTCCTAGGCTTCTCATCTATCAAGGCTCCACCCTGGCCTTGGGGGTCCCCTCTCGGTTCAGTGGCAGTGGGTCTATCAGCACTATCAGCAGTGTTGAAGCATTCACAGTGATACAGACCAATACAAAAACCTTCCTCCTCTCTGTGTGCAGACACTTCTTCCTGTGCAGATGACCGTCTTGTCAGTGTAACTGGTAGACCTTAACTTTGTGTGCACTGTTGTGTCCAGGGCATTTTCCTGTAAAACACATCCTTCTGTATACCCTCTTTCAACCCTCCAGCAAAACATGATTGACACAGTGGTTCCATTTCTTGAACTTCACTGACACAAGCCAGGCCTTTCTGCTGTAATGGCCACATAAAAATCACCTGCTGGACTGACACAAACCTTCACCTTTGCATTGCAGCTTGTGCCCAACAGACTCAAGTTGCTGTTCAGCCGGTCATCACTGGCTCATAGGGACGTATAAGCCCCAAACCTCAGCCAAGTGTATTCATTGTCAGATGATTCCTGTTAGACCCCGACTCCATGCAGCGCCCAATGACTAGGGAGATGATGGTCCAATTGCTCGTGAATCCTGGTACTCATTAGCCAGAGCAAGCAGAAAGCAAACACCAGCACACATTGCTCACCACAACTTTATTCAGAATGGAGAGAGCTTCAGACAAGGGTCCCTCATAGACACACAGCCCATGAGCCAAGGGACCCGCCCTGAACAATAGTTCTTTCCAACATTTTATACACCTTGGTTCATACTCATTAACATTCATTCCACCCTCATCCCTCCTTCGGTTCCACCCACTTCTCCTCCCATCTCAAACTCCGCCTCTGTTTACTGTTTGCTTCCTTAGCAGGGTATTGCCTATGCATTTCATTTATTTACATGCCTCTCTGCTAAGAGTGCATGCAGAAGACTTTGACATCCATCTTCTCCCTGTCAATTGTGGTTTCTTGCTGGTTCTTTCTAGTTTCTTGCTGACTTCAGCACCATCTACAAGGCCGTACTTCTACTTTGTCCCCTAATGATAGCTGTTGGTCTGTATCCTATTTTTACACAACACATCATGCACTTTGCATCCTATCCTTTTGTTAATAATTCACTTACTTAAGCATTAGCAAAGTTAGTTGCTTTTAATATATCATCCAGCCTTGTGACTAACAGCTTTTGCTGAGACACAGGAAAAGCCTTCAGTCAGCTGCACACCCAGTACTGCCCTAAATCCATATCATTACCCTAACATAAAGCATCACCAAAAAGTTGCTATTTTGCTAATGAGCATTAAAATAAGCTAATGCACATTTTTTCTAGTATCTCACAATGGAGGTACTAGATTTAATGTACATTAACTAAAACACATTAATGAATATATAGATACACCTGATGAAAACAATTCTATGAAGCCTAGTTGTGCAAGTAACACACCCAGGGTGAAACCTTGGTTCTATAGTAATCAACCAAAGCTTTACAATCAACATGAAAGGAGCCAGGGCTGAGGATCTAAACAGTGAATAAAAATAAGTAGAAAAGTGACCCAAGCATGGGATACTCAGTGGATCCACAATTTGCCACTAATCCCCACTTACATCCAGGAGGAGTGATTCTGTTAAAGGAATGAGGTCTTTACCACCAAAAATTCTGGTGTTAGTTGAGGGAAGAATAAGGAACATAGGTTGTCAGAGCCATGGAGAGGTGTGATCCACATGTGCAATGACAATTACAGCCCTTACACTGCACTGTCTGCATTGGGCAACAGGAGATGTAGATTTGTATAGAGCTGATTTGCATATTTCCATCCCAGTAACATCCGTCTGATCTCTAGTGCTGTTATAAGATGGATCATTAAAGGCTTTGTGTTTCTCAGGTCTGCATCAGTCAGTCTAAAGCATCAGGATGATCCTGCAGATTCCGCTTCTCTGGCTGTTCATGCTCTGGATGCAGGGTAAGAACTGCAAAATAAGACTTTGATACAACTACATAGACTGTGATAAAGAGACTTAAAATCCCAAGGTGATGTGCATATTAAAAGCTGTTAAAGAAACCTAATAGATCTCTTTCTTCAGTACAGAAAAGCTCTGAATTTCAAAGTTGCTCTTTTCAAGCAGAATACTATTTCAAATTGAATATGGTGAAAATTTTAAGAAGTTAAATGAAATCCACTCTGATCATTGCTTTAATTCAGAATAACTCTATCTATCTTGTTTCACATTTCCTTGTTCTCTCATACAGGCTCCAGCGGGGAGATCCTCATCACTCAGACTCCAGAGTCCCTGGCCATGTCCCCAGGAGACACAGTCACCATCAAGTGCAAAGCCAGTGCCAGCATTAGCAGCAGCATGCACTTTTATCAGCAGAAATCAGGGCAGACTCCTAAGCTCCTTATCAAATATGCTTCCACTCGTATCTCTGGTGTTCCAGACCGGTTCAGCGGCAGTGGGTCTGGGACAGACTTCACATTCACAGTCAGTCAAGTTGAAGCAGAAGACGCTGGTGATTACTATTGCCAGCAAAGCAGAAGCTATCCTCTCACAGTGCTACAGCCCAATACAAAAACCTCCCTGCTCTGTTCAGTTCTGCTGCTCCCAGCACCAGCTGCTTCCTGCACAGTCTGCTGACCCATAACAGCAGAAGCAAGTATTGGTCATGTCTGTGGCTCTTCACCCATTAATTCTCCCCTGCAATTTCATAAATCTCCCACCAAATGAGATTCCTTACATGAAATGTCCTATTGGCATTATGGTACAATACACTTGCAGTTACATTCTGAATGCAGGAGGAAGAGATGCTCCAGTGCTCAGGGGAAAGTGGCCTGCAGGTAGTCTTATCAATGCTTCTTCCCCAAGCTGCTTTATTAACCTGCCCTCTTGAACCACAACTTCAGTTACATATATTATCTATATCCAATATGTGTATGTCATTAGCACTGAGGAACTCCCCTCTTAGACCAAAGGCAGACAAGGTTCTTAAGGTAAATCTGGTATTTTTTATTAGACCATCTCAAATAGTTGGAAAAATTCTTCTTAGCAAGCTTTTGGGCACAAATATCCTTCATAAGTCTCTCAGTGCTAATCCTCAAAGATAATTTACAAAATAACTTTCATGGGCGAGCCTATGAACTTCACTTTATCAATATACTGGATACCAAAAATCATGGACTAAATATAGATGTCAAAGATCAAAGTCTTTGATTTCAGATGCTGATGGCAAAAGATCAGATGGCAAAAGATCAGATGGCAAAAGGTCAGAGGCTTACACAACAAGCTCTGTAATTGTAGTCTCACACTATTATTTTTTAGTTTGTAATAGTGCTGCATATTTATACCCCTGTCTGTGCCTCATTTCAAATTACTTGAGCCTTTCATACAAGAGAGACACTAACCTTGAACAAATTGCAGCCTAGTACTGTGACGTCAAAAAGAGATACCGTACTTATAGTGAACACATAAAAATGAAACTATTTTAGTGAAGTTGTAAAATTAAATAATATACTATGCTTGCCCTCTTGTGACCAAACAGGACCAGTACCACCCAAGCAAAAATATAGCCCCCCTTTTTATGAAACTTGAGCAAACAAAGAGAGCACAAGTGCCAACTCATTAATTATTCATGCCTAAAATAAACCAATTTGCTATCCTCGCCAAGTATAACTTGGAAAGAACTTCCGCCCAAAAGCAGAGAACTGCGTATACACTCAAGAAGGGTGAACTCGGAGCATTCCCAAGAGACACAGTTTGTAACCTGATCAGTTACAAATATTATCTCTCTGCCTACGTATCTTTCTGGCGTAACCCCATTTTGCCAGCTCGTGTCGTCTTATCTCTCCCGCTCGTCTTATCTTATCTTTTGTACGTCCCTCTTGTCAAGAGCTCTCGGTAATCTGCAGACCGTAGTAATTTGTATAAACTGTTTGAAACCTGTACTCAGCAAGTCTGCAATCCACTGTAATCGCTGGGTGACAGAACATCTGCATGCTGTAACTAAGAAATCAACTGCTTCTGCCTATGCTGCAAGCCATCAGTAGCGTAAGTAAAATTAACTTTCTGTGTAACCAATGTGCTTTAAACCATCTGACTATCTGACTCCTGCTCACCATTAACACCCGCCTGTCCGGTCATAAATCCCACCTCACGCCAAGCCGGTCGTACCGACCCAGGCTTGCAGGTCAAGCGTGCACCGGCATCTGGGCACGACAATAGACACTAGATTTATAACACATTATAACCTGCCTAACATCTGATTCCCCAGGTAAACACTCCACTTCTTACCAGCTATTCTCATTCCCTTCCTCACCACCCTCCGGTCTCTCACCCTTTGACTACATCCACATTCATTCTCCCTTCCCCCAACACCTGTCTCTCACCTACTAACCACCTAAATTTACATTTTAATTGACTGGCTTTCTTGCATAGGTACTGGCCTCTGGCTGCTTTACCACTCCATCCAGAAAGAGCGCAGACCATCTACAGATGCTTCCTCAGTCTGAGGAAGAGTGTTTGTGCCCAAAAGCTTGCTACTTTTTCCAACTATTTGAGTTCGTCTAATAAAAAAATACTGGATTTACCCAAACAACCTTGTCGGTCTATGTCCTTAGACCAATATGACTACAACCTACACCCCTGAAACTCTTAGATCATGGCATTTTTAGCCTGCACAAAAACCATATAGATGCTTCCCCCCCCAAATTATTGGTTAAGTGCCTGTGATTGTATGCAACTAGTCTGTAGACAACCACATACTCTCACTACACCATTTGTTTCCACCCTGAAATCCATGGCAATCACAGTGACAGGACTTAGGATCTCTAGTTCTGCAGGCTCAAGCCTTAACCACTGGAGCTAGATTAGACCCTTAGCTCTGTGGGACCATGGACATTCCAGGGAGGATGCTGTGATTGCACTCAGCACAAAGCACATGTATCCTATCAAGGTCCAGACCATTGCAATACAAGTGTCTGCTTCATGTAACCTCTTGTGGAATGAGATTTGCCAACAATGTGAACAAAATAAGAAGATCCACAAATACCCATCTACCATAACCCTCTTATTTAAATGGGAAAAAGTTGGATGGATTGTGTTTGAAACAGTGGGGTTCTTACTTACTGAAAAGTTTTACAAAGGCTCCAAAAGTGGTTCATTAGGAATTGATTTGGAGAAAAGGTAAAATGTCTTTGTTAAGCAATTTTCAACCAATATGAAGAAGAAAGTGGATCTCTTGCTACCTATTCAGTGGCTAGGTCCACACTTTGCAGCCCCACATTTATAATGTACTCTGTCTTGCTGAGGAAGACTCCATGACGGACTCACTTTAGAGTAATTCTAAACTGAGACAGGAACAAAGAGGACCCAGAGAGGGAAGACAAGGAAGTCAGTAAGAGTTGGTGACCTAAATTCTTTTTAAGGGTCAGCAATCACATCCTGGAAGCAAAGCGACATCCCCTTCTTCATTTCATTAAGCCTTGCTGGTATACTATGCAGTTCAAGTCTGCAGAACTTTTGCTTTAAAACTTTCAGCAGTGTTAATGCTAGGGCTCTAATCATCCAGCCCCAACCCTTGGCTGCCCCCTCCAGAGCCTATCCCCACTTTCCATAAAATAAAGGACAGACTGAAGCAGTTGGGTTGAAGCAGATGATGCTGATGATTACTACTGTCATCAAAGCAGAAGCTTCCCTCACATAATGCTACAGTTCAGAACAAAATCCTTCCTGCTCTGCTCAGTTCTGCTGCTCCCGGGACCAGCTGCTTCCTGCACAGTCACAGGCCAGTAACTCTGCTGTCCAGTTGCAGCAAGGCCCGGTGCTGATCACATTTACAGCACTTCACTCCTCCGTTCTCCCCATCACCTCATAGTTCCTACCAATGAGATGCCTTACATGATATTCCAATATCTCCCTTGATTGGTAAAAGCATATTTGATGTAGCAGAGACGTGCATATGCTTGCTATTGTGGTACAATATAGTTTCAATCTATTCTGTGAGTTTGTATCCTGCATGGGGGGAGGATGTAGGGCGCCCCAGTACCCTTGGGAATAAAGAGTGCTCTCCATCATCCATCAGTCATCCCAATACTACTGCCCCAGTTAATATCCCTACAGTAATCTGCCACATTGAATTGTGATTCCCCTTTTATTCACTATTCTCATTTGTATTATGGTAGGACCAAGGAGCCTTACTCTTGGACCACAACCCCTTTGCCACTACACAGACAGTGAAATCACTGATGTTTCCCCAGAGTCTGTTGATTAATTGACCCTTTAATGAATGAAATCCAGCAGTGCTTGAACTAGGAAGTTGTCTCATCTGTACAGAAGGGGAAATCCATGTACACTCCGCCATCCAATTCCTCTCTGAAGTCCGTGGCGACAACAAGGTCAGGACTCAGACCCTCTAGTTCTGCAGGTTTAAGCCCCAACACTGAAGCTAGAACAGACTCTCTATCAGCCCTTAGTACTGTGAGAACAACAGCTTTCCAAGGGTCCATTTTCATTCCACCCAGCACAGGGCACATGTAGACTGCCCAGGATCCAGATCACTGCTATAATAAAGTCTTTTTCAGGAAATATGTATTAGGACAGTATTTTCCATAAATCCAAATAAAATTATGAGATCCATAACTATCTATGTACCTTACAATTCTTACATGTTTTAAAGAGAGCAAGTCTGGCTCAAATACAGCCCACCTGTGAGGTTACTAGAACATCATAGTTTCATAGTTTCCAGGGTCGGAAAGGACCTGAGTAGATCATCTAGTCCGACCCCCTGCCATGGCAGGAAAGATTACTGGGGTCAAACGACACCAGCAAGGTGTTCATCTAACCATCATAAAAGGCTAAACATAATGCTCTCATGGATGAGTATTATTTCTTTCCCAAATGGATTTATTATTGAGCTTTACCACCATCGGCTAGGCAATAATTTCAGCCTGAATTGCTTCAACTCATATCTCAGGAGTTCCTGACTGGTTCAGCGGCAGTGGATCTTGAACAGACTTCACAGTCACAATCAATCGGGTTGAAACAGAAGACACTGGTGATATTACTGCACACAAAGCAGCAAATGGCCTCTCCCAGTGCTACAACCCAATCCAAAAACCTCCATGTTTTGTTCAGTTCTGTTGCTCCCGGCAACCGCTGCTTCCTGCACAGTCGCAGGCCAGGTAACCTGTGACAGCAGGACTGTGCTAGTCACAGTCACTGCACTTCACTCATTGGTTCCCCCACCGTTTCATATCTCCCACCCAACGAGACTCCTTACACAGTACTTCACCATCTCTCCTGACTAGTTAAGTCTTCTTTTTATGTCTGTGGCAAAATTCCTGTGCTTGTTTCTTGTAGTATAATACAGTCTTAATGCAATTTGTAAATGCAAGTCCCAGATGAGAGTGGGGGGGGGGGCGGAGGGAATTGTTCCTCCCATACCAGAAACCATCATGGTGCTACAGGATGCCCGAACTATGGAGTTGTTAAATATTCTTGGGATAAAGCAGCATGCTCCACAGCCAGTCTTTTCCCTGCTTCTTCCCCAGTGCTTCTCTGTTAATCTTCCATACTGAACAGTGACCTCACTTATATATTACTCTCATTTGTATTCCAGGAGCCCAGAGAAGCCCCACTCTTGGGCTAGGGCTCCTTTGCCACTGCACAGGGTTAAAATACAAATAGTTCCCAAAAACGGACATATTAATAGAAAACTTTAGGCAATAGAACCCAGGCTGTTTGGACATGCCTACTTTGTAGACAATCATGAATACACCACCATGCCATCACCCATTCCCACCATCCGTTTCCATGCGTACCCTGCCCAAGGACCAGGTCATCGTAATAGGTATATTTGTTTCACGTAAACTTTATTGGCACAGTATTTGCCATGAATGCAAACAAAATGAAGAGATCCACAACTATGAGGGTGTCTTCCCCTGTGGAGAAAAGGCCTTAACAGATTCATCATGAAGTAATCTGGAATGGTATTGAAAGCCAGATGAAAATGAGGATTAAAAAAAAGGTCACACATACTTGGTGGAATGTGTCTTTTATAAGAGTCTGCAAATACATCCTGTAAGAAAACTGGCAGCCTTTCCTTTATTTCATAAAACAATTTGTGCATAATTTTCATTTTGAGTCTATTATTCCATTCACAGGAGCTTTGGTTGAAATCTTTCAGTTAGTTAATGGAGTCCCTGAAGATATATATTGGTTGTGAGGGCAGACCATAGCCTGGGAGTCCTACGTGAATTTGTCTCCCTATGTAACATGACACCAAAAGTTACCAGAAATGACTAAATATGTAACAAAACTCAAAGCTCAGCAGTGATACCTTAGGGCCATGGGAGTGAAAGTTCAGAGTCCTTTGGCGGATTGCTGAATGATGGGGTGGGTCTGGTTTGTGACTTCATCCAAAGCTGCAAGAGACTACACTCTGCTTCCCCTTCAGATGGGATCCCAAACTAGTATGAACCGCTGACTGAGGGCACTGCAGGCAGGCAACGTCTCCTGAAACCATGGCCGTTTCAGTTTTGCATAGGCATCTAAATATCCCCATGCTTCCAAGGCCAAATGGCTTCCCAGCAAGGAGCCTCTGACCTAGGTTTAGAAGTAGGTAACTTGTGTTGCCCTCTCCAGAGTATGTAGAAGGAGGCATGGTGGGCTCCATGTGGAGTGACATGTGGAGTAGGTGTGCATGAAACACATGTCACATCCAGTCAGGACAGTGCCACGATGTGGCTTGTAGCAGAGCAAAAGTTTTCTTCTGATTTCATGTACCAGGAGTCTGAACCTCTCTATCCTCCAGGTCCCAGTTCCCTCTTTAAAAGCTGCCCCTGTGAAGGACCATTTTGGTCCCCTGGTGCCCTCTAGAGGGGACCTCTTGTGGTACAAGGCCCTGCATCTGCAGGAAGGGATCTTACTGCCAGGTATTGCAGCTTAAAGGATCCAGGAGAGAGCAGAAGGTGCTCAAAGTAGATCTGCTGACTCCAGTGGTGAAACTGGGCTCTTATAGTTTCATAGTTTCATAGTAGCTAGGGTCAGGAGGGATCTGAA
>NW_017729033.1:12294691-12295025 GCF_001723915.1 Gavialis gangeticus
GACTTTGTAGGCAGCCACCAGGTCCCCCCTCAGCCTCCTCTTGCTGAGGCTGAACAGGTTCAGGTCCCTCAGTCTCTCCTCGTAGGGCCTGTCCTGCTGCCCTTTGACCAGGCAAGTGGCCCTCCTCTGAACCCTCTCCAGGCTGACCACATCCCTCTTGAAGTGCGGTGCCCAGTATTGGACGCAGTACTCCAACTGCGGCCCAACCAGTGTCACATAGAGGGGGAGGACCACCTCTCTGGACCAGCTTGAGATGCTGTGGCAGAAAGCCACCTTGGTTTCTCCCCAAAAATCTCTGCCCTGTGACACTGTGATTTGAATCTCTGTGCTGTGA
>NW_017729033.1:12295264-12298149 GCF_001723915.1 Gavialis gangeticus
CCTACCCCCTGTAATCAATAAAGTTCTCCTTTTTGACTGGTGTGGGAGACTTATTGAGGGGTGGGTCTAAATTATGCCTAAGAGACCCCTTAGGTCTGTGGACTAAGGGAGACTATACCTTTTTGCCCCCGGACTTGGGGAAGTACCCCAAGTGCCTGTACTGGGTTGAGTACCCGTGGGACTTTAGGCCTGTGTTACCCCAAGGACACAGGGCCGCGAGACAGTCCATTCTTGGGGTGGTGGTGGCACGTTACCCCCAGACTAGCGAGTGTGCTCCGGGAGAGGGGTCGGCCGGACATAAGGCGCCCCTAGGGGGGCATTCGGAGCCTGGAAGGTGGTCGGGCGCAGGGAGGTGGGTGGCTCAATGCAGGAGCGCCCCCTACTGGCCCGCCTCATGTGATGGAAACAGCGGAGGGATACAAATACCCAGCTGTGTTCCTGAGGTGGGATTTCTGCACCCGCCACCGATGCATCTTTGGATGCATGAGAAGGTATGGCTGGTCTTGCTGGCTGAGATCTGGCACTGGCGGCTCATGTTCATCTTGGAGTCAATAATAACTCCAAGTTCCCTTTCCACCTCTGTGCTTTCAAGAAGGGAGCTCCCTAGCCTGTACGTATGCTGTGGATTCCTTCTCCCAAGGTGCAGCACCCTGCACTTGTCTATGTTGAACCCCATCCTGTTCTCATCTGCCCACTTTTGTAGTCTGCCTAAATCTATTTGCAGCCTCTCTCTCCCTTCAAGTGTGTCCACCTTGCCCCACATCTTAGTGTCATCAGCAGACTTGGACAGCGTGCTTTCCACCCCCTTTTCCAAGTTGCTGATGAGGATGTTAAACAGTGCGGGCCCAAGGACCGAGCCCTGGGGTACCCCACTGCTCATATCTCACCAGGTTGCGTGCAACCCATCTACCACTACTCTCTGGGTGTGCCCCATCAGCCAATTTTTTACCCATCCAACTGTGCAGGCATCAATACCACAGTCGCTTAATTTATTGATGAGGATGAGGTGAGAGGCTCTTCCTTTGCTTTCTCTAACTACAGCCTAGTGACGCACAGCTAGGGGTGGGCACTGTGTATGAGCTCAGGGCTTTCCTCCCAAGGAGCCCAGACACATAACAGTCATGGGAATCCTCCATGGGAATTATTTCTTGCTTTGCCATTTACAAATACAGGTGAGGAAAAAATCAGGAGGCTGCATACACCAGAGCCACGTGGCCTCCTATGCCTAACAACAGGATCACCTGGCAGTTCATGGCTGCTGTATCTAGGACATGGAGAGAACCAGAAGCTACGGACAGGGAGCTCCATATCTTTGATGAAGGTCAGACATGGCCACTCTCCGCTCCTTTGGTGAGGAGCTTGCATCTGGTTCAGTAGGAGAATGAACTGAGGGAGTCCTTAGCCCTTCCCCTCATGCTCTGGTGCTGCCTCTGGATCCCAGGATAGCTCCTCAGTTATAACTGTCCCTTACTTCAAAATTAAAAACCTGGTAACTTCTGATTGGGCTTCCTAGGCACTGAGCTATGGGTGTAGGTTAAGAGGCAGTGAGTGTATGGGATTGTGCTACCTCCGTGATCCCTGTAAAGCACGGAGGCACGTTCAGCCTTCAACACCTTGTAAATGCTGTGGCCTGCAACTTCCAGTTCATCAATCCTGGTCCCTCCTCGTCTCTCTCTCCTCCCTTTGGAAGTTCACAGACAGACAGCAGTCCCTGGGGCTTGCATGGATGGCAGGTACTTTACCTGCACCCAAGAACTGAGAAAAAAAACAATAAATGTTCTGGGGGTTCCTGTATATGTCTGACTGCTCAGGGAAGGACTGGGCATGGCCCTGTGTACATCCTGCAAGAGCATGAGGATAAATTCTAGCATATGATAATGGCACGAGAGTAACACATGTAGATTCACATCACAAACTGCATCATCGGTACTAGAGTGCAGTAAATTTGCATGTCGTATATTCACATGTAATTTGCATCTCCCCACATGGGTGGCTTGTCCTGGTGGCACTGCTGAGAGCCTATAAATGTTTTATTTTCCACTAGGGGAGAATGGATAGACAGTGCCCACCAGGCTCAGGCAGGATGATCTCCACTGCTCCACTCCTCTGCCTCCTCACAGTCTAGATTCATGGTAAGAAAGAGAACAAGTTTGCTCTGGGTCTGAGCAAATCCACAGTGGCTGTGAATGGTTTCCCAGGGTGTGAATGCTTTCCCTTGTACTGTATCCTATTCACTACAAACTCACTTGCTATTTCTAGACTCCTCTGGGCCAGTCATGCTGACTCAGTCTCCAGAGTCCCTCTCAGTCCCTGTGGGAGGAAGAGTGTCTATCACCTGCGAAGCCAGTACCAGCCTTAGCACATGCCTGAACTGGTACCAGCAGAAACCTGGACACGCTCCCAAGCTTCTCATCTACTATGCCAGCAACCTCCTGTCCAGGGTTCCTGCCCAGTTCAGTGGCAAAGGGTCAGGCATGGATTTCACTTTCACAATCAGCAGCAATGAAGCTGCAGATTGCTGCTGTCAGCAGAGTAGCAGCTTCTCTTGCACAGTGATAAAACTCAGTACAAAAACCTCCCTGCCACCTCCAGCTCTGTTACTATTGGTGCTGTTTCATTTTCAAATAGGTTTTGCCAGATGCTTACATAAGCAGTTCCCAGTGTTTCCTGCAGCTTTTCTCTCTTGTAATCCATCCTATATTCCAGTATATCAGACATACAGATTCTCCCTTCAGTTTACATAACTCCTACACCTATTGCACCTTTTAGAGCTGCTATTCTTCAGAATACGATGTTTTGTCTGATAAATGAGTTTGTGTCTGTGGTCTCCGTCTCTCTTCGAGCCTCCATGAAATCTCATTTTGGGATCATTTCCAACCTCATAC
>NW_017729033.1:12303149-12304048 GCF_001723915.1 Gavialis gangeticus
GGAGGTATACTCCTCTTTGGAGACAGCACCCCCCTTACACCGGTTGTACACCACCTTTTTGGCAATCAGGCATTCCCAGACACCCTTGGTGAGCCAGGGGGGCTTTCGGGCACTCCTGCCCCACTTGCTTCTTGTTGGGTTGGTCACCCCTTGGGCCCTGACTATCGTCTCCTTAAGGAACGACCACTCATCTTGGGCACTGAGCTCCCCTGCTCTTGAGAACCCCAGTGCCTCTCCCACTAATGTCCTTAACTCGTTGAAATTGGCCCTCTTGAAGTCTAGGGCTACCGCCTTGCTGTAGGCCCTTGACACCCTGCACTGGATGGTGAATTCCAGCAAACAATAATCGGTATCAACCAGATGGTCAAGGACCCGGAGGCCCCTTACCAGGTCATCACCTGTGGCCAGGACCAGGTTCAACAGGGCATTTCCTCTGGTGGGACTGTGGACTTCCTGAATTAAGTGGAGGTCCTGTATCTCGGCCAGGAACCTCCTGGAAAGGTCCGACCTGGCTGACTGCTCCTCCCAGCAGATGCCCGGGTAATTTAAATCATCCATGACAATTACGTCCCTTGCCTTAAATGCCTCTGCAAGCTGGCCCAAAAATTCCTGGTCCAGGTCCTCCCCTTGGTTGGGGGGTCTGTAGTAGGTCCCCACCATTAGATCCCTCTCCCTACAGCTGCCTTGTATCTTGACCCAGAGCACTTCCGCTTGCCCCTCTGACCCCATTCTGCTGGCAGAGGATGTGTATTGCTGCTTGACATAAAGCACGACACCCCCGCCTTTCCTTCCTTCTCTATCTGGCCTGTAAACTCTATGGCCCCTAATGCTAAATGCCCAGTCGTGGGATGAATCCCACCACATTTCTGTAAGCCCTATTATGTCTGGGTCTGAACTGG
>NW_017729033.1:12309048-12323853 GCF_001723915.1 Gavialis gangeticus
CCCCCACCTTTCCTTCCTTCTCTATCCCGCCTGTAAAGCCTATAGCCCCTATTGCTAACTGCCCAGTCGTGGGATGAATCCCACCACGTTTCTGTAAGCCCTATTATGTCTGGGTCTGAACTGGCTATTCTGAGGGCGAGTTCCTCCTGTTTATTCCCCATACTACGAACATTGGTATATAGGCATTTAAGGCCTTGCCTAGCTGCGTGTGCCACCCCCAGATTTGGGAGACTGTCCAGACCCCTGTTTCTTACCTGGGCACTCCTTGCATTTGTCACCTGTCTTGCTCGGGTGGTGTCTCCTCATCTTCCTGTGGCCCTCCTCCCCCGGCGAGGCTAGTTTAAAGCTCGCTATATGAGATCAGCCAACCTGGAAGAGAAGACACGCTTGCCTTTAGGAGAGAGGTGAAGCCCATCCCAGCCCAGCAAATCCCCCGCCTGAAAGCATGGGTCATTAACTAAGAACCCAAGGCCTGCCTGACGGCACCAACTGTGTAAGCGCTGGTTGACCTTGCCAATGCAGGCCCCGTGTCGTCGTCTCCGCCTACTCACCGGAAGAAGAGAGAAGAATACCACTGGAAGAAGAGAGGAGTTATGCTAGTGCTGAAAGTTTTCAATCTATGATGAGATGAGGAAACCATATTCCTTGTTTGTAAAGGGCAAGAAGAGTTTGTGCTGCAAATTCCCAAAGACCCTGGTGGGAGCGAATTTTCAAATGCATATGAATTCTTCAGGTAATGGGCACAGGCTTGATTTTCAGGGATGGAGTTGGGCAGGTGGAGGGGGTGTCTGCCCTGGCAGGCAGAGCTGTGACTGTGGCTGCCTGGAAAGGTGCTCCATTCTGTCCCTGAATCCTCTCAGGAGTGCACAAACTCGGACTGGTTGGTCCTGGCACACACAAGCCTGCTGGACCATCTGGAGAGCATCTGGACACAGCATCTGAGACAGTTGTCCAGGAACTGTTGGGCTGGCCAAGTCATCCCATGTTGGTGGGAGGCAGGGATGATGTAGAAACTCTGGTGAGGGCTTATGAGTTTTTGGCACTGAATAAAGAAGGGAGAGGCATTAGCAATGGGAAGTGGGTGGGTGTCCGTCAGGGCTTTGCCTTGGTGAGTAGGTCTCGTAAGGCATGTAGCCAAGCAGTATGTTAGCTTTGAAGGGGACAAGCCTGAGGAAGGTAAGACAATTGAGGCTCAGCTAGTTTGGCATCCCACTGCATCTATTTGCCATTAGCACAGGGTCATTTCAGGGTGTATTTACCCTGAAATCAAAGGTGCGCTTGCAGGACTTGCAGACACGCCTGACCTACCTCTACCTTTCACAGCTCAGAAATGTGCAGGGCAGAAAGAGGGATTCCAGCCAGAACCAGCCTCTGATGCACCTATTCAGCTCCTTGCTGGCATAGTAAGTTTCTGCAACCTATGGCTACACTGCCCTTGGACCTGAGCTAGTTACACTCATGCTACCTTGGGTATGTCTAGACACGTTTCACACCACTAGCTGCAGTGGAGCGTCACCTGTTTGAAACCACCAAAGTTTGTATTTAAAAACTCCGCCCACATCCCCTTTACTTAGCATCAGGTCATTTACATATTCTGTCTCCTCTTTTGCATACCCACCCATGGGCAATGAGCCCTTACTCAGCTGTTGTACACATAAATGTTTGCATTGCTGCTCCATGCTCCACTGAGTAGCATTTCCAGCTTTGACACAAGCAAGATGATCTCAAAGATCCTCCTCTTCTGGCTCCTGGGTTTCTGCACTGAGGGTAAGAAAGAGCCCAGTGCAAACAATGATGATGAGAAATGGAAGATGCCCTAGCAGAGCAGCACTAGGTTATTTCTCTGTCTGATCATTTCCTATGTTCTCTGTGCTGGAATTTCAACTCAAAGCTTCCATCAATGTTAATATGATTCTCCAGCCATCCAATCCCTTATTTTTTTTTCTTTTTCTCTCCAGGGGCCCAGGGGCAGATTGTGGTGACTCAGTCTCCAGAGTCTGTTGCTGTATCTGTGGGAGAGACTGTCACTATTCAATGCACATCCAGCAGAAGCATCGGCACAGAAATGAGCTGGTACCAGCAGAAACCTAGACAAGCTCCCAAGCTCCTGATCAACAGTGGCAGCCGTTACACTGGCATCCCTGACCGGTTCAGACCCAGTGGGTCTGGCACTGACTTCACTCTCATGATCAGTGGGGTTGTAGCTGAGGATGCTGGAGATTATTACTGTCAGCAGGATTACACTACACCTCTCACAGTGATACAGCCCAGTACAAAAACCTCCCTGCTTTCTGAAGCATGCCATGTTGCAGACCCGGGTACACACAAGTGGAACAAGGGTTGAGGCCCAGCTCCACCTCCCCCATTAGCTAGGTTAGTAGCATATACATGGTTATTGTCAACAGTCTATGTGGCTGTAACATCTTCCAAAGGGATTTGCTCAGGTCACTTGTGCTCCATTTTATGCTGCCCATGAAAGGACATGGCTCCATATACATCCCCAAATATTTATTGGCAGGAAAATAATGAGTTGCACATCTTTAGAGGAGACAGTCTGCCCCCCTGTAAGCCCACTAGCCTGCCCCCAAGCCTACTTATCTTTCTTATCCAACTGCTGTTTCATTTAAATGAAGATGCACTTTTAAGGGCAGGAGCAGAGACAGGAACCAGGACTCTGGACATCATCCGTGTCATGGCAGTACCCATGTCACTGAGTTACAAAGCCTTTGGGTTCCTCTCTGTCTGGACTCATCTTATCTTATTGCCTTTCCTCTGCAGTTGACCACCATCAGCAGAAAGGGTGAAACACCCCTGGTCTGCTGAGCCCATGGTTGAACAAGGCCCTAGTAAGTAGGAGATGCAAGTTCAACCCCCCTCTGATCTCTGAAGGGGAGACTTCTGGGTCTCACTACTCCTTTGGAAGTGCCCTGACCACAGATACATTAAGCTAAAAGGTGGGAGGCTCCTCCTCTTTCAAATACTTGCTCATTCTGTGACAAATGGTTCAAGGACTTGCACAGTGTAGTAGGAACCCAATAGATCATAAATGGTGGATCCCTCCTGAGCACACTGCAATGAACAAAGTGCAGTGTGTGAGAGATATTTATCTACATGCAACTCCTCTTTTGCATATCCCCATCCCCACTTCATTGCCTTGTTTGTGGAGCAATCATAGATGTTCCAGTTTAATGCTGTATCTAAGCTCAGGATCTACCAGTTCAGAACCAGCAGGGTGATCTCACACTCTCAGCTCTTCTGTCTTCTTATTTTCTGGATTCAGGGTAAGAGCAAAAGGGAAAGTTTAGACAAAAACAATAACTGACTACCAAGATCTAGTTGTGGCCCATATCCTAAAGCTTCAGAGAAGCATTCATCAAGGGAAAAAATATTCTTTACTTCCCCCTGCTGGCAACCAGGAAAAACCCTGCACACTGGATGATCAGAAATCTTCCATGCTATAAAGAGTAACCCCTGCACCCCGAGTGGGATTCCCTGTTTGAGTACAGCCTTCCTTCCCGGGACATCTTCAGTTCACTCTGAAAGTGATTCCTTGACCCAAACGTTTGGCTTAGGAGACCATCCAAGGGACTCACTCCTCCTGCGATTTGAAGTCTTCTTCTCAGCTCCAATCCACATTTATCCCTGGCCAGCTCTTAGTCATGTGACCTTGTGCCTATGTGATGGAATGGCCTAAAAAACCTTTTCTCCTTTCCTAATGCTCACCCCATGACTGTACTTGGCAAGGGGATCATATCCCTTCCCCTCCTGCTTTGTTAAATTAAACAAACCAAAATCTTCTTTCACAAGACAAGTGCTCTGTTTCCTTAATCATTGCAGTGACTTTTCTTTGAACCAATCCTAATTTAATTTCTATTTAATAGGCCTCCTGGTCTCTACTAAATATACCCTGCTTCAGGCACCCAATGATTACTATCCTTTTTCATAGCTATGTCTCAACAAGGGTTTGTGGACATCCTAGAGTCATCCAGTACATCCAAGCCTCTCTCATCCTCAGCTGTCTCAGGTACTTCTGCTGCATATCTTAGCTTCAGTCCTTCTTACTGGTACCCAGTCATATGATTTTGCCCCTCATACTGTTAAACTTCATGTTGTTGCTAATGCTCCTTTTGCTAAAATGATCTCATTCTTCCTGCAGAATAATCCAGCCCCTGCCCAGCAGGGCAACACCCCGCAGCTTAAGTCACATGCATAAATGTCATGAGGACATATCCAGTTCCAGTACCAAAGACTGCTCAAAATGCTAAACTAGTGGTGTCAACCTTTGACGGGCCAGATGAGGCCAGTAAGCCATGTCATTGGGGCCACAGCCACTGGGGAGAAAACATGGGGTACCTCCACATCCTTCCCCTTCTAGGACTTATGCTCAGATAACCACATCTGAGTGTGGCCAGAGCATGGCCTTCTGTGCACTTAGTTGATGTGCACTGGTTTACTACTCCACAGTGTAAAGATGGGGCCAACACAGCCAGGTACATGGCTAGAAAAGTGAAAGGGACACTCACAGGGAAATCGAGTTCTGCCTTTTCTAACTCTCATCAGCTTAGATGAGAGAGGCAGATCTCACTCAAGAAAAATAATAACTTGAATGACAAAGCAGTAGAACAACAAGTATCAGCAACTTCTCTGGTATTTTAAACCTTGCTTTAATTTTTTTAGTATCCTCTTAATCTGGACCTACTCCCACAAGCCATGCTCACTGCTTTTTACATTGGAAATTTTCTACATAACTTGTGAAAAAATATAACCGTATCCTGTTATTAACAGCAGAAGGCACCGTGTGGTTATGGATGCTGTTAGACAGCTAAAAAGGTAGTTTGTTGTGTTAGTGTGAAATCAGGCAGAAAGCCGAGAGGGAAAAAAAAATGTTAAACCTGCCTAAAATAGAGATGCATAAACTCTTGGAAGCATGAGCTCACTCTTGCAGTGGCTGTGAAAGGCCATGCACAGAGCACTCTATCATACAGAAACAGTGATTTGAACACAAAAGACGGGATCAGGGTTTGAGGCAAATGGGACAGTTCAGGCAGAAGCAAACAAGTAATAAGCCCATAGGCCAAGCTGTTACAAAAGCTTATCCAGGCAATGGGATACTGATCCATAGTCCCTGCGTAGACCATATGTAACACAATCCCATCTATGGATGATTTCTTGTTCCACAATTTTGCATTCAAGTTTCGTTTATCAAGTTCTGTTGTTTGAGTAGATGATTGGAAGTCAGCAATGAAATGTCCAGGCAGGTAGCAAGGAGAGACTAAGAGGTAGCTTGATTTGAGAGCATAAGCACCTTCCAAGGAGAATATACTGAATATTTGCAGAGAAAATGTACCACAAGACCTAATGGCTAGAAGCTGAGGCCAGACAAAGTCAAATTGGAATCAAGACACAAACTTTGAAGGAGGAGGATTAAACAAGAGGACAAACCATCAAGGGAAGTTATGGAGTCTCCCTCTTTTGATGTCTTCAGAGCAAGTCCAGTTACCATTAGAGTGCTCCATGTCAATGCTAATTCTCCTTTCAGGTAACTAAGTATTTGGTTTGGTGCAGACCTAGCAGAGATGATCTGCAACCTGAGACACGAGGAGGGGTGGTTGCATTGATGTGCTGCTTTGCAAAGGGACCACCTAGTGTCCCCACTTGGTCCTGGACAACTAAAAAGACCTCATCTGGCTCTAAGGAGGAGAGCTCTCCAAGACAGTGCTTTTTACCCCTTCCTCCCTCCACATCCTCACAGCACCCTGGGCCCTGGGTTTTCCTCACTGGCAACAGTACTAATGTGTAAACTGTGTCCTCCAATGAAATTACATGCTTCAATCATTCAATCTGTAACATGAAGGTGTCTGTACCAGGGTACCACATTAGCAAATGTGACGTTCAATGCCCATCTCAAAGCACAGGAGTATTAAACTGCTGGAGAGAGCAAATCTTCTGACCTGTTCTTGTTGACGGGTACGGCTGTCACCTATAATAGTTTCCTGTTCATGTCCTGCATCTGTTTCCTCTTGATAACACAGGCATGAAGAAGACTGAAACCTCCAGGACAATTTAGCCTAGCCTGGTATTTGCATATCTTTCCATACGTGATGGTTACAAATGGCTTCTGAGTAGTTATAAACTTCTGCTGCACTTTTATCATACCTGGAAGTACAACACGTCAAGAAGCACCATGATGTTACAGGTGTATTTCATCTGGCTCCTCTTCTCCATGGTGGAAGGTAGGTTATGCAGGCATCTTATGAACTGAACTCGAAGGCAGTTCTCTAAAAAAAATCAGATTCAGTTTCAGGTTTTCCTCTCTCCCCTTCCTAGAATCCACTGGGGACATCGTTATAACACAGACACCAGCTTCTGTGACAGTGCTTCCAGGAGAGATGGTCACCATTCAGTGCAAGGCCTCCAGCTCCATGAGTGATGATATGGCTTTGCTGCTGTTCAAATCTGGACAAACTCCCAAGCTCCTCATTGCTGATGGAAACAGCCGTTTCACTGGGGTCCCCGACCAGTTCAGTGGCAGCTATAGTGGCACAGACTTCACCTTCACCATCCGCGGGGTGCAGGTGGAAGATGCTGGCGACTACTACTGTGGGCAGGACAACAGCCGCCCTCCCACAGTGATACACTGCAGTACAAAAACCTCCTCAGTGCCACAGCATCTGCTGTGTGAAGCAGAAGGAAGCAGGGGAGGCTGCTTCTGACACAGCTGATCTGGAAAATAATGAATGTTTTAGAGAAACATTCTTTATTGGGGTTATTATTATTCTTTATTGTTTTAGAGAAACATTATTGGGGTCATTTGACCCCAGTGCTCTTCCTGCCATGGCAGGGGGTCGGACTAGATGATCTGCTCAGGTCCCTTCCGACCCTAGAAACTATGAAACAAATTTCTCACACCCTCATCACTCCATTCACTGATTTCAAACATTGTTTTGACAAAATTCCTTTCCAGTGGGCGAATTGCCAGGGACAGATATTCTCTCAAGGCAGTGCCCGAGATACACATGGTACATAGTCATTGCCACAGCCCCACAATGTTCAGCACTCTGCCTCCCTGGGGTTTGCTTTAACACCCAGGCTATTCTCTAACAGGGGGCATATCTACATGTGCTGTTTAATGTGCATTAGCTCATTAGCTTATTTTAGCATTAAGGCACCACTTTGAAAAAGTGCACTTTTGCTAAGGCACATTAAAATAAGCTAATTAGCATTAAGCATCACTGAAAAACACTGTTCTTTAGTTAATGCATATTAAGACCGGCCAATGAGCCTTTTCCTAGTACCTCACAATGGAAGTACTAGATTCAATGCTCATTAACTACAGCATGTTAATGCACATGTACATGCACCCCCCTGACTGCTGTGCTTCATGCTGAGTTCAACCTTTCTTGGATGCTGTAGCAGTGCAGCAGGTAGGTCTTGTGGACAGCAACCTCTAAGGACTTAGGAAGGACTAAGTTGCCACTCTGCCTCCTTTTTACCCTGTTAAAAGAGCTAAGCTTTAGCTTCTGAATAGATGCAGACATGCCATGGTCCTCTGCATGTATTATTTTCATAGCAAATATGACCATGGTACCCCTGTGTCCATTCATAAGTCAAAGCTTAGCTACCTAAAAGATACTCATGACTTAAAAGCAGGTGCTGATTGCCTCAATGCACCTCATTGCTCTGCAGCCACTACCTCAGCCTCCTCTGAACTGACTTCTGGGGAAGGAGACCCGGCTCTAGGGGAAACTTGAGGGGTGTGGTGCAGACACTCAGCTGATTCCCTCTCGTTCCTCAGAATATCCCTTGCTAGGGCACTCAGATCCAGCTCCAGCTCTTCCTCTGGCACTGGAAGGCTCTGCATGGGAAGTGAAATGGGGATGGAGGAGACTATCATGCTGGTGCTGGTGCTGCTGCTTGTTGTCATCATGGTGGTGGTGGGGGGCGCATTTTGGCTGGTGCTCTTGGAGGGGATGGAGTCTCAGGCATAGGCCATGGCAATGGTACTGCTCCCCTCTCCTTGCTGTGTCTGGAAGCCTCATCCCTGTTAGGTGTAGGAAAGAGGCTGCATCTCAGGTTTTTTTGGGGGGGCGTGGGACTTACACCTCTCCCTCTACGCACTCTTCCACCCCTCCCTGAAGCCTGGCCAGCTGCCTTCACCCCACACATTATGGTATGTTCCACAGTGTCTTGTTTTTATAAAGATATATAATATATCTCCCTTCCTATATAAATTCTATAAGATATGTATATGCCGCAAGGTATAAATGTATAGAAATAAAATATAAATGCATCTCCCCTTCTATATAAATTCTATAGTGTAATATCCAATATAATTATAACATTGAAAGGAATAAATCAATAAATATAATAATAAAATAAAAGGGTCTAGAAGAAAGCAAAAAATATTGTGGAATCCCACTTGCTAGGCTAGCAAGTAGGAAATCATTCAAATCAATGATAGTAGTAGCCTTGGTTGTCTAACGCTCCTGAGCTGCTGGAAGATAGCTCAGTACCTGTCAGACCCCAAGGAACAAAGCAGGGCAGTTCAAACATTGCTTCCTTTTATACTGTTTTTCCATCCCTCCCCCAGAGCACTGGGATTGGAAGGGACCTCAGGGAAGGATGACAGTCACTGGCCAGCTACACAGTCAACATGAGAGGGGTCCTTCTCCACTCCCTCTCCTTGCTTTCTGTTTCCCTGAAGGCAAGCCCAGCTTCTGCCCTGCTTTCATTTCAAGACTGTTTTGAACCCTTTTGTTTTGTTTTGATTTTGTTATTTTGAGCTCAAAATGAGTTGAAACTGTGTCAAAACAAAACAGCCAGTGAAATTCCTCACAGCCCTACCCAGTATCTCTTGAGCATATATTGACAACATTTCATAGAAACAGGATGTTGGCTGATGTGATTCCCCTACTTTACCTGTGGCAGGTCTATGTTGTGTCAGAGTTGTCTTATGTAGAGCTTAGACTATGGCTTATCTAGGATGGTTCAGCTACGGATGATCCTGCCCCAGGAGCAGGGTTGGATTAGATGACTCCGGAGGTCCCTTCCAGCTCTGCTTCTCTATGATATTTTAAGTCAAAGTAATGCTCAAATCATGAAGGGAATAAAGCTGATAAGATGGAGTGGTTGGGAAAATAATGAGAGATGTAGCAAGGTGAGGCTGAGGGTCCGTGAGCAGGCTGGGATGGTGATGCTGAGTCAGACCAGATTCAAACAGAGAATCTGCAGCTTCAGTCCAGACAAGGAGCAGGCAAGTTGAGGTGGGGTGGAGAAGAGCAGGATGAAACACACTTCATTTTCATTGACTCAAAGTAGATCACCAGTGACTGGACTCTAGGAAATAGAGAGCATGGATATCAAACTGCTGCTAAGAGACAGATGAATGAGGGTTAATGCATATGAGATCCACAGACTTCTCTGATCTGTGTGTGCCTCTCTCCCAGCCAGGAAGTGGTATTTGCATTCATAACTCAAACTCTCTGTACCCATCAGCTGCACTGGGTCAAACTTAATGCTTGTTTGCACAGGGCTACTGCTTTGCATAGGGCCGTCCCAGTGACTGCACCCTGCTCTGGGGAGAAGCTATAAAGGGGCCGGTTTAACGCCTGGTGTCTCTCAGCTCTGTGTCAGTCGGTGCAGAAGCAGCAAGATGCTGTGGCAGATTCAGCTTTGGCTCCTTGTGCTCTGGGCTCAAGGTAAGAAGAACAGCAGAGGAGAGATTGGTGCATAATAGCAATGGGTAGAAAAAATGTGGTGATGCTTTTGGCATTATGTAGAAGGATGTCCCTCCCCTACCTCCCCCTACCGCCTCCCTGTACATAATAGTTCTTAATAATTCCTTCCAGAATTTCAGGAGCCCAAGGACATGGAAAGTTTTATTAAAAAAAAAAAAAAGTGTGGGGGGGAGAGGGTTGCTTCCCTTTGCTAGCCATCACTGTATTTGATTTATATCATGTTCTTCATCTGCGTTATTTTCCCCCTGCAGGATCCAGTGGGGACATCTTTGTGACTCAGAGTCCAGAATCCCTAACAGTGTCTCCAGGAGACACAGTCACCATCAAGTGCAAAACCAGTTCTAGCGTTGGCAGGGACATGAACTTCTACCAGCAGAAACCAGGACAACCCCCAATGCTTCTTCTCCATGACACAAACAAAGGCCCTTCTGGGATCCTAGATCAGTTCAGTGGCAGTGGGTCTGGCATTGACTTCACTTTTACCATCAGCCGGATGCAAGTTGGAGATTCTGGAGATTATTACTGTCAGCAGCATCAGAGCTCCCCGCTCACAGTGCTACAGCCCCGTACAAAAACCTCCCTGCTCTGCTCAGTCCTGCTGCTCCCGGCACCAGCTGCTTCCTGCACGGTCACAGGCCAGTGGCTCTGCTGACCTGGTGCAGCAGGGCCAGGTGATGATCACATTTATACACTGCACTCACACTCAGTCAGAAATCTCCATGGTGATTTCATTGATGGCACAGACAGTGATTCTTTACATGGCATTCAGCTGTCTCCCTTGTGCTTGTGAGAGTCCTTTTGCTTCAAATGAACACTGAAATCTATCTATCTATCTATCCATCTATCTATCTATCTATCATTATGAATTCACATAACATGTTGCAAATTAGAACCTGGGACCAGTGGTTGGGGGATTATCCTTTCTCTTTGGAAACCCAACCTCAAGTCCTTCGTCTCCCATTGACATTGACCTTGACTTGCCTTGATGTCACTTTCAACCACATAAGCTCATTTTTGGCACTTCTGCCCACTTGGGCTTTTCCTTGCCCAGAGGTTGCTCTTACCCTGTGCTTCCCCATGGGGCATGCTCAGAAAGCCGCATGATGAAAGCTTTGGCTCTGGTGAAGGGTTTAGACCAAAGGCAGATCCAGGATTTCCTAATGAGGGGTGCAGGAGCATCCACCTGCATTGCTCCCAGCCACCTCAATTCCTAGCAGTGTGAGCAGACTTTATTTAAGTCCCTAAAGCAAGGGTCACCACTCCCTTCTCCCTCCTGCTCAGAGGCAGCCCCCTCCCCACATCCCTGATGCTTTCTCCAGTGCTCTGTGGTAGGGAAGTTCAGGAGTGGGCCAGGCTGAGCAGTGGCTGGCTCAACTGGTGAAGGGACCATTTGGAGGGAGAGTAGTTCCCCCAACCCAGCTGAGTACTGGAGCAGGCATAGGGGAGGGGGACTCCCATACATCTTTGATGCCATTGTCCTGTCCTCAGCTGAGCCCAGCTCCTGACAGTGGGCGGGAAGGGCTGTGGTGTTTCCTCACTGTGGGATCATCCAGGAAGGTAGGGCAGGGGAAGAGGGCAGGATCAGAGATGGAGTCTGCAGCAAAATGTCACTCAGTTCCCTTTTTTTTTTCCCGGGGCAAACTTGTCCTCATAAGAAAAATGACATCCATCACAAGGCAGGCACTTAAGCAAACAACCATACAATCAACAAAGTAGGTAACTCACAGCTATGGTCCTTTCTAGGATCTGGAGAGTGGATACTGCAGCCTGATGCTACCTCCTCCACACCACCCTCTTCCCTCTCTCCCCCAGATCCCCTCCCTTGGAGTTTTTAACCTGCTCTGGGATGGGGAATCATCCCTGTCAGCTGGCCCCTGTCTCCCTGAGCTGGGAGGTGATTGCTCATTAACCCCCTGTGACTTGGCTCCCACTCAGAGCTAGGCACCTGGTTAGAGGGCTGTGCCTTTGAGCAGGAAGAGGAAGAGAGGGAGAATGATCACCTGCTTTAAGGAGTTTAAAAGTTCCCAGATGCTCCCAGGGTTCACTACAATCCAAAGGGTGGAGAAGGCATGCCACTGCACCCCTTCTGAATCCACTCCATGTTTACACCAAGGGTGTCAAACTTACCTGGCCATGTGAACTGGGTGAATGTCACTGGTCCAGGCATGCCTGGGGTTCAGTCCACAAGGCAGCATGCAGCATGTACCCCAGGCCCCTGCACTGTGTGCATCAATGTCTCCAGCCACTGCTGGATCATGACCCCAAGCAAGTAGCAAGCTTGGATCCCTGCAGTCCTCTGGCTGGGCCATGTTCAGGTGACAGGTGATCCCAGCCTCTGGAGTGCACTGAAGCCTTGAAGAAGTGTTGAGTGATCTGGAGGCTGGGAGCACTGGCGACATGTTCAATGAAAGGCATGATGGGAACCAGCCACAAAGTTGTTATGAACATTCTGTGAAGTAATACCGCTCCTTATTCCTCGGTTTATCACGCCATCAACTATTTGAACGTGTGGCCAGAGCAGAACTTAAGATGTAGTTAAGCAGTTAATTGCATTGTCACTGTAACCCCAGTCACAGGCTTCAGTGTGAGGGGCTAGAACAGGCAGCCCAGCCTGGGATCTTTGCTTGGGGGGGCCCAAGCCTTCCTGGGACTCTGACTGGCAGCCTCACCCCAGCGGCGGAGTCCACCTGGCCCCTGGCCATACCTCCTGCCTGGTGCTGGGGAGCGCACCCTGCCCATCTGGCTCCAGCTATGGCAGCAGACTCCAGGCCAGGCAGCAGTTCCCCAGAGGGTCTGCTCTAGCAGCCTCTCTGATCCCGTGCTCTCCACAGTCATTCTGCTCCCAGACTCTGGGTTCTGGATTTTCCCTTGGGTTTGGTACTTCAACCTCTGACACCTGAACTTTGACTTGGCTTGTGATACAGATCCTACCCCTGGTTCTTGTTACTTGGTATATGTTTTGTGATCCATGCTTGGCCTGTGTTTTGGACACTAGCAGGTGGCAATGGGCCAGGGCTTGCCAGGCACTGAGCTGTGCATGTATGTACAAGGGCAGGGAGTGCTATGGGATCACTCTGCTTCCCAGACACAGGGGGATGCTCAGGTTTCCTTTTCCTGACACAGCCTCCAACCTCCAACACACCAGGCCTCCTCTCTCCTCACCCTTGTCTGGTCCCCTTGGGCACCTGTCCTGAGCTCAGGGGCAAATAACAGTCTCTGGGGCTTGAGCATTACCTGCACAAAGGGACAGAGAAAAAGCTGTAACTGGTCTCTGGGCTCCTATATACGACTGTGCGGAGAAGGGCTGCTTAGACCTTATGAAAATCCTGCAAGAACATGAGGATTATTTCTATCATACAAACACAGCATGAGAGTAACACATAGGCATTCGCATGCCAAACTGCATCACCAGTACTGGGGTGCAGTAAATTTACACGAAGTAAATTTGCATGCAATGTGCATCTCCCCACTTCGCTGGCTTGGTCTCTTGGTTCTGCTGAGAACCTATAAATGTTTTGTTGTCCACTAATGGGTAACGGAGAGACGACTCCCACCAGGCTCAAGCAGGATGTCCTCCCCTGCTACAGTCCTCTTCCTCCTCATGGTCTGGATTCATGGTAAGCAAGAAAACAAAGATTGTGAAACCCTCGGCCAATGGTTATTTAAGGGTCTGCACTGGAGCTGAGCAAGTTCACAGTTGGAAATACAGACTGTTTCTCAGGGTGTGAATGCTTCCATTATTATTGTATCCTGTTCACTACAAACTCATTTACTATTTCTAGACTCCTCTGGGCTAGTTGTGCTGACTCAGTCACCAGAGTCCCTCTCGGTCCCTATGGGAGGAAGAGTGTCTATCACCTGCAAAGCCAGTGCCAGCATTAGCACTTGCCTGAACTGGTACCAGCAGAAACCTGGACAAGTTCCCAAGCTCCCAGTCTACTACACCAACAGCCTCCCATCTGGGGTCCCTGCCCAGTTCAGTGGCAGTGGGTCAGGCATGCATTTCACCTTCACAATCCACAGTGTTGAAGCCGATGATGCTGCAGATTACTACTGTCAGCAGTGTAACCAACGGCCTCCCACAGTGACACAGCCCAGCACAAAAACCTCCCTGCTGCCTTCAGCTCTGTTACTATTGGTGCTGCTTGCAGCTGTTTCATGTTCAGATCTGTTTTGCCCAACAGGAAACATCTGAACTCTTGCTGTTAAAGCAGAATTCACAGAGGATGGTTCAGCTGAGCAATGAAAGCACTTACACACATCCAGGGAGTCTGCTCCAACATGCTGGAAATCCACCACATCAGAGCAGACCCTGAGATGCTCAAATAAACAGAGTCTCAAAGTCCCATACAGCTTCTCCCTGCTTTATCCCTCCCTGTGTGCTGGTGCATCAGGCACACTGATTGCCCTTTTGGTTTCATAATTTCATAGTTTGAAGGGTCGAAAGGGACCTGAGCAGATTATCAAGTCCAACCCCCTGCCATGGCAGGAAAGAGTACTGGGGTCAAATGACTCCAGCAAGGTATTCATCTAGCCTTCTCTTAAAGACCCCCAGGGTAGGAGCCAGCACCACTTCTCTTGGAAGTTGGTTCCAGACCCTAGCCTCCCTGACCGTGAAGTCGCGCCTCCTGATATATATCCTAAATCTACCTTTTGCCATCTTGTGACCGTTATTCCTGGTCACTCCTGATAGTGCCTCCTGATAGAACAGGGACTTCCCTAGTGCCTGCTGGTCCTCCCTGACTAGTTTGTAACAGGCCACAAGATCACCCTTCAGCCTTTTCTTTTGGAGGCCGAACAGGTTCAGGTCCCATAGCATCTCCTTGTGGGGCCTGCCCTGCTGCCTCCTGATCATGCGAGTGGCCCTCCTCCAGACCCTCTCCATGTTGTCCACATCCCTCTTGAAGTGCGGTGCCCAGAACTGGATGCAGTACTCCAGCTGCGGCCTGACCAGTGCCGCATAGAGGGGGAGGATCATCGCCTTGGACCTGCTTGAGATGCATCTGTGGACGCATGAAAATGTGCTGTTGGCCTTCCTGACTGCATCCCCACACTGCTGGCCCATGTT
>NW_017729033.1:12323864-12325865 GCF_001723915.1 Gavialis gangeticus
GAATTCTGTATATCAAAGTCTTCATGTACTACAGAAACAACACACTGCCTTTTGCACATCTTTACCACATTTGACTGCAATTAAAAAAGGAAAGGCTTGTGTAAAACCCATGATTTGGATTCAAACCTTCTGAACTGAATGAGATTTTTTTCTAATTACTTTCAGAGGGCTTGGATAATGCTATACATGAGACATTGAAGAATGGGTTGGAAAGAAAGAAACACTCCTGGCTGAACATTACCGGCAGTTTATTGCTTTATCCAGATGTTGTCATAACCATGTAAATACAAGCTCCTAAACTCCTTATTTAATATGACAGCTCCCAGGGATCTGCTTCAGGGCTTCCCATGCCTTCACCCACGCATGGCCTGGAAGCCAGTGTACACTCACACCGACAAATCAAAGGGTGGGAATATAGATAGTGCTGGGGAACCTTTCCTGTAACCAGAGGAATACATTTTTACTTAATTGAGGCAAAGGTGGACAGGGCAAAAGCTAAAGTAGCCATGTAAACCAGCCATAGTGTGAGTTAGATGTGAACCAGAACACATTTGGGGGTTGTAGGGGAATGGCAATAAAAGTTATAAATTGCATTATATGATAATCACTATGTGTCACTCTTTCCCTGAAGGCTGAAGGGAAGTCTCCTGTGGGTAGTTAAGTTTCTCCCTTTTAGTCAGAGGTGGACAACATCGAAAACCCCATAGAAATCCATCAAAAAAAAATCAATGTTCTTAACTTCAGGTAACACTGAAGTTTTTGTGCCGTCTTATTTATCAAAAGGAGCAGATTCTGTGCAACAGGTATAAAGAAAAGAACCAGCTTTGTGCTACATTTTCCCGAAGAAACTTATTTAAAAACAGTTTTCCAGCCTTTAGGAAACTCCATGTCAAGAACCTTCTTCCATTCTACGGGTTACAGAACAGATCCCAACATGAGATCCTGGATAAGAGCAGGAAGGAAGACAGAAACTTTCTCCTATAGCTCCCCTACCTCAGGGAGCTCACCACAGCAATAATATTTCAGAAGTCGACATCTGGTATACATGATATGAACTCTGAATCAGAAATCTGGATATGCCCAAAACTTCTTATCAACAGGGAGATTTCAAGCACAATAGTGAGACTAAGTACATTACCTTTAAACTAGCATCCGGCATTGGAAATGACCAGGGATCAATGCTTCCAGTCAAACCTAACACCTACCCATCTTCAACCCATTTACAGTTGGTAAATGCCATTAAAAAACAACGTGCAAAGCAAAGCCCGCATGCTTCTGTGAGCTTGGCTGGCATCTCCCACTATGGAGCCCTGATCCCAACTGGACCAGCTGGGCATGACCACAAAACAGACAGGCAGTAATAGGAGCACCACAGCTCACTCCAGTGCAAAGTGAGGAGTTAGGGAGCAGCTGGTAGCCCTAACAGGTTGCACTTCTCCTCTGATACCCCGGCCATCTGGCCCCTGCATGTTTAGATCAGAGGCGGGCTCTCATATCCAACCTCAGTTTGCATACTTCACGCTCACGTGACATCCCCTGCACTGCTTAGAGCTGGTTTAAAGGCTCCCGCATCTCTCGTTACACCCTGCTGATCAGCTTTGGGCCAGTCACATGTACCAAGATGATCTCACAGGCTCCACTCCTCTGGCTGTTACTGCTCTGGATCCGTGGTAAGGAGCACACCAAGAGGGAACTGGCTTCATTGCCAGTAAAGGTCTCTTGCAAAAAGAAGCTAAAGGTCTAGAGCCTCTGCCTGACAAATCCTTACTATTCTCCACTAACCTCAAGCTGCCTGTTCCTCCTCTAAAGAGAAAAAGACCCACTCTTTCAGGTATTTGGGCCTGATGTCAAGCCCACAGAGGTGGATGGGAGTCCACTGACTGCAGTGGATTTTCAGGAAGTCCCTGAATGAACACATGGCTGCCTTAAGCTGAAAATGTCAGCCCAGAGGGCTTTTTATAAAAGGGTACAGAACAATGCATCCGTGTAACTATATTCTGT
>NW_017729033.1:12330865-12337331 GCF_001723915.1 Gavialis gangeticus
TCCACTGACTGCAGTGGATTTTCAGGAAGTCCCTGAATGAACACATGGCTGCCTTAAGCTGAAAATGTCAGCCCAGAGGGCTTTTTATAAAAGGGTACAGAACAATGCATCCGTGTAACTATATTCTGTTTTTCCCTTCAGGTTCAAGTGGAGACCGTGTGATGACCCAGACTCCAGAGTCCCTGACAGTATCCCTGGGAGACACCGTCACCATCAAGTGCAAATGCAGCTCCAGCCTCACATCCTCAGGAAAGGAGTTCATAGGCTGGTACCACGAGAAACCTGGACAAGCTCCTAAACTCATCATCACTTTTGCTTCCACGCAGCAACCGGGAGTCCCAGCCCGATTCAGCGGCAGTGGGTCTGGAACGGATTTCACTCTCGCCATCAGCAGGGTAGAAGCTGAAGATGCCGGAGATTATTACTGTCAGCAGAATTACGGTACCCCTCTCACAGTGCTACAAACCAGTACATAAACCTCCCGGTGCTCTTCAGACCAGCACGGCAGGTGCTTCCTTAACAGTCACCTTCACAGTACATGTGCTACACAAAGAGGCATATATCCTTCCTTGTTGAAATGACTGTAGAAAGACAGCTGAAGTCTACTGTGGATACTAAGTGGCATAAAACCAATAACCAGGAGTCAGGACATGTACTCATTTACTTTCAACTCAGATAAATAGCACTGCAGCATAAGATGAGGCAGCTCTGTTGAGCAGTTATCTTAAAACTGGTTTGTGGTCCTTTCTGAGCTCATTTTTTGGATCAGACATGTACTTTGCATATATTAAAGCAACTAGCACCCTTTGATGCTGTAACGAGTTACTATTAACACCGTGTGCTGCTCAGTACTGTGTTGATCAGCATCTGGTTGTTCACATGCATCACAATGATCCCAAAGGCTCAGCTCCTCTGACTGGTAGTACTCGGTATCAAGTGTAAAAGACTTATGAAAATAGCACTGGTGTGATGACAAGCTGTATTTTAGGGGTTTAGGAATTTTAATCCTATATTTCTTATATAAAGTTTTTAAAGATTGTTTTAGATTCAAAAATAGTTAGCTATTAATCTATAAAACTTCACACTTTCTTCAGAGTATTCTGCATATCCTTGTGTTATTTCAAAAGCAGTTAGGTCCCGACAGTAAGTCCAGCATAAGGAACAGGAGTCTTTCACTGGCCTTCAAAGGCTTTGCATTAGGCTCTAAAGGTGACTAACTGAAAAAGGGGAGAGGATGAAGGGTATAATTCAAGGATAGGAACTACATAAAGAGCCATTTGGTGATGTTTATAAAAGATAAATTCCCTGGCCTTTACTTCTCTCACACACATGCACACTCCCGTGCACTATTAACGTGTTGACCCATTCAGACTCAAATGGAAAGACTACCTGGCCTCAGACACCAGAATCCATGCTGGTGTCTCCAGGAGACAGAGTCATAATTCAATGCAAAGACAACTCAAACCTTACATTTTCAGTCAGGGATCTCAGTCTGTAACCAACAGAAACCTAGACCAACTCATCACCTATAGTGCCACCATCCAACAACATGCGGTACCAGCGTGGTTCAACAGCACTGGCTCTGGGGCTGCCTCCATGCTCACAATCAGCAGGATTGAAGCAGGACCTGCTGGATATTATTTCTGCCACCAGCCCTGTCTCACACCCTACAGACTGGCACGAAATCCTGCTTGTGCTGTTCAGGTCAGTATGATTGTTGTGTTCTGAGCAGACTTCTGAGTGGTGGCAAAGCCCATTGTGTGCCCCCTCCACTGCCTTCATCTTCAGCTTTGTCTTCATTTCAATAGGAAAGTCAAATCAAGTGACATGATATTGGCCATAACTGCAGCAAGGGTCTCATAAGAGGGGAAATAAGTGCAGGTGTAGAGTGAGTTGACACTGATTGTTTTAATTAAACATATTATCAAACCTCATTTAAATCCAGTCATTAACCAAGGGCATGTCTGAAGACACTGTAGTTAGTCCCAGGTAAGCTTACAGATAGACTTTCACATACAAACAGCTGATAGCATGAATTTCTGTTTTACAGTCAAGAGATGGCAGCCCATAACTTACACATTGGACCCTTGGTCATTCTAGAAAGTGCATGCAACAACCACCAAAACCACATACTCACAGGGCAGGAAGGGACCACAGGAGGTCCCCTGCTCAGGACAGGAGCATCCATATCTAAACCCGATCATTCAAGTGTCTAATTTGCTCTTTAAAACTTCTGAGGATGGAGAGGCCCTATCACCTCTAGATAGCCTCTTCCAACACTTACCTGCCCTTAAAGTGATAAAGTTCTTCCCAAGATCCAAATTCAATTTCCCTTGTTGCATTTTAGAGAACCACTGGGCCCATATTTGAAACAGTGCAAAAGAATGGAAATAAGTTGGTGTTAGGGAAAATAGTCTCTCTCTAGGATACAAGTGACAAACACTGGGCTGATTTAGCATTCACTTCAACCAGTGTTAGCCCATGGTGTAAAACTGGTCCAATTCAGATGCCCAGTGACCTCAACAGAAATGGCTGAAGTCTTGCCATTCAGAAATTAGTTCTTCTTGTTTCAGAGCAGTGAGATGAGAGGATTGACATGCTCCCAACTGACTATTTTTTCCTTCTGTACTAAGTAATAGGTGCAGGCTGGTATTTTGTCCCCATGCTGCCTTGGACAGCACTGCACAGCTCAGATGCTTCAAGGCAAGCTCACTGGCTCTGCTCATCTGGCTGTTTGTGCTTTGAATCCAGGGTAAAATTAAACCGAGGGAGAACTAGATGCAGTGAAAGGGAAGGCAGCTATTTTAAAAAAAAAAACCAACAACATCTCCCACAAGGAGATAAAGCAGGAAATTAGACCACTTGGAGACTCCGCACTTTTCCCTATAACCCAATGGCTCTCAGCGACCCTGCTATGAGCACTGAGAGGTTCCAGTCTAGTTCCACTGGCATAAATCTGGGGTAACCAAGAGCAGAAACTGGCCATTTGCCTCGACTAAAAAACCTGTTTCTGGTGGCAAAATGACCCCACACAGACATGCATGCCCCTTGTCACACCACAAATACCCAAAACCTGTAGCCATGACATAATGGCACAAATTTCTACCACCTGTTTTGCTGTATGACAGGAGAGTGCAGGCAGCCCAGAGCTGTCCATATTATCCAGCTGGCCCAGGCAGGCACTCCCAGGGCTTCACTGCCCCATGCTGAGTGCACTGAGAATTTCCACTCCCAAGTACTGCAGGATCAGGCCCCTTAAAGCCCTGGGAGTGCCTGCCCGGGTTCCCCGATTTCCAGAGCTCTGCCTTGGGGATTCCCAAGTAGGGGAATCTCCTGGTCTATATTGCTCTGCTCAGCCCCAAGTCACAGTACATCTGTGCCAACAAGGAGACCTGAGGTTTACCTGCTTGCAGAGGCACAAACAGAGAGTCCAGCAGGGGGCTCATCTCTGCAAACAGAGAAAGCCCATGTTTCCCCACTCACATAGGTGCAGCCAGGCATTCAGACTGAGGTCACATCTCTGCAAGCAGGGAACCCCATTTCCCCAGGCATAATGAAGATTATACCAAGTGTTTTTCTGTCATTTGTTCAGATATTAAGCTATATGTTATTGCTAAAAGCCTAATTAAAGTTTAAGATGTAGTAAGGCCTTGTATGAAGTAAGGCCTAGTAAATTTAGCAAACCCTTGAAGTGGTAAAGCCCTGTGGTGTAGTTAAAATTAACCTTATCAAAAGAATGCAAGGCTTGTATTGCTATTGGTCAGTCTAAGGACAGCTGAAGTAAAAAGAATCTGAATGGCTGTAAGTTATCAGCACAGCTCAGAAGTTATAAATTGGCTGGCACATCTGAAAATCATTCAAAAGGAAGATACAGCTCTGTGAAAGGGACTACTTAGCTTTTGACCTGGATCAGTGGTCCCATGGATCTCAAGGAGCCCAAAGACTAAATACCAGGGTCCTTCCCGGTACCCCTCAGACAGCGCTGATCGAGGACATCTGACTTCGCTGAGCTTTGTGGAAAGAAAAACTTGTCATACCTCAGGCATCAGAGGGGACTGCTGATAAGTTGCCGACATGAATTATTATTGTCTGTTATTATCTGTCTTAGTATACTATGCGTAGTCATGTTTTTGTTAAGTCAATAAAACTTTCTTGCCTTTCTACCCTCAACCATACACTCAATCCCGAACCCTCCACAGGCGGCTAGGACGCACTGCACTGCTGGGGTTCCCCTGTGTGCAGAAATATGGCCCACCTTTCATCCCACAGGATCAGGTCCCTGCCACTATCGGGAGCAGCAGAGTTTTGACCCTGCTGAATAACAAGCATCTGTTCCACTCACTAGAAGCAAATCGGCTGTGCCAGGATACATCCCAACATCTGTTTACAGCCCATGAAAGCACACAAGGGCATTATGGCATGGGAGACTATACAGGGTGGGGAAGTTCCTATCCTCTGCATGCAGCATTGAAGACGTCTTAAATTAAATTTCCACCCAAAACTTACACTTCATAGACATTTGGGCTGGAAGGGTCCCCGGAGGATCATCGAGTCCAGCCCCCTGCCTCATGGTCAGGAAGTCAGCAGGGATCATAGGATCCCAGCAAGATAAGCATCCAAATGTGTCTTGGAGACATTCAAAGTGGGTGCTTGAACTGCTCCGGTGGCAATCTATACAGACCTTGGAGGCTCAGACAGTAAAGAAGTTCTTCCTTATGTCCAGTCTGAATCAGTCGTGGCAGAGTTTGTGACCATTCGATCTTGTCATCCCTTGGGGCGCTCTGGTGAACAAACGTTCCCCCAGATCTCGATGAGCACCCCGATAAACTTACAGGTGGCCACCAGATCACCCCTGAGCCCGCACTTTTCTAGGGTGAAGAGTCTCATGGTGTGGCAGCTGAAAAGTATGTCTGTGAAATAGAAGTTCTTGCTGAAGGCTCTATAAAGATTAGACCAAGTATTTTTCTGTATTTGTTTAGATATTAAGCTATAAGTTGTTGCTAAAAGCCTAATGATAGTTTAAAATGTAGTGAGGCCTTTTATAAAGTAAGGCCTAGTAAATTTAGCAAAGCCTAAAAGTAGTAATGCCCTGTGGCACAGTTAAAATTACCTTATCAAAGGAATGCAAGGCTTGTACTGCTATTGGTCAGTCTAAGGACAATTGAAGAAAAAGAAATCTAAGTGGTCGTACATTATCAGTGTCCTTCAGAAGCTATAAATTAGCTGAAATATTTGGAAACCATTCAGAAGGAAGATGCAGCTCTGTGAAAAGGATTAGTTAGCTGTTGCCTGGATCAGTGGGCCCATGGACCTCAAGGAACCCAAAAACTGCATTCCAGGGTCCTTCCCAGCACCCCTCAGACAGCATTGTTTGGGGACGCCTGAACTCGCTGAACTTTGTGGAAAGAGAAGCTTGCTGTGTTTCGGGCATCAGAAGGACTGCCGATAAGTTGTCAACGTGAATTGCTTTTGTCTGTCATCATTTGTTACTACGCATAGTTGTGTTTTTCTTAAGTCAATAAATCTTTCTTACCTTTCTACCCCTGACCACACTCTCAGTTTAAACCCTCCGCAGGCAGCTGGGACACATGGCTCTCAGCTTCTCATCATAAGGTCTGTTTTCCTGACCTCTGATCATGTGCATGACTCTTCTCTACACTCTCTCAAGCTTCTCCACATCCTTTTTGAATTGTGGAGCCTAAAACTGGATGTAGTACTCCAGCTGCGGCCTCACCAAGGCTGAGTACAACAAGAGAATGATGTCCCAGGATTTGCTTGAGAAGCATCTATAGATGCAAGCCAGCATTTTCTCACTTTACTAGCTCCAGCATCGCATTGAAGTCCCATGTTCATCTTGTGGTCAATCATGACCCCCAAGACCCCTTCATCTGTAGCACTAACCAGCATAGTACTGCCGAGCCTATAAGCATGGTGCAGGTTTTTCCTCCCAAGATGGAGAGCCTTGCATTTTTTGGTGTTAAACACCATCAGGTTCTCATCCACCCATTTCATGAGCCTGTCAAAATCTACCTGGATCACCCTCCTGTCCTCAGGTGTTGATGCTTTACCCCAGAGTTTGGTATCATAGGCAAATTTGGCCACTTCTGACACCAATGTCCACATCATTGATGAAAATGTTAAACAGTATAGGCCCTTAGGACAGAGCCTTGAGGGCCCCCACTGGTGACCACACACCAAGAGGATTGGCTTCCTTCAACCACCACCCTCGGGGTCCAACCATGGAGCCAGTTCCCCAAACAGCAGATCATGGTGAGGTCAAGCCCACAGTTAGCCAATTTTGCCAAGAGGTGATCATGGGATACCAGATCGAAGGCTTTTTTGAAGTCAAGATATATGACATCAATTTCTTCCCCCTTGTCCAGGTGATAGGTCACCTGGTCATAAAGGGAAATGAGATTGGTCAAGCAAGAGCTACCCGCAACAAACCCATGTTGGCTATCCCTTA
>NW_017729033.1:12342331-12354902 GCF_001723915.1 Gavialis gangeticus
TATCCCTCAGAATATTGCCATCAGCTAGTCTGTTAAGGATGGCCTCTTTGATAATATTTTCCAAGACCTTCCCCAGGATAGAGGTCAGGCTGATGGTCCTGTAGTTTGCCGGATCCAATTTCCTCCCTTCTTTGAAGATAGGCACCACATTGGCCTTCTTCCAACATTCGGGCACTTCAGAACACCAAGAACTCTCAAAGATCTGTGCCAGAGACTGGGCTATGATGCTCGCCAGCTCCCTGAGTACCCTTGGGTATAAACCTTCAGGACTGGCTGACTTGAAGGTATCCAGCCTGTCAAGGTTTTCCTTCCAAGGTCAACTTCAACGGAGGGTAAGGAATTTCTCTCACCTGGGCCTCCCTGACCCACAGTGGGCAGGGGCATCTCATGGGACTGGTGAAAAACTGACGCAAAGTACCCGTTTACCAAGTTTGCTTTTTCCTGGGCATCGGTTGTCAGTTTAGACATGTAGAAGGCTAATGAAACTAAGATTGTAGCAGGTCAGTCTGTGCCAGAGGACACCATGGAACAAGAGAAAAGGATGTAGAGCACTACAGTTAGAGACATGGCGCAAAGTGAACAGGGCCTTAAATGCCAGGCTGGGAACCTGAATCAGTTATTTAAGGGGTATCTGAATGGGAGGTTGTATACTGTGGTTGATGAACTTTCAGTGGCTGGTTTTTGCCTTGACTATAGGGAGGTGACACAAGATTTAGAGAAGCTGAACAGGAAAGCATATCACTTAGATGAAGACTATAGTGCATTTTGCCCATTCAGGCAGAAAGAACACATTTCTACTCTGCCATCTGGAGAAAAACAGTAGGATTTGGACATAACCTTGAGGGGAAGAAAGCAAAACAGCATCATCTGATACCCTGAGCCCAAATAAAGGGAGAGATGCAGATGTTGTCCACAACCAAAGAGAATGAGGAAGTCACTGAAGAAGAGAAAAATCAGCTCTGTGTTAGCCACACTGTTCTGACACCGGAGGTAGAATAGGCTCTCTCAAGAGTCCCACATGAACAGACACACTTCATTTGGGGCCGCAGGATTCGCCCACCTGCTGCCTAAGTCCCCAGACAGAGGCAGCATTTCAGACATGCCTGTCAGGGGCCCTAACAGGCAGCTCATCCTGGGCCAGGCCTGCCTGGGGATCTCCAGGGCAGCACTGACCCAGCTAATGGTCTATGTGGCCACTGCCTGGGCCTCCTGATTGACTGCTGGGGAGAGCAGATCCCCATGCAGTTCCTCCCATGGCAGGTGCCCGCTGGTCTTCTCCATTCTTCTCAAGCTCTGCTGTGCTGATCCACTCTGATCCCTTACCCCAGCTCTCCGACTCCTGACCCTGCTCAGCTCTGTTCCTGGATGCTGGTTTTCTTGGATATGGCAACTCGGCCTCTGACTCTTGATTTAACCTAACTTTGGCTCTGACCTCCTGGCGTACCCTGGCTTCAACTCTCTCTCAGCTCACCCTGCCTCAGCCCAGGTTTCTAACACCCGAAACTTCACTTGGTGATTTGGAGTCTGCCCCTGGATTTCATTTTGGACCTGGTACCTTGGTCCCCAATTCCTGTGCTTTGCCTCCTGCCCTTTCCCAGAGGCCTAACTATTAAGCCAGACCACCCCATGACCCATTCCTGACAATGCCTCCTATTCTGTACTTCCTGCTGGCCAGCCCTCTGGTCCCCCCACAGTATCAGCTGTTGTGAATCCTGAACCCAAGGGGTGTAATTCTCACCATTCAAGGCACAGAGATCTAGTGCACCTGCAAGCCTGAAAGCTGTCAGGCCATAACTGATGCAATTTTTTTCACTTAAATGGACACCATGAGCTGCAAGTAAAATGTGCACAGCGGCAACCTAAACAAGTGCTGTAGGCAAAACCAAATGTAGACAGATGTAGAACGTAGGAGAACAAGAAGAGAGAAGTAAAACAAGCCCCAGGATAGTTTAGCCATGAAGAAGCAAGGTCAGAAGAAACACGCTGAGGGTGACAGGTGGGTGAGGAGGAAAAAACATGCATAAGAGGCTAACTGGTGAGGATTTATATTGGGAACATATAGGGGATACACAGAAGAGGGCTCTAAAGGGATATAAGAGTCTAAGGCAACAACTTAAGCTTGGGGAGCTGTCACCAAGCCAGAGGAGACCACTCTGGACAAAACTGCAACCCTGGGTGACGTGATGACACCTGATCAGCTGAGTCACCATGCCGTGTTTGGAAAGCCTGCATAGAGACACCTTTACACACTGTTTGGGATTCTGCTTGAACAGTGGTATTGCTTGTGGGTTCAATCAACTTGGATCTGAGACTGGAATGGGATCACTGCTCATTTCATTCCATTCACACTGCCCCTCAGTCAAAATTAAGTGAAACACACCCAGCTCAAGTTTTCCAATTTTTCTCTGGGGAACATATTCAAGAAGGTTATAAGTGAGATCATACACAGCACTAGCTCAACAAGGTCCCTTTCTGAGCAAGGACCATCTGCTCCACATCTGGAACCATGGAGCTAAATTTCCACAGGATGCTCAGCGCTTTCAAAACCTGGGTAATTATTTTTAGATGCCTAAATATGGACCTTGGGATCTAAGCCCAGGATGGAAAGCTCAGAAACCATTATCCCATGCTCAGAAAGAGATCAAGAATTGTTGGGAGATTCACAGTTACGGGTCCAACAAAGCATCATCTATTAAATGGGACTTATAAGTTGATCCTTGAGAGAGGCAAAAACTGGTTCTTAGGTCAGAAATAGGGGCTCCTGCTGCCCCCAACAGGGGAAGCCACAGTATCCATGGCATCACAGGGAGATTTCCAATAGTCATGAAACTAAGAACATTACATGTAAACTGGCATCCAGACATTGGTGAAATCTGGGAACACTGCTCCCAGTCAAACATGAAATCTACTTGTCTTCAACCCATTTACATTTAGAAAATGCCATTTCAACATAAACTGCAGTACAAAGACCACATTTCTTCTCTGGACTTGACTGGCATCTACTACTGCACCAATGGAGAATGGCTACAAAGAAGCAAGCAGTAATAACAGCACCAAAGCCCATTCCAGTGCAAAGGGAGGGAGGGAGGGGAGTGTGGCTGGCTCTGCCTGGTTGCACTCGTCCTCCGATACCCCGGCCATCAGGTCGCTTCATGTTTAGATCAGAGGGGGGTTTCTCATATCTAACCTCAATTTACATAGTTCACACTCAAGTGACATCCCCTGTGCTGCTTAGAGCTGGTTTAAAACCTCCTGCATCACTCGTTATACCCTGCTGGTCAGCTTTGAACCTGTCATGCATACCAAGATCATCTTGCAGGCTCCACTCCTCTGGCTGTTACTGCTCTAAATCCACGGTAAAGGGCACACCAAGAGGGACCTGGATTCATTGTCAGGGAAGTTCCCTCTCAGAAAGAAGGTAAAAATCTAGAGCCTCTGACTGCCAAATCCTTAGTATTTTCAAGAAGGCTCCACTAACCTCGAGCTGCCTGTGTCTCTACTGGAAAGAGACAGGTATTTGGGCCTAACACCAAGCCCACAGAGGTGGATGGGAGTCCACTGACTGCAGTGGATTTTCAGAAATTCCCTGAATGAACACATGGCTGCCTTGAGCTGAAAATGTCAGGCGAAAATTCCCACAGAGCTTTTTATAAAACAGTACCAAACAATGCATCCGTGTAACTATATCCTGTTTTTCCCTTCAGGTTCAAGTGGAGACCGTGTGATGACCCAGACTTCAGAGTCCCTGGCCATGTCCCCTGGAGACACCGTCACCATCAAGTGCAAATGCAGCTCCAGCCTTACTTACTTGGGCAGAGAAGAATTAGCCTGGTACCAACAAAAACCTGGGGAAGCTCCTAACCTCCTCATTACTTTTGCTTCCACACAACCACCCAGAGTCCTGGCCCAGTTCAGGGGCAGTGGGTCTGGAACGGATTTCACTCTCACCATCAGCAGGGTAGAAGCTGAAGATGCTGGTGATTATTACTGTCAGCAGCAGTATGATACCTCTCTCACAGTGATACAAACCAGTACAAAAACAACACAGCACTTCAGGTGCCTCCTTAACAGCCATCTTCATAGTACATCTGCTACATAGGGGGTGCATCTATATGAGATGCTTACTAACATCTCCCACATCTGCTTCCTCTGTGTGTGTGTGTGTGTACACATGCACACGTGTGTATCTATGTATATGCCTTGGCTGCCCACTGAAGTTTGTCACCAAGATGACAAAGTTGGTCGCCGGCTGTGCTGGACTCTTCCTGGGGGCACGGGCCCCTGGATCTGCATCTGGTATGACAGCAGGTTGCCACTGCTGGCTGGGTCCAGTGCCAGCACCCAAGTCTGCCTGGTGCAGCCCACGCCGAGTGCTGGGAAGAACCCAGTGCTGGCGCTGGCCCCAGCCAGCAGCGGTAGCCTGCTGTCATCCTGTGCACAGATCCGAGAGCCCTTGCCCACCAGGAGGGCTGCAGGGCAGTGCCAGACTCCTTCTCAGGGGCACGGGCCCCTGGATCTGTGTGCAAGTTGACACCAGGCTGCCACTGCCCCCTAGGACCAGTGCCAAGCGCTGGGAAGCCTGGTGCTGCTGCTGGACCCAAACTTCCCTGCACTCTTCAGACCAGCATGGCAGGTGCTTCCTTAACAGCCATCTTTGTAGTATATCTGCTACACAGAGGGTGCATCTACATGAGATGTTTACTAATATCTCCCACATCTGCTTCCCGTGTGTGTGTGCACATACATATATGTGTGTATATATGTATATGCTGAGAATCCTGCATGACGATATGACTGCCACTGCCCTGAGTGGGAGATCTGAAACCGAGGCCTTCCACATCCAGACCAGGGTCAAACAAGGTTGCATGATCACCCCCACCCTGTTCACCATCTACCTGACCGTCATTATCCACCTCATCTGAGATCATCTGCCATCCGGCATCAGTATCCAGTATCAACTGGATGGGAAGCTTTTCAATCTTGGGCGCTTACGGGCAAAAATGAAACTCAGCACCAAGGACATCCACAACCTTCAGTTTGCAGACGATTGCTGTGTGATGGCTCACTCTGCACAGGATGTGCAAGCGACCCTAGATCTTTTCAACACTTTGTATAAGAGACTTGGCCTGTCCTTGAATGTCACCAAGATGAAGGTTCTCCACCAACCCTCCCCAGGCCAGCTGACCATCCCTCATGCTATGTGCATAGACGGGGAGGCTCCGGAGTATGTGGAGCACTTTCCGTATCTCAGCAGCCACCTCTCTCAATTGGCTATGATAGATGAAGAAGTCCAGCACCTGGTTAACTGCACCAGTGCCACCTTCTTCAAGTTACAATGTGTCTTCAAAAATAGAGACCTTCAGAAGTCAACAAAGGTCTTGGTTTATAAGGCTGTCATGCTGACCACCCTCCTGTACTGCAGTGAAACCTGGACCATCTACCAATGCCACATTAAGACCCTTGAGAGCTTTCCCCAGCAGTGCTTGCGTCGAATCCTGAGGATCAAATGTGACCACTGGACCAGCGTAAGTGTCCTCTGAGAAGCTGTGTACACCAGCATCGAAGCCTTGCTCTTGAGAAAATCAACTCCCATGGATGGGGCAATGCATTCAGATGTCTGGGAACCACCCCCTCACCAGATTCTCTTCTCCCAGCTTTCCTTTGGCCAACGCTCGAAGGGCAGCCAAAGGAAATGGTACAAAGATACACTCAAGGTCACCCTCAAGCACAGACGCATCATCTCCTATGGCTGGGAGGAGCAAGCTGCTGCCCATTCTGCATGGCACCACCTGGTCCACCAAGGCACATGCACTTCGACGCCCAAAGACTCGATACCGAGGTGGAACAGCAGAAGCAGAGGAAAGAAAAACCAACATAGGGCTGGGAATCCCACTCCCTCATGCAACAACATGCCCCCATTGCTGAAGAATGTATGCATCCAGAACCAGGCTCTGATGGACGTCATCCTCGAATTCAAGGGACCGCCGATGATGACACACATACACATGGGTTCTGGCTTTCCTCCTTGCCTTGCCTTCTGATTCCTACTCAGTCTGCTGCTTTGCTTTCTTCTCCCTGTCCTCTCTTGCTTAACTCCTTGTTCCCTCCCTGATTTGCTGCATGCCACACATACAGGGTGCCTATGCCCCTCATCATACACTTGCCACAGTTTGGCCACCCCCAAATGTGGATGCAGTCAGAGAAGGCGAATGCAGTAAAAGTTACAGCTTCTGTTACCTAAATACATATGTACATACATATACATAAATATATACGCACACACATATAAACACACACACAAACACAGACATATCATTTTAGACTGAGCACCATGATTTCTCTTTCAGCATTTCTTTTAACTGACTTTGCACTCAGAATTGCAGGTGCTCCAGGGCTGATTCCTGACATGCTGCTATAAAGTTCATCCTAATTACTTGCATCATATAAATGGACCAAACATATTTCAAAGACACTGAGATAAGAGGCTTTACATGCATATAGCTGACTCTCTTTCTCTGCAGCACTGAATAATTATGGAGACTCAATTTTCCTCTGTGCTTATTGATCAGCACTGGACAGCTCAGAAACATCAGGAAAATCTCATTGGCTCAGGAATCAGAACTCGTGGTAGACGTGATCTCTTATTAGACCAACTAGATGTTTGCAAAAAAAAAAAAAATCTTTATTTGCAAGCTTTTGGGCACGGGCACCCTTCTTGCTTGCAAATAATGATTTTTTCTTTTGCAAACATCTAGTTGGTCTAATAAAAGACATCACCTCTGCCACAAGTCCCGATTCCTTTTGCTTCTATACCAAAATGACTACAACCTCTATCATCGGCTCAGTTCACTCGACTCAGTGCTCCGGATCCAGGGTCTAAGTAAACAAGTACGGGCCACAAGGTAAACCTCTCCCCCTCCCTTGAGCGCCACTTCAGTCTCCTTCCCCTGTTTTATCTGCTCTGCTTTTTTCCCTGCCCAATCTGCTTCCTGCCTTATCTGCACTGTGCTCCCTCCCTCATCTGCTGCATGCCACATACAGAGGCTGCCTGTGCACTTGTGGCATACATGTACCAGATTGGCCACCCCTGAATTAAAGTAAGGGAAGGTGGGATGCAGCAAGTTATAGCTGCTGCTGCTAGTTTGAAAAACCTAGAAGAACAGTGGAGTAAAGGCCAAGCACAGCTTCAGGAGTGATGCAAACCTTGGAGCTCTCTACTTCAGTGCAACATTAGTTCAGAGACTTGTGGGGCTGAGAAAAGTATGAATGATTAAAAATTAGATCAGAACAAAATCCCTGCCTAAATCTCTGTGTTAGCACCACAGAAATAAAAAGAGGAAGGATAAGCACTGAAGGCCTGAGCTAAAAAAAAAAAACAAAAAAAAAAAACTCACTGACCCTCATTAAAAAGAGTCTCATTCACTTCAGGGAACATGGGATGTGGCCTTAATCTGGATGGATGGGTGGGGGGAATATCACGTGTAAATAGTTTGCTCAACAGAAGTGTAGTTTGGGTTGGTTCTCAGCTGCTTTTTCATTCAGGCTGGATTTTCTGAACAGCTTTATCCAAAAGAGAAAGGAAAACAAAAGGGAAGTGTAAAACCCATGAGCAGTGCTGGTCCTGCCTCCTCCTACTCAGCACCCTAGGACAAGGCACTCTCTGGGGAACGCGGATGCTCTTGGCTGAAAGCCCTCGTCTGCTGCAGGGGACTTGAACCTGCACCTCTCACAACAGGCGTGCCACAATTTAGCCCTAACCCCTGTCTAAGTGGCCCTCCAATCCATTTCCCCTCCTGGATCTGTTGCTATGCTTTCTCTGTCCTGCCCTGCTCCCTGGCCAATCTGCTGCTCTGCTTTCTGTTTCCCACCTGATCTGCGACCTTGCTTTCTGCTCCCTGTCCTATCTGCCACTTTGCTGCGTGTCCCCTCCCTGATCTGTCACATGCCACACACAGGGGCTGACTGTGGTACTTGTGGCACCCATGCCATAGGCTGGCCACCCCTGCTCTGTAGGGTGGTCTGTTTTAAGACTATCTTGCTAATGCTGCTCCTGTCTATACAAAATATTTAAGCCATCAGTACAGCTGCCTTGTGGGAAATATAGGTTCAAATCCCCTGGAGCAAAGGGCACCATAATTTCATAGCTGTTTGGAGCTGAAAAGGACCTTACAGATCATCAGGTCCAGTCCCCCTGCACCTGGACAGGAAAAACTGCTGGGATCAAATGACCCCAGCAAGGTGGCCATCAAAACCAGCTGCGGTCTCACGAAGGCCAAGTACAGTGGGAGGATGACATCCTTAGCCTTGCTCAAGTTGCAGTGGTAGATGCATGTTGATGTTCGATTAGCTCTGCCAGCTAATCATCAACCCTCGCTCTCCCACGTGCCCCAAACACTGAGGTGTGGGATACAAGGGGGATATGGCTGTCAGCTCCTCCCTTCCTTCCGCTTACAGTGCCTAGTCCTAGCCCTGAACATCCATTTCTTCTGTTACAAAGTCCTAAAGTGAAATCTGTGGTACAATACTTGAAGATTTAACCAGAGCAGAGAGTTAAGCTAAGCACAAAAAAAAAAAAAAAAAAATCAATGTTTTGTATCAAAACTCAGTTTTCTTGTTGACACTTAATTTCAGGGCCAAAGGAAAAGGAATAAAAACCACATGGTTTTGCAGCCTAAAACTTGGTAAGAGTAGATCAAGCTTTTCCCCAATATGCTGAAGGCTTCAACACCTGTCCAGACAGAAAAACAGACCTCTTCTAGCCCGTCTGTTTCTCAAAAAGAAAGCAGCGCTGACACTGTTGTGTTGAGGAGAAATCTAGTATAACAGTGACACCAACCAGCCCCAGAGCAAAAACCATCAGCTGCGAACCGTTACTCTGTCAGCCTTGGCACGTGCCCTGTGAGCCCATCCCCAGGGACTGAACTGGCCACCTTCATGGGGCTCCCTCCCCTTTGCCCATGACACGGCTCAGCAACGAATGTTCATCTCTGACCCAGATTTGCATAGTTCACAATCATGGAGATTTCCCTGCTTCTCTCAGCTCTTATAAATGCTTCAGTTCAGTACTTCTGGGTGTCCAGACTGTGGACTAAACTCCTTCCAGTGGAGGTGCAATCACCTACCCTGGAGATCTTCAGAAGGAGACTGGACAATCTCCTCGCTGGGGTCACTTGACCCCAGTTGGCTTCCTGCCTAGTGCAGGGGGACCGGACCCGATGATCTTCAAGGTCCCTTCCAGCCCCCTACAGTCTTTATAGCTACAACAGCAGGTATCGATCAGGCATATTAATGAATAAACCCCCACATTTTAATTAACACATCACTTTACCATGCCTGTTAGACTAGGTACATGTTTGAAGAGTTGGTTATTCTTAGTGTTAGTGTCACACCAGATGATAATGAACTTTGACACTGGCCTGTATCTTATTAACTGGAGCACTGGCAATTCTGACTTCAAGCTGTGAAGAGGAAATGCAAGAATAGAAAACATCAGGCATGGTCTAACTGTGCAAATCCTCTGCAGGATACAAGTAACTGCCATGGGGTGTTATGCAGCTCTCACTTCAACAATGTTAATGAGGAAACAGAGATCAGACTTGAGTCTAGAGACTGTAATGTGCATTATTTAAGTCTCTCCATAGAAAATAGCCATTGCGATGACAAATTCCTCATTGACATAATTTATTCATTTTTTCTTCCCTGGGCAATGGGGGATCACAATGGCTTCATTTTACTCTTTGCGCTCAGCACTGGACAGCCCATATGCTGGGGAATATTACTGGCAACACTATCATCTTGTGTTGCTCACAGGGACAGAGCCATAAGGAAATGGGCCGACACTGCGCAGTTCACTTTCTGAACAGTCATTTCCTCTGTGGAGCTGTTACACTCCATATGTCGTGCCCTTCCTCGCACACTCACTTGGAGAGTCAGAGATCTCCCATCATCCCACTATGCTCCAGACAACAGTGCAGTGAGCAGGTGTCCCAGATGGGTAACATGGTGGAGAAGTCTCTAGTACACTAATAAGGGAGTTTTTTGGGCAACTAGGGAAGGGTTGGTCTCTCTGTTCCTATACCTGTATGCCCTGCATCTCAGATTTGATCTTACTATCTGCTCCACTCTGATTGTCTGAGCGGCTCTGGAAAATGCTGGCTCAGCCTTTTGGGGCCACGTGGTCAGGAATGGACAGGATTTTAGGTTCGCAACATGAATTACAAACTCCCTCCGGACAAGACGGGGAAGGTGGGATTCAGGAGATTCACATGGAGAGAGGGCAGGACTGAAGGCATGCAGGAGCTACTGGGAACAATCCCATGGCCTGAGTTATGCAGGACGTGAGGTTAGATGATCATAAGTGTCCCTTCTCATCTTAAAATCTCTGAATCCATGGGCATGGACTCATCAAGTGACTGCAAAATAAAAGCAGGCAGCATGCCACTTCCCATGTTACCCTGTGGTACACCCCACGTGCACACTCTTCCCCTGCAGAGCAAGAATGCCGGCCAGCTCCGCTTTCATTAACAGCACCTCCACTGGTATTTGTGGGTCCAAACCCTCTCTGTTCTTCACACTGACCTTTGCTTCAGTGAAACAGCTGCTTCCTCTGCCTTGTAGGAGTGCCAGCATAAGAGATCGCCAGGTCAACAGGAAACTTGAGTTTGGGAGCCCTCAAACTTGTTAGCCCACAAGTCTGTTCTCTCCCCACGTCCAGATTTCCAGTGAGAAGTGGTGGTGACTGTACTCATGACGGGACCTTGGCACTGGATGCTAAAGCCTCGTTTGCTCCCAGTTATACCAGTGTCAACTCCATTGTGGTATAAGCCTGGAGCAGCACAGAGCAGGACCTGACCCTTCACCTGGACATAAGACAACATACTTGCTGTGAAGTACTGGGTGAAAAAAAAGCAATGCTAGCACCTTACAAGATGGCCTAAGGCACAAAGAGCTGTGGGTTTGCCCCAAGACAGCAGCACATTAGATACAACCATGATACCCATGTGACAGCTGTCTCCCTCTCCTGCACTCCTCACAAAACCAAGATCAGCTGCGTGCCCCTGCAGGTAGTCCCACACGCCTTGCTGGGAGTCGCTGGGGTGCTGCAGAGACAACCAAATCCCTGGAGAAGATCCTGAACTCACACGCGGAGTCCATTTTTTACACTGGAGCCCCAGCCTGGGCTGAGACAGTCCATCCAGGGTGGATGCAGTGATGCCTCTCCCAGTCAGTGGGAGGTGCTGGACATCATTACAGTCAGAGCCAGTGACAGTGATAAGTATTAACTCGTCTTTACCTATTTGTTCACCTCTGCTTCCCTTGGATTGGCACAGGGAGGTGGTTCATTCAGTCTAAAGGGAGACACAAGCCTTTCCTCTGCTGGCTCTGCTGAGTCTGAGCACACAAGGAAAAGGACACATAAGTTTCCACTACTTACATTGAGTCCTCAATAGTTCAGGGTCATTTTTCAGGCCCCTTCTCTGCAGGAGGGAAGTTGCACACTCTTAACCAGGGCTACTACATTGTCCAGATCACTAAACATACCCCCACCTCCTATACAGCATCCAGAGACTGTGTTTGGGCCATGTGCATGCACCGGCACCGAGACTGCTCTCACATGAGCCTGGGAACTGGCTCTTGCTTTACTACAGAGGAAAGCAAAAACCCCACAACAATCCTGACTGGAGGAATCATGCTCCCTGACCCCATCCTGGTCACTGGAGTGACCCACAGTGCATGAACACCAGCCAGGCACATACAAGGACTCTCAGGACCACACTGAGCACCAGCACACACGCACGGGCCTCAAAAGGTCATTTCCTCCAATCCCCTGGCTCAGGACATGATCATTCCTGCCTACATCATCCCATCCAAGTGTTTATTCAACCTGCTCTTAAAACCTTCCCAGGATGGAGATGCCACAACCCCTGCAGGCAAGCTGTTCCAGTACTTAACCACCCGCAGCGTGATGAAGTTGTTCCTAATCCCCAACCTCAATTTCCATTAGTGCAAATTAGAAGTGTTACTTCTCATCCTGCATTCAAGAGGAGGGAGAAAGTTCATTGCTTTTGATATTTCCTTTCACACAAATGGCTTCTTTCACCCCATCTCAACAAGGTCAATGGAAGGAGGAATCTTTTTTCCAGGCAACATCATCAGTACAAAAATCGTTCCTCCTTCCAGCCACATTACAGGACATTTAGTCATAGGAGGCAGCCAGGAACTCAGATCTACAAAGCACTGTTATATCCTGTCAAGTGGAGATGCAGCTCTGCTGGAGAAGCCGTACAAGGACACCTTGGGGTTTCTTTTCATGTATCCCTGGTGGGGTGGGCAGGCTGGGCTTGAGAGGACTTAGCAGGGCCAGTGTATCCTGGTAAGCAGTGTGGCGGGTGCAGAGATCCCACCTCAGGAACACAGCTGGGTATTCGTATCCCTCCGCTGTTTCCACCACGTGAGGCGGGCCAGTAGGGGGCGCTCCTGCGTTGAGCCACCCACCTCCCTGCGCCCGACCACCTTCCAGGCTCCGAATGCCTCCCTAGGGGCGCCTTATGTCCGGCCGACCCCTCTCCCG
>NW_017729033.1:12355463-12387117 GCF_001723915.1 Gavialis gangeticus
GCAGAGGGAGCCGGTTTCCCCCTCCCTCAGGAATGCAGCCAGCTCCAGTTCCCTAAAGAGACAGGCTGAGGGTGTGGTCCCCTGTGTGCTGGGCCCATCCTAATTGAATGGTCACAGCACAGAGATTTAAATCACAGTGTCACAGGGCAGAGATTTTTTTGGGGAGAAACCAAGGTGGCTTTCTGCCACAAGCAGTACCTCCCATTTTCAAACCAGGAAAAAGGAAATCTATTTGAATTCCATGCTGAATTCATACATTTTGAAATACATTTTGACAGCTCAGTTTTCTACTTCATTTACACACACGTTACTTGCCAATATGATTTTACTCACTGCAGTTTAGTGCAGGGGTGGGCAAAATACAGCCTGCCAGGCCATTCTATCTGGCCTGGCAGGCTGTATTTTGCCCACCCTGGGCCTATCTAATGTGGCTGGAAAATGTACTAGCATGCCAAAGTTTGGGATCTTCCTCTTTTCTTTATGTTGCACAATGTTTCTAAGATGAGGAGTGATGAAAAAGGAGCAAGAAGAGAGGGAATCACTTCCCCGATGGCTCCCTCAACACAGGGAGATCACAGCAGTGACAGTGTGTCCAGCAGGACTTGTCCAGTATGGACTAAACAAGCTGGCACCCAAACAAGTGCTAGTTCACAACCCTCTTCCCACCCACTTGTGACAAATACCAGCTCAGCACAAAGTGAAGGAGCTCCATGAACCTGCTGTGTCTGCCCCTTCAACACCACGTGCCTTTCACAGCTTATTTTTAGACCAGTTGCAAATCATCTGAGCCAAATTTGCATGTTTTACACTCAGTCAACGCCCTCCTGATGCTCGGAGCCAGTATAAGTGCTCCAGGGCACTTGGCCCAGACTGGTGATCAGGACAGGCACAAGCACACGTACCAAGATGGTCTCACTGGCTGCCCTGCTCTGCCTCGTGGTGCTCTGGGTCCAGGGTAAGCAGCAAACTGGGAACTTCATTATAACAAAATCATCCTATTTTCAAAAATGAGCAGTCCTAGGAAATGGGTTTATCAGGTGCTTAAAAATGGTCAGAGAAATGCACTCCCTTTGGATAGATGGAGAGTTACAGAGACAAAAGACTTACTTAATCCCTATGACCAGCATCCAAAGCCCACTGGAGTGAACAGAAGTTTTTCCGTGGATGTCCATGGGCTGAGGCTGTAACTCTAGATGAGCAATGAAGAAAGGACTAGAAGGGAAAAAGCACTTCCAGCTGCTTGTTAGTGTCTCAGCCAGGAGACCAACTCACTCAGTTCTGTAAGGAGGCACACAAGGAACATTGCTCAAGCATCCATGTTGCCTAGTCGGGTCACTTAGCCCAAAGGAGACACTATGATAATTCAACTTTTGTTTTTACATCTAGGTTCCTCCGGGGAGATTGTGCTGACTCAGACCCCAGAGTCCCTGGCAGTGTCTCCAGGAGATCGAGTGACCATCAAGTGCAAAGCCAGCTCCAGCCTTACTGCTGGTAGCTATCAAGTGTTATCCTGGTACCAGCAGAAACCTGGACAAGCTACAAAGCTCCTCATCTATGATGCTGTCACCCGGCAATCGGGAGTCCCAGCCCGGTTCAGCGGCAGTGGCTCTGGCACTGATTTCACTCTGACGATCAGCAGTGTTGAACCTGAAGATGCTGGAGATTATTATTGTCAACAGTACAAAAGCTCACCTCACACAGTGATACAAACCCATACAAAAACCTCCCCAAGCTGCCCAGCCCAGCACCACAGCTGCTTCCTGAAGAGACACGTGATCGGCACAACTGCTCCACTCAGTACCAGCTCAGGGGTTTCCCCAGGACATCACTGTCTGAGCTGCAGATACCGTCACACTGCCCCTGTGGCCCAGCCTGCAGGACAGACCAGCCCAGCTGCACAGTCCAGGGGAGTCTGTTCCTAAGTCTGAGATTTCACCTTGTCTGTACTAGGGGCTCATTTCTTCTTCTAGTGGAAGATTTATTTTCTTCCTGAACACCAAGCGATCCCTTTTCCTCCCCATGCCACAAACACTGTGGCAGGCAGGGCCAGCCCGGGGCTTCACAGCCAGGGCTGCTGCAGGGAGGCCTGGCTCTCAGCTGGGAGGGCTGCAGAGGCTGCAAAAAAAGTCCATGCTGCTCTCGTCACCCGACATAGCAGATGCAGTGAGTGCCACTAACAGGATAACGTGGAGCCACACATGGCATTTCTCTGATACATGCAAGAAGGAATAGGAGCAATGACCCTTTGGAGGAGGGGAAGGGTCAGAAGATGTGTATTGTCTAGTCTTGAAGCGGGTGTGGTAGGAGTTGCTTTATCCGAGTCCCCCTTTTCCACTTCACGGGGCTGGTCTCTGCATCTCTCACCCTGCAATGAGTTTCCTTCAGCAGGCTAACTGCATCTCAAGAGCATAAATGCTTGCTTTCTTTGGAGCATTTCTTCTTTTACGCCCAGTCATTCAGGTCTGGGAGGAAAGGAGGGGAGGGCACAGACAGTAAAGAAGTTTTTCCATATGTCCATTCAAAAAAGGTCTTCTAGCAGTTTTTGACCCTTGAACCTGGTCTTCTTTCGGGGTGCCCTGGTGAACAGACGTTCTCCCAGTTCCTGGTGCACACCCTTTATATACTTATAGGTCACCACCAAGTCACCCCTGAGCCTTTATTTATCGAAGCTGAAGAGTCCTATGTTTCATTTTGAAATGTTTCTGATGTTCTAAAGCATATGATATATATTTTATTCTGGAACAACTTCCACATGCTGACATTTTATCCTTGTTCATGACAAAACAAAAGTTTGAGCAGTGGGCATCTCTTGGGGATTTTCAGCCCTAGACAGAAAGCAGCAGGTGATGAAACCATTGAAAATGAGCTTCCCATTAATAGTCAACAGATGGCAGCACTTCCCCTACAAATGCAACCATCTGAAATCCAAAATGTCATTCGAAGTAAATCTAATACGAAATCGCATACATTCGGAAATATTAGCTCTGTGAATTAATTCTCTGCTGATCTATGCAGGATGCAAGTAACATTCACTGGGCTTAATTCCCATTTTTTTCCCCATTTATAAAATCCCATTTACTTCCAGCAGCTGCCCTGGCTTCAACTAGCTAGTAAAACCAGAACCAATCCCATGGACTAAAACAGCTTTCCTCACATCTTCCTAGGATAGATTTAGTCCATGACAAAGAGCTTGCGGCGAGACATCCAGGATATTTAGAGCAGGCTGATCTTTCTCTGTTGCTCTGAGTGGCTACAAATAAATTGTCCCCCTCTCCCTCATTTACTGATTAGCACCTAACAGCTCAGAGGCTTGCAGATGATCACACAACTTTAGTTCATCTGGCTGCTAGTGGTTTGTGTAAGCATTCATATTAACAAGGTATTTGCCTTACAAGGCCATAGATGATGGTCTGGAACTTGTGCTTGGCATGAATCTGCAAACACAATCAAAGAATGTCACTGGTTGCTAGTCCTATTATAGACTATTATATTCATATGTTGAAGAAATATATATGATTGTAAAGGCACAGATTTAGCTGGCAAATGGAAAGTCAAAGGGTATTATTGTATTGGATGAAGCGCTTTGTCCTTCTTTGATTATATCCAGTTTGCACCTCAGACTTTAGCTCGGACATCTTCATGAATCAGGATCCAGTATTCACATTAGTCTCTCTACAGACTCAATGCAAAGCCGGTTCCAGCACGGATTACTTAGAGAGATGATTACCAAAATCTAGATCTGCCCAAAACTTGCTTTTAACTGGGCTTTTAACCAGGCCAAGAGCAGTAGATCTGGAAGTGATTTTATCTCACAGTCAACAGCATGAAGGCTGAGTTTGTAGGAGATGAGTATTGCCAGTAGCATGACAACTTCCCGAGACAGACCTGGACTAAATCCCCCTGTGCTGATCAAACCAATGTAAAAATGATTTCCTACCTAAAGTCACCTTCTCAAGCCAACTGCTGCCCTTGCTTTGGGACCCAGTACTGATCAGCCTTTCAGCCCCTCTACTGGAGGCAGCCATCTCCCCGTGCTCCCACTGCTTCCTCTCAAATGAAGAGGAGCATCACGGAGTGGGGCCTAGGAGTGGTCGTGATCCCTCTAGCGCCCCCTGCTGTGTCAAGTAGGCGATCCAGCACCCTCTTTTCTCGCCCGCCACGTCTTGTTGGTATGTAGTTTTAGATGCGAGGCTGCCTTCGATCCCCTTGGGCACAGTGCTATATTTGTACTGGCCCCTATTCCATATGGAGTGACCTGGTGCACCCCCAGCCTTATGGGCTATGCGTGCCTCCTACCTCCCCTTTAGCATGCCCCAAGCCCCGCAGCTCTTCCAGACGCTATCTGGTCCCTTTCCTTTCTGCGCCCTGCCAGGCACCCTTGGGCTTGTCACGCAACCGGCGCCTCTCTCTAGCGCCCCGGGCTTGTCACGCAACCGGCGCCCCTGCTCTAGCCGTTCGCCCTCTCGGGCTTACTAATAGTACTTGTCCCAAGTGGGCTCCAGCGGCCTGAACCTTACCTGGCCCCTTTGACCCTTCGGGGTTCCAATCACTGCGGAGCCCCTCTGGGACTCTTCCCAATTGGGCTCAGGCGGCCTGAGCCTTACCTGGCCCCTTTGACCCCTCGGGCTTCCAACCACTGTGGAGCCCCTCTGGTACTCCTTTCAGTCCGCACCCCTCCTGGGGTTTCTATCAATAATTGACCCTTCGGGGTTCCCACCACTGTGGAGCCCCTCTGGGACTCTTTCCAGTCCACACCCCCTCCTGGGGTCTGCTCCATATCCTCGCCCCTCCTGGGGCCTCTCCACGTATGTATGCCCACCCCTGGGGCTTCACGCCCTCTCTTGGGGCTTCTCTCAGAGACTGGCCCAATAGGACCTAGCCTGTATTCGTGCCTATGCACTCCTAGCCCTCCCCGGGCTTCTCAATAAGCTTATTCCCCTTTCGGGGCTTCTCCCGTACTTCTCCCAGTTGGGGCTCAGGTGGCCATAGCTGTGCCTGGCCCCCTTGACCACCGTCAGGGTCCTTCACCCTACTTGGGCTTCTCCGCCTATTGCCCACACAGGGCTGGGGTTAACACACCCCTGAACACAGCGCCACACCGGCACTAACAGCTGTGCCTACCCAGCACCGCTCACGGTACCCCGCAGGGCACCAGGAACCCCCAGATTGCTGGGGAGCTCCCCTGAGGCCTCCTCGCACCCCTGCAGCCTCACCCGGTCCTCCAGTTTATAGCAATAACAAACAAGAACGTAAAGTCCTAAGCCAACTGGCTATAACCGAAAACAAGCCTCCTGGCTAGAACTTAAGTGCTGTGCCATTATGGCCACTATGTTCCACCTTCAAACTTCACACTCAGGGTTCCCTCCAGCCTTACCCTGATGCAGCCCCTTGGGTGATTAGGTTGCACCGCTCGTCCTTGCTCTGCATGGCTCTACTTCAGAGCTCCTTCATCTCAGGCTACCAGCAGGGAACTGCCAGCTAGGCTTCGGCCTGGGCTGTTTATAAAGGCCCGGCCCTGCCCCCTCCTGGTCACCTGACCAGCATAGTTGCCCCAGCAACCGTCACCTGACCTGCCCTGGTGATTGGCAGCTGCCCTTTTTCCTTCCTAGGAACAGGGCACCTCAGTGCCCCTGTGACAAGGAGCCACTTCCAAGCCCAGGCATATCTGTTAGCAACATCACACAGATGGGCTCTCTCCTGCTGCATGAGCAATGGGGACATTTTCAGTATCCACCTGTTCAGCTTCAAGACCTGTACTCTGGCCACTAGTCACGGATTATTTCATCACAACTAACGGTCAGGAATTCAGATCTACAAAGCATCAACATTGTATTAATAACAAGAAAGTGGAGGGGAGACAAAGACAGCTGGAGAACCTTTACCAGGATAACTTTGAGCGTGACTTCTAGTGGGCAGGACAATACTAGAATAGCCCTGTAGATCCCCAGCTGTGGGCATCCCATCCTTACAGTGAGATTTTGGGGACTGCCTATTTCTGGTACATTTCTTATACATCACTATACTTGGGAACTGTTCTTACTATTTGTGACTCCTTCCCTCAGAAGCTTTAGAATAATTCTCTGCTGAGCTACCTTCCACCTTTACATTTAGGGAACCAAAGCATCCAGCACTCCTATAGGTATCCACAGAAAAAAAAAACACTCTAAAAAAAAAAAGGATCATTTATGTTTTTGCCTTCAGAAGCATCCTGTGAACAGATCCTAAGTGGCCATAACAAGTAAAACTTATCCTCATGCAAAACCAAAAATTAAGAATATTGTTCGAGAAGGTACTTAGTCAGCTCTCAGAAAATTTGGAGTTCAGAATCTCACGGCACCGGGACTTCTAGCGCAAGAATGAAAGAGGAGCAGGAGGTACAAAGGTGACCTGCAGCTGCAGCTCCCCAGCCACAGGGAGATCAGGTTGAGAGATGCCGTTATAATCTAAATGCAAGTATTGACACCCAACAAATCACCAACGGAGCACACTTTTCCAGCCCACTCTGGTAAATGCCATTACAGGAATCTAGCTCCTAAACTCCCTATTTAATATGACAGCTCCCAGGGATCTGCTTCAGGGCCTCCCATGTCTGCACTCAGGCAGGTCTGGGATCTAGGCTACACTCACGCCAAGAAATCAGAGGGTGGGAATATCAATACTGCTGGGAAACCTTTCCAGTAACAAGGGGGATTCATTTTTACTTATTCCAGGCAAAGGTGGACAGGGCAAAGGCTAGAAGAGCCATGTAAACCAACCACAGTGTAAGTTAGATGTGAACCAGAACACTTTGGGGGGATGGTAAGAGAATAGCAATGTATATTATAACTTACATTACATGGTAATTTTTATGTGCCACTTTCCCTAAGGGCTAAAGGGTACTACCAGCTGATCTGTTAATTAGCTCCAAAAAGCCCTAAGCGGACACTGTCCTGTCTGCCCCTACACAGACACCTCTCAGCATTAGCTAGCACAACACATGCTGGCTACAGTCCATGCTGGGGGAGAGGGGTCAGGCAGGTCTCTGCCAGAGCTCCAGCCAGGGAGCAGAGGGGTGCGACAGCCCTGCCCTGGAGCAGACAGTCCTGCCCAGAACTGCAAAGCTTCTTGGATCACTCCAACTGGTTTATGTGTAATGTCTGTCCCTAGCTTAAACAACTAACTAAAAACAGGGAAATGAAGGGGACAATTGAAGAATAGGAATTATATAAACAGGAACAAGGAAATGCTTATAAAAAATAAATCCCCTGGAGTTTCTCTCTCATGCACACACACGCACACACCCATTCACTGTTAATTTCTTTACCCATTCAGACTCAAATGGAAAGACGACCTGGGCTCAGACTCCATGCTGGATGGAGCACAGGTGTGGAGTCTGAGTCCAAATAGTCTTTCTAGAAGGACAGAGGCACCCAGCATGACAGAGGTGTACCAGTATACCAACTGGCACAAAAACCTGTTTGTGCTGTTCAGTTCGGTGTCATGGGTGTTTTGTGAACAGACTTCTGAGTTGCAACAAAGCCCGTTCTGTGCCCCCCTCCACGGCCTTCATCTTAGGTTTTCTCTTCATCACAATAAGGAAGTAAAGTCTGGTGACACGATGCTGGCCATGATCGCAGCAAAGGTCCAATAAGAAGGGAAATAAGTGCAGGTGTAGAGTGAGTAATGACTCCGTTTTTAATTAAGCATATTATCACACCTCATTTAACTCCAGCCATTAGCCAAGGGCATGTCTGAACACACTGTAGATGGTTCTGGGTAAGCTTATGGGTAGACGATCACATGCAAACAGCCAATAGCATGAACTTCTGTGTTATGGCCAAGAGATGGCAGCTCATAACTCACAATCTGGACCCCCTCTCATTCTAGAAAATTAATGCAACAATAAGCAAAACCCCAGACTTGCAGGGCTGAAAGGGACCTCAACAGGTCCCCTGCTCAGGACAGGAGCATCCATATCTAAACCCGATCATTCAAGTGTCTAATTTGCTCTTTAAAACTTCTGAGGATGGAGAGGCCCTATCACCTCTAGATAGCCTCTTCCAGCACTTACCTGCCCTTATAGTGATAAAGTTCTTCCCAAGATCCAATTTCAAATCCACTTGTTGCATTTTAGAGAATCACTGGGCACAAACCATGCAAACAAATGGAAAAAGGTTGGTGTTAGGGAAAATAGTCTCTCTCTAGGATACAAGTGACAAACACTGGGCTGATTCAGCGTTCACTTCAACCAGTGTTAGTCCATGGTGTAAAACTGGTGCAATTCAGATGCCCAGTGACCTCAACAGAAATGGCTGCAGTCTTGCCATTCAGAAATTAGGTCTTCTTGTTTCAGACCAATGAGATGAGAGGACTGACGTGCTCCCAACTGACTATTTTTTCCTGCTGTACTAAGTAATAGGTGCAGGCTGGTATTTTGTCCCCATGCTGCCTTGGACAGCACTGCACAGCTCAGATGCTTCAAGGCAAGCTCACTGGCTCCACTCACCTGGCTGTTTGTGCTTTGAATCCAGGGTAAAATTAAACCTAGGGAGAACTAGATGCAGTGAAAGGGAAGGCAGCTATTTAAAAAAACCCAACAACATCTCCCACAAGGAGATAAAGCAGGAAATAAGACCGCTTGAAGACTCCACACTTTTTCCTATAACCCAACGGCTCTCAGCAACCCTGCTATGAGCACTGAGAGGTTCCAGTCTAGTTCCACTGGCACAAATCTGGGGTTACTAAGAGCAAAAACTGGCCATTTGCCTCGACTAAAAAACCTTTTTCTGGTGGCAAAATGACCCCACACAGACATCCATGCCCCTTGTCACATCACAAATACCCAAAACCTGTGGCTGCAACAATGGCAATGCCTGCCCAGGTTCCCCCATTTGCAGAGCTCTGCCTTGGGGATTCCCAAGCAGGAGAATCTCCTGGTGTATATTGCTCTGCTCAGGCCCAACTCACGATACATCTCTGCCAACAAGGAGACCTGAGGTTTTCCTGCTTGCAGAGGCACAAGCAGAGTCCAACTGGGGGCACATCTCTGCAAACAGAGAAAGCCCAGTTTCCCCAATCACATAGGTGCGCCCAGGCGTTCAGACTCAGGGCACATCTCTGCAAACAGGGAACCCTATTTCCCCAGGCACACCACAGCACTACTTGGGCTCCCCCGTTTGGAGAAGCATGCCCCACATTTCATCCCATAGGATCCAATCCCTGCCACTATGGGCTCTTGACACTGCAGGATGGTGAGAATCTGTTCCACTCACTAGAAGCAAATTGGCTGTGCTAGGACACATCCCAACATCTGTTTACAGCCCATGAGAGCACACATGGGGGCATTATGGCATGGGACATGATGCAGAGTGGGGAAGTTCCTATCCTCTGCATGCAGCATTGAAGATGTGAGTTTTGGGGAAAGATTTACATGAAGACAAGTGGAAAGCTAATGAAACTGAGACTGTAGCAAGTCACTCTGTGTCAGGAAACACCATGGAAAAGCCATCAAGATGGAAGTAGAAAGGGGAAAATAAAGTCAAGATACTTTAACTGGAGAGGGAAAAGGATTTAAAGCATGCCATCACTTAAACAATATTAAGTATAGCACACCCAGGTGAGGTTTTCCCATTTTTTCCCTGTGAACACATACTAAGAGGTTGGAAGTGAGATCATACACAATGAGGTCCCTTTCTGAGCGAAGACCATTGGCTCCATGCTTCGAGATGTGGAGCAGAATTTCCACAGGATCCTCAGTGCTTTCAAAATCATTATCTGTTTTTATTATAATTATTTTAGATGCCTAAATATGGACTTTGGAGTTTAACCCCAGGCTGCAAAATTTAGAAAGCATTACCCCATGCCCAGAAAAAGACCAAGAATTGTTAGGAGATTCACAGTTATGACTCCAACAAAGCATCCTCTATTAAACAGGGCTTCTAAGCTGATCCTTGAGGGAGACAAAAATGCTTCTTAGGTCAAAGATGTGGGCTCCTGCTGCCCCCAACAGAGAAAGGCACAGTATTGATGGCATCGCAGGGAGATTTCCAGTGCAGTTGTGAGATTAGGCACATTGATTGAAACTAGTATCCAGGCACTGTGGATGACCTGGGACCACTAATCCCAGGCAAACCCAACATCTATGTATCTTCAACATGCTGACGGTTGGCAAAGGTCATTTCAACATAAAATGAGGTCCAAAGACCACATGCTTCTATGGGCTTGACTGGCATCTACTACAATGGGGTCCTGATCTTCACTGCACCAACTGGGCATGACTACAAACAAGCAAGCAGTAATAATAGCACCAAAGCCCATTCCAGTGCAAAGGGAGGGAGTGGGGGAAGCGTGGCTGGCTCCGTCTGGTTGCTCTTGTCCTCTGATACCCTGGCCATCTGGCCCCTGCATGTTTAGATCAGAGGGGGGTTCTCATATCTAACCTCAATTTGCATACTCCTTGCTCAAGTGACATCCCCTGTGCTGCTTAGAGCTGGTTTAAAACCTCCCGCATCTCTCGTCGCAGCCTGCTGATCAGCTTTGGACCTGTCACACGTACCAAAATGATCTTGCAGGCTCCACTCCTCTGGCTGTTACTGCTCTGCACCCACGGTAAGGAGCACACCCAGAGGGACCTGCATTAATTGTCAGGAAAGCTTCCTCAGAAAGAAGCTATAGGCCTAGAGCCTCTACCTGCCAAAACCTCAAGCTGCCTGTGCCTCCACTGGAGAGACAGACCTCCTTTCAGGTTTTTGGGTCTGATGCCAAGCCCATAGAGATGGGTGGGAGTTTAGAAATTCCCTGAACAGTTGCACAGCTGCCTACATTAGAAGAGCCAGGTGAATGTACCCAGACCACTTTTTATGAAGACAAGCATTGCTTGGTTTAACAAAGTGCATAGAAAAATGCAACAGTATAAATACCCTGTTTTTACCTTCAGGTTCAAGTGGGGACCGTGTGATGACTCAGACTCCAGAAGCCTTGGCCGTGTCTCCTGGTGACACAGTCACCATCAAATGCAAATGTAGCTCCAATCTTACCTATTCGGGCAGAGAATACCTATCCTGGTACCAGCAGAAACCTGGACAAGCTCCTGAGCTCCTCGTCTATGATTGTGTCACCCGGAAACCCGGAGTCCCAGCCCGGTTCAGTGGCACTGGGACTGGCACTGATTTCACTCTCACTGTCAGCAGCATTGAAGCCACAGATGCTGGAGATTATTACTGTCAGCAGTATTACAGCTTTCCTCTCACGGTGATACAACCCAGTACAAAAACCTCCCTGTGCTCTTCAGACCAGCATTGCAGGTGTTTCCTTAGCAGTCACCTTCACGGTACATCTGCTACACAGAGGGGCATATTTTCATCCTTGGTCAAATGACTGTACAACATCAGCCTCTAAATATGACCCTTAGCAGATAGCTCATCCACTCTCTCTTTCAGCAACAGAGAAGAAAATGGTTGGTGTACAGCACTGTGATTATGAGGATCAGACCATCAAGACCCAAGTTCACCCTTTTAAGTTCATTTCCCTTTTTTGCCAGGCAAATGACCCTTAACCTTCTCTTTGATACACTCAATAAATTGAGCTTTCCCTGTATGGCATGCTCTCCAATCTAGCAACCAGTTTCCTGGCTACGCCCTGAGCCCTCTGTAATTTTGTGACCACCTTCCCAAATTGTAGACATCAAAACTGCATATACAGTTTTCCAGTAGCCATCACTCCAGCATCAAACAAATGGAGGGGTCATCTCTACCTTACTCCAACTCAAGCTGCCCCCTTTATACAGTCAAGGAGCATAGTAGCCCTATAAGCCAGAGTCAAAACCAGAGTTTACTGTTAGGTCTTTAACCACCAGTCCTGCAGAAGGATACCCTTACATACTGCTGGGCTTCTGCTTGAGCAGTGGTATTGCTTGTACGTTCAATCAATTTGGATTTAAGACTGGAATGGGATGGCTGATTGTTTCGTTCCATTCATGCCACCCCTTACTCAAAATTAAGTACAACACACCCAGCTGAGGCTTTCCAGTTTTGCTCCTGGCAACACATACGAGGAGGTTGTGAGATCATACACAGCACTGCCTCAATGAGACCTCTTTCTGAGCAAGGACCATCTGCTCCACATCTGGAAGCATGGAGCTAAATTTCCATAGGATGCTCCAAGCTTTCAAAATCAGGGTAATTATTTTTAGATGCCTAAATATGGACCTTGGGGGTCTAACCCCAGGCTGGAAAGCTCAGAAACCATTACCACATACTCAGGAAAAGACCAAGCATTGTCAGGAGATTCACAGTTATGGGTCCAACAAAGCATCATCTATTAAACAGGGTTTCTAAGCTGACGCCTGAGAGAGGCAAAAACTGGTTCTTAGGTCAGACACTGGGGTTCCTGCTGCCCCAACAGGGGAAGTCACAGTACTGATGGCATCACAGGGAGATTTCCACTACTGTCATGAGACTAAGAATATTACATTTAAACTGGCATCCAGGCATTGGTGATCGCCTGAGAACACTGCTCCCAGTCAAACCTGAAATCTATTCATATTCAACCCGTTTACACTGGGGAAATGCCATTTCAACATAAAATGAGGTCCAAAGACCACATTCTCCTATGGATTTGACTGGCATCTACCACAATGGGGTCCCGATCCTCACTGCACCAACTGGGCATGACTACAAAGAAGCAAGCAGTAATAATAGCCCCAAAGCCCATTCCAGTGCAAAGGGAGGGAGGGGAGTGTGGCTGGCTCTGCCTGGTTGCACTCGTCCTCCGATACCCTGGCCGTCAGGTCCCTTCCTGTTTAGATCAGAGGGGTGTTCTCATATCAAACCCAAATTTACATATTTCATGCTCAGGCCACATCTCCCATGCTGCTTAGAGCTGATTTAAAGCCTCCCGCATCACTCGTTACAGCCTGCTGATCAGCTTTGGACCTGTCACATGTACCAAGATGATCTCGCAGGCTCCACTCCTCCGGCTATTCCTGCTCTGCATCCATGGTAAGGGGCACACCAAGGGGGACCTGGATTCATTAACAGCAAAGTTCCCTCTCAGAAAGAAGTGAGAGGTCTAGAGCTTCTGCCTGCAAAATCCTTGCTCTTGCCAAGAGGGCTCCACTAACCTCAGGCTGCCTGCGTCTCCCCTGGAGAGAGACAGACCTTCTTTCAGGTATTTGGGCCTGATGCCAAGCCCACAGAGGTGGATGGGAGTCCGCTGACTGCAGTGGATTTTCAGAAATTCCCTGAATGAACACATGGCTGCCTTGAGCTGAAAATGTCAGGTCAAAATTCCCACAGAGCTTTTCATAAAAGAGTACAGAACAATGCATCCCTGTAACTATCTATTCTTCCCTTCAGGCTCAAGTGGAGACCGTGTGATGACCCAGACTCCAGAGTCCCTGGCTGTGTCCCGTGGAGACACCACCACCATCAAGTGCAAATGCAGCTCCAGCCTCACATCCACAGGAAAGGAGTTCCTAGCCTGGTACCAGCAGAAACCTGGACAAGCTCCTAAACTCATCATCGCTTTTGCTTCCACGCGGCAACCGGGGGTCCCGGCCTGGTTCAGGGGCAGTGGGTCTGGAACGGATTTCACTCTCACCATCAGCAGGGTAGAAGCTGAAGACGCTGGAGATTATTACTGTCAGCAGCAGTATAGTGCCCTTCTCACAGTGATACAAACCAGTCCAAAAACTTCCCGGACCAGCACGGCAGGTGCTTCCTTAATAGCCACCTTCGTAGTCCCTCTGCTACACAGAGGGCACGTCTACATGAAATGATTGCTGCTGAGATTCCTTACTAGCTCCACATTAAAGTCTCCACATCTACATATATGGTGCTACTAGGCTGCAGTAAACTAATAAACACCAGCATAGGTTGGTTTTTGTAAATACAAGTACTATCCTGCAATGCTGTTATTTACTGCATACCAACGCATGTGTAGATGCTTAAGTGGCTGGCTGGGGCACAAAATTGCTTCAATGTGGCAGCTGCCTGCCAGGTAGCCCCACACTGGAGCACCCTCATGCCCCAGCCAGCCCCTTCATAGCACGTTGAGATGGATAGGAGCAGCCCTAGACTGGCAAGCTGACCCCTGCCCCCTAGCCCACTGCCAGCCACAGTTGCTCTGACTCAGCCCAAAGTGCTGCAGTCCTCGGCGCATGTGTAAACACAGTGCCCGGGAGCAATTAACTCTAGTGCAATATGCACCAGAGTGTATTGCTTTGCATTAATTACACATGTAGATTCACCCAGAAGGGTACATTTTTCTTTGATGAAATGACCTTACTCCTTCAACTTCCTAATGCGACTCTTGCCAGCTGCCTCATCCATTGTGACCTTCAGCACCAATCTCTGTATCCAGTGGCAGCATTGTGATGCTGGGGAACAGACCAGATAAACCCAAATAAACCCTTTCATGCCAGTTAAACCTCCCTTATCCGGTCTTCTAAAGAATTAAATAAATTGAGCTATAAGTCTATAAGTCTTTCCGCATATGCCTCTTTTTCCAACCCTGTGATTATATTCATGGCTCTTCCCTGAGCTCTCCTCAATTCTGCAACCTCTTTCTTGAATTCTGGACACTGGGTCTGTATGTGAAGGATTCAGGCGGCAATCATACCAGTGCTGTACACGGGGGTTATCTCATATCCCTACCCCACACAGTAGCCACAGTTATACAACCAAGGGGTATATTAGCCCTGTAGGCCAAAGGGTCAAAACTGGAACTTACAATTAGCTATTTATTTGTCTGGTCTCATCCATTACCCATCACAATTACCCTCAGACTCTTTAAGCGTCTGCCTCATTTCATACTATGCCCTGCATTTTTGTCTTGGTCGTGCTCAGCCTTCCACAGGAGCCATACTAATGACCAGGATGGGACATCTGATAAAGAGTAGTTACCATTCCCCCATGGGTTAGCTGCAGACTTTGGGGTAATGACTTAATATTTTCATTCATGGCAGATTTGGGTTGTTTTTTACAGGGACCACTCAAGTCCAGTAAGGACAGTACTGGCATCCAAGCAATAACAGAAGGGAAGACACTTACACACTCACTTTCACCCGAGACACGCATCAAAATGAGGAAGATGACAAAAATCAGACAGCTTAACAGTTATTTGCATCTTTCTGAATGCATTTTGGGATCAGTTTGCATCTTTCACACCAACTGATATCTTCCACTTCTGCAACAACAAGCACCGAGCTACTCAGATGCATCAAGAAGTCCTCATCATCTGCTCATATGCGCCAAAAGGATCTCTAACCTGTTCAGCTGCTCTGCCTTTTAGTGCTCTGGATCCAGGATAAGGAACAAACCAAGATGGCAGTGGCTTGATTTAAAGTCAAATCATGTTCTAGGATTACATTTAAAAATATAAATTAATATAGTATCATTACAAACAGTCCACAGAGTATGACACTAACTTCCCTGCATGCTTCTGATATTTCACAAGCAGTTAGGTTCTGATCCAGTAAAAGATCGATTTAGTACGCTGGCCTTAGGATCAAAACACTGTTAGCCCCAGTGACTTCACTGGGAATAATTGCAGCCTTGCCATTCAGAAACCAGTCCTCCAATATCTCAGATTATTAAGACAAGAGGCTTAGTGCGCTCACAACTGATTTATCTTTTCCTGCTGCGCTTAGTTATAGGTTGGCATTTTATTCCTCATACTTCATTGATCACCAAGGGGCAGCTCAGATGCAGCAGGTCAAATCTCATAGATGTAGCTCACCTGGCTGTTAATGCTCGAGGCCAGGGTAAAACTTAAATGAGAAGTGAATGCATTAAAAGGGGACGTCTACTATTTAAAAACTCCTCCACTGAGCTATAGCAAGAATCAAAACCACTTGGGGAACTCAGCACTTCTCACTGAAGTCCAACCTGCTCCAAGTCGTACTGCTCTAAGTGTAGAGCAGGAGCACCCAAACGTGTTGCCCTGTGGGCCAGATGGGCAGTGCCAGGCCCATCCACAGGCCAGATCCAACTAGCGGACGCAGTCTGGCCCAGGGTCCAGGCATGGCAGAGGGGGCAATCCAGTGCAGGGAGTGGGTGCAGCCATGGCCTGATCCAGCTACTCAGCAGTGGCCCAGGTCCCAATCCAGTTGCATAGCAATGGCCCAGACATGATCCATCCCCATGGCAGCAACCTGGGCCAGATCCAACCACACAGGGCTTAGAAATTTAGTGGAGGGAAACAATGGCAGTACCAGTTGCCACCACTCCCTACTGCCAAATTTCTCAACCTGTGGGGAGCCCTGAGGGCCAGATTTGGCCTGTGGGCCAGGGGTTGAGCACCCTTGGTGCAGAGAGTTCCCTTATAGTCAAACTGGCACAAATTTAGAGTCACTGAGGGCAGAAGCCAGCCTAACTAAAAAGGGTATTTTCTTTGAATGATGGAAAATAAACACACAGAACGTCTCCACTCAGTTGAAAGAAAGAGCTCGTGCCACATGTTGTTGCAAGGAGAAAACTGGTGCAAGACTGACAGTAGCCAGCACCCAACATGAACAATACTGTCATCCCACACACAGGTCTGGGGGCGCACAGGTCTGGCACAGGCCCGCAGCCCTCCTGGGGGGCACAGGCCCCTGGATCTGCACATGGGTTGGCAGCAGGCTGGGGCCAATGCCTGTCACTCGGCGCAGGCTGTGCCAGGCAGACTCAGGTGCTGGCACTGGACCCAGCCAACAGCAGCAGTCTGCTGTCATCCCATGTACAGATCCTGGGGCCCACACCCCCGAGGAGGACTCCAGCTCAGACCCACAGTCCTTCAGGTGCTGTTTTGCACAGCCCTAATGGAAAGTGAAGAGTAGGAAGAGGATTCTTATACCTAGATGTGAATTGGGATTGGGCTGCCCAGAAGGCTTGCTTCTCATGGCTTATAGGCAGGGCAGTGGTACCTGGGGTGGAGCTTTCAACTTTTGGGATGTAATTTGGGGAATCTAGTGTTGTTTCTTATAGGATGGATGGGGTGAGCTGTTTAAATCTAGAGAGGCTGTACATGAAAATGTAAGAAATGTTGTCAGGGGCAATCACTAGCTTCTGAGGAAATCAGTTTTATTTCACCCATCAAAGTAAAAGTGAATGACTGTAATAAAGGTTTGAGTGATAGAGAAAAGGGTTTAGGGATGAGAGCCTAATGTACAGTACTAGTACCATGCGGTAGGCTGCAATAACTGCCTAACGGTGTCAGTGGTATATTTAAGCAAGCCTGGTATGGTTACGTACATACTGGCTACACATCACGTTAGTAATTATATCTCATTCATGAATTCAGATGCCAGAGGGGACATTGTGCTGGCTCAGACTCCAGAGTCCATGTTGGCATTTCTGGGGGACACTGTCACCATCCTCTGCAAAGCCAGCTCCAGCCTTGTAGGATTTAAAAAGCACAACTACTTAGCCTAGTACCAGCAGAAACCTGGGCAAGTGCCTAAGCCCCTTGTCTATTTTCGGGGTTCCTCCCTTGAATCCAAAGTCCCAGATTGACTCCGTGTTGGAGGGTTTGAAACCCATTTCACTCTCACAATTAGCAACATCAAAGCTGAAGGTGCTGGAGATTATTACTCTCAGCAGCACCTCGCCGTCCCTCTCACAGTGCTAGACCAGCACAAAAACCTCCCCAAGTGGTTCAGGTCACAATAGCAAATATTTCCTAAACCATCCTCTTTTTTTAACACAGTGACTACCTTTATTGAAGGGCACCACACACTGCACTCATGATCTTTATCTGTGTACTTATATACAAACATTTTCCTGAAAACATTTTCTTCCTTATGAAAGTATCTAATTTGCCAACATTTTCTCCTGGCTCAAATGACTTCATTCCCTCTGGTTCTGACATGATTTTCCAGCTCCTTCATGAACTCTGCTTGTCACCATCAAAAGAAAAAGTGTTTAATGGCAGCATTGTCATGTTGAGGGACAGACCCCATGGCCTCAGGGGTAAGGAAACCATGGCAGAGAGGACTCTAAAACTTGAATTTGAACTCAGGAGGGAAGGAACAACTCACTGCACTTTCTGACAGATCCAGGTCCTACGTCGCTGCATCCTCTTCTGCTAGAGGACCTTCAGCAGCCCTGTGAGGCATGAAGGCGAGGTACAAAGGTAAAGGCTACATAACACTTTGGGGGTCAGAAAAAGGTGGTTTTCATATTTCTTCCTTAAGTTACTCGATTTAGATGATAAAGGAACTGGAAGCCTGAGCATTGGATTTCTATAAATCTTGATTTCAAGGTTATTGGGTATGATCTCCTGCCTAACACAGGAATCCACAGCCCAATGAAGCTCGCTGCGTAGAGAAATTTTCTCTGGCCAGCAACGGAGAAACCTAGCATATGAGCACCTGGGCTTGAACGAGATGAGATAAGCAGGAATCACAGGACAGCAATGATAACCCACATTAAGGGGGCACCTCCATGGCAGACGAGTGGGGAAAGGCCTTCTTTCTTTGCGGTGCCTGTATTTTTACATTTGAGGAGTGGGATTGGTTCTATCAAACTGAACTTTAAGATGGAAAGTTGCGACTGAAGTGAAGTCAAGGTCTCTTCATGGATGCTGGGGGAGTTGTACCTACTAGCCAGAGCCAGACTGCCTACATCCCTGCCTAACTCCTGGTACTCAGACTCACTAGTAACTGTGACCCTTGGATCTTGGGCTTCCCAGCCTTGTGTCCTTACCCCTTAACCCTAACCCCACCCCCATACCTGGACTGGGCCTAAGACAAGACATGAGTAGGACCTCATCCTAGTCAATGCATGCAAGGGCAGTGCATGAACTGGCTTTGCAAGGAATCCTCTTAGGGATTCTCAAGCCCGATGGCCCCCCAGCTCAGCCCTGAACATGGAAGCTAAATATCAGCAAGGATTTCCAGTGCACTTCTGTCAATGCAATAAGCCACACTGACTAAAGTCATATGCTTTGCATAGTTAGTCACATAATTTGAATTGAATCTGCAACAGTATAATCAAAGTGTCACTTGTCTGGTGTTAAGCACAAGCTATAGGACCATGGCGTGATCCTCTGAAGTCAGTGCTTATTGACCTTGATTCTTGCCCTTGACACAGCCACCAGCTGTTTCTGCACCGCCCAGTGCTGATCAGTTAATCGGGGATTGCAACACACCATTTACAGTGACTGAAATCATGGAGAAAGATTGTTCTGCCACAAGTGTAAAGACAATTTGCTTCCAGTTGATCAACTTCCACCAGGCCAAGATCCTGCAGTTCCCATCCTATGTCTATGGGACCAATTAAACTGGCTTAAAGTGCAAGATCTTGTCTCCTGGAAGTACGTGGGGTTAAACAAATACGAGAGAGAGAAGAATCAAATTCACTCAGTGTTATTTGTTTCCTGTAAAAGGAGAACAGCAAATAGAGGAATCATCTTTCTGTTGTTTCACATGTGCAATGATTTTTTTTTTTTATTGTTGTACCTGTGGCATGGAAGTTCATACGGTCCCATTCAAAGGGCTAGTGCTGCCATCTGTTGACCACTGTTTGAAAGCTCATCTTTATTAGCCAAAGTGCCCTACTATCTTCTTAAGAATCATTTTGGAAATGTAGTTTCTAGTCCAGAGAATCCCAGCTCTGCAAGGTTTCTTTATATCAGGAGTAAAGCTAAAATGCTGAGATCCTGAAATTTTATATGGAAGACAATTAAAAAGTTGGACATGGAAACAGGTATACAGGTGGTAACCACGCGCTCTACAGGCAAAAGTAATCAGTAAAAGTAAAAAGCTCTAATTACTTTTGGACATGGAAACACCCTCATCAAAATGAAACCGAGTTCAAAGTCCACGTAAAACCTAATGGCAAAGCGAAGAAAGTTGCAGCAAGGGAGAACATGCATGTACATGCATGCACACATGGGCACATGAGAAAAATTTGAACTGCAAAGAATTAATTTTTTACAGCGATACTTTTGTCAAACTCTGAATGTGGAACCGCTAATTTGTGAAACTAATATTTTGAAAGGGGAGACTGGCATCAAAATCTTTTTAGTCTGTTCTAGCTATAACCATAGGCTTAGCGTGAAGGGCAAGAGAGCATGCTATCCTCACAGGAGAAAGGCTAGGAAGTATTGTACGAGAGCCATTTGGCTAGACAACAAGCTTTCCAATGACTTGAGACTTAAAACGGAATCTTATAAAATATGAAAGTTTGGCCGTGTTGTTAAGGATGGGTGCGGTACATGCATGCAAGGAGGAAAATCAAGAGGGCCAAGGCACAAGGTGAGTTACAGATCACAAGAAACACAGGGCAAAAAAAACAAAGCACTCTATACATGTATTACAAGAAGGCAAGAAAAGCTTAGGCCTCCTACTAGGGAAAGTAAAGCAAAAAGATAGATAAAGCAGAAAAGGCTGAATCATTCAACGCCTTTTTTTAGTTGAAAGTAGTAGGTATCGAGGATGGGAGCAGAGAGACCTAGCCAGCGTGATGTTCTTCTCTGAAAAGGTGGCAGGTTTTGTGGGTAGGGGGAGAGCAGTGGACATAATGTACCATCTCTCAACTTTAAAAAATTTTCAATTTTCTCTCATGACATTTTCAACACTCCCCCATTGCCAGATTTCCAGACCTGTAGGGAGCCCCGTGAGCCACATAGCACAGCCCTGTGCACTGGATCAGATACGCGGGGCAGTACAGGGCTTGATACCGGTGCACAGGAGGCGGTATGGAGCCCAACCCGGCATGCAGGAGCCAGGCAGCTGTGTTGCAGGGCCCAGTCCTGGTACCTGGACCAGCCCCATGCCACTCTTCTGGCCCATGGGGTCAAAAAGTTGAGCACTACTGCTTTAGATGAAAACCATCTCAGACATTTGTATATCTGCTGCTTAGTATTTCTCAGGGATCATCTAGCAAAAAATGAAAAGATTTACTTAAAACACAGGTTCCCAATCCAAAATCCATTTACGTGAATGGGAACAGGTTAGAAAGGAAGCAGCACTTTTGGCTGAACACTGGCACATCCATCAAGCAATAAACTGTCATAGCCACATAAAGAAGGGCATGGAAATAGTGATAAAAGACACAATATTGTTTCATTTGTGTGATACAGTTAAATTAGACAGACAAACACTATTAATTTTCTTTACATAATCAAGTGGCACGGGGGATAATCTCTTGATTCAAGACGCCACAATCCTTGGCATTATCTCCAGGAGACACAGTTGCTATTTGATGCAAAGCCTGTGCAAGCATTCCTTATTTTGTCTATTATAGTGATAGCAGTTAGAAGTCAGAAAGGCTCCCTAACAGGCAACTGAGGGAGTTGAGAATTGGGAGATGCAGATACAAACTGGAATGAGTCGATCAACTCAGAACTTTTCATTAAAGCTAAATCTACTCTCAGTTATACAGGTAGAAATCTACTCTGATGCCCTTGGACCCTAATCTGGAGTAATCTGAGGACAGAACATCCTTCACCTTTCCCATGAACTGTGCTGTTGTGCCACTCTGGAAAGAAAGAGACAGTCCTGGCACATCTGCGCATGGCCTCCCACCATCTCCTGCAGTCCTTAGAAAGCAAGGATCAGTTATGAAGCTCTTTCTAACTGCCTCAAACATCCGAGTCCTGCAGAGATGTTCTGGTCACACAAACGCAGGAGATGCACCCCAGCTTCTGTGCTGCTTCCACCCAAAGTGGGGCTTTAGTCTAAGTCACAGCCAGCCTGCATGGGAATGAATACACCACTTCAGTCAACAGTGCCAACACCGTACGTGTTCATGAAGTTATTGCAGCCAGGCATGGTGTCACAGACCAGTATAAACTCCTCCCCTTTCTTTAGTTTATTATTCTCTGCTAATAATTTGTCCATTATTAGTCACATTATGAATATGACCCCTGCGCTTCGCCTATTAACCTGATAGCTATCCATCCTGCATGCTGCTCACTCCATTTTAAGCCCTTTTCTCATTCAAGTGCAGGAGAAAATGCTGCCAGGGGAAAGTCTACTCCCCTGTTAGACCAAGAACAGACCCCACTCATCTCCAGAAGTGGCTGCACCTGTGCTGTCCCAGGGGTGTCAATAAGGAGGCACAGGAATTCATAGTGAGACATCATAGTCACAGCAATGGGCTTTACAGCATTAAGGAGGCTACTCGGTTTTTTACTGCTGTTAGCTGAAGTCTGGCCCTGTTTGAATCTGCCCTTCAAAAAACAACCCCAGGTCAGCATCGCTACCAGATACAAGTCACATCATGCTGAGGTGCCAGTATCACTGGACTACAAGAGTTCTGGACACATCTATGGATAAGCTTGTGAGACCGGCTTCCCCCAGGAAACCCTGACCAGTGGATCCCGGGGGCTGTATTTGCCTATTTCACCTTGCCCCCTTTCTGCACATTTATGAATCAGATATACATTTTCATCTCTGACCCAAATTGGCATATTTCACACTCACATGGCATATTTCTGCTCTGAGTATTGTGTTCTGCATGTCATTAATTACTGTCCATAAATTGGCACTGGACCAGTCAGACATATCAAGATGACCTCTTGGACTCAGCTCCTCTGGCTGACATTGCTCTTGATACAGGTTAAGGGTAAAACTAGGAGGCTAACAACTTCAAAAAACAAAGTCTCAACCTGCATAATTTGATGGTCATCTCACACCCGTTCCATCCATTTCCTTGATCATTCACAGTAATGAAATTATTCTTATGAACAAATACTACTGTTCAGAAAGGCAACAACAAGTAATGAGTGGAAGCATGTGATAATTTAGTTGATAACAACTGAGATTCACTTTTATTTCCATTTTGTTCATAACTTCAAACACCAGCAGGAACATTGTGCAGACCCAGACACCAGAATCCCCGTGAGTGTCTCCAGTAGACAGAGTAACCATCAAACGCAAAGCCAGTTCCAGTGTTACTCATAGTATTTATGATCGCTTATCCTGGTACCAGCAGAAACCTGGACAAGCTCTTAAGCTCTTCATCCATCATGCTTCCAACTGGCAATAGGGAGTACCAACCCAGTTCAGTGGCAGAGAGCCTGGAATTGATTTTAATCTCACAATCAGCAGTGTTAAAGCTGAAGATGCTGGAAGGTATTATTGTCAACCAAGTTAAAGTTTACTGCACAGAGTTATATAAACCAATACAAACCCCCCTATGTGCACCTGAGTGCAACAGAGCTTCTATAGAGTCATGACTGCAACTGTTAGGTATTTATTGCCAGTTTGCTGGTCTCAGCAATGAGGGGCTGAACAACAGGCAATCTCTCTGTGCTGGTATGCTTCTTCCGTTCCAAAATAAGTATAAAATTACAACATAAAAAAATTGCTGCTAGGGATATTTCCTTCCGCACAGGAGAGTTTAAATCGTCTCAATTAGGGATCATTGTCTCCTGTATCAAAAGATTTTATATCCTGAACCCTAAATATAAATTTTCTCTGGCTGATCTGCAAATTCTGGGAACATTCCCAGATTATTCACTGATAAGAGGTCAGACAGATGCAAGAGAGCAAAGTGATTGACCTTGGATAACCAGGAATTCCTCCTTTACTATAGAAAGGACACAACTTAAGGGCTTCAAGATGTAGGAAGCAGCAAGATACAGCAGTGAGGAGAGACACCATCTCCCTTCCCAGGTAGATCAAAAGTATGAAAAAAGGATTTGATCCTTTTTCCAGGAGGGCGTAAGTAAGATCCAGTGGACCCTCACAACTGTTTCACATGATCAAACCAAAGACATATTTCCTGTCTCATTGATTCAGGCCTTTCTTCAACTCTGTGACTTCACCAGCAAACACAGACAAGTTTCTTTGGGTGAATCTGGTATCTTTTAGGAGACCAGCTGAAATAGTTGGGAAAATTTTTCTTAGCAAGTTTTCAGGTTTAAAAATTCTTCATCAGGCTAAGGAAGTCTCTGCGGTTGGTGTGTGCTCTTCCTGGAGGGAGTGAATAGTAAAGAAGCCAGAGGCTGGTGTGCATGCAAGAAAGTCTGTCAGTGAAGATGTAAACTGAGGACTCAGTGGGTGAGAGACAGGCAGGGTGGGGGGGGTGCAGAAGAGAAGGGTGATGAATGTAGCAGTTAAATAGTGGAGAGGTACCTGGGGAGTCAGATGTCAGGCAGGTTATAATGCATCATAAATCCACTGTCTATAATTTAGTCCATGATTTTTTGTATACAGTAGATTTATGAAGAGAAGTTCGTAGGCTCATCTGTGAAAAGTGTTTTGTAAAGTTCCCCTTGAAGATTAGTACTCAGAAACTGGAGAGAGAGTGGTTTTCTTGTGAGAAACGTGCCCCCACCAGTAACTGGGTATTCTTGTCTTTAATAGATTTCCAGTGTGCGTTCATTCTGGTGCGCAGTTCTTGTTTGGTCTCTCCTACATAACTTCTAATCAGGGCATTTGGTGCATTGGATGAGATATTGCATTTCTGGAATGGTAAGCCAAAGAGCACCTCTAGCATCACCTCTCTTCCCTATCAAGGCATTGCTAGACCACAGTCAAGGCCCCTCTCCACCCAACTTTCTGCAAGCTACACAAATTGAATCACTGAAAGCAACCCAAAGATACAGGGGAATCTATGGGCTTAAAAAAAAAAAGAACAACAACCAATGGGTGCCTGGTTAATACATCTTGAGGGCACCCAGAAAACTAAATGTCATCTCACCACCCACTCTGCCACTTACAACAGCCAAATGAAAGAGTCCACAGGATCGTGGGGGCTGGGCCCTCAGAGGACAGCGGAGAATGGTATCACCTCACCATCCACCGAATGAGTCTCTTCACGCTGTACTGAACCAACAGGCTTTTACATCTCTTGGTCTAGAGCTCAAGTCTGCTTTTACTGATGTACATGCTTATTTCCATTCACAGATGTCTCCCTTTAACTCATACATGATTCAAGGGCAAGGGCACCATTTGGAAGAGCTGGTTGCTTCTTCCCTGTGTTTCCAGATATGTTCAGCAACCTGGAGCAGCTCTGCCTGCGATTTCCCCATCGGCAGGGCAATGTTTCTGAGCTATGCTGTCCCTGAGCAGCTTTTTTTTTATTTTCCCCATCAATCAGCAAAATTGGGCATAAGAGGCCTGTTGCACTTCACACAAGGCCAAACCACTCTGCTATGCATGACCTTATTGCATATCAGTGCAGTCACATCAGTTTGAAGTGGTGCTGCTACGTTTGCTGTGGTGCTTCACTTTTGACTTCACCCTTGAGCTTCTCTGCCCAAACCCAGTGGGAGGATCTCTATACTTCTTTAAGGGTGCTTCCCCTTTAAGGCACCTGCCTTCAGAGCACTTACTGGGACTTGGCCATCCCAGCCTCGGCCCCCTTTCCTTCCAGCCAAACCCTCAGCCCAGGCCCATTGCCTCAGACCTTCGCACCCCTGTGTGCAGCAGGTCTTATTCTGCAGAGTGCACCTGGCTCGTGGCTGCCAAACCAGAGCTACTATCCAAACCTCTGGTCAAACTTGGATACAAAACACCAGCCCTGCAAACAGATCTAGCTCAAATATAAATTCCTCCTTGGGTCCCAGTTTCCTCCAGCCCTCCCATTTAGGCAGGCTTGCTTCCCCCAGCCCACCAGGTACCTCACCTGGGCTGGCCACACTCCAAATTGCAGTCTTTTCAAAGCAAAGATCCTGCCCCTTTAGCAAAGTCAGTCTGTCCGCTCCATGGCCAGAAGCTGGGCCTGTATGCCCCCAAGCCCACCCACCTCCCTTCAGTCTTCTAACCCAGTTCTCAGCGCCCAGGTGGCATTGATTCCTTCATCAGTAACCTGGCTTTCTGAGACCAGCAGGTCAATTTACACATGCAGCTCACGCCTGCTGCCCTTTGCCATCTGGCTCTCTGCAGTCTGTCCTCGCTATGTTCCCCTTTCCTAGTAGAAGTGGTAGGGGTCCTCTGTAGTCACTTGATCTCTCTTGTTCCTGTGAGCTCTCCAAGACAGAGACTATCCCCTCTGATGTCCTTTAGCTCAGTGCCCTGCACAGTCATTTCCTGGTCCCTGAGTCAGGCGTCTACCCACTGCTGCAGTAACAATAGCAGCAGCAACCACCACCACTCTTGTTGGGGTTGCCCTTAAAAAAGCACTGAGGTGTGCAAGCAGTGATGCAGATATCCACTGTGCATTGTGCTGGACCAGGCAGGAATGTGCATGTCTGGGTGACTATTTGCCTGTTAGACATATGCCCCCCCCCATATGTTACAGGGTACAGCTGTTCACCAGTTGCACACCAGTCAGACAGACCAAGATGACCTCTTGGGCTCACCGGGCTGCCTGTGCTCTGGATCCAGGATATGAAGAACTGAAAAGCTCTGGGTTGTCAATATTCTGAGTCCAAACTATCCCCAAAGAGTTGCCATTGCCTGAATATCTTTGTCACATGGTGACAGGCAGAGAGAAAAATGTGCTTAAAGCATCTGGGCCTCATTCAAAGCCCACTGAGGCTGTAAGGAGGCTTTCCAGTCACTTTCACTGCCTTTGTATCAGCCCCAACCAAGCTGAAAGGGAATTGAAAAAGCTGCCTGGATCTGTCTGTTGTCACAGCTGTCAGGTAATGAAAAGCAGCTGCCGAGGGGCACATGGGCTTACAGGTATAGGCACAACACCGTTTCGTTTCCATGACCACAACCCATGTACAAGCACACATTTGTTCATTCGGATTCAGGAGACCACAGAGCACGGCACCCCAGCCCAGAGACCTGCAATGAAGGCGGCACCTGCCTGCAGTGAGCACTTGATCCGACGCCGCGCCACGCCACCCATCACCCGTCTCCCTGGAGAACATCTGTCCAAACTTCCCTGGACACTTTCTTTGAGAAAGCAGACAAGACCCCAGAAAAACCTGCAGCCAAGACCCCTGAGAAGACCCCAGCCAAAAACCCTTCAAAAAGTCCAGCCAAGTCACCAGAATCAGCTTCTTGCTGATGTGACCATGAATCAATATAATCTTCATCATTACCAGTCTCTGAAGCAGAGCCCTGCCCTGAACTCTTATAATGATGTTACCTGCAGACAGGAAGCACTGCCTCTTCTAGTTCACATGAAAACCGAGATGAATTTCCTCATATTACCAGTGGATGGCAACACACACACACACAAGTACATTCAGCCTATTTATTTTTTACTTATTAGATGTACATGCCACCCTTCCCATCAAAAGCTACAGGCAGTTTTGTTAAGAGAAGAAAATTAGCTTATAAAGCAAGACAAGAGAATAAGGGACAAAACAAGTGGAGCATTAAAATAAAATATGGAAAAACCACCCCTGCACTAAGGAATACCCCATGAATCAGTATAATCCCATCTCAGCTTTCGTGCTAGACACCTGCCCAAATCAGAAGGTCTTACAGCACTTTCAGAAGACGCCCTAGGCCACAAGAAAGGGGGGGGCTCTCGCTAAGGAGCTGCAACAGAGAACAACCTCCCAGGCACGTTCACCAAGCAAACCTCAAGGTGCTTGCAGAAGATAGTTTGCAGATAACCTTTGGTATCACGATGGGGCACAAGGCAGATGGCCACCCCTTCTCTGAGAAGGCATTACGATTAATACCCTGCTGTTGTAATAAAGTCATAAGTTAGCAAGTATGTTGTCTATATAAAGACAAGGTATTCTCCACAGAGCTTGCCTCTTGCAAGAGTTTCTCCACTGTATGGAATGGTTTATCAGCATCCGCCTAGGGCTTGGTAAGAAAATCAGGTGTAATGCCCTGACTCCCTTTCACACACACACACACACATACGCACATGCACAAACACGTAAGCACATGCACACACACCAGTTAGGCCCCCTTACACCTATGCTTCCTTCCAGCACTTTGGTCATAGTCCAAGCTAATGGCAGTGGGCCTAGCACTGATTTGACTCTCAGTACTCTCACTGATTTTAACTGATGCTGTCGGTAAGGAGCATCTGAAAATGCTGGGGTTTGTTGCTGTCAGCCAGGATTCATTCTCTTTAAGTGACACAGACTTTTTCTCCATTATCCCCTCAAGTTTCTCAAGGAAAACAGCTGCTATTTATGCATAATCACAGTGTCTGTGCCTCAGGGATACCTGAGCTGGGTCCAGTGCATGAGTCCATCCCTACCTCTCCAGCCCCAGCTGGGTTAACATGGGTCCATCCCACTTCCCCAGCTAGAAGGCATGTGCTAGCAATGCAATCACTAGAGATACTCCATGCTCCTGTGCGGCTTCTGGGGCTACAGCAACTTTTCTTTGCTTCCCAAAATAGATGCATTTGCTGCCCATACTAAAGGATGGCTACCTGGAGTGTGAGCAGCTGAAACTGTAAACAGTGGCTCTCAGTACAGAGCCTGAACACCCTGGTTGAGAAAATTAGCACTGTTAGGGGTGCAAACACAAGTCACAAGAAAAACACAGAGATTTCAAAGAGGAATCCATCAAGGTAAAATCATTCTGCCCTGTCATGGGCTTTTGGAGTCCTTTGCAGCAGCAGAACTGCTCTATTATTTTTCTGTAGTTAAAAATGAAGTGCAAATTAAGAGCTGCAGAGGTGTAGGTTGTAGTCGTGTTGGTCTAAGGACATAGGCAGACAAGGTTCCTTGGCTGAATCTGAAATCTTTTATTAGACCAACTTAAGTAGTTGGAAAACAATATTTTAAGCAAGCTTTCAGGTTCAAAAACCCTTCATCAGGCTGAGGAAGTTACAGCAATTGGTGTGTGCTCTTCCTGGAGGGAACGAAAAGTAAAGAAGCCAGAGACTGGGCTGGTATGCATGCAAGACAGGCAGTCAGTGAAGATGTAGATTGAGGAGTCAGTGGGTGAGAGACAGATAAAATAATTTCTTTAATTACAAGCTTTCTTGTAGGATTGTCTACTTGTTCAGCTAGTTCAGTTCAGGGTTCCAGGATTTACTATCAAGCCATTCACCATACACTGCTGTTGAAGCACCCTGAGCAGATTTTCATCAAGCCAAAAATAATGCTCACTGCAAGAATCGTTTTTCTGTAACATTAAGGACAACGCAAAACTATTCACATATTAAGTCGTGCGCATGCTCTATTACCTGGCTGAATCAGGGATGAAGTGAAGTCCTGCAAATCAGACGTGTTGCCACCAGAGGGTGTTGCAAGCTTTCTGTTCAAGAGTCTTGCTGAGCTTTGTCAGAGAAGTCAATGCTGGCTGTGATGGGCCAGCCACAGACAGGTCCAATCTTAAGCTTTAGACACTAGACTCACAGTGCACAAGCCCAGCTTTGCATGGCTGCACCCAAGCAATACACCCCTGCCTTTCTGAACAGTTTTAATTCACACAATTTGCCCTTTTTACTATTTACATGTATTTTTTTTATCTAGTTTAACCAGTATAGGTTAATCAAGTTGATTTCACTTGTTTCATGAATCAGGTTTCTAGACCAGATGACCTGGAACAACGGGGGGGAATAGATACATGTAGAAATTAAAATGAAAAATTCCTCAGCTATAATTTAATATATTGTAATGCCTTTCTGTGCATAAAGAAATTATGAAAATATTATACAAAAATGAACTAGAGACAGACAGGACCAGCTGCCCAAATGACTCAAATGGACAATGCTTCACTAAATTGCCAGTTTGACCTTAGTTTAAGGAGTTAATAGTTTATTCCGACTGACACAAAAGCTTTAATAAAGTAGACCAGGGTGATTCAGTTTATGGAAACCGTGTCAGTGCATGCAAAAAATTGGGTTACTATAAAGCTGTAAAGCTGTAATTCTATATATAGTAAAAGTTGTGTTATCTGGCACCCATGGGGAGCCGAAGGTGCCAGATAACAATATATGCCGGTTAACTGAAAGGTGATATAGCTATAAAGCTAAATTTTAGGCATTTGTTTTTTGATAATGATAGAGTAGACTCTAGTAGCTGATAACGATTCTTTCTTCTAGATTTACTGACACAGACTCTAGAAACCAAATCAGCATCGTTTGTTCCCTGGAGACTGAATTTAAATCAAGTGCTAAGGAAAGAAAAATGTTCAAAATCATAGATCTGCTTTGCATTTGGCACTAATTCTTTGCTTAAGATAAACAAGCATGGATGTGTTGTAAATATTTTTATAACTGTGGTATTTTAAATAGATGCATTAATAGTTACACAAACATAACTGGAATTTAAATAAAACCATTAAAAACCATAGTCATTTTTATCTATTGTTTCCCTGAACCCAGGTCTTGAGCATGGGAAAACAGAAAAGCTGAGTCCCTGGCATCACCTTGCTATGCACTAGTTAGTCCTTGCTCATCAGTGAACTATAACAAGTCAAATGGTCCATTTTCAATTCATTACATAATTCTGCATTGCTCATGATGCCTCATTTGGGCATAAATATGTAAAAAAACATGGCGTGGGTTTTGGATGTACTGTTTTAAAATAAACAGCAAATTATGTTGCTCTATGAAAGAATAAGTGCCAATGCTATAATCTTCAGCCATAGTCACGGTCAGTACTGTGTAGAGCATAAAGTATTAGACTATTCAGATCTCCCTCTGGTGGCAATAAGGAAGCTTTGCACAGCTTCTTGTTCTAAAATCTGCTGAGGCTTGAAATACTGGACATTAATAACTAAGGGAAATTAATAACAACAAGAAGTCAGGACAGTGTTATCTATATTAACTGAAAAAAGTCCTAACCCTAAAACACGCTAAATGTACGTGCATTATCAAGACAGGACATTCCTTATACAACAAATTTCCAAACTGAGCCAAAGCCACTTAAAATGCCTAAACCCCTGCACTCCTAAAACAAAACTTCAAGTATCTCAAGAGAACATCTGTATAAGCGTGAGGTAGGCGATTTCTGTATTTAACTGTTGTGCAGTTGTGGCACGCAGAAGAGTTTGGGTCTTTTCACTGATTCATTGTTCACAGCTCTGTGATAATGGCTGCCTTTGTTAATGCTGCATGTGTGTGTAGAGTATTTTCTCATCAATACCTCTTTGCAAATAACAAAATCTACCAACACACACCAATAACTGTGCAAGGTTCCAGCCTTCAGGGTTTCTCTGTATAAGAAGCTGTGAAGTACTCTGGTTGTCACTAGAGGGAGGCAGACTACAACTTATTCTGAATATGATATCCAGATAAACTGTAGCTGATGATAAATTAGGTACATTATTCTACAAACTACCGCAGGGTGCCCTGATTGCCACAAGATGGACCCATAAGATTGCTGTATAATGGATGTACAGCGTATATTTTGTGTGCATGGTGACGATTCTGGGTGGCACTGATAGGAAATAGCCAGTAGGGCTGCGCGGAGCAGATCATATTCGATTCGGCAGTCGTGTCGAATATTAAACCGGGTCCCGCTTCGATTTGCAGTCCCCTTCGAGTGGAGGAGGGTCCGCTTCAAGTTGAGGTCGAAGCTCAGTTGAATATTCGAGCTGCTTTGACTTCCGCAGAGGCTGTAATGGGGAAGGTCAAAGCAGGCTATAACTTTGGATTTCGTGTCTGATCTTGATGAAACTTGCAGGAATGGTAGCTCCCACAAAGCAGTGTGGGGAGGCAGTTAGGAAGGCCAACTGCACCTTGTCATGCATTCACAGATGCATCTCGAGCAGGTCCAAGGAGGTGATCCTCCCCCTCTATGCGGCACTGGTCAGGCCGCAGCTGGAGTACTGCGTCCAGTTCTGGGCACCGCACTTTAAGAGGGATGTGGACAACATGGAGAGGGTCCAGAGGAGGGCCACTCGCATGATCAGGGG
>NW_017729033.1:12387539-12391079 GCF_001723915.1 Gavialis gangeticus
GCACTGGGATTGGAAGGGACCTCCGAGAATGCTGACAGGTCACTGGCCAGCCACACGTCAGTCATGAAAGCACTCCTTCCCCCTCTCCCCCTCCTTCCCCTTACTTTCCTTTTTTTTTAACCCCCACAGGGACTCCAGTATAGGCAAGTCGAATATTCAACCCTTGTCAAATATTCAACTCACACTGTTAATATTCGACTCGTGCTGTTAGTATTCGACTTCCAGTATTCGATTCAACAGCTATTCGACCAGCTGCTATTCGACTCAACTTTCACTTTTCAAGGTCGAATATGCCGAAAATTTGTCAAATCGAATATTAAGTCAAAGCTTTGCACAGCCCTAATAGCCAGGTGTATCATTTTGATCCATTTTGTTCACACACCCCACCATGCACACACACACACACAAAACCACACCCCCACCATAATATACAACAGTAAGACTTTATTTTTTAATTATTGTGCAATTCCCTCTATATACACTATGCAAACACAAATCATGATAAATATTTTTGGTAATTAAACTAAAATGTTTTATAGTAGGTGTTTGACTTTTAGTGTATGATTTGGTTGGATCTGTTCTATCGGCACAGTCTCCAAGAAATTCTGTCATCTATCAAATTACATAAAGAAGAGACAAACAGAAGCTGCATTTCTCTCCCAGGCCACTTCTGCAATCTGTTTTTCACTGCCTCCCCGTCAACTGATTAAATGAAGGTGAACCATAAATCTACTGGAGGAAATGGAAATGAAAATCTATGAAAATCACTCCATGATTTAAATGTGCAGTTGCCTGTTGTGTATTGAAAGGGAGTTGGGTGACTATGAAAGAATTGAATAGTAAAACTCTTTGAGCTTCTGATAGTCCTACAATATAAACCTCCTGCTATACACCAGCTCCTCCTGCCTTTTGTTGTTTCCACCGGAAGCTGAGATCGGGGCATCGTATTTCTGGTGCATAAGTAAGAACATCGCAGCCACCTATGTCACAACCGATGCTGCAGCCCCCGAGCCGGACTGACTCCTGGGCTGTGACAGCAGAACCCAGATGCGGGGGGAGCAGAGCACAATGGCACGAGTTGCCTGCCTCCCTCTCCGCTAGAGGGATCAGACCTTATCAGTGCAGCGCTGAAAGTGGATGGGCATGGACAGGAAGTGACCATTGTCCAGGAGATGCACAAAGGCAATAAAGCACCAGCCAGAGTTTCCAACTGTTGCCATCAGTAGATCCCTTGGGTGGAGAGACCAGTGCTGCTGGTCTGAAGGAACCAGGTGAGCCAAGTGTGTACCCAAGTATATAGCCAAGTACATTACCTCTGCTGTGAGACAGCACACAAGCAAAACCCATCCACCCCAAAGCTTGAGACTAATGAGATGAGCTTGCCTCATTGAGGTTATATTAATTAACCAAGGTAGAAGACCGACCTCGACTATGAGAGGTAACATACAGTATCATGCTGCAGATGATCAGGCAGGCAGCAGTTGTCTCTCTGAACGCACCACAAAGGCAGGTTGGAGTCAAAGACCCATGTGTTGCTCCTGTTGTGCCAGCCAAGCCTGAAGGGCGAGCACAAGAGCCATAGGGAAACAGGTAGCTTACCTGCAATGCTGGTGCCATGATTGTGCAGATCCACAGAACAGCCACGTTCTGCAGTCCAGGCAGTGTGCGCGTGGCTGGCAGGAGTCCCACAGGCCACCACACACACAAGGGCAGTGCCTGATTGCTCTGCTGGGCACCCTCGGGGCCCCTCAGGTATCCAGCTGTGGCTTCCTTCCTAATAGCAAGCTGGAAAGCAGAGGGAAGCCTGTGTATATGACTGTACGGCGGGTGTCAGATGGCACTGCCGACTGACTCTATATGGGAAGCACAGCTTGTCCGTGTTGTATGTGGGGCTACCTGTCCATGAGCAGGGACTGCTGCTGTGAAATAGTTCATATGAAATATGAAAATGCATATGTATTATACATATATGAAAGTGCACTGTTTGTACGTAAGGTCCTGACTGTATGTGCATGAAATGGCACCCCTGCAGGTCACGGGCCAACTGCCCGGGAGGTGGCATAGACCCTGTGATGTGGCCTGGCCTGTGCGCGATGTGCTGGTTGCGCCGACGGACACGTCAGTGCGGGGGCACGGACTTGTATACAAAAGGCTCAGTATATGTGAGGGAGTCAATGGTGTGTGAGGGGCTGACTGCCTGAGTGGCAGGACAACGTGAGTGGGAGGAGACAGTGTACAAGAGGCTCGCTGTGTGTGCAGGGGCACTGTAGAAAGGGTTCGTTTTTGATCAGGGGGAGACTGCCTGTATGGAAGAAGCTGACTGTGTACAAAGCAACACTGCTTGTACACTGCTTGTACAATTAAAGAGATGTTTTTGCAAAAATCTTGGTCTAATAAAAGATATCACCTCTACTACAAGTCCTGATTGCTTGTACATGAGGTGCTTAGCATGTCTGAGGGTTTATTGACTCCATGAGGTGGCCAGTAGCATAACTAGGGGTCAGTGGGAAGGGCACCAACCCCAGGTGCCAACTCAGGACTGCAAGAATGGCAGCAGCTACCATTGCTGATCTGGTTTCCACTGCCATTGCCACCAGGCTGACAACCACCACCCGTACTGACTAGTTAAGCCTCTGGAGGTGACACTGGCCATATGTAATGGGTTGATTGTATTTGGGAGCCCATGCAGAGTCATTGATTGTAAGGGGCTGGAAGGGCCCTAGCAAGATCATCAGGTCCAGCCCCCGCCAAAAAACAGCCTTCTAAGCACAGGCATATGCAACAAGGATGGGATTCAAACCCACGCATACAAAGCACAATGGATTAATAGTCTACCCACTTAACTACCTTGTGAAGGACTACCAGCCAACAGAAGGACTTGAACTGGCAACCTTCTAGTTACCAGCTTACAACTCAGGCCCTACAGGCACAGAAGATGCCATGAGGTACTGCCTGAATGGGAGGGAGAACTTCATGTGTGTGAGGGGCAGTGCCTGTGTGTGGTGGGATTGTTTTTGTAGGAGGTGCTGCCAGTCTGTAGGGAGGATTTCCTGGGCATAAAGGGTGGGGGCAGAGATTGTGAATCAAGGAGGGGGGGGGAGCTGTTTTGGTGAGAGATGCACAAGCAATATTTGTGGGAATGAGGGAAGACAGTTGTAGGTATGTAAGTGGGGGAGCCTGTGTGTGAGAGAGAAAGAGGTAGACACATTTTTGTGGAGAAAAGAAGGCCATGTCGAGATATGGGATCAGAGGTGGCAATAACTTGCATGGCGAGACAAAAGGGCCTGAGCCAGTGAGATTTTTGCAAAGTACTTAGCAGAGCATGTCTGTGTGGTACTTCTAAGCCCTGAAGGAGTATGAGATTTGGAAATGGGAAGCAGGAGAGTGCATGGAGCAAGAAAGAGTATGCAGAGGCTGCCTTTGCACCATTTTTCAGCATCCCTGCAGAAACTCCAGTACAGGTTTCCCTCGATTTATGTGGGTTCTTTATAAGTGAATTCGCTCTTATGTGATGAGCATATTTAGACCCATAATTCATTA
>NW_017729033.1:12391398-12397940 GCF_001723915.1 Gavialis gangeticus
AGAGTGGCACTCACCCCAGCCCTGGCTGCAGCAGCCCCAGGAGCAGCCGATACCAGCTGCCTGCACCAGGGCACAGAGCAGCCCAGCAGCTGCAGGCAGATGGCACTGGCCGCTCCCGAGGCTCCCTTTGCTTTGCTGCCTTGTGCAGCCCCAGGAGTGGCACTCCTTCCCCGCCCCTTCCCTAGTCCCAGCCTCCCTCCCTCACCGCCATGGGAACCTATCTCTATTTGTTACATTGTAAAGTGGATTCACTTTATGCGAATTTGATTTATGCGCTGTTGTCTGGGAACGCATGTACAGCATAAATCAAGGAAAACCTGTACTAGCAACAGTGCATGAACTGGTGGATGTTAGTCTGGAAATAACTGATGATCTAATCTACATGCAAGGGGGCATCAACGCAAAAAAACCCTGAAGTGATATATTTGGTATTGTAGACAGTTGCAGAGCAAGAAAACAGAGGTGTGTTTGGCTAAGGGAGCAAGAAACTGACAGTACAGCTGAAGGAGAGAAAGGGCACAGCACAACGGAAAAGGAAGGAAAAAGAGGAAACAGTGGCACTGTTTAAAAAGTAACATAAAGATGGAGGGGAACATAACCAAAGATAAAAGAAAGACGCAATGCAATGGCACAGAAAAGGAACAAATATAAGCTTAAAAAATCCTGAAAATATATCTTAGAGGTTTTTAGACAACCTAAGGGAGCGAGGAATCCAGACTTAATAGGCATTGGGCACCTAACTCCCTCTAATGTCTTTGAAAATCGCAGCCTAAGCACAGCGGTATGTCTGTCAAAAGGACCCCTCGGAAGAGCATTGGCCTCTTGCTCCATCAGTTCCTCATTTGCATTTTCCACGGTAACATTTTCATGCTTGGACTGTGTTTCTTCACTCACTGGTTTGCCACAATTCTCCAGAGGGTGGTGAAAATGTCAAGAATAGCCATCCCTAGAAATGACATGTCTGCCACGTCTGTTTTGGAAACTGTTATGTGATAACAACAGGTCAATGCGTTCCTGGAACGGGGAAATCGTTGGTTCCACCAGAGGCGTGGTGTACAGGGGAGCCCAAGGGCCCTGGCCCCCCTCAGGAAGAGGGCTGTCACCTGAAATGCATAAAACTTTCCACATGTCCTTCATCATAGCCCCCCCACCATGGCAAAAATAGAAGTCAGTGCTTATGGGTCCCACTAATTGTCCTACAATGTCATTACCTCACTATAACCTTCTATGGTGATTTCAGATTATTTCTACTGTTTTGGCATTCGGGTCCTGATTTAGCAAGTTGCTTTTGCATGGGACTGACTTTATACATATGAGAAGCCAAGCAGGGTCAAATCCAGAGGGGGTGCAGTGCAGCTGCACCCCTCTTTTGGACTTGACTGGACCGCTGGAGCCTCTGAGGGTCCTTAAAAGATCTCCCCTTCCATCCTGTGCTCACAGACATGTCTCCTTCCCTGCCCTTCCTCCATCCCCCATCTGCCATGGCTGCTTTCCCTGCTCTCCTGGGGGTAGGGCAATCTTCAGAGCTGCTCCTGCCCATTCCAGCAGAGTGGGTTCAGCCGGGGCAGCAACAGTGGCAATGGCTTTCCTCATCTGCTTATGGGGGACCAAGCACTGTGGGGGAACCCCCCCTCCCCTTTGCTGCTGCCACTGTTCCCAGCTAAGCCCAGCCCCTGCACAGCTCTGCTGGAGCAAGCAGAAGCAGCTCTGAAGGTTTCCCCACTCCCAGGGGACAGTGGGGAAAGCAGCAGTGGCTGAAGAAGGAGAAGACAGAAGGGGAGAGGACATACCACCAAGGGAAGAGAAGATGGGGATGCCCACCAGCTTTGAAAACTTTAACAAGTTCCCAAAGGCTCTTACAGTGTAGTCTGCCTGCACCGATGGGTTGGAAGCAGAAGACTGGGAGCAGGGTTGCAGCCATCCTTGCAGCACACGTGTCTGCTCCCACAACCTCCTTTGCCAAATCCTGGATCTGACCCTCAAGCCAGCTGTGTTACTTGGGTCCACCTACTTAAGGATTTTCGAAATTGGAGCCAGATCATATTAGTTTAACCCCATAGTTCGCAACCTTTTTAGACTCAAGGCTCCCATTGGAAAATGTCAGTTTTTACCTTGCATTCATTTTTTGACTGAAGAAAACAATAGAGCAATTCTTCTTTTTCAAAGAACTCAGAAAGACCACAGCAGATCAGAACATAGGATTCCTGTTTGAAGCCCACATTCAAAGGATACTAACACTAGGGATATTCCCCCCAGCAGAAGGTGAAAACCAACTCAGTCTGTAGCGCACGGTTTTCTGTAGGAAGGTCTGGTAGCTCCAGATGCAGTCACTGAGTATCAGGGCTAATATATTCTCTAAACATTGTCACTCTCAGCACATAGAAATACAGCTTAGGGTGGGGCAAGCTGAGTTTGTCTATATTTATCTCTTGCCTTTTTATCTCTTGCCTATATTTATCTCTTGTCATTAGGTTCTTAAAATAAGCATAACATGAGGAAGAACATGAGAAGAGGAAGGCAGAGTTATCCTTAGGCACTGGCAAGTTACACTTAGTCTGGAGACACCTAGCATGCTGTGAGCGATTTGTCTCCCTTCCTGGCTGTGATGGAAATACAATCAGTGCTAATCTCTTTAGGGCACTGCATAACTTTGACCTGAGTCCTTGCTGGTTTTCAGCCTCAAGGAGAGGGTTTCAAGCACCCTGGTTATGACAGGAGGAAAGGTGCGCATCTTTGGGTTGGAAGATAGTTACCTTTGGGCATGTCTACACAAGATGCTGCTGTACAAGTGGTTACTCTGTGTTTATTTAGTACTTGCATAATCAAGTATTAAATAAATGCACGGTAATTAGAGTTGCTGTGTGGTAGTGCTGGCAAACTTCTTTTTAATGATGCTACTGCATAGTAATAATACAGTAATAACACAATAATAACAGTAATAGTACTGTCCGTGCTGTGACGTGCTACTGCACAGTATTATTCAGCTACTGTGCAGTCAGCATCTCATGTAGACACAGCCTTTATGTTCTTTGTCCCCTTGAAAATTAGAAGTGCATCTAAAAAAGACCCTACAGCTCATCAGACATATTAAAGAATCAAGAGTATCACAGCAGTTTCTTGCTCAGAGACTGATGATGTATCAGCAGCACTAAAGCGGGCTGCATGGAGATCATTGGTACAGGAAGCACCAGTGGTATTGATGTGATGGCTGGTGTTGAGTGCAATGAGGATACTATTACTGGCATAGTCCAAGCCCCTAATTCAAAGTCCTATTACACTATCTATCCTAGCTGCAGGTAACCAGTGCCTAACTTGGTAGCCTTTGGCCACTACTTTGTTAAACTTTGCTACATCCGTGTCCTGTGCACCATGAAAACCTGAGATCATCCCTTACCAAGACCCCAGGCTGAGTCCTTCATTCTGGTCATGACTTCCATTCCTCTATTCTCGCCAGGGATTTCTAGGCCCTCTGTCTTTCCATGGTCTGATACTGAAAATATCCAATACATTCCATTCTAAGTCAATGGCTTCTTTGTATGAAACATTTTCAAAGCCACATCATTGGAAATGTCTCTACATGACATCTCTCCGTGCTGGACTTCATTCTGATCTCACACCAGGTTCACCACGGTGAGACTCCAGTCATCCTGAAGAAGTTATTCTCATGGTAGGCATAGCATTAGGGAGAGCATGAGAAAGAACCTGAGAAGAACCATAGCAGAATTGTCATTAGGCACAAACAAGTTAGACTCAGGAGATTTGTAGCTCTGCAAAGGAGAGCAAAAGCAAAACCAGCCCCATTATTCTTTCCCCACCTTGCACAATACTTTAGGTTAAATTAAAGCCAGCAAATTGCACAAAATCTGGGTCAGGTGCTCAGTATTATGGCTACATTTTCTAGAGTTGGAATTGAACCAAATATATACCCTGAACTTTGGAAAGTTTGGGCTTGGCTCTTAACCTTGCAGTTGGGCCCATCTCTAATAGCTTCAGAATTTATGTTTTCAAGGTAATACAGCCGATGGCTTCGGGTTCCACCTCTTGTAAATGAGACTGATGGGCAGTGGGGCAAGAGATCATGTAGGATGCCTGGACCCTAGCTTATCTACTCTCTAACCCTTTTTTGTTGCTGTGATTATGAAACCAAGGTCACTCAACCTAGCACTCAATTCTCAGTTTCGCACAATGGGAGGAAAAAAATATTTTTGTAAGGGAAGCAAGCCCCAGCAAGTGAACGAAACCTCCCTTCCCCTTCTGCTGTCAGGTTTTTGTACAGGGACGTGATAGGAACTGATCATTGTGGTGGACGTTCGGTAAAGGAACCAAGGTAGAAATTAAACGTAAGTATATCCTGATTTCTCTGTTTTCATGGTCTACTCTGCTTTTAAATCCGTATTCGGGAACGCTGAAATTTCAAGCAAAATGGAAGGAGTGTTGGACACTGTAAGTGAAAAATGTTGTGAAATGATTCCAAATGCAATAGAAAAGGGTGCGTGCGAGGAAAGTAGGACTTTGCATTTTATTTTGGACTGGAAAAACTACTCAGTAAAGATGAAAAATGGTCTGGTAAGGCCTTCAGCAGGTTTAAATGAGCACAGTACTCTCCATTGGCAAATACTGAGGCGCCGATGCAGTTAACAAGTCTTTGGACCAGTATTTCTGTGCAACACGTGCAGTAATGGCCCTCATTTAGGGGAAGTGAGGTTTTTGTAAAAGAGCCGGGTAGAAGGGAACCACTGTGGTACAACTTCGGCAAGGGGACCCGGCTAGAGATCAAACGTAAGTACACTTTTTCACTGCTCTTCTTTATTGTTTGCCACATTTGTTCATTTTTGTGTTTGTTCTGTGTGTTATTGCAATTGATGTGATGGCCATGCTAAAAGAGTTCTTGGAGAAGGGTGATGCAAGTAAAATGTAGAATATAAACCAGTGTGTAAGGGTAGAAACGCCACCACCTCCTCGGGTGGATTTTTAGAGCTACCTTGCTATATGGGAGATAAATGAATCCACCTAGCCAAGTGGGACTCACTTAGTTGCACAGTAAATAAGTTTTTGAATGAGAGGAAGTTCATAGGCAACCACTGTGGGACACTTTCGGCAAGGGGACCCGAGTGGAAATCAAACGTAAGTACCTTTCTTCCCTGCTCTTCATCCTTGCTTGTCGCATTTGTCCATTTTTGCAAGTTTTGTGTGTTTTGGTGGCATTGGTGGAATAATGTCAAAAGACTTACCAGAGAGGAGAAGGGTAAGGAAAGTGAAACATGTAATATAAATCAGACTTCAAGGATAGAAAATACTGTCACCTCCTCAAGCAAAATTTGTAAAGCTAAATTGCTACATTTGAGGCAAATTAATCCAAGGGGGCTCATTTAGTTGCACAGAAAATAGGTTTTTGTATGACAGGAAGTTCATAGGCAACCACTGTGGTACACTTTCGGCAAGGGGACCCGAGTGGAAATCAAACGTAAGTACCTTTCTTCCCTGCTCTTCATCCTTGCTTGTCGCATTTGTCCATTTTTGCAAGTTTTGTGTGTTTTGGTGGCATTGGTGGAATAATGTCAAAAGACTTACCAGAGAGGAGAAGGGTAAGGAAAGTGAAACATGTAATATAAATCAGACTTCAAGGATAGAAAATACTGTCACCTCCTCAAGCAAAATTTGTAAAGCTAAATTGCTACATTTGAGGCAAATTAATCCAAGGGGGCTCATTTAGTTGCACAGAAAATAAGTTTCTGTATGAGAGGAAGTTCATAGGCAACCACTGTGGTTCACTTTCGGCAAGGGGACCAAGCTGGAGATAAAACGTAAGTGCATTCTTAAACTCTCTTCAGCTTCTCTCTGTCAAATTTGTCCATTTCCGTGACTTTTTTCTGAGTTGGTACTTCTTGAAATGAGAGCTCTGAGAGAATGGCAGGCAATGTAGATACGTAAGGAATATACCTGTCCTCGAGGGTGGACGACTACCTCCACTGACCGCTGTAGAATTTGGATTAAACTATTACATATTACATAAATGAGAGATCCCTTAGTTGTACAACAAAAAGGTTTCTGTATGAGAGGAAGTTCATAGGCAGCCACTGTGGCTCACTTTCGGCAAGGGGACCAAGCTGGAGATAAAACGTAAGTGCATTTTTTAACTGTCTTCGGCTTCTCTTTATCAAATTTGTCCATTTCCAAAATTATTGTGTGTGTCAGGACTGCGTGAAATAGGAGCGCTAGCAGGATGGCAGACAGTGTAAGTGTGTACAAAGTATATCCACCTTCAGACGTGGAAAATACCGCCACTTCTCTTGTGAGAATTTGGATTAAACTATTATATTTGACATACAATATGTTTGAGCCCTCCTGTAGTTATACAGTAAAAAGGTTTCTGTTAAAGAGGAAGGTCATAGTTAGGCACTGTGGGTCACTTTTGGCAAAGGGACCAAGCTGGAGATAAAACGTAAGTGCATTTTATTTGTGATAAATCCTCTCTCGCTTTGATTTTATCTAATTTAATGCACAGATATAGAAAAATGCTCTTCTTCCCTTTGTCCCTTTCT
>NW_017729033.1:12402940-12433019 GCF_001723915.1 Gavialis gangeticus
ACACTTTCGGCAAGGGGACCCGAGTGGAAATCAAACGTAAGTACCTTTCTTCCCTGCTCTTCATCCTTGCTTGTCGCATTTGTCCATTTTTGCAAGTTTTGTGTGTTTTGGTGGCATTGGTGGAATAATGTCAAAAGACTTACCAGAGAGGAGAAGGGTAAGGAAAGTGAAACATGTAATATAAATCAGACTTCAAGGATAGAAAATACTGTCACCTCCTCAAGCAAAATTTGTAAAGCTAAATTGCTACATTTGAGGCAAATTAATCCAAGGGGGCTCATTTAGTTGCACAGAAAATAGGTTTTTGTATGACAGGAAGTTCATAGGCAACCACTGTGGTACACTTTCGGCAAGGGGACCCGAGTGGAAATCAAACGTAAGTACCTTTCTTCCCTGCTCTTCATCCTTGCTTGTCGCATTTGTCCATTTTTGCAAGTTTTGTGTGTTTTGGTGGCATTGGTGGAATAATGTCAAAAGACTTACCAGAGAGGAGAAGGGTAAGGAAAGTGAAATGTCTAATATAAATCAATCCTCAAGGATAGAAAATACTGTCACCTCCTCAAGCAAAATTTGTAAAGCTAAATTGCTACATTTGAGGCAAATTAATCCAAGGGGGCTCATTTAGTTGCACAGAAAATAAGTTTCTGTATGAGAGGAAGTTCATAGGCAACCACTGTGGTTCACTTTCGGCAAGGGGACCAAGCTGGAGATAAAACGTAAGTGCATTCTTAAACTCTCTTCAGCTTCTCTCTGTCAAATTTGTCCATTTCCGTGACTTTTTTCTGAGTTGGTACTTCTTGAAATGAGAGCTCTGAGAGAATGGCAGGCAATGTAGATACGTAAGGAATATACCTGTCCTCGAGGGTGGACGACTACCTCCACTGACCGCTGTAGAATTTGGATTAAACTATTACATATTACATAAATGAGAGATCCCTTAGTTGTACAACAAAAAGGTTTCTGTATGAGAGGAAGTTCATAGGCAGCCACTGTGGCTCACTTTCGGCAAGGGGACCAAGCTGGAGATAAAACGTAAGTGCATTTTTTAACTGTCTTCGGCTTCTCTTTATCAAATTTGTCCATTTCCAAAATTATTGTGTGTGTCAGGACTGCGTGAAATAGGAGCGCTAGCAGGATGGCAGACAGTGTAAGTGTGTACAAAGTATATCCACCTTCAGACGTGGAAAATACCGCCACTTCTCTTGTGAGAATTTGGATTAAACTATTATATTTGACATACAATATGTTTGAGCCCTCCTGTAGTTATACAGTAAAAAGGTTTCTGTTAAAGAGGAAGGTCATAGTTAGGCACTGTGGGTCACTTTTGGCAAAGGGACCAAGCTGGAGATAAAACGTAAGTGCATTTTATTTGTGATAAATCCTCTCTCGCTTTGATTTTATCTAATTTAATGCACAGATATAGAAAAATGCTCTTCTTCCCTTTGTCCCTTTCTTTGCCCACCTGCCCCACTTCCAGTAACTAGTAGTAAAACTCTAACCTTTAATTGTGAGAAATAATAACTAACTGGAAATGTTTGTAGAAAAGGGTAATTTAATTAAAAAATGAGAATATGATGACTGAATTGTTGGTTAGTGAGAGTGTCAATCCTGGGTCTTCATCTGAGGACCCAAAATTGTTACTATTAGTAACAATTCAGTTCTTGCCTCTAATCTGTACATTTTCAGTGAAAGAAAAACTAACATTATCAACTAGGTCTTGATCTAGCACCAAATGAAGTCAATGGAAATACTTGCAATGAGTTCACAAGAGTAGGATCAGTTCATACAGGATTATTTGTGTTTATTTCAGCATTTTAATAGTACATCCCATTAGGGGAAATTAGAAATTGCCTTTAAAATAATGTAAGTGGAGCGCCAAGATGCCAAAGTGATTAGCATATTAAAAACTAATTTAATGGGCAAGACAGAACTTGATTGATAAAGTAGATCAGATGAGGTAGAAGCTGTCAAATATCAAGTTTAAGAAAAGGAAAATACTAAAAACCTCCCTAATGAACAGACAAACATTCATTTTAAAATAATAATTTTCCTGTAATAAACTAAGTTAACTGTAAACCACCATGACAAGCAGGCTATCAGGAGGAAAATGTAAGATACTCGGCAGTTAAAGTATGGCAGAGTCTGGCTGAATCGTCTTCATTTAGCAGCAAAACAGTAGATTGGAAATGCAATATACTTCATTGCATTTTGTCACAGGAGAAATCTGATATCTGCCCTAAAAATTCTGCTAACAGAAAAATGTGATGGGCTCATATATTTAAAACTTTTGCTTTATTGATTACCTTAGGCAAGACTTTTGCAGTTTTAATTGCAGTTAAAGCTGTACTTATTTTGAGCTGTTCTAGCGAACATTAAGAAAAAGCAGTTCTCTTGTTACTTTGATAAAACTGTAGTAGGAGATAATCCAAAATGATCTTTTTTTTCCTTTTAAAATGCCTGCTTGCAAATATTTGTAAATGCCTTTTAGTCCATATATTATTTTTAGCAGAAAATGTTTGCAAATCTGTTTTAGCTTCATATGTCGTATAGATGTGATAGCCTATTTTATATAGTGTATAAATATATAGAGAGAATGCAATTCTCCTCTTTGACTGGTGTCAGTCACCCCACTTTACCTCTGACATTTGTGGAGTTATAGTAGTGTGGCATTGGTTTAATGAAGAAATTAGGTCTACAAGCTATAAAAAGGTAGTATATCTGCTAAATTAGGGGGCATACGTATTTTGTATGTAAAAAGTTTTATTTCTGGTAGCGTAAGACACTTAAAAATATCTGAATGCTGATTCTGTGAGAATGTAGCACTTCAGACTGACGGCAGTTAGACTGTATAGCAGAAGAGTAGGAGGATGAATGAAATAGTTTTATTCCAGGTTCCAAAGATGTGATCTATCTATTCCTTTCTTCAGCTCTTTACTGAGTTAGGACCCAAAGTTGCAAGATTTGTTCAGACAAAACTGCCTCCAAAATCAGTGGGGGTCTTGTCTGGATAAAGTCTTCAGGGCCAGGTCCTTACTCCCCAAGAGTCTCGGTACGGGTGCACTCAGCTAGGTCTCTTCCCAGGGACTTCATTGTACCAAGATCCCAATTTGGCTCATGTAGTGATTACGTGGCATAAAGTGAGGGACAACAATGCTCAAAGCAGCTAGACTAAGTGTGACCACGCTCTCAGTTGACATCTGTCCCTGATTGCAGACTGCTTCATTTTGCTATTTTTAAATAACAGGTTTCATGTCTTGATATGAGCGCTTCAACAGGAGAAATGTTAATAAAACACTAAGGGTCTGAACCTGATTCTCCCCTCCCTTCCCCCAGCATAGTTTGGGAGTAACAGCCAAGATCATTGAATCCCACTGGTGAGGAGAGAGGAGGACTGGTCTCTTATTTTAAAAGCACCAAGCGCTTGCCTCTCCAATTGACTTCAGCTGGAGGGAAGTGTGCTCAGCACCCCTGGAAAGAGACTTTAAGGGATAGCACAGCTCAGGGGGCAGGCAGCATGTCTGGAGTGAAATCCTGTCCCAGTGACGTCAATGGCAAAACTCATATTGACTTCAACGGGCCAAGATGTCACTCTATGGTCACTAGAGTTCAATGAAGCGCTCAGTGGAAAGGGGCATTTGTATTGCAATGTGCATAGCATCCGTTAGCACCCGTCTGGCAGTCTCAGGAGAGTGACTGGCAGTTGAATGTGAAGTACCTTCTTTCCTTCCTAACAGCATCCTCTAGCTCAGAACAGAGAAACGGCTTGGGTGGAGATGGGGGGGGACTTGCACTGGTGTTGCTTTCTGAACTGTACCTTGTCCACGTATCAATGAAATGCCAGCACCCAGAGGTGTCCTGCTGGCATCTCGCAGTGGTGCCCTTTCCAGGCATTGCAGGACCCTTAAAGATAAGCGAGCCAGTACCTTTTACCGGGACTGGGTTCATCAACTTCCTCTCATGCAGTGCCAACAAAATCACAGTGGCAAGAAAGGTGAGGCTGGATATTATGAGGCAGATCCTCAGCCATATAACATGATGCAGGCCAGGGAGCTAGGCTGACTTATACTGCCTGAGGCTCTGGCCCTGTATTTACTTACAACAGAACTGATATATTGGGTGGTCTAAATTGATATATTTGGTGGTCTACATTGATTTTTGGGTGGTCTACAGAGGGTGACAGCCTCTGTAGCCTCCTGTGGGATCTGCCATTAACTTGCTCCATCTTTGGGCAGGTCTCTTCATCTTTCTGTGCCCTTGTCTCCCCTTATCGAAAATGGAAATAAATAGGGGCATTTTGAAGGTGAATTAGTTGATGGACTGCACCTGTCTGGTCTCAGTGACTCATCAAGGAACTAATCCTATAAACAGAGCACGAAGGTTTTGACCTCATGTGTGTGAAGTGCGGCAGGCACAGCACTATGGCCTATTCACGCGTGGGCTGTCATCACTAATACCACACTATGTACTTCCCTTTTCTACAGGCAGAGAAAATGCTCAACCTTCAGCATCCATCTTTCCTCCGTCAGCTGAGCAGCTTAAAGGGGGAACTGCCACCATCGTGTGCCTGGTCAGTGGCTTCTATCCAAGTGCTTTGACCATCACCTGGAAGGTAGACGGCACCGCCACTAGCACTGGTGTCCTCACCAGTGACAAGAAACAGGATGCTGCTGACAACACGTACAGCGTGAGCAGCACCCTGACGCGCACAGCCTCCGAATACAACGCGCACGAAGTCTACACCTGTGAGGTGACACACGAAACCTTGAAGACACCTCTTGTGAAGAGTTTCAAGAGGTCCGAGTGTTTGCAGTAGGAGGACAGCAGGGGAGGGTCCCTGTTTCCTTCTGGCAGCCTTTCTTATGCTTTCTTTATGAAACTATCCTTCTTTTCCATTTGTTTCCATCCCAGTATATGATGATGGAGATCTTCATGACCTCCCGCCCTGCCTCACCCCTTGCTAATTATACCATATAACTGGGCCACCCTGCCTCCTCTCGCCCTATTGCCTAACACTGTTTCCTGCTCTTATCATGTGTCAAGTATGAAAAATTCATAAATAAATGGAACGAGTGAAAAGGCATCTGTTTTCTCACTGTGTTTTTAATGTGATGATCAAAATAAAGTGAACTCAGGTGAAGTACATGAACTGAGTGTCATGCAGTTTACTATGGGGAGCTGGGCTAGGGGTACAGGATGAGTCACTGGCCTCCAGTGAAGGGACACTAATATCCCATGGCACTTTTCAGACAACAGTTGCGGGGAGGAGGATCTTTGCCTAACATGTCCCCCCCTGCCCCGTTTGCAGTCTGTTCTGCAGCCTTTTCCCCATGTTGACAGTCCCACTGACATCATTGGATCGGTTCACATGTGTGGGGACTGCAGGACTAGTCTGGATCCACCACAATACAAGGAGCTGTGGGGTATTATTATTCAGACCACTGCATCAGAGTACCCTAGGTGTCAAGCAGTTTTTGGCCATATGCTGCCAGATCTGACAGCTTGCTCTTATGCTACATACAAAGGGTCTGATTTCAACCTCACTCACACCAGTATACAACCTGAGCAAATCCACCAGTCAGGGGGACTTGTGGGTCTCTCAGCATCTGTGAAAATCGAGTCCTTTCACTCAGCAGAGGCTTAAATGTGGATTTAATCATCTTAGTGCAACATGCTACATTTAAAAACGCTGTCTGTGCTGTGGTTTCTAAGGAAAAATCAATGTAACATGAGTTCAGTGAAAAATATAACCTCATTATTATGAAACGTATAAGGGGTTACCCCCTCGTGGTGAAAAAAAAGTTATGATTTTCTAATAATAATAAAAATTAATCTGAGGGTTGAAGGCCTTCCTACCGCATGCAGTGACTCATACCTAGAGATTAAAGGCATCCAAAGACCTTGTGCTGGCTGCCTGTATGGGAGTGAATGTTAGCCACTGAAAGCTTTGATGCCTGCTCTACAGGATCAGCTATAGAACCAGAAGCTTTGTTCCCCATCTGTCCCCAGCTATTTGAAAAACAGCTCTAGATCCTGCCTTTTTCACTCTGACTTTCTGATATTATCCATGGATTTAACATTAAGGACTGCTTCCTGGTGTTTTAAACAGGTCAGGCTCCATCAAGCCTGGGTTTCTGAAAGGCGCTTCAGGTATTCAAACCCCATGATGTTCAGTGGAAGTTGCTCATGCTCCTAACTCCCTGCAGTGAAAAATGCAGCTTTGCTGCTAAAGCAAGGCACTAGGAATCAATATACTGAAAGCACTAGTGATGCACTCCCTAGCCTCATGCAGACACAAAGGAAAAACATGTGCTATAAATTTGGGTGCATCCATGTCTAAATGCCTGTCTTGAGACCATGGGGGCCTCATTTCTCTAAGGTGCTGAGCTGACTAACTCTGACTCCACTGGGAGCTAAAGATGCCTCATAGTGGTGATCCCATCATTAAGACACCTAAACTGAGTGCCTATGGTACAAATATTGGCCTTAATCTGTCTGGGTGTCTGGGTGGGTCTATATGAGATGCTTATTGCACAGAAGGCTAATTCTATTGTGCATTAGCGAGGCGGGCAAAGCCCATGTTAATGTGTTAATGCACAGCAGATTTAGTGTAATGCACAGTAGCATGACAAAAAACCTGTTCATCTGCCCTAGTGCACAGTAGCACCAATTACAGTGCATTAAGTTAGGACCTGTCATTAAACTTAATGCACCATAATTACAGCTCATTAATAAACATGTCAACTTGCCCTTTGTTCCTCAATTTCCCCCTCAGTGGGCATGTCTACATGTGCATTAATGTGCCATAATTACAGTGCATTCAGTTGAGTACCTGCAATAACAGGTACTAACTTAATGTGCAGTAATTGATGCTGCTGCACATTAGTGCCGGCATGAGTCTTTTAAGTGATGCTAATTAGCACCGCTTTCACCGTGACACACTAATGCACAGTAGAATTAGCCTACTGCACTTTTAGCACCTCATGTAGATGCTCCCTGTAAAAAGAAAATTATAATTCCTATGTCTTTCATACAGGGACAAGTATCTTGAGCCTTAATTTATTAAGGCCATTAATTGATTAAGGCCAGATTCTGATCTGCTGTCCCCTTATTCACACACTGAATAGCACCTCACTTCACAAATAGGCCCACTGAAATTTTTGAGGCTACCACAGGGCAAGGTGAACTTCTTTATGAGAAAGGGACCTTGGCTTTAATGCTTCAAAAGCCCTTTGAAGTCCTTGGCCTCTGGTGCTACATGGGCACATATTCAAACCCTACAGGCATCACCCTCTCTCCTTCAGATGATGAGAGGCATTGGCTTTCCTCCATAGCATGGGGATGATCCTTTTCCTATGATCTTCTGGGTGTATGGTACCTAATTATTTCTCTGTTCCAGTGCAGGACATTGGCCATACCCTCATCTCTCCTGCTTATACCTGTGGCTCTTACTGTTTCAAGTATTGTTGCTTGTGGTTGTGAGTGAGGATCTAAAGGTGTGTTTAGGGGATTCCTTAGGTCAGTGATTCTCAACCAGGGCACAGCCGGATCCTTTAAAAGGTATCCTTTAAAAGTGCAAGGAAATAAGCAGGGTGTGAGGAGAGAACCAGATAAGACTAGTCCCTGCCTGGCCAGTCTCCCACCCCCACTGCCCAGCCCCTCTGCCAAGAGACAAGCATTGTAATGTAGAACTTAGTTTTTGAAACTGGGTGCTGCTCAATTCACAAAAGGCATGGAGGGGTGCTGCAAGCCCAGTGAGGGGTGCCTCAAGTGCAAAAAGATTGAGTACCACTGTCTCAGGTGAGCGACTGGCTGTGAATGCCAGCGGCTGGACTCAAAGGCCCAGGAGGCTCCTGCCAGTCCTATATCCCTAACTCTGAACAACAGCAACAGACCACAGTTTTCCGCATTAAAAAGCTTTGAGCACTTAAGGATATTACAGTGCAGCTTTGTCAGTTCTTGCAAAGGCCAGAATCTCCCATGTCCCCTGGTGTCCCAGGGGTTTTCATTTAGGACTGTATTAGGGGTAAGAATTACACCCGTGCAGCATGTTCCATGTTTAGGTGGCACTGCAGCTCCTATTTTGCTAGCTAACATGAAATGTAAATGCTGAGTAAACTACTGCTGCCCTCTGCCCACTGCACGTTTCACTTGGAATGAGCAGGCAAAGGAATCTCTGGAGAGCGGGTTATGGGGCTCCACAGAAAGCATTGCAAAACAGGTTGTACCTATCCTTGAAAAATACTTTATTTGGGTGATAAGCAGAAAACTCTACAGACTTCAGGTGGTGATAATTAGGTCATGTCCTCCTCTGCCTCCCATCGGAGCAAGAGAAGAGCTCAAGGGATGTCACCAAACCAACAAAGAAGTCCTGAGGTTCCCAAGCATCTCTAGAGCCTTATGTATTCCTGACTACCTGGCTGGATTAAGGCAAGCTAGAGTCCTACACCTAGCTTATACCAGCACCATCTTATAGGGCCATTGCACCCACACCTAAGGAGACTTCATGGTCATAATGGTGGGCTGGAGCTAGGATATTATTATGTGATTTCCAGAACCAGGATCTGAGGGCAAGCACTAATATCCAACCCTGCCAATATTTGCAAATTCATGCCTCTGCTCACATCAGGACTCCTTACCCATGGCTAGCTTGTATGAACCCATCTTCCAAAGGACCTGCAGGTACAGAGGTGGAACATGATGAATTTAGTGGAGTAATTCCTCTGGATTTCCATGTAAAATAAAATAGCAAATAATATCCCTTACCTATAATGCTTTATTATCAAGGACAACAGCCTGTAACACGCTTCATTGGTTCACCTCTGCAAAACAGATTTGCAATATATTAGGCTGTAATCAGTGATGTGCAAAAAAACAAACAGCTGTGGGTATTTGTAGTGTTGCCTACTGGTAAGAACAGGAGGATACCAGTTAGGACTCCCTGCCCAAGGTCTCAGAGCAAGCTGGCACAGAGTGAGCTATAGGACTCATTTCTCTAAATCCCAGAGTCCATGTTCTCACAATCACTGCTCATCTGGGATTTATACTTGTTATGGCAAAAGTCCTATTGACTTCAGTGATGCAGGATCAGAGCATCAAGCCAAACCATTATTATTTTAGCCATTGCATCAACCAAGGAAAATTAAGGTCACTCCTTCCCAAATCAAACCCAAGAAATCAGGCACTAGGATGCGATCTGCGGAGCGATCACAGAGTGCTGCTCCTTCGCAGCCACTAGAGAGGACTTGAAGGCTGTCCTCAGGGACAATCATAAAGGTTGGATGGTGTCTGTGGGAGGCCAGGTCACAACCTGCATGATGGCTGTGGGTGTCTCTCCCTTGCACTACACAATCAAAAGCCCTCTTGTTCCTCCAACGTGCAGAACGAGTACAGCAGTCTGTTTAGGTGCTCCTCAGTGTTGCAATCCCATCCTTTCTCTGTGAGGTCTTTGAATTACTAGCACCACATAATCCTGGATTCCAGTCCCAGCCTCCTAAAATGAGCCCTGTCCTATTCACGGCTAGCAGAACAGAGGAGTTACAGAAACTCTTCTGCACAGCCATTCCACCCATACCCTTCCCTCAGCGACACTGCACAGTGTGGAGGTCTTTACATCGGTATAAAAACGTAAGGGGTGTTTGTACACATGCTCTGGGAGGTGGGGGGCATGGAACGAGCTTTAGTTAAAGCACCTCCACCACCATTTTTCAGCACAGGGATGCTGACACTTGTGATGCTGGAGTCTACTAGAGTGTGATAATTACCGTGCTCCAGCAGACTCAATTAATCGAATCTGCTCTGACGCAGTGTAATTATAGCACATCAGAGCAGCCTCGATGTACATGTGTAGGTGCCCAAGAAGTTCCAGACCAGATCAGACCAAAGGTCCATTTATCCCAGCACCCTGCCTCTCTCAGCGGTGGGCCTAGGCCTGTGTTTCTCTGGGCACAACAGATAGACCTCTCTCTCACGGTAGCAAAGAGTGTTATGAAGGGCAAGGATATTTATGCAGAGCCTGTCCTAACTGATCTATCCCCTGCTCCCTCCCTCTACAGCTTCCACCATTCAAAGCCTAAAAAGTCCTAATTTTGAGGCTGTCCCACTATTACATATGATCATGTTCACTACCCACTGCTAGAGCTATCCTGCATGAATTTATCCAATCCTCTCTTGAACTGGATTAAATCAGCACAGCATCTTGTGGCAATGAGTTCCACAAGATAATCACATGTTGTATGGAAAAAAACCACCTCCTTCTGGTTGTTTCACTCCCTGGATAAGTAAATGAAACAGTGGCAGGTGCATGAAAGATGAGATTAGACACAAAATGAAAGCCATCTCCAGTTATGAATCCAGGAGATATGCTGATTTGTCATGGATCTATTTATTAAGATGTGCCCAGGCTTAGGCATCATGGATGAGATCCTTCCCCACTGTAGTCTTAAGAGCTCTGCCATTAACATAAACGGGGTTAGCATTGTACCTCATTGATTCCCCTGATCCCAGGGAGAAAATCACAAGGTATAAATCACATTCACTTTTATCCTGCTTAGAGGGTAGTCAAAGATTTGTATTGCTTAAAATGAGCGTACAAGTGCAAAGTCCTGCACTTAGGATGGAATAATTGTATGCACAAATACAGACTGAGGAATGACTGGCTAGGCTTCAGTACTGAATGCGGGAGGTACAGCGAGCTACATGAACCAAAAGTGCTGCAAAAAAGTCAGCAGCATCCTGGGTTTAATTCAGGGAAATCCTGACTTCTGCCCAAAAGCCTGTACTATGCATTTTAGTATGTATAATGCCACAAAGGCAACCTGCCACAACCTGTATAATGCAACAGGTTGTATAATGCAGGCTGTATAATGCAAAGGCAACCTATATAATGCCACAAAGGCAACCTGCCACAAAGGCAAGCTCTTTAAATAAACTATGTTTAAATTAAAGTAAAAACTAAATCCAATCTAAAGCATTGGGGGGGAAGAGAGAATTAGATTTCAGTAATGATCACAGAGTCGTTGAAGCAACACAAGATTGTATCAACAGGAATGCAGATGAAGGGAAGTGATTCATTTGGGGATTTTGAATGGGGTGTACCAACGATCCTGCTGGGACTTAAAGCCAAAGCTTCTTGGTTAGAGGGTCTTGCCCCTCAGCTCAGGGTCAGATCAATTGCCTTATTTGGGGTCAGGAAAGAATTTTACTCCATGGTCAGCTGGGAATGGACTGTGGGGGTTTTGTCTGCCTCTGTAGTGGAGGATAGAGTATTAATATACTCTGAAAGTGTATATTAATAACCTTTTACAGAAGCAGATTGAAAGGTTGAAAAGATTATATACAGATTGCAAAGAGTCCAGCAGAGGACCACAAAAATGGTTGATTTTCAGGGGCTGGAGGGAACACAACTAGGAGCAATGGCTTCAAACTGTATCAGAGGCAATGTAGGTTGGAAATTGGGAAGCACTTCCTGGTGGTCCTTCTGGGTGGTGGAGAATTGGAATCAATGGCCTGGAGAGACTGCAGAATCTCCATCCCGGGGAATTTTCAAGAATAAGTTAGACAGATACTCGGCTGGGATAGCATAGCCCAGGGGTCAGCAACATTTTTGGGCAGAGTGCCAAAAACATCCACAACCTCGACTTGTAAGATGTTGGTGTGCCAGGGGCAGAAAGCAGGGTAGCTGCGAGGGGCCCAATCCTTGTTGTGCCAGCACAGCCCTGGCCCTGAAGTGCACTTGCCAAGTAAAGTGTCTTTGTGTGCCATGCTCTGGTACCCGTGCCAGGGGTTGCCTACCCCTGGTATAGTCATTGATAGTCATGCCTCATGCGGTGCCCTCCAGCCCTACTCTCCTATGACCCTAAGAGCATAAACAATGCATGCTTCCATAGACTCCTGTGCATGAGACATAGTGGAAGTCTGCACAAGCCCAAAGCCAGATAAATCATTTGAACTTCAGTGGTGTCAGGTGGGGATCTATAGCATGGAACCTAACCAGAGGCTGAATAAAAGTAGCCCTTTTACAATTTCCATATGCATTTCCAAAGGGAACTCCTGTGGCACACAATATAGACCTTTAGAATATAACAACAAATGTGTTTCCTTTCACTACCTCTAACTAGCTACATGGGTGACATTTACCCTTGAAAAATCACCAGATGCCATTTTCCTGATCTGAAATGACACGCTGAAGAGAGATTTTCAGTGAATGTTGGTGCTAGTAAGAGATGCTGGATTGAACGTTATGAAAAAATGCATTTCTCCAGAGAGCTACTCAGAAGTCAGCAATAACAATGCTTTACAAAGATCCTCACATTGGGGGTCCACATGACTTGTTAATAAGGCTGTAGATGAGGAATCAAAAGATGTGTCTCTGTCTTTCAGGGTCCAGGTTCCCCCTTTCTCTGTTCCAGTTTCCTTATCTCTAAAGTGAGGATAATAATACTGATCTTGTTCTCGAAAGCACTGGCTAGATCTGATGTTGAAACGTGTTATATGACCTTGATTCAGAGCATGCAGAAGTGAATGGATGTCGTTCAGTCAACTTGAGTGAGCTTTAGATATGTCCTTATAAAAGTGAGTTATGATGATCTTGAGAACTGCCAACACTCAGAATGCCTACTTCTCCTTTTCTTTCTCTCTGTCTTCTTTCAAGAAACTTTTGTGACTGTCCTTACCATGCTAGGATGTTGAGCCTCAACCCCCTTGCTTTACCAGGCCCAAGTTAAGATGTATTTGATGGTTCAGGTATTGTGTCTTGTAGATGCATGAGAGTGTTCTTCCCAAAGTTTTTAGGAATAGCTTAGACAAATGCTTGCTTAGGATGGTAGATAAAGGGCTGACCCTGCCTTGGGCAGGGGAGTGGACTAAATGACCTCCTGAGACCCCTTCCAGCCCTGCTTTTTATGATTCTGTGCTTCTATAACTACAAGTCAACAAATCACCCAGTGTCATGATAACTAGAGAGAGAAAAAGTCATTGTCATCCCCGTAAATAAACATGAATATCTCTACTACACACAGAAGTTATTCGTCAAAACAGGAAGTATTAATCCAGGAGCTTGCATTGCTCTTGCTAAATGTAAACCAATATAAATTCCTGTTGGAAAAGCAGCTATGTTCCACTGAACTGCTGAATAATAAAGTCTCTCTCTCCCACGTAATGTCTTAATAACTTCTGTAAAGCTGGCCAAATTAAAGGGTCTTGCGGGGTGGGGAATAGTTAGTTAGTTAGTTAATTGGCTAATTAATTCATTTTTTGTTTTGCTTTTTTATTGTTGTTGAACAATATTCAATCAGAAAGTTGGTGCATAAATAACCATTAGTCCAATGAGCGCAATTCCTCCTTTTCAGCGTCTGAATGCAGCGACAACCAGAGTCCAAGACACCCCCCCCAGAAGTCATGGGCATTACTTGACCAACCAAAATATTCCAAATGAGATACCTCAAATAAGCTCCTAAGTCCTTACTTAGGCACCTCAATAAAAGCAGCCTCACTTTCAGAGGTAACGAGCACCCCAAACCCCTTCAAAAGGCAATGAGAGTTGAAGTTGTTCCAAATGTCCTCTTCAAACCTTCCCCTTCTTAATTTGTATTCATATGCCTCAGTCCCATTGTCATCCATGCACATCCCAAGTTCACTAGATGGCCTTCATGTGGATTTGTATCCCATTATTAAGTAATCCTCCTTAATCATATCATTTAACCAACAGGCTGTCAGGATCCTTCAGCAATAGCTTAGAGAAAATAAAAGAAAAAGTAAGAAAAAGGCTCACTCTTTAAATCAAAAGGAGACAAAATCATGATGGGGTCAGAGTCCTTTCCAATGAGGAGTCTAAAGTGACTTTTTTTTCTGCTGAGTTGCAAACTTGTCTCAGGAATTTTGTTTAGAGCACATAAGTAGTTTAGTCTTTTCCACAAGAAATATTAAGCTGGACAATAATCGAAGAGTAAAATGTACCAGCTTGTGAAATACACACTGTCTATAAAAAGCCCGACAAACTTGGAGTGGGCAAAACTTTAAATGCATCTGGGGGAAAAGCACTGGGAAATTCCTTACAGAGACAGAGGAATAGGAACAATATCCCAATAAACCTTTCCAACTCCAGTTTCTATGTGTCCAACTCAGATAGCCTTTTTCACATTGTATCACTGATGAAAGGGACCACTTACAGACTAATGCAAAAACTTACTGTAAATGTATCAGAATCTGGCCCAGTGGTGATTAAATGGGAAACATAGTTCTAAAAAGCCAGGCATAAGAAAGGTCGTGATGAAACACCATTTGCAGAAATAGAGATATTTAAAACCTACATGTTCACCCCCAGAAAATGAACGATACATTTGTGGCACTTCAAACGTGCCCATATGGCCTGCCACAAGGCCAGATCTATTTTTACAGGAACTCAAAATTAAGTGAGTAGTATAACAAGGTGGGTATTATACAACCAGATAAGTTTTAGGGTAGTATTCAATAAGATTTCAATTATAATACGTGGCCAAATGCTGCTGGCACCTTCCAGCTGTATGGTACTGAGAGTAAAGAAACCTTTTTTCTAACATGTTTTCTAACTGATGGCACTTTCTGTTGTTGAAAGTTTCATGCTGACTTGTTTTAAAAGTTATAAAAAGCAACTAGCACTTTAAAGGGAGAGCCCCATTGACCAAGATAGTTATTGCCTGGGCAACAGTATCAGTCCATGCTCCATTTTTGAGGAACTGAAACCAGAACCTGCCCTGCACCTGCAGGCATCTCAAGTAGCAAACACATCTGCTACACTAGACTCCAGTAATAGTTTCCATCTGAGCAGGGCGAAAGACTGCAGCTGAACTACTGAGATTCAGCTTCCTGGCATTGCTAGTTTAATGCAGACGTGGCAATCGGCCTTGGAAACCAAGCCCCAGAGCTCAGTAAACAAGGGAGGCTAAAGTTCAGTCTTTACAATAACTGTATTAATACTTTATAACCTAAGGGGACAGGATGGGACAGGAGATGGATTGGAAATTGCAACAAGTGCACCTGAGTATAAATGCACGAGGTGAAATCTTGGCCCCACTCAAGTCAATGGCAAAGCATCAACTTGAGTGGGGCCAAGATTTCACTGGGCCCAGAATTCAGCCATTCTTCAATGTGGGGGGGAGATTGGGCCAGACAGACCTGAAAGATGCTTGTATTAATCAGTAATCACTCTCAGACAAGGCAATAAACCAAGACTCAGAGGGACTTAGTGAATCAAAAACACCGATTTATATTCAGATTACAAAAACAAACCTTAGAAGGTGAATAATAAACTCTGTGCTACAAGATTGTCCCCAGAGTCTCACAGCTACCCAAGAGATATAGTTAAAGTAGGGCAAGGTTGACTAGTCTTACCACATGACAATGAAAACAAGACAACATTGAAAAAATATATATATTACCCTCAAATAGTAGCATGGCTTCTTTAAACACAAGTAATATGAGCTAAAATCTGCTTTCATTAGTGCCATGCCATGCAGCTTTTTTAACTATATTTCCAAACCACTTACTGGCTGTAACTACAACATGAATGATGCTCTGCCTTGTTACATCTATTTACAAGTGCTAATAGTTTTTTAAAGAGGAAACCCAAAAGTGTTCCCTCCAGATTATTATAAAGAAGGGGATTTGAGGAGTGGTTGGTCAATAACGAAACACATTATCTGCCCCCCAACCTGGAAAATAAAAGGGCATTTATCTGCTTAAACTCCATAGACCCACAACAGAGTTGGGGGTTTATGCAGTAAAAGACCTTGTACCCGCACAGAAGCTCTTTACAAAAACAATAGATAATTGTTTCCCAGATCTTCCCCTAGTATCATCCTTAAGCCCCAAATTACAGGCAATAGTGCTTCTGTCATTCCATTATAGATAGATAGACAGATAGATAGATAGATAGATAGATAGATATGTGTGTGTGTGTGCGTGTGTGTGTGTGTCTGTCTGCCAGTGCCAGGCAATGTAATCCATCACTTACTCCCTTTCAAGAGCCAAGCTGGAAAATGTAGCTCAAGTACCAATTGATACCCAATGGTAAGGGAAGGAAACAGAGACTGCAATGCCTACAGCACCCAATGTCTTTGCAAACACCACAGACAAATACAGATTACCGTTGTCATGTGAGAAAGGAAAGATAGCACTCTAACACTGGCACAAATCCAAAGAAACTCCATTGGTTTCAGTTGAGTTACTTGGAAATTATAGTCTGGGGTCTGAGTTCACTGCTGGAACCATTGGGAGGCAAATGGAAAGAGATAAGCCTTTGTTCTGCTTGATTCATCCATTGAAGATCCCAGTTTAGTCTCTGAGGTTATGCCTCAACAGAAAACGAATGGGGTGATTGCAGCATAGGTTGACAAATCCACAGTAGCTGTGAAGAAGCCCTACAGTGGATTATAGTACAGGCCAACATCAACCCAGGGTCACTGGTGGGCTTGTACAACCCACGGTATAAGCTGTATGCCATGTTTTCATTGATGTTAGGAGGAGAAACAGTATGAACTATGGCCCGAGGAAAAATCCACAGGAAACCCAAAACCGTTAAGAGTTCCACAGAGCAGTCCCCTCCGGATCATTATAGAAGAGGGTATCTGAGGAGTGGTTGGTCAATAATGAAACACATTAGCTCTGATATCCTGGAAAAGAAATGGGCATTTATCTGCTTAAACTCCACAAAACCACAACAGGGTTGGGGGTTTACACAATAAAAGACCTTGTACCCACACAGAAGCTCTTTACAACACTTGGTTCCAGCAATTTAGTGGCATAGTCCTAACAGAAATGCATTGTCAGCTACCCCAGCCCAAGACAGCCCCCCAGAGGGAATTTCTACAGCAGAGAGGTGAGAGGAGGAATTAATGCAGCTGAAGGCTGAAGCAGCTGACTCCCACATTTTGCATGAACAGATCCACACAAGGGCCTAGCATGGGAGTTAAACTGTCCCACATGTTGATGGTCATGATTAAATGATGTGGTTGCCTACAATCCAGTGTATGAAATAGTAATAAGACTTATTTCTTCTTTCTAGATGAATACCTCAAAGCTCTTTACAACTGAGAATGCCTCACAACACTCTGGTGAAAGACACTCATGGGTATAACAATAGACAGATGGACCCAGAGGTTCAAGCTAAGTTGCCAACTTGGCTGCCTATAGTTACTCAAAGAACTTTGCCTGCCTTTAGTTAGGCATCTATCTAAATCCATATAGTCAAAAGTTTCAGTTTCTAGTTACTCCCAGCTTAGCACCTCTGCAAATCAGCCCCCTTATTCAGATCCTTTCATATATCTTTAGGTGCCTTAGGGTAATCACACACATTTGGAAACACTGGCCCAGATAACTTGCGTAGGGTCATGTAGCGAGCCAATGGTGTAGCTGTAAGTGGAACCCCAAAATGCAAGTTGCTGGCTAGGTAATCCTGACCCCATGCTGTAAGTAGAGTAGCTGAGTTAGTGCTTAGCCATTGAAGTGACTCAGTATTTTAAAAGCATGAATACAGACAGAAAACATGTATCAAAACACACCAAAATGGAATGACCCTTAGCAAAACATTGAGTGAAGATCTCAAAAACATGATCGTATTAAAGGGATGTACTGCTTGAGTTCTCAAGCAAGAAGGAAGAGGAGCTTTCAGGAACCGTCATGACCCTATGGTGTAGCTGTGATGCACACATGTGAATTGGAGATAAAACTGCAAGTGATTTCGGGGTCAAATGTAAGTGGATCTTTTAGCACATTTATTGTATGTGTTGTATCAGACTTTGATACAACACATACAATAAAGAATTAGATAAAATATGCTGACACTATCCTAGAGCACTACCGTCTGGTTCCCAAAGTAACACTGTGAAAATTGGCTTATCCACAGAACAAGTCTGGGTAACACCAGTTTCTCCACAGTTACGTACCACTCTGTTTCAGCCATGATCTGGGGGAGTCATCTCTTAGATATCCTCCATGCCCTCTCTGGTGGCTTAGTTCACGCCATTTGCATCAGTTGGGTTAATGGTGCAAAGACCTATCTACTACCATAGATTAAGCTGAGACCACCAAATCATTTTACCCAACAGCCATGACAACTCTTGGTCATTACTAACTTTTTTACATTTTTGAGGCTCAGTGAGAGGTAAAGCATCCACTATTGACATGCCAAGCAGAAAAGCACCATTAAGACGGCAGCACACTGCGAGAATAAGCTGTATTTCATACCTTGCTTAGAAATGACAGTTTCACAAGACTTCACATTTAATAATATCACTACTTTGCAAAAAGATCACAATGGACTGCATAATGTCTATAAGCTTGGACGATGGGCTGCATAAAGCCTATAAGCTTTAGACAGAAAATGGGATTCTGGATTTTGAATAGGAAACTTCCCACCAACTACAGATAAAAAGGCAAAATTTTAATATATCCGATTTCAATAAATCCTATTAGTTCTATTATCTCAATTGTAACAATATCTGGAGTCAACTACCAAAGGAAGTGAGGGATTTGCCCTCTCCTGATGTCTTCCAATCAAGACTGCAAGACATGCTTTAGTCAAGCACAAATTACTGCATTACACTTTGTACAAGAATTAACCAGACGGGATTCTTTAGTCTGTCAAACAGAAGACCCAACTATGGGTCAAATGTTCTGCTCTGACCTTCAGAAACCTTAAGTTAGTAAAATCATATGAGGTATCCACCAGTATAACTCCTAGCAGAATCGGACCCTGCTCATATACTGCCTTTCTAAACTAATTGCTCAGCAATTGTAACTGCAGCCTGAATGCTTTCTCTGACGTGGCTTAGCAGCTTAACCACCAAACATGCCGAATGTAGGGCTTACCCCAAACCTGTTAAAGTAAATTGGCATCTGCCAGTCCTTTTATCCCCTGTACTGTGTGTACAATGCAGTCTTAATAATGAACAAACATAACAGGGAGGGGGAAATATAAATACAATACGAACGCATTGTAACTGCTTCAGTTTTACACATTAAAAATGATCACATACTAAAAGACCAGCAGTAAGCAAAACCAAGTCACTGTTGCCACAGACGAGCTTGTTTTACTAGACTTAATTTCATGTCATGAGTACCATTCCTTTCAGGGAATATAAAATCAAGACAATTGTGGACACCTGCTTATCTTGCAAACAAAATGAAACAGATAAGCTATAAGCTTTAAGACTACTTAAATCCTTGTCTTTTGTGTGATATAGTGGTGTTCAAAACAGTCTGACTGCTCTTCAGTCATTTTGCAGACCTAGAAAATAGATTGTGGTTTTGCATTCATTTTGAGATTTAGAACCAACGTATTTTGATTTTAGATCAACTATCCTCAATGTCCATCAATGCATATCCCTTTAAATGTGCTGCTTCTTAAGTTTCATCTAAGCCTTCTCAACTGTATTCGTATTTTGTGTACCACCAATGAAACCAATGGTTATTCATCCAGAAAGAATTTCTCCCATTCTTTTTAGACTTTTTTAAATGAAACCACTAAAGTGTGGCACTTACTGTAAAAAGTAATGAGAAAATTCAGTTTTATACAGTATCTCTCAATATTTTAGCTACAGTATGTTTAAAAATGAAAAGGGAATTAAAAATAGAGCTTCTGAGAAGGGAATTGAAAGATTTACAGTGAACATCTTCTACCAAAAAAGAACTTTGAATTAATATGATTGCTTTCCTACTTGGTGGCTGCTTATGCTGACGTGTACAATGTAGATATATCAGAGTTACCGCATATATCAATAATTCTGAGGGTGAATAATTGAAAGAGAAATGTTACTCTGTCGATTTAAAAACATCCAACATTATTCAGTGCTGTAAAGAATTAGATAGTTTAAGAATTAGTTATAAAGAAAATAACAGCAACAAAAAAACTCCATTCATAATGATTAAAAGCAGGACAGACTAATTTCACACAGAAGTGAGATCGGGAGAAAGGAGCAACTAATCCACTTGAAAACTGGACTGTTTAATCTATAGAAATACATAGAAGGGCTTCTAAAATTAATTTGTTACAGCTAAACATATTCAGCCAGGGCTGAAAGGTACTGATGACTATTACTTCAGATTTGTATTGATTATTGCTTACACAGAGCTAGTGTGAAAAGGAAATCAGCTATGTGCTCTTAAAATTTAAGCTTTGAAAATGATTGGGAAGAATTAAAGTTTCGCTTCTGGTTTATATTTTTTAAGGGCTCCCTTATGGGCTTGGTCGAGATGATTGGAACCAGTTTGAATGATGTCGTTGTAAGCAGAAAAGATCTTAGCAAATCCTTGTTTAGCTATTTGCTATTATAAGAACATATTTTAGCATTGGGAGGTTCCCACAAAGTCATGTTTTAAATTCAGGGCAATGTTTACAAAGGGCACAATTCAGATATTGTGACACTGTACTCAGCAAATTCATTCTAAATAGGACTGAATATTTTTTAGCAGGATTTAACCCCAAAATGCACTTTGCGCCTATATGGTAACTAACCAGATTCCTGGTATAGACGTGAAAAGCTAAATCTGGGCGTTAAAGTATGGGGCATTTAGATAGCTAAAATTCTTTTTGCTGCATTAGAAGCTGTTTCATACAATCACAATGAAGAAAGTGCTGACCACTGTCCTCAGGACCCTTGAAGCTGTCTCCTGCTAGAAGCAACCAAAATTACTAGGCGCTCTTCTCTTGCTCCAAGATTTCCATGTTATGTCCTGAATCCTGTAACTAAGATGCAGAATCACCAGCTGTAAAAGTTTGCAAGTGACAAGATTTGTGTGAAAACGACAGTTTAAAAACATATCTAACATTATTGCAAAGAAAATATGTTATAATATATTTTATATTCTTTTTAATAAAAAGTAATAACCTAATCTGACTCATAGTAAAAGCTGCCCAAGGAGTCACTGATTGGCACGATGCTTAGTTTATTACATTGACTTTGGCATACTGAAAATGTTGATGCATGGTTGTAAGCGTAATTAAGGAAGTTTACTGTGTCTGTAGTTGCGAACATACAAAGAAAATGCAACTGAAGTGTAAGCACATTAAATCTTTTCTAATTATTTCAGATTGGAGCTGAAGTTACACAGACTGGTCCAAAAAAAAAACCAAACCCAACAGGGACTTTACATGAATTTAGAATTTATTACAAGTTCACATCCTGAGATAACACATGTGGGATATGAGAGGTCTGTAAGAAGTTACCGGTGAAATGTTATCATCAAGCAGTGGCTACTTATGAACAGATCCGATCTTGCTGGATTGAAAGACCAAATCCAAAGTCCACTGGAGTTAATAGGAAGACTCCCATTCACTTCAGTGGTCCTTGATTCAGGCCTTAGGGAAGATTTATGAAAGCTGCTGTAGTTTTATGCACAAAATAGTGGCAAGTTATTTTTAATCTGTGTTAAAGAAAAGAATGTACATTAAACATAAGTATTTGGCAGGGGCTCTCAATTTATTATCTTTTATCTGCATGTGCCAAATATTCCAGATACCGTGTTGTGCAACACAAATCGTTTTATTCAACGTCCAAATACAGATTCTTCTTTCATTCTACAGGGCACATGTCGATTCCCCTTGCACAGATACAGCATGTGAAGCAGGAAAGCACAGAAGCCCTAGAGGAATTCAGCAGCATGATGCTAGAAATGTGAAAACAATTGCCTTGAAAATGAAGATTTGATTTCATTTCTCTCAAAATCACTTACAATTTTGAAATGTTAGCTCCTGTGCAGACTTCTTGACATGCTGGGGTTAATACTTTCTCTGGAGCACTCGGCAAAAATCTGGAATAACATTACTGATTTCACTACCAATTGCCTTTGGGGGTCAATACTGCAGTTCCTTTACCTTTACCAAGATTTACTGAGAAGAATTTAACCATTGATATGACTCTGATCCTACTCCTATTAAAGTCACTGGAAAGACTTACATAGCCCCCACATTGGAGTCAGATCAAACCTCACATTTTCAATAACACTGATTGAAGATAATTCTCTGAGGCAAGGACTTTTTTTCAGCAAGTGACTAAGTTGTTCTGATTTTCTTCTAACCATTTTGGTGAATGAAATGATATGATGTGCCAACTAAATATAATCACTGCAGTCTGTTTGGTTATTTCCTTTCTTTTTATGCCAAATTTTTCAAAGGCACTCTGAGACGATAAAAATGAACTCTAAAATTGAAATATTACATAAGATATAGTGAAATACATTTCAACATACATGCTTTGGCTTACTGGGTTGTTGCTTTATTTTATCAAGATTTTTGCTCTGTTTTAATTAAGTCAAATGTTGTAACTTATGTTGATCGATTCATTTATGTCTTTGATTAAGGCTAACTCATTGCACTTCACTGAATTTTATTTATTTTACAGGAACAGGTGTTTTACTTTATTTTTCTCGATTGCTAATTTGAGTATCACTATTGACCTTTCTTGTATTGTTTGTGTTTACTCCGAAGCAACGTTAAGTTGTGATTTGATGCTAATTATACACCTGTCACTTGTTATGTTATGCACAAGATTAAAAAAAGTTACCCAGAGTTTATGTGCAGGAGGAGGGTTATACTTGCTCACTGTGGTAAACATCAGGTAATAAGAACCTAATGGACCAGAAAATCCTGAATCATACTATATGCACCATGTTAGAAAATCCCAAATATATCTGTTATGTATCTATTATATACACCCATTCCTTGCTTCATTATTTGGATTGACATTTTGCAATTCTTCGCAATCCCCTCTTTCTTCTAAGAATGTGTTCAGAGTGTTTTATGCTTTAATGGAGTAGCCTGGAAGAGAAACAGCAGCTCCATTCCTCAAGGAGGTTTGAAGAAGACTGACAGACAACAGCAAATCCTATATCCCAAGTTGACCAAGCTGTTCAAATCAGGATTTGACTTCCAGAACGAAAGGTGATAAGCCAGAAGTCCAAAAAGACTGGAGAAGTTAATTGTGGAAGATGTTACTTGGTGGTTAAAGATGAACCCGCCTTAGATACAGAAGTTACGCTATTTATAGTGAATGATCTTACTCGAAGTACAATTCTCATGTGTTTAGTAACAGAGAATAATTATCTTTTAAGATCAGCCCTGCAGCTAGAGCCTACACAGGAGTTGGGGACTGACCTCTTGAAATCAGCTAGACAGATCCTTGTAGGCATCAAAAGCTGATTCATCTTTGCTGCGTTCAGGTCAGCATAGCTAACCCTCACCCTTCTCTAAAAGGCGGCAAAACAGCACTTTCAGCTACCACAAAAACTGGGTCATTGTACTGAAAAGAGTTAACAACTTAGTAATGCGGAGGGAGATAGAAAAAGGCAGTTCTTCCCAGGTGCTGGTTTTGATTTCACACATGCATCAATTTTCAGTAACACCACACACACACGTCGAAGTGCTAGCTGCTTCCTCCTCTTTCCCCTTAGACAGAGATGGAGCCAAGAAGCAGTGTGGGAGCAGGAAGCTAGGACAAGGTTCATAGAGGGATCTAGGATGAAGACTCAAGTTACAGACTCCCACTCTTCAACAGGGGAAGGTAAGGGCTGCATGGGCAGACTTGAGTGGCCAAGATACACTATTCTGGAGCACCCCCTGATGGCCTCTGTGAAAACAGGCAGTGATTGAAAGGGACCTGGTGATGGACAGGACATGACAAATTTGACCTTGGCTCCACTGGCACAAAACTGGAACAATTCCACCCAAGTCATGGGATCTGCTTGCTCTATATTCCCATTCAGGTGACAGGACTGAGGCTGCTGCTTCCCCTCCCCGAGGGAAGGAGTGTGGGCTGGTGAACAAAATAAAGAGGAGGAGTGGGAAAGAATTTAGCAAGATCTGACTGATCCCACCTGAAAACACACCACCGCATCCTCCCTTCAAGTCACTTCAAACAGATGCAAGTTGTAGAAGATACCGTCTAAAGCAGAGATGTCCAACATCCAGCCTGCTGGCCAGGTCCAGCCTGGGAAGCCGTTCCCTCCAGCCTGCTGGCCTCCTGGCAGGCCAGGGAATTTTGGAGCAGGTCTAGTGGGGGGCTCGTTGAACATGGCCATTGGTAGCAGGGTCTGTACCATGACTGCGTGCCCTACTGCCGCCAACCGAGCCGCAGCCACAACCACCATTTGCCCTGACACCACTTGCCCTATGGATGTGGCCTGCAAAGGGCCCCATGGTCCAGAACCAGCCTAGGGCTTGGGTTGAATTTGACACCCCAATCTAGAACCACCAACTATATCCAGGACAGGCAAGTTTTCAGGTTAGTATTAGATCTTCTGCCAGCTGAGATGCTGTGAAAACCCTTTGGAACAAAGCTCTGGTCACTTATATTGCAAGCCAAGCTCACGCAGCATTTTCCTGCCGGGACAGTTTTTCTAGATTTCACTCCAGCATTGACAGCGGTTTTCAGCTGTGCTGCCGCTAGCAAAGTGCATGTCCAAACAGTGGTAGTACTGCATAGTGCTACGTAAGAGGCCACCTTGAGCCGCTATGCTTGTGCCATCACTCCCCAGCCACCTGCACCCTTGGGGAGAAGGATGTGCTCTATGTGGAAGTCCAAGCCCCTGCAGCACAGGAGGCTGCCTGTCATTGCAACTCTGCGGCAGCAAGCTTCATCCACCAAGGAAGGACACTCAGTCACACACATCAGTTTTAGCAACTCTTGAACATTACTTTGCAAGTTGCACTTGGATGGGGCCTAGAAAGCAGTGGTAGCCTTGTCATGGTGGGAGAGCTGATGGCCAAGACAAGTTGTGCTAAGTTCCCGAGTTCAACTAAAGCTGTTGCTTTGTCTGGGACACTTATACACCCACCATAATTGTACTATCCCAACACCCTGCACTTGCTAATGTATTTATCCTCACACTTCTGTAAGGCTGGGAAGAACCATCATCTCCATCTCCCCTGGCCGGCTGTACCAGAGCTATGGACCACAGAAGTCTGGGCTGCTGTAGAGCCAGATGGGTGAACTTGAAGAACACCAGAAAAGAAACTTTTAGGCTGCTTGTACATGTGATGAAAATTGTATGCGAGCTCTTGGTGATTTAAATGATTCTGCATCATCATAAACTAATCCCCATCCTGATGTAGTTTAGTTTGTGATGACACAACTTGGATCAGTGCAGCCATTAATCCGTCACGTGTACATGTTAATTCACTGAATGCCGTGCAGTAAGCCCCTTTGTCCATCAGGTGTCACTACAATTTTTGTGTAGTGAGCCCCCTTGTCCCTCCAGTGTCACTACAATTTGCAGGTATTCCTGTGCAATGAATGTTTTAAGACACCAGGGGGGAGCCCTGGTGAACCTCATTGACTGGCACCAAAACGCACCACTCGCAGAGCCCTGCAAAAATCCCCAGACTTTGCCCAGCAACCCTTGTGAGGAACCCCTTCTCCCATCCAGCCCGCACCTCTAAAAATCCCTTTTCAGCTTGCTGCAGGATAATCGTCTCCCTAATGCCATTAATTTGCTCATCAGCTTTACGTAAACTTAACAAGCGAAGTACTGTGAGCCCGCATGACCATTCAGCGCGCCCACTTTAGAATAGCGAGTGACTTCTGCCAGCATTCGTTCCCTCACTGGCTGTGTCTGAACTGCTCAGACCATGTCCTGCTGGGAGCAGTGTCTTGACACATGGGTCGCTGGGTAGCCTGCCATGCCCCAACAGGGAGCCTGGGGGTGCCCAGGGCAAATGGTGGCTGTGCACACTCAGTACAGGGCTCATTAGGTAGCCTGCTACTGTGCCATGGCATACACAGGGCCAAAAGACCTAGCAGGGCTAATAAGATGTCCAGAACAAGTATGCCCATAAGAAACAAATTTGCCATTGGTGCAGAGTCCCCCTTCCTGCCTTGACCCTGCCCAGCGCCAGCATGTCCAAAGCCCAAACTTCACCCAGCAACAACAGGGTGGCAGGGGGGTGAACTTCCCTTGGCCCTGTCATCTCAAGACTTATACATTGAGTGAATAGCTCCTCGGGGTACCCCTTATTGATCTGAGATGTCTGGTGGTGGGAGAATGAAGCAGACCAGGGCATATAGGTCTAGGCCCAATTGGACCTTTGCAGATACAAAGAGCTTGGAGAGGGTGCTTGGGGATCCTGAGGTTGCACACCAGTTTGTCTGCAGCCAGCTGGCACATCTACCTTGATGTTGCCAGGAGAATGGGTGATCAGGGGCACAAAAGGACGGTGGTCCAGTGTCACGTCAAGGCAAAGATGCTGCGGACTGCTTTCGGCAGGGATGTCGCCAGAGCACAGTGGCAGGGCACCCCACTGCATGACGTGGCCCATTACACACACTTCCAGCTGCAAATGAAGGTACTGGATCGCCATGAATGCACAGGCACAGAGAGGTCTCCAGGGCATCCTCACCTGCTGAGACATTGCCAACCGCTGCTGTGACTCACGGGGGCTCCAGCGGAGAAAGCAGCAGCAGGGTCCTAGTCGTGTCACCTGCTGCTTCTGAGGAGGAGGCTAGCCTGTGGAGCTCAACCCCCACACCTGGTACGTGAAACCCCAGTGACCCTTTAAGTCACCTGTCACCTGAACCGGCAGCTGCGATTAGGCTGGGCTGTGAAGTGAAGAGGGGTGGGGGTGGCGTAGGACAGAGTTTTAAAGACCATGGGAGTTAGTGAGCAGTGCAGCGAGGTACAGGGCAGGGAGGCACATCGGCGGCCAAAGCAGATGGGCACTTGTTTGCAGCCACTCAGGGCCTGCTACCACCTGCAGCCAGGCACCCTTTCTCGGTCATTTTGGGCCAACCACTTCTTATCTGCTTACAAGATTCACTGAGTGTGCTAATGGGAGCTGTTCAAAAAGAGCGTGGCAACCTCACACCCACCTTTCTTCCACGGCCCTTGCTGGATTGGAGGAGCTTGCTGGGGTGATACCTCATGGCAGGTCTAGTCATTGTTCCACTAAGCGCTATTATCTGCAGCCCTGGACAGATCATGAGTTTCTGGGGTCATCGGACTCCACAGGTTTTTACAGGAGGGGTGGCTACAGGAACCTGAGCTGCGTGGGAACGTAAGCAGCATAGCTGTTATAATGCTAATGACCCTATTCAAAAGCCCTACATAGTAAACCCGCTTAGTGCAAGCAGGTTGTGCTCTGAGCAAAAATGTTTTCTGCATAACAAGCTGGTCTCACTGACTCCTGAGGGAACCTGCAAGGAGAACCAGATGTGTTGGGAGAGCTGGAGGTGTCCAACAGGAGAGTGGAGGCACTCAGACATACTCTACTGAGTGCAACGCAGGCTACGATGGGTCTTCTACAGAGGTGCCAATGCAAGGTAGCAGCTTCTCATGCCTTGCTATACCAGTCAATGGGCTGTGAGCTGGAGTCCGATAACTGAGAGCAAGCCGTGGATCTCGAGGCTGACAGGGTTTTGTGGATCAACTGACAGAGCAACAATCACAAGGCCTGGGGCCACGAGAGCAGCTCTGACTGGTGGGAGCGCATCGCAGTGTCGACTTGGGATGATCAACAGTGGTTCGAGAGCTTCCACATGAGCAGGAACACATTTGTGCACATAGTCTTACTGCTGCCATTGCACACTGAACACCAGGACACTATTATATATCATCCCATCACACCAGAGAAGAGAGTGCGCCATAGCCATCATGCAACTGGCCACCCCCACTAGCCTCCGCTTCATCGGGAACCAGTTCGGCATGGCTCCCTTCACGGCCAGGGTGGAGATATGTGAAGCATGCTAGCTGCTGCAGGACATTGTGGCAAACAGCATCATCTGACCCCATGATCCCAGGGAAGTTGTTGAAGGCTTCAAGGCCATGGGGTTCCCTAACCACGTAAATGCATTGGACAGTACATGCATCCCGGTCCTATCCCCATGTCAGGGGAGCCAGTCGTTCACCAACAGGAAGAGATTTGCCTTGGTGATCCTCCAGGCATAGTTGATCACTGAGGATGGTTCCCTAACCTTTATACAGGCTAGGCAGGAGGCAGGCATGATGCATGTCTTTTGAAACTCACCACTGCCTGGTATGATGGAAAAAGGACAATATGTGCCCTGGGTCCCTGATGCAGTGATTCGGGGTGTTGCCATGCCTCCACTTATCATAGCGGACACAGCTTATCCCCTTCTGCCTGGGTCATGAAGATATATGGAGGACAAGTTACTGACTGGATGACTGTTGCATGAGCCTTCGACCGTCTGAAAGCACAGTGGAGGTCACTGAACTACAGGCTCAAGGTGGGGCCAGAAATCATTACGGCATTTGTCATGGCAGCCTGCATGCTCCACAATATTTGCAAGACCAGGAAGGAGGTATTCAGCAAGTCCTGGTCTGATGAAATGTGGAAGGCAGCAGCCAAAGACCTGGACAGGCAGGGCATGTTGCCCCCTATGACTAGCATGCAAAGGCTGGTCAGGGACCCATTGTGCAAAACTGCCTGGCCACACACATTCTGGCTGCTGCGGATGGACAGGGTGCTCTGTAGGCCACCAATCACTCAGCACCGAATGCTAGACCGTTCAGCAGTTATTGTTGGATGTTTCTATAAATAAAATTAAAAATATTGTTGCAACACTTCTGCCTGTCTCATAAGCACATTATCTCTAGTGGGAAGGGGGGCAGGCTGCAGTGATGGGGGGACCAGGGAGCCAGAGAGGGCTGAAGTCTACAGGTTTTCCTTTGCTCTGTGTATATGGGGGGTGAAATGTGGCAAAGACATTAAAATGCATTACCTACCACTGGTCACATTAACTCAATGCCCAATATGCATGTGAAGAAATAAGAAATTAATTGGGTGTCGATTCATGCACATTATTATAAATGCTCATAGAATTTCAGCACAGGGGGAGGTGATAACGAAGCTGCTCTCTGCTCCCAGGGTGGCGCGGAGGGCTTGTCTAGTCATAAGGCCAGGGTCTCTTCTTAGCCAGGGAGGAGCCTGGATGGTTGGTATGTGGATTTGAATTTGGTGGGTAAAGCATGGGGGACAGCCTGAGGAAACCAGCCCTTGGGGGGCTATGGGAACACAAACCCAGAGATGTGGCAAACAGTGGAGGGGAAACAAAGAATGACACTAAGACCCCCAACAGTGGATTCACACACAAAAAGGTTTACTTGATGAAATAACACTTAAGTAAATCAATTAAATTAAACATGGAGGATGCATCTACTGTGTGGACTGGAGAATTACAGGTTCAATTCCCATAACAATGACAATTAAAAGATGACCATTGTCACACCTGGCTGTGAAGGGCTGAGCTCTTCATTCCAGACCCAGGCCTTTGGGGAAGCGGCTTGATGCGCAGAGGAGCAATGAGAGCTTCCACTTAAAATGGTTTTGAGTTTTGTGTCTTGAAAAATAAGGCCTAAAAATGGGTTTAAGGATCTGGCAGACAACAAAGCCCATACAGTGGCCTTATTACATACCACTGAGACTCTCAGTGCAGGAAAGTGCTGCATAATTACAACAAACCATTACACAAGCCCACCTAACTATAAAAATATGAGTATGTATGAATATGAAGGCTTGTTATTGCCTCCTTTGATTAGAGTCCGTCACATGATTAAGTACAAAGACTCAGGATAATATCCGTTATTTTGGGAAAGTAGCCATTTGATTTAAAGCTAGCCAAACTCCAAAGGAAGTAGCAATTTTCTTCCCCACCCAAAGAAAGCAGAATGCCTTCACTGTTCTCTCCTTCAACAGAGCAGAGTTTTAAATTTTAAAAAACCCCAAATAAAGAGCCCAAAACCTCAAGCCTCTTCTAGGCCAATATATTATCTTACAAACTGTTCCTATAGAATCAGGTCTGTGGGAATCAATAATATTCCACTGTCATGACTTTATTGGAAACACTATCACAGGCCAGTTTTTTCAGTACAAAACTGCATTACTATTTTTGAAGGGGCAGGATGGGTGTGCAGGCTTATGGTGACTAAAATAGCTCCTTTCTGTAAAAAGGAAACTCCATCTTACTGACATACGCCATTTTTAGGCGCGCACACAGTTTCAATTTCACAGATTTTGCATGTGAGGGCCTAAGCAAACAGGTGGGCTCCAACACTTAGTTAAATTTCAACATACTTGATTTTTTTTCCCCCCCCCCCA
>NW_017729033.1:12438019-12439443 GCF_001723915.1 Gavialis gangeticus
ACTATTTTTGAAGGGGCAGGATGGGTGTGCAGGCTTATGGTGACTAAAATAGCTCCTTTCTGTAAAAAGGAAACTCCATCTTACTGACATACGCCATTTTTAGGCGCGCACACAGTTTCAATTTCACAGATTTTGCATGTGAGGGCCTAAGCAAACAGGTGGGCTCCAACACTTAGTTAAATTTCAACATACTTGATTTTTTTTCCACCCCCCCCATGTCAAAAATGAAGTAGTGGATTCAGCCTGGGTGACACTGGCAGCATGAACTCTCACTTAAAGTCCTTCAAACTATGCAAACAAGGGAAGATTGTCAGCTGATGCATATTGTCATAGCCCTAGTGAAGTTGATTTATCCCAGCTGAGGACTTAGCTTGCTATGGATTACGTGTTTTTATTTTTTCTAAAATGACTTGGAAAGGCAAAAATTCCTGGCATTAGAGTTCTTTATTTCAGATCATATAACAAACCAAGTGATGGCATTGTTGACACAGCACCATGCAAAGACATGAAATACAATATATTAAACAAGTACCTTGTTCGCCTGCTACATTTGCATTCAGTTCAGGCAGGAAGACTCAGTTTTCCATTGCATTCTGCTCTAAACTTCCCTGAATCAGTGGCTATGAAGCCTGATTTACTGCCTTCATTCCTGACCAAGTGGATTCGCCACTACTGCAAGATGCGCTGCTAATTTTTCAAATGCTTCCATAAAAACTGGGTCAAGGCTCCCAGCTTTGCCCTTGTTCACACTGATGTCCATTTGAAGCAACTCCACTGATTCAAATAGACCTCCACTGATGGAAGCTACATGGATTGGCAGGAGTGTAACACAGACTTTGGCCCAGGGGAACAGAGTCACCTCTGTGCAGAGGATCAGACACAGGTGCATGTACCACATGTCCCAGCATTAAGGGACACATTGACCGTGGCCTCCCTCTGCCCGGGGATGATTGTCACACACAGAAAGTAACTAGACAGTCCAAACAATTAAAACCCGGGATATAAAAAAATAAAAAGGCATAAAACACAGAACCAAACAGGTTCCAAATAAGGCATCAGCAGATCCAAACTGGCTATGCTCGTATTATGTGCCTCATTCTTCATTCTTCTCCTTGGCAAACAACAGAAGACAGACTTGTGGTCACCTCACTCCAACCCCCAACACCATAAGAGCAACCAGATGGGTTCAAGTTCTATAAAAAAAGTGTCCTTTTTGGTAAACATTTCTCAAAAATAAAACACAAGTGTTAAAGCAATTTTGGTTCAAATCATTTTTTTAAAAAAGAACATTCCTGTAAAGTAAAAATATATAGATATATAGAAATAGAATATATTTGTTTAAAAAAAAAAAAAAAGAAGAGAGAGAGAAGAGAGAAACATTCAGTATCATATCAGTGGATTCGGTTGACATTCAAGCCATCCTC
>NW_017729033.1:12444443-12453751 GCF_001723915.1 Gavialis gangeticus
ATTTGTTTAAAAAAAAAAAAAAAAGAAGAGAGAGAGAAGAGAGAAACATTCAGTATCATATCAGTGGATTCGGTTGACATTCAAGCCATCCTCTTCTGTCATGATGGTCGCTCGTTAAGGCAAAATCTCAGATTGGCACTGATGACAGCAGCCGAGAATTGGCCAAAGGCAAAGGAGAGAGCGTGGCTGACCGGTGTCAGTGGCTCGGTCTCTCACGCATGCGGACGGAGCCATCCTCCATTCCAAAGTAAACTGCTTCCGCCATGTTGATGAACAGGCCTGTTTCCACCACGCCTGGGAATGGAGAAATCGTGGGCAAGTTAGTGATCTCCTGGTCTAACCCCATCTGCTCTAGTCCTTTCGTGTTAGGTACTGAACCATTATTCATTAACACGGCACGCAAAGTCTACCATCTTCATGATGCTAAGCTTCCCGGCTACAGGCAAGCCCTCTGTCCTTAAATTATTGGGCATAAGCCAACCTAAATTTGAATGGGAATAGAAGGGGGTAATCTACTTCCCTTGAGACAGGCTGTGCCATTCACTCATAGAAAATGAGGGTTGAAAGGGACCCCAGGAGTTCATCTACTCCAAGCCTCTGCTCAAAGCAGGACCAACTCCAACTACATTATCCCAACTAAAGCTTTGTCCAGCCGGGCACTGAAAACCTCCAAGAATGCAGCTTCCCCCACCTCTCTAGGTAACCTGTCCCAGGATTGACTACTCTCCTAGTGAGAAAATTCTTCTTAATATCTAACCTAAACTTCTCTTGCTGCAACTTGAGATCGTTGCTCCTTGCTCTGCCATCACTGAAAACAGTTCAGCTCCATCCTCTTTCGAACTCCACTTCAGGGAGTTGAAGGCTGCTATTTAGTCTCCTCTCAGTCTCCTCTTCTCTAGACTAAATAAACCCAGTTCCCTCGGAAGTCATGTGCTCCAGCCCCGAACCATTTTTATCATCCTCCGCTGGACTCTCTCCAATCCGTCCACATCTTTTCTATAGCGAGGGCCCAAAACTGAACACAGCTCTGCAGACGTGGCTTCAGTGGTGCTGAATAGATTCAAAGGGTTCTTGCACCCTGTCCTGGACCAGAGGCTACTGGCTAGTAACACTGCTCCAAACAAGCAGGCCGCTGACGCCATGTGGGAGGACAGTCCTGTCTTACAGGCACAGCTGGCTGTACAACACACTGTCACCCGTCCAGCACTTGTCACTGTAAAACCCTGTTTTCAGTTGCTTGTGACCTTGCCAAACAAACATTTGGGCGGAAATGTTTCACGCTGACTTTCTGCCTCCTGTAAGATTTTCTGGGGAAAGTGAGCCAAAATGCTTTAGTCATTTTCAAGAATGAAGGTAGGGCAATATACCTTATTTTACCAACTTTGAAAACATGCTAGCCACCTTTCCTTGAACATCTCTAGCATCCCCATGCTTCAGAGCAGAGGCCTGAAACCGAGCACCTGGGAATTTGAATGTAAGGGGATGTACCTTTGCCAGCTATGTGAACCCAGGCCAAAATCTGACCAAAGCTATGAGACCTTGAGGAAAGAAACCTGCTGTTCACACATAGTTCACAGAGACTTGCTGGAGTTCAGCAGCTAAACCCTTAGAAGACTCCAGTTTTACTAAGCCAGCTTGACCCTCACAACCCCGAAGTGTGCATCATCCACACAGAGCAAGCAAGATGCTTTCAGCCCCAGCCTACAAGGACTTGGATGGACTTTCCCAGTACAGGCTGTTGCTCTGGGATGCAATGGGACTGAGATCAGGGGCTGGTCTCTGAGGTGCTCTCTGGGAGCATCTGCTGACAACTGGGCAGTGAAGAGGAAGAAGCTGTTTGATTCAAGTGCAGAGGGGATGACAAATCAGATCTACAATATTGTAGAGAAAGGCCAGGAAAGGAGGAGCCTGGAGGGGGAAAACGGATTTATTGGGTAAGACTGGGTGCTAGAAGGGACAGGAAGGTGTCAGTGGCGGACTGGGTGAGGGGACGGGATGAGGAGCAAGGGGCAGGGGACCAGTGACTGGCTGGGCAGAGATCAGGACATGGATCTGGAGCAGGCCTGGGCACAGCACTGGATGAGAAACCTGGGGAAAGAGCTAGTGGGAATGGAGAAATGAAATGAGATGACAGACTGAGGAGTGAAGAAGAGAAATGGGACTGGGCTGGGCAAGACTGGAAAGGCCAGAAGCTGGAACTGGAAATTTAAAGGGAGAAGAATGGAACTAAGTGGGTGAGGAGACAGGGACCACATCAGCAGCCTTAAGTGTGGAGCTTCAACGTGACAAAATAGGGACAGCAGAACTGGAACAAGGGGCCAGGTAGGGGTTGAGACAAGATCAACACAGAGGCAGGTTGGAAGGAACGGGGACAAGAGTCCACGCCCAGGAGAGCGCACTCCACTCTGGGGCACAGAAAGCAACCCAGCATCCCAGTCTCATGGGTCCTATGCTCTCAGCCACCACCTGCACAGCCAGCTAGGGAAGTGTCTCCTTCCCCTCAGTGCTACTCCACTCACTGGATACACCGTCACTCGCTCCAGGAGCTCAAGGGGCTCTATGTAACAGGTTTAAAGGGTCTAACCCCATGATTATCAGCCTGAAGTCTTGCAACAGAGCCTGGTTTTCTCAGCTGGTGTTTAGTAACTAAGTAAATAAAATGTTCTTAACACACCTGGGAAACATCATGTACAAAATGCCCGTGAAAGCTCCATTTCACCTCCTTGTGCAGTTGAGCTGTGATTTAATCTTTAGTCACATGAGCAGATGCCATCCTTTCTTCAGGATCCCCAGCTCATTCAGTGCATAGGACAGGTGCACTGAAGATGACTGGAAGAGGTCTTGACTTGTCTCCCAAACTGCAGCTTTATTTGCTCCAGGCTTTGGAAGATGCGTAGAGAATAAGGCAGAGATTGCAGAAAGGACGGACTTCCTTCACACAGCCTATGTCACCCCAGACAATCAGAGTCTCCCCCACAGTGTCTGCTGTAAGTGTCCTATGCAGTGCAAGTCCAGACCCTTAAGCCAAACCTTTCCTGAGTTGCCACTCATCACATGCTCTCCATTTTCTGGCTACCTGACTTGGTACCCTGGGGCCTGAACTACAGAAGAGCCCAGGCACCCACAGCTACAACATCCCAAGTGCGACAATGGTCAAGTACTCAGGTTTTCATAAGCTCATATTGGACACTTAATATTTCTGACCTGGGTCTCTCACTATTTCTATTGTTGAAGGACATAGGAGGTCCAATCCACAGACTAGGATTTCAGCGTGCTAGGTGCTTAGCATCTGTGTCCACGTCACCTCCTATAATGGGGAAGTTCCCAAGCTTTTCAGGGGGGAAGAGGGTGAAAACAAACCCATTGGTAAAGTGCTGGAATACTGTAGCACAGAAGAGCCCAAAGAAATCATCCAGTCTTCAGAACAAGATAATTGCCAGCAGTGAACAGGCCTTGGAGCCACTGAACAAAGGGAAAATAAAATACTGAATAGGTGCTCAACAGGTGAGCACAATCCTGGGTACTAGGTGAGCCAAGGGGTGTGGTGGGAGAAAATATTACAGTAGTCCATAATCAGGGACTGTATTCAAACGCATAAGCAGACATGAGCCAAAGCCAGCTTGTCCAACAGGCTAAATGCTGGCCTTCCCTAGCTAAGCACTTACCGTTGCACCCTCAGTAATGTTCTTTTAACATGGGGGGAAGAGTATGAGCGGACTTATTACAAAGGGATCCCTGAGGCCATCTGCAGTTGGCAAGGCTCTGCAATGCTGGAGTCCGGCTACAAGGTTCTCACCAGGCGCAGGGGCTACTTGCTGAGACCCCCCTGCTGTCAGAAAGCCATATGCTCTGAAACAGGCATCTGTACAATCAAACCCCAAGCTCATGCCTTACAGGACAAGTGGCACAAAAGGGCACAGGAAGAGAGGACAAGGGTAGCAGGAGTACTGTCAGTGGGAGCTCTTCATTATAAGGCTCACATCTTCATAACCTTGAAATTTTACCTCTCCTGCCCTCGCAGAACTATGGGTTTTTCTTGAGCAGGGCATATTTCTGAACAGAGAATAAAGGCATTGCGAGCATAAAGGGAGATGGATAGCAAAGGATTCTCCCTGCCAGTCCTGAAACCACCTAGCCCCACCTGTGAAATACTACACACAGAATTAGGGGGGAACTTTTCTTCCTAGTTACTTTAGTCTTGTTTTAGCAGCATCACTTCCTGAGGCTCAAGACTGACATCTACCGGCTGCTGGAAGCAAGTGCAGAATGATATCCAGCTGTCCACGAGGCCTGAACAGGTCAAGATGGGTGAACTCCTGTGCCCGCTGAAGTTGATAATGATTAGGCTGCTGGTGTGTTGAGACTGACACCATCACATCCATCAACTCAGTTTCATTCTTCCTTTATACGCCTTCATCTATGGACCTATTGAATGTCTCTGGTCATAGATGTCAAACTCTGTGGGGCAAGGATGGCGTGTACAGTCAGTGTTCGTACAGTGCTTGGGGCGCTGGTCCATGTCTGGGCTCCTAGACATCAGGGCCAAACAAACATACAACAACTGAAAGCACACGGAGTTTCACCATGGACTCCAACGGTGCCAGGTTTTTGCTTGTTACTGTTAATGGGATGCAGTGGCAGAGAAGTGAAGGTCGGTAGCTAGATGTCCAGAGGTGCGAGCTCAAAGCTTTAACCTGGGCTTGTGCCAAAGCCTGCCTCCAGTCAGCCCAGCTGTAAATGGTACCTCATTTGAATCAGAGGGTGAAGGCAACTGGGCATTATAGAAAAGGGCTTGCGTTACCTTAAAGTCCAGAATGCCTCTGTCACCTCCTACCATATCTCCACTAGAGGGCTCTGCCAAGCAGTACTAAGCCTGCAAAATGAGCCTAAAGTGCATCTTGTCCACTGTTTATAATCTAGAAGCACTCCCTGCAGGAGTGCCAGTTGATAAGACTGGAAGATGTTCACTACTTTGCAAGACTTGGGGTCCCAGGGAACATAATTCAAGATATCCTGGGCAGGAGAAGGAAGCAAGTGAAGCAAGTCATAATGCAAGCCTGTATGCCAGGAAGAAGTTTAAAGGACAGGGAACTACTGGGGGAAACAGGAAGGGGGCAGAGTACAGAGGAGGCAGGAGGCAGAGGGTGCTGGCTGAGCCCAGGCAGGGTGTGGGCAGGAAAGCAGAGCAAGCTGAGTAAATCAGAAAGGGCAGCAGCCCAGGTCTTAAGGAGAGAGAACAAGAGCTTAATGAGAAGACAAAGGACACTGGGGGGCTTCAAGGCAGGGAGCAACAAAAAATAGATGGCTAGGGAGAGCCTGACTAGCAATTAACTTGAATGGGCCACAATTAATTTACAGATAATTGACTTGCTACACTGGACTGGGGGCGGATGGCCACCCCAAGGCAAACAGTACCACATTTCCTCTCTCATACTTCACAGGTACTTGAAGCAGGACAATGGACGGGTACTTCTGTAGGATCCCAGGACAAAAAGGCTTTTTCCTCAGAAAAAAGTTATGCTTGTTTACAGCCCAAGTTGGGCAACTCATGGGAGCCATTCACTCGAAATGAACAGTTCAAAGCATTACCAGTAAAGTAACAAAGGTCCCTGCACTAGTACAGGCTGGGGGCTGACTGGCTAGGCAGCACCTCTGCAGAAAAAGACCTGGGGGTGACAGTGGACAATAAAATGGATATCAGCCAGCAGTGTGCCCTTGTTGCCAAGAAGGCTAACAGTATACTGGGCTGCACTGGTAGAAGCGTTGCTAGCAAACCAAGGAAAGTTATTCCCCTCTATTCAGCACTGATGAGACCACATCTGGAGTACTGTGTTCAGTTTTGGGCCCCCCACTACAAAAAGGATATGGACAAATTGAAGAGAGTCCAGCAGAGGGTGACAAAAATGGTTTGGGGGCTGGGTGACATGACTCCTGAGGAGAGGCTGAGGAAACTGGGCTTATTTGGTCTGGAAAAGAGGAGACTGAGAGGGAACTTGACAGCAGTCTTCAACTCCCTGAAGGGGCGTGCGAAAGAGGATGGAGAGAGACTGTTCTTAGCAGCGGCAGATGACAGAACAAGGAGCAATGGTCTCAAGTTGCAGCAAAGGAAATTTAGGTTAGATATTAGGAAGAATTTTCTCACTAGGAGGGTAGTAAAGCACTGGAACAGGTTACCCGGAGAGGTGGTGGAGGCTCCATCCTTGGAGGTTTTCAAAACCCAACTAGACAAAGCTTTGGCTGGGATGATCTAGCTGGGGATGGTCCTGCTTTGAGCAGGGGCTTGGACTAGATGCGACTTCCTGAGGTCCCTTCCAACCCTCATTTTCTATGTTTCTAGGAGTGTGCTCACAGCAAAACCAGAAGTCACCACACCCTGATATACCTATGACAGACTGCACCACTGGGCCTCATTCAGTCTCAACTCTGAAGACAGAAGCAGGCTCATTAAAGTCAATAGGACAACTCACATGCATTAGCACCAGAGTTTTAGGGATGTCATATAGTAGAGAACTCTGTAGGGTGGCACAGGGGGCCACACTGGAATGACTACAATTAAATAAGGGAAGGGGAGGCAGTAAAAAGCTACTGGCCCCACTAGGGACAAGCCTGAAGTTCTACAACCTGAATTATAGAGCAGGAATCAAATGATCTACTTCCCTCTTCTGATCTGAAAAGGACCATTACAAAGAAATAGCCTAATGATGAGCTTAGTTAGATTGCAAATGGGAGACTTACCTTTTTCTCTCACATACCACTTGCCCCTAAATAAGTCACACACCTTGTCTGGGCAAGGCAGAATAAAGAAAAAAAAAAAGTTTTTTTTTCCAGAGTCACAGCCAAACACTGACCCTTGGAGCAGTTGCAAGGCCTACTCCACACCTGGCACACCTCCCTTTCCTGCTTAGGTAAAACCTTGTTAACCCGCTGCTACTGAGCTGTCAGCTCTGATGCTGAACAGTAGACTCCATATTTTATAAAAGTAATGTTAATGCTGCCGTTACAACATTATTCCAGGTAACTGGAATAAAAGTTCCCTTGGAAACACACTTGGGTACCTTCTGCCTTAAGCTGATTTTTCCGGTCGCTGGGTCTAACTGCCGTATCTGACTTTCCATTTCAGTACTACATGAAGCAATTCTGTACTTCGGAAGAGTTTCAGAATCAACTTTCAATTATTTGCTTACCACCTTGAACAAATGCACTATACAAATTTTTGAAACTGTGCTGCCACTCAGTGGTGAATCTAGTTATTGCAGCTACTTCCATTAAGAAAGCAACCATTTAATTCATGCAGACAAGTTTCTTCCTGGGGACTTAAGACTTACATTTTGTTTTTCATCTGACAAAAAAGGTCATGTGGAAACTAGTGCATTCACCAGGGCCCTTGTTAGAGCTACACAAGAACAGAGAAGAAAAAAAAAAAAAAAAAAATATCAAAAAAAAAAAAAAAAAAAAAAGAAAGGGGTTTGATATTTTTTTTTTTTTTTTTTTTTTTAAAAAAAAAAAAAAAAAAAAAAAAAAAAAAAAATATCAAACAGTCCTGAATGTTTTTTTCTTCAATGTAACTGGCTGCCCAAAGCGTCATCTTCCTCAAGTTCAACAATCACCTGATGTTGCCGCCTTGTTTCTAGCCTGCATATGCTTTTCTAAACTTAGGATGGGATTTACCCAAGCACTAACTGGTGCAGCCTCCAGTATGGACACAGTTACCCCAGCACAGTTTACTTGCTTACTGTGGAGTAGCTGCGCTGGAATAAGCACTTGTGCACTGATCAGCTCTTTGGTGGTGGTGAAGTTAAAAGCAGTAGAAGAGTTCAGATGAGCCCCTCTGATCCTCAGTGGGACAGTCGTCACAGGCAAGTCTGAAAATCTCACTCCTGTGTCCCACTCCTGTGCGTTTCCATCAAGTCTGGTCTACAGGGGTAGTAGAGTAAGAACTGCTGCTCTTAATGACTTTACAAGGATTTATCTAAAAGCACTGCTCTGAATTTACACCACTGCAAATGAAAATTCACTCAGGCCTTTAGGCTCCATGTCAACAAGACACCTGGACACTGGCCTGAGTGAATGTTGCTTGGTTCAAGCCCATCAGCCCAAAACTACATTTGATCTTAGCCAAAAGGACACATGGCTAGTCTCACTGCAATCACATTCTTAAAGTTTGGCATGTGCCTCTGTTCCTTGCAAAACTAGGGCATAAGGACCTGATTGATCAGAAACCTCTAGCCTCAACAGGTCCTTCTGCTGCTTCACTAGAAGTGACCAAATAAAACTCCATGTAGATGAAGTTATAGCAGTACATCTTATTCTAGTTGAGGAAGCAAAGTTAGCTGTTCCATTGCAAGTGAACTGGGGTTCAAAGCACCTTAAGTTTCAAAACATAGGACATACACACACACAGCTACCCGAAATAGATAGTTTGGTATAACTTTTCCAGTTGGAATCAGAAGTTCAGCAGGGCTTTTTTAAACCAGAGAGACTACCTGGAATCATTTTGATAGCTGTGTTCACGTCCTTCCACTTGTGGACCATGTCAAACTTCCAGTCCAGTATGAAATTCCCATTGTCCGTCACTACAGGGCCCTAGGGAAAAGGTTGCATTAGTTAGGGTTACCATACATCCAGATTTTCCCAGACAAGTTCTCTTTTTTGGCCCCCTGTGCTGCATTGGGGCAGGTTTTTTAAATGCATGCCAAATTTCTGGGATTTCTTCTCCTGGTCCATTTTCAGCATGGCCACCCTTACGTAGAACTACAGTTCCCAGAATACCTAGCATGGTACATGCATGATCAGGAGCTGAGTTCCTGATATTGCTTTGCTCCTCTGGTGGGAGAAAGGGGAGGGCGATCAGAGGCAGCAGGGAAAACAGAGGGAGGGGCACTGGTGGAGCTGGGGGGCAGGGGCTGCGGGTCCAGCATGAGGGGCACCGGTGGGGTGGGGCAGGGTATTGCTGTTTGTGAGTGAGGTGCAATGGCAGGGCTGGGGTCAGTAAGTCAGGAGTGAGGGGCAGCAGCAGGGCTGGGGGGGCTGTGGCTTGTCAGTGAGGGGCAACAAAATGGGCAGGGGTAGGGCATCAGCATTTTCAAGAAGGGGAGGAAGGAGGATCCAGGCAACTATAGGCCAGTCAGTCTCACCTCCATCCTTGGCAAAGTCTTTGAAAAAATTATTAAGGCTCACATATGTGAGAGCTCAGCAGGAAAAATTATGCTGAGGGGAAAGCAGCACAGGTTCGTAGCAGGTATATCATGCCTGACTAATCTAGTCTCTTTTTATGACCAGGTTACAAAACACCTGGGCACAGGAGTAGG
>NW_017729033.1:12458751-12462960 GCF_001723915.1 Gavialis gangeticus
CTACAGGCAGACTTGGACAGGTTGGACAAATGGGCAGAAAACAATAGAATGCGATTTTACAAGGAGAAATGCAAAGTGCTGCACCTAGGGAGGAAAAATGTCCAAGAGACCCAGTGCCTAGGAAACGACCTGCTCGGCAACACAGAAGCGGAAAGGGATCTTAAAGGGCGCCACACTTTAAGAGGGATGTGGATAACCTGGAGAGGGTCCAGAGAAGGGCCACTCATATGGTTAAGGGCTTGCAGGCCAAGCCCTATGAGGAGAAACTAGGGCACCTGGACCTCTTCAGCCTCCGCAAGAGAAGGTTGAGAGGCGACCTTGTGGCTGCTTATAAATTCATCATGGGGGTGCAGAAGGGAATTGGTGAGGCTCTACTCACCAAGGCACCCCTGGGGGTTACAAGAAATAATGGCCATAAGCTAGCAGAGAGCAGATTTAGACTGGACATTAGGAGGAACTTCTTCACAGTTAAAGTGGCCAAAATCTGGAACGGACTCCCAAGGGAGGTGATGCTCTCCCCCATCCTGGAGTCTTCAAGGGGAGGTTGGATGGGCACCTGGCTGGGGTCATCTGAGCCCAGCACTCTTTCCTGCCCATGCAGGGGGTCGGACTCGATGATCTATTGAGGTACCTTCCAACCCTAGCACCTATGAATCTATAAGCATGTCACTTGCCCCCCCCCCACCATCATATTCCCTCTTTCCCCCTTCACAGGCATCTTCTTTTTTGGAAATAGGGTAACCCTGCCATTAGTTAACCTTGCAGTGTCTTTTACATCCAGGTGTAAAGTGAGCTGCCCACACAGCTTTCCACTGAAAACAAATACTTCCTGTGGGACATTAAAGTAAAGAAAGCAGCTATTATACAAATCTGTTCTTAAGCCACTCATTAAGCACTATTAAGAATTATATTCAGTGTACAAAATGGCACATGAGTCTAACACAATGTGCATGTGTATCTGCATTTGGTGCACTGTGCCTTCCACCCCCTCAAAATCCAACTGGGCGGCAAGCAAGAAAATACACTTGGAAGCTGAATCTGCTCCCAATGGACTTCTCTCTCAGCTTTTGTGATGCAAAAAAAACTGTTAATGCAGGGCTTTCAGTTAATACCCTGCACATCCTATACAGAGAGGGAAAAGGCATAGCTGATTAATTATCCGATTTAAGCTTGATAAAGGGAGTCCCATTTAAGCTTGATAAAGGGAGTCCCTTTGCATAGACTAAAACTATTTGATTATCTTAAAGCTGATCTGGGCAGTGAATCAAACAGCCTCCCTCCCAACCAGCACATAACAATGCCAGTTTGCTGAAAAAGTGCAAAGGGCTGCCCTCCACGAAGGGCTGGATCCAGGATCCAAAGACTATCCCTGCCCCACTAAAGCCAAAGCACTTGCCCAGCACTCCCTCAGGCTCAGAGGAAGCCATCAAGTCCCTTCCTGCAGGGAAAGCTGGTGGGAGCTCTAGGATGCGAGACCCAAAGGCAACATGAGCAAATCAGAGTTTGGACTGGGGTTTTGCTGGCTGCAAATGCAGGGGCCAGGATATCGGCTGCAGGCTGCAATAAGCTGGAAGCAGAGAAAGGCAGGGGAACAAGTGAGCATGGCCCCAAAGGGAACCATTCTTCCTGGGCATAGGTTGCTGGAGGAACAGCACAGGAGATTCAAAAGCAACCAAGACACCAGCTACTTGTTTCTGCTGTATTTAGGGAAACAAACAAGGCTGCACCAAAAGTACACCCAATTTTTCCCCTCAACTCCTCATGAGAAGGGAAGTAATCCAAGATGACCTTGAATTATGCCAGCTGCTTGGGCCAAAGGGTGAACAGAGCACTTTGTTAGGCAACACCTTGCTCCTTTCAATCCTCAGTTATCAGCTGAGGAGGTATGTCTACACTGTAGGGGAAAAAGCCTGTTAACCCAAGCCATTCAACTCAGATTATAACACAGCAGCAGCAAGAACAAGCCAGTATGGATTTTGATTGGTGTTAGCAGCTCAAATGCAAATCCAGGGAAGCCTGGGGTTGAACCTGAACTGCTGACTCCAGTCAAGAACAGGTCTTTGGTTTCACTTTTCTTGTCCAGTATAGACATACCCTAATTCTGACAAAATGCCTGAGAAAATAGGGGTAGGTATTTAATTGATAAGGCAGTTAAGTCACAAAGAAGATAAAAGATTTTCTTAGGATTGAACAGTTGAATCACTACCACAGTCAGCATGGAAACTCAAAAGGTTCTGGCTCCCAGCCACTTGGAAAAAGAGATTATATATGGCAGGAAGCCATGGCAGTGAAGTCCTCCGCAAGTTCCTAAAACTGAAGGGATGAAAATGAGTCTAGTATTCCCAGAGTACTGCTCTCCCTCAGATTGCTACCGATTCTGAGAAAGCTACAGTGTGCACCTGTTACAGAGAAAAGCTGTGCAACTCCTTATGGATAAGAGTCCTATAGACCTGAATATTTACTTTTATTCATGTCTTGCAAGGATACCTGAATATTAAAAGAAAAATCTAGCATTCAGCATGTTTTGTGAAGAGTGGTATGAAAATCTAACCATGGGTCCATGAGCAAAGGAAGTCATATGGTAAAATCTGTATCAGACCATTTCTAAAAAGAGTTATTGTATTATATGGAAAGGACCATCTGTATTGCAGGAAAATTTGGCTACACCAAGACTCTGGATGGTCTGAAAAAAGCAACTACAGAGCACTGGATGAGTCTTTCAAGGACAGCTCTGGATAAGGGTTTTGCAATGTTATGTTACGAAGTTTAGACAACTGAAAACTGTCTGAACATTGTGGTAGATAGAATATCTTAGCAAAAACAAAAAAAGGTTGATTGTAACAAAATGCTTCACACTCCTTCTCAATACACTGCTTTGAAATAACGGTGAGAAGTCACTGGTTTCCAAAGGGACACACAGATTGTGAAGATTACTTCCCCAAGCCATGTTTCTCACAGATACTGTAGATAAACAAGACCTTACTGTGCCTAGGAAGGATGGTGAATCCAAACACTCCTAGAATAGGGCATGAATCCACACGTAGGCATATATGTGTACACATACACCCCCATCCACCCAGCCCCCACAGAAAAGCCGCCGCCACCTTTTGGCATCTTAAGCACTATGAACATAGGGGACTGCACCTGATGACCCAGGAGGTCCCTTCCAGCCCTATGCTCCTGTTTCACCACACCCAGAACAAACTCACTGCTGGGAGAGCAGCTGGATAGAGACTTTTGTCTATACTTACTGCTTTGCTAACTGCCATCCTCAGCTCAGCAACACCACCAAACTTCTTTTCCAGGGCCCTGGTGACTGGCACATAGGCCATCGGGATGACTTCGATGGGGATTCCCTTCTTCCACCGCTCTCCAAGGTTCTTGGAGTCTTTTCTAGGTGGAGACAATTGGACACAGGATTAGTCCATCATCATATATTTAATGTCAGACTGGGTTTCACTACACATTAACACAGTAAGGCAGTTCCTCTGGGAGAAATTCATGCTGGCAGGGCCAGCTCAGTTAAGTCCTCATAAAGCCACCAGTTTGAAATACTTGGGCAAAAATATCTCTGCTTAATTTTCAAGGGTCCTACAGATTTAAGCAGAAGACGGCAATTAACCCAACAGAAAGGTAATAACTAGCCAAGTCAGAAAAAAGGGCATATCAGCCATCTACATGAACTTGCAAAGACATGGGGGATGGTGAATTTTGAGGCGAGAGTGCTGCATAATTTGGGGGTTCTGGAGTTTTGTAATTAAAACCTGAGCCAAATTCAACTCGCAATGTGTTCAGCCCACTGAGTCAAGAGGCAACCTCCCAATGACCGCAGAAGCAGAACCATGAGACTACTCAACAAACAGGCTCACTGAATTTAACTATGGCTGAACTTGACCCTCTGTCTCCACCTTGTAGGGATAAAATCCAGCACATTTCACCTGTAGTCTGCAATAACAATGAAGCATTTGGCATAGCCTGCAACAATCTTCTCCTGTGTCAGACAGCCTCTGAAAGCAAAGTGAGAAAACAAACACATTAAATTGGACCTTGTCATGGCTGGATGGCTGATAATAAAAAAAACAGCTCCCCAGAATATGAGACAAGATGAGTTAAGCTCCTTGATCCAATGCAAGTTCAAGTGCTTCTAAAAGTTAGCAGACCAACAGCCCTGTACCATCAGGTTTTGGGGGGGGGGGGGGGGGGGGGGGG
>NW_017729033.1:12463221-12463461 GCF_001723915.1 Gavialis gangeticus
GCTCATAGCTCATTTCCAACATAGGATCTCTGTCAATTCATGCAGGGGCAAAGACACCACAGACAGAAGACTGTCCTTCCTCATTTTGTAGGTAGTCTGACCAGGTGTAGGGTAAGAAGCAATACTGGAATAGGACAGAGAAACCTCCATGGCTAAACCTGCCACAGGGGAGAAGCTGGACCGGGAATTTTCAGGCCAGCTTGCAGAGGAACTTAAGGCAAGGGATGTAGTTGTCATGGG
>NW_017729033.1:12464707-12467476 GCF_001723915.1 Gavialis gangeticus
AAGGTCCCTTCCGACCCGACTTCTATGATTCTATGATAACAACGCCTATGAGCCTGAGACCCTGCACGAGCAGGGAATTCACAGTGAACTTATTTCCAATGGCCCTGCATTGAGTGAGAAATCCCCACTAACTGCAAGGAAGTCACGACCCATAGCAATTTCTGCCAGTATTGCTGGCCACCAACCCTACTCCTTGTCCCACTTTTTGCTTCCCCCTTGTCTATTTTGATTCTCAGCTCCCTGGGCAGGAACCTAATTTTCACATGGGCCCTTGCACAGCAGGCCGCAGTTTCAATTTAAGCCACTCAAGGCAACCACACCAGACCCCTTTCCAATATGAGAATTATATTCTTTGAAGCTGCTGGATTTCATTATTGCTCTGCCCACATACTGGATGGCTTTGCTTACCCACCACCTTTGATAAGATTGAGGTCAGAGTCCACTTCATCAGCTCCGTCGATGGCAACGTCAAGCTGTGAGAAGAGAGAATGCAGCTTGAAAACTTTGGGGAACAAATCGGGCCTTCTCAAGAGCTGGCCCAAAGCAGGCACCTGCTGTTTGCACAGCTGTGCAGGGAGTCACAGAGCACATGCCTGCTATGAGGTGCTCGCGTCTTGCCATATGGGAAGGGTCCAACTGCGACAGGTGGTCAGACACTACATGGAGCCCACACAGTGCCCCACATGCCAGTGTCTTCATAACCCAAACTCACACACCTGTTGCTGCTTTCCAAATGTTTAGGCAGTGCTCTGAGAACTGGCTTTGGGAACAACAGTGCAACTGAATACAAGGCGGCTTGATACAAGCGTCTGGGTATGTAATTACACAGACACACACCCACAGAAAACCCACAGGCCATCTCAAAGTCCATCTGTAATCTCTTCCACTTCCTAACAGACCACCTCGAGCATCTAATCCTCTTCAATCTGAACATTGGTCAGGCTGGGTCAGGACCTGAGGGGAAGTCTCCAAGGGGAAATAATCCAGGGACCACCACAGAAAGGGGGTGGCAACTCTGCAGGTGGCATTTTTCCTTCCTGCTCAGAACTGCACCAATGGCACAGCCTCAGGGCAGAGGGTTTTGTGGTGGATGATGTATCAGGATTTGGAGACTGGCCACTGAAACTCCTACCTGCCACTGAAGAGCCCTCACAGGATGAGCTGCTAATCCAAAATCCTGGCCAAAGTCCTGCATGGAGCATCACCTTTATATAAGGCCAACACTTGGGAAACTGGGGGGAAGGAACAGACTGGCTGGACTCAGCCAGTGCATGCTTCCTGCCACTGAGACAGCCAGGCCTGCTCCCAGACTGCACACCTCCACCTACTCCATCTGTCTGTGCTCAAGGGCCATCGGATGGGGCATGGTTCAGAGATGCGAGCAAACTAGGATTAAGGAAAGCCCATCTCTTTGTATTGGGCCTTCAGTCACAGCGCAAGCTCTTGTCCCCATGGGACAAAGGAGAGTGCTTTGTCCCAATATACCATCCTGGCCCTACATACACCAAAACATTGTCACTGGAGGCCAGTCAGACAGAGATGAGATCTCATTTCTACAGTTCCCTTACCTCTGGGTGTCTGTCCAGGTCACTTAGGGTTAAACCACTCTGCAGGATCAACTGCCGTGCCTAGACAGTGAAGACATAACAAGTGCTGTTTACCTCCATATGCATGCTCTCTCCTAGGACCTGCACCAAGGGCACAGATCAGCTTTGTGCTGTTGTTCTTCCAACTCCACAGAGAATTCCCTCTCCCCATTCTGAGCTTCCCAAAGCACACTGTCCTGAAGCAGGAGCAGCACAGCAAGGACATGCCTTTCCTTGGCAGAGCTGCAGTGTTCCCACCACTACTCTGAATTCAAGTAGTCCTGTCTATAGAGAGACTGTGTTTGGAGACCTGGGTCCTACTCTTGACTGCACAACCATAGTTCCCACTGGCTTTCTGGGGAAAAGGGCAGATGGGAGGGTCTCTTGCTTCTCCATGGTCAAGGGAAGAAACTGAGCTCCTACGCTCCACCCTGGCGTCTTCCACCAACTAGCTGTGCTACTCTGGACAAGTCACATATTCGCTCGGCTTCACTCACCCCTTCTTGGTAACAGGAGGGTAGTGATAGCCACCCCCACACAAATGCTGATGAGCTTAATAGTTAGGAAGTGCCTTTTGTTATCATATGGACATTTTCCCTTTTAGCACAGAAACTGCAAAGGATAGAACAAAAGGTTCCTTGACACACATTAAAAAGCTCTCTAGATTTTGTTACTCCCTGCAGCAGGGCCCCTATCCACCCTCTGACAATGGTTTCTTGCCCCCTCTGAAACATTGAGTCTGTTATTGTCTTTAAGTGGATCTCAGACTTTTTAGACTGCAGACACCCATCCATAACTTTTTTTGAATTTAGCAGCCTCCCAGTTCAAAACCCAATTTCACTCATTTTTTTACTATAACAAATAATTGAGCAAGTCTTCCATTGCAAAGGACTCAGAACAACTACAACAGGTCAGAATATTTTTTAAGCTATGGACTCCTGTTTGAAATCTCTGTTTATTCTTGTGAATCACATGTAGGTGTTTACATACCTAACAGTGCAAATACGACAAATGACAGAATGACAGAAGGAGCAATGGCTTCAAGTTGCAGCAAAGGAAATTTAGGTTGGATATTAAGAAAAACTCTCTCACTTGGAGGGTGAGGAAGCACTGGAACAGGTTTCATAGTAGCTAGCGTCAGAAGGGACCTGAACAGATCTTCTAGCCTGACCCCCTGCCACAG
>NW_017729033.1:12468710-12479081 GCF_001723915.1 Gavialis gangeticus
GTGGATTCCTTCTCCCAAGGTGCAGCACCCTGCATTTGTCTACATTGAACCCCATCCTGTTCTCATCTGCCCACTTTTGTAGTCTAAATCTATTTGCAGCTTCTCTCTACCTTCAAGTGTGCCCACCTCGCCCCACATCTTAGTGACATCAGCAGACTTGGACAGCATGCTTTCCACCCCCTCGTCCAAGTCGCTGATGAAGATGTTAAACATCCAGGTCCATTTTCTATGAAAAATTGTGCATCACCCTTAAAAGGATCCCACAATACCCCACAGTGCTGCAGCTGAGAATCACTGCCCTAAGTAACTTGCATTACCCAAAACAAATTCACTCTTACTGTTAACTCTGTTCAAGTCAAAAGTTCCTGCACCACTTTTGGGAATGCTATAAAACAAGGGTGTGACACTACAAAATAATCTGGTCCTTGATTTACAAGCTGCTGCTGACAAGTTAGGTCCCCTGATTATTTTCTCTTGTGCTGCAGTTGTGAAAAGGTTGGTTCACGTGCAATGAGAGGCGACTCAAATCTTTTCTAGGGCAGTGGTGTTTTCTTTTCCATTCCATTCTAGATCAGACCTGGGCAGGCTTTGAGTCAGCACAGAGCCATTTAAGTCAATGGAGTGACATTAGTTCCCATCAGCTGACTATTTGCCAAGCAGGCAGGTCTCCAATGCTACAGCACTGTACTCCCGATGATGAGATGGGGAAGCTGTTTCAAACAAGTGGGTTTGTAGAGTCAATAAACAAATGCATGACTAAGAGGAAAAGCAGCTGTAACCACACGGCACTTGCTCAAATCTAGAGGATCAGAATGAAAAGACTTTCCCTGCAGGTACCAAAAGAAGCTTCCTGATGTGCCGCAAAACCAGACGAAACTACCCAACAGCTGCAGTCTCACCGCTGGCCTGGCTCTGCAGCTGTTTAATTAGGTGGAAGCCCAAAGCAGCTCTCAGTAGATGGAGACCTGCAGATTGTTGCCAGGAAACAGTCCAGTTGCTAAGTTATAAGCTCTCAGTGGATACCTAGATGGATCAACACACACATACACACCTCTAGAGCAAAGCAGCAGATACATTCAGCCCAGTCTCTGTCTTGTTCCAACAAGTGTTAACTCCAACAGGTGTTAACGGCTGTTATGTGACTTAAACTGGTGTTGGAGAAAGGGAGTGAATTGGGCCCACTGACACCGACTCCTTTGCCTGGGACCTCAAACAGTCCTTTATAATGTGCGAAGTGGGAAGGAGGTGTTGCTGTCGGATCTGGAGCCTAACGCTCACTTTGCGCAGGTGTACAGGACTGAGAAACTTGCTAGACAGCAGAGTATCTTTTCACTTGCCTCTAGAAAGTTTCAAACCACAGAGCCAACGCAACATTTGACATCCACCTCGTCACCAACCCAAAATGTAGGCAAGAGTCAGCACGCTGTCCGCTCTACTGAGCAGAATACATCCAGTTCCTAATAATCAAAATGTGATAATTCTCTAAAAGATAAGTTTTGCTCTATCTGCGCAGCCATATACTCTTCTGCTCTACCTCTCTTCTGCGAGTTACCCCCCCACCTCCCATGCAATATGGCTGGAGTCGGACATCATCCTGGAGCAATCTTTTTTAGGAACAGGTGCAGAGGGATTGGTGGGGAGGAGAACTGGAGGGAGATGGAAGAGGGAAGGAGGGCAGGCAGGAAGCAGTTGCATCCCTTCCTTTTTCTTCCTTTCTTCACTCAAGCCATCTTCTTTCGTTTGACTTCTAGTCAGAAAACAGAAGTACAAGCTCTGTATTTATAAACAAAACTCTTAATGCTTACAGTTAACATTTAGAGGCCTCAGCTGAGAGGCAAAGGGTGGGGAAAGAGGCACAGAGGGGTGACATGACTTGCCCCAGGTCACCCAGCAGTTCAGTGGCAGAGCTGGGCACCAAACCCAAGTCTCCAGACACTAATCCCAGAACTTTTCCCCAGATCTTTTTAATACTACAAATGTATCACCTGCCATGTGGACCCAGTGCAAAAGAAAAGTCCACGTTAGGAGACAAAGCCTCTTACTTCAAAACACTCTGCCAAGCTGCAGGACTGAACTAAGCGAACCAGCTTCTGTTCAAGTGGAACAGAGGAATGACTTTGTTCCAGGTCAACCCCACGTCAGGAGGCCAGCTAATAAATGCAGCCTGCAATTCTCTTTATTTAAAGCAGTTGCATAGTCCAGTTGTTCCCTTAAACATACTCGGCACTAAATTATGCTACAAATGTTTGATGTGGCTCATGACTAGGGAAGAGAAGACCAAGAACAGCAGAGGGAGAAACACGTTTCTTGTGATTGCGAGGGACCCTTGCTCCTTGCAAACAGAAAGCCAAGATTTCATCATTGTAACTTCCAAGGTTAAACACAAACCACAACCTCTCAAAGCTATGCTTCAGACCCAGAAGCTGCAGGAAGTTGCACGCAATCATTTTAAATGAACTATCACTGCTGAGAAATAGTATGACTGATACCAGGAACCTCTTACCTGTTTTTTTCCTGTTAGTTCACAGACAGGGAAGACAAATATCAAGGGTAGCATTTTAAGAAAAATTGCAATCATTGTCAATTTAAAAATAAAACAATGCCAGCCTGATTTTTTGCAACACACTTGCATTCTCTGTCACACCCAATATTTTTTCAATTCGTTCTTACCTTCTGCATTTAGCAGCAACTGCAAATCACCAATTTCTCTATATGTTGTCATTATTCATACTACAGGAGCTAGATTGTACCCCCACTGTGCCAAACACTGAACAAGAGCCTAGCCAGATAGTCTCTGCCCCCCAGAAGCAAACAAAATGTACAGGCAGGCACAGGGTAGGATGACAGGCAGCAAGGGATGCAGTGACTTGTAAGCAGTTACAGAGCAGATCAATGGCAGAATCAGCAATAAAATACAAATCTCCTTATTCCCAGCCCACCAGCCTATCCATAAGGCCACGCATATTCTGCCAACAGCCCGTGCTCTTTCTGAATCAGGGATATGCCCGATAACACAAAGGAGATGGAGAGGAAGCACTATGCCCATTCTACATTGTATTTCTTTTTCACTAGCAAGAAAACCGAGGCAGAGAGAGCAACAACAACTACAACTAGCTCTGTGCTGTTGCAGCAAATTTCTCTTCGCTCTGAAACACAAAGCTCAGTTATGCAGCTGGTCAGAAGTACATTCCCTGTAGAAGACTGCACAGCAAAAGAAAGATTAAGCCGATTTCTCCTGAGGAATTCCACGTACCAGCCAACTACATGCACTCCTCCATCTTCCTGAGAGCATTTGATCTGGCCTGGGCTTGTGCAGGACAACTGTTACAGCATCTAGGGCTCCAGAGCCTGCTACAATCAATAAGGACCTGACCTAGAGGAAAGGTTCCCAATGCAACAACATTTTCAGTACTTCTGTGCAACACAGCTGAACAGAGGGTCTTGCTCTTCCACCCAGGGACATACTGGTTGCCAAATTTGGGGATCAGGTTGGTACAGACCGTGTGGGTGTGTCGGCTGGTGCAGGGACAGACTGCCTGCCTCCGTAGCATAGGGCATGGTCTTTTTTCTAGGATCTTCTGAACACATATCAACTATTTCCCTGCTGTTGCAGTGGTGAGGCATTTGCAATGACCTTGTCTCCCTGACTTTACCTGGGGCATGTTATAGAGCAAGGGTGTCAAAAATACAGCCCGTGAAACCACACCATCCAGACCCCAGAGCTGGCCTGGTCTCAAGCTGATGCACACATGGTGTGCGCGAGACCAGCCCTTTCCACTGGGCCAAGGACATGAGCCTCATGCGGTGCCTGCTCCAGGACCTGCCCTGCACACAGCAGCCATGTGGGCCAGTCCAGGATGCCCTACAGCATGCTGAATCCAATGTCCACTCTGGGACACGAGCTCCACAGTACCCACTCCAGCCAGTCTAGGGCAGGCAATGTGCAGTGCAGTCCCATACTCAAAGCAAACACTGGATTTGGCACTCAGGAAGGGAGGGGGGCAGAATCTGTGGGTCCCCCACATGCCAGATCCAGCACCTGCTCTGGCCAGTCCAGGACTGTGCTGCATGTGGTGCCCACTCTAGCCAGTCTGCAACCTGTGTTACAGGCAGCACTTGCAAGGAGTTGGGAAGGGGAAGTCCATGGGCCCAATCCAGCCTGTAGACTGATCCCATGCCACACATCTGATCCACGGGTAGTGTTTTGGGGAGTGGGGAGTGATTTTGTCTGGTGATTTGGGGGGTCCTTTGGTTCATGACTGCCTGTGAACATGGGGCAGAACACAGGGGCCTCTCCTGCTGTGTTCCCATGTACGTGGCAACCCTTGAATTACAAATATTTGAAACTTAAAACATAAGCCTCCCCAAAGCTGCACAGGTTTCTACTGTGAATAGAGATTTGTGACAATAAACACCACTCCACCTGTACATCATGGTTAGCCATTCACACAATCACCTGCCAAAGCTGTGCTTTATTCATGAGCCAAGACATGGGATCAGCTGATTCAGAAAATGCTCTGGTACCACCTCCCACCTAACTGGCGATGCGGGAGTCTTATCTGCTGCAAAGGGGGAAAGTGCTTTTACCTGAAAGGATGTAGGGACGCAAATAATATTCAGGTTTTCTTGTTGAACTCTTTCAGCTGTAGGAAGAAGCAGACACATCAGGTTTCTCAACAAACTTTCACAATCAAGGAAAAGGTTTCATTTTAAGAAACACTAACTCAAGACCAGCCTGACAATTACTTGAAAAGGAATAAGCCATGCAACAATTGCTTCCAAGTGCCACCCTGTGCTAGGTACACCATAGCTTTTATTGACAATATCTAAACAGTGTCTCAGCTAATGACCCATCTCATCCCAGAGCAGTAAAACAGCCAGAGCTATGTCCTGTCAGCAAAGAACAACTCTTCACCGGAGGCATGAAACCCCATGTCAGACCAATTCTACTGCCCTCCTTGTCAATAGAGGAGCTGTTGGCAAGAAATAGCAGCTGCTTAGTTTGTCACTTCAGGGCACCCTAGTCACATATAATAAAAACATTTAAATCCATGGCAAGGAATAGTTAATGGAACAAAATCCTGCATTGCCTTTAAGAGATAGGAAATGTTCCACTCCTCTGGTTAACTTCAGAAAATTAACAGTCTATTATTAAGATAATTGCTTGATAATATTTTGCCCATAATTCAAGTGTAGGCAAATCCAATGGTCCAACTGGGTGAGAGCAGTTCACTGCTACCTTATGGAACCAGGGAGGGAATTGGCATTTCAAGATCACTGGCAAGATTTTCTGGTGGCAAAAGTCACGTGGCCTGGAGGCTTTCATCCTACTGTTACAGTCATTCAGCAAAGCACTGCGCTGTGGGCCCCATTACTCAGGCAGAAGGTGGGACGGTACACGCAAACAGGAAAATCAATAACCCTTTATTTGTGGATCAGTGACCTAGCTTATGTTTGAATTAGAGTAATCTGTCTTCAGCAACAAAAGCAGGAACCAGAGTTCCAGTTCTGAAAACATTTTGCAGGTAAAACATTCAAATATATACACCATATGCCCTGGAGCCAAATAAGCGCAAACAAAGCCCAGGGTGTGTGCAACCAACAGCACTGCAAGTCGTCAGGGCACATGCGAGATCTCAAAGCAGGACTGGACTGATGGAATATCCTAAATGCCCATGTTGAACAGAGGGAGTCCTCTACAAACAACTCTCTTTAGCCAACAGCCCTAGTTCCCAACTGCAAATCGTTCTGTTTTGTATCGGAAAACAGTTAAGCAGAACTGATTGTCCAGGGTCTCCATAAAAGCAGCACTTGGCTGAAAACTTTGTTTGCATGTCCTTCCTTCAAGAACACTTGGATCTGGACTGTTCTCTGTAGTGGCAGATGATAGGACAAGCAGCAATGGTCTCAAGTTGCAGCACAAGAAGTTTAGGTTGGATATTAGGAAAAACTCTCTCACTGGGAGGGTGGCGAAGCACTGGAACGGCCTGCCTAGACAGAGTTGGTGGAGGTTTTCAAGACCCAGATAGACACAGCCTCGCTGGGATGATCTAGCTGGGGCTGGTCCTGCTTTGAGCAGGGGGCTGGACTAGATGTGACCTCCTGAGATCCCTTCCAGCCCTCATTTTCTATCATTCTATGATATAGCACTGGGCCAACACATGGCACTTTCTGGAAAAAACCTTGTCCTAATTGACACCTGATGCAATCTGTGTAACTGCAGGATATATAAATTACCAGATGGTTTGTTTCAAATCCTTAAAGTACTGATAAGAGTTACCTCATTAGGCCACTCCATGTCATTAGTAAGACGCTGAGGAGCATCGACATTGCCCAAATGGGTAAAGCTGAAACAGAAAAGCTAAGGGAGTAATTCAAAGCCACACACAGTGGCAGAGCTAGACGTAAACTTTGGGAGGTTTTAACTCCAAACTTGGGCACAGGTTAATTGATCACACCCCCTGGCTGCATGGGCAGGACAGGTGATACACTCATGCTTAACCATAATTAACAAAGCACCAGGTCAAGTAACATGTCAGCTTAATGCCTTGTGATTGATCTTACTAGAGACCGAAATAAAAGGCCAGTTTTCCACCTTCAGCTTCAAGTAAGACACACCAGCCGGCCTCAAACACAAGAAAGCAGTTTGTTGAGAAGGCAGCAAGTAATTAACCTTGTCCAAATCTGGGTTTTATTACCAAGGGCTGCCAGACAAAAGGATATTACTAGTGCTAGAGCAAGTGAAGGTTCGTACCATACCTAGTCGATGCACAGCATGAACAATGGTCGAGCCACTCCCAATTCCAAGGACTTGATTGTTCTGGAGATCAGGAAAAAAACAGAAGAATGTTTTTATAACACCCGGCCTGTCACCAAAAGCAAAGAACATATACACAGAAACCTGATTCAGCAATGCAACTGGACTGCTTATTTCAGGTACAGAAAGAAAAATACTGCTCCTATGGGCAGACGAACCAGTTGATATTTGAGGTATGGCCTGCTTTGCAATTCTAAGCATCTTACCATATTGCAAAGGGCTGGTGCTAATTATATCTTGCTAAGGTCTGGTTTTCAAAGGCACTGAGCACATAAAGCTACCATTGGTTTCAAATGGACTTTCAGGCATCCACACTTCTAAGCAATCATCAGGCCCACAGCCTCTAAGAGAAATCAGAAGCATCCTACTTAGGCCACTTCAGAACATGGCTAATGCTTGAACTAGGTATGAAATGGTGAGCTCTGAACATAGGATTTGTCTTGGGCCAGAGGCTTATCAGAGATTACAGAAGGGTTGAGGATGTCTATTCCTACAACACTTGTGGGAACTCCAAGTTCACGCAGGCTTGCTCTTAAACCAGGGGTGGGCAAAATGCAGCCCGGGGACCGGCTGCGGCCCACCAGGCCATTCTATCTGGCCCACGGGGCCCCTAAAAAATTTAGGGAATTAATATTAATCTGCCTGTCATGCAGCCCTTGATGGCTTGCCGAAACTCAGTAAGCGGCCCTCTGCCCAAAATAATTGCCCACCCCAGTCTTAAACAGTCCACTGTTCAACACTGAGTTTTTCTAAAGCATCTCCTTCTAAAACTAGCAACTCAGTTTACTGGTGAGTACAGTTCACGGTTTCCTTGGAAAACTCAAACAGAGGCATCTTTTCCCTCACCCCCACCGCAGAGACACTGCAGGTCTTCCAGATGCCCATTATTTTGCAGGAGAATCAGAGTCTATGTACAGGAGGAGGTTCAAACAAGCACCCCATGAAAGAAGCCTACTTTTCAAGGAAGCCACATGGTAAAGCACCACTTCCAGGAACAATATTGTTAGTGAACAGCACTGTAGCAGTAACTCTGTTATCTGAAGCAAGAACTGCAAGAGCACTCCCTGGAAGATAACAGCAAATCAAAAGAAAAGCCTGCTTGCTCCGTAGAAAATACGGTGCACCCTGGGCCCTTCTCACGCTCTTAAAATGCAGTTCAGTTTTGCATCACAGATTGTCAGAGCCATGTTTAAACTGTTCCAAAGCCCTGCCCTTTCAAGGGTGGGGGCCTGCTCAGGACAATGATCAACATACAGTGTGCTATCCACACTGTGGTCGGGCACACACGTATGTATGATAACAAGCTGGAAGGAAGGAAGGACGGACTTACTGCATGTTAACTGCTCCACAGTAACTAGTTCATGTGTCTACTCTATTCCTAAGTAAGTCAAAGCTAAACTGCAGGAATTTAGTAGCTGTTTCACATGCTCTCTCTATCCCATGGTAAGAGAAACTATAAACTAGGACACTATACCCCTAAATTAAACAAGTGACACATGGCAAGTCTCTCCCTCATCTCAATACAATATCATTTGTTGCTTGATCCAGACTTTCAATGCAGAAACGTATTAATTAAATGGGCAGTGAACTGCTACGTCATAACCAGGACCCACAATGCTGTTCTCTTTGCAGTGTAGAGACACTTTACTAGGTAGCTAAACTTGATGAGAATTCACTTTGGCTCATGCATACACCTGTGCATTTTGTACATAAGCAAATTCCTTGGTGAAAATACAAGGCTTAAATTCACTTAAGCAGCAAAGCATTACCAAAAAAAAAAAAATCACAAGAAGTTAGAATTTAATCTTGGCCTTACAGGTTCACTCCTGGCATATAATTTTATGTACATGCATTATTTACTGTAATAGCAAGGTTCTTTGCTGTTAAATGGTGCATCAAGCTGCCCTGCTGTGCCCAATGATCCAACCAAAGCTGGCAGAGACTGCGTGAAGCTGCCTTCAGTCTGCTCTTTTCCAAGCAGAACAACACAGACCCTGGTTGGGAAGACAGAGGGGAGAGCAGAGCACACCCCCAAAGAGTTAAGTTTAACTTGCCAGTAATGCCAGTAAGGAAGTTTTTGTTAAACTTTCTGAACATGGCATAAGACTGGGACCTGCCAACTTTATCTCGGGGCCCCCCTTCCCCACTGAGACCCACCTCCAGAGAAGCCCAGGCCAGTGGATCATGCCTGTATATTTATTCCCTGTGGTCCCAGGGACAGCACAACAAAATGAACAGAGCCATGTCTCACTTTGCAAGCAGAGCCAACACACAACAAAGCCACACGCCTCCAAACCGAGGACAAAGTTAGTCAGAAAGAAGAACAAATAGACAAAAGGAGACACAGGGAGAGACTTTTTTTTGACCTCAGATGTTATCTCCACATTTAGTAACAGACTGCTACAGAGAAAAAGGTCTTGCATCCCCCCACCCCCACCACCATACAAGGCTGAAGGGAGCTGCAACAATTCAGGCAAGAAGGCCTGTTTAGATGTGATCTAGATTGGGACCAAGTCTTCCCCGTTGAAGAAGTGTCTAACAGTGAGAAAACTAGCATGCACTACCCAGCTCCATGTAAAATCCCAGTGCAGACAAGGCTGAAGCATTTAATCGAGGGCATGGACAAGCACACCAATGGCAGTCACGCTGGGGTCAGGCCAGACAGGCCTGCAGCTTTCCCAGGGGAGAGCTGACGCAGCAGGTAGCTGTTATCGTGCCGCACACCTAGAAAGCAGGAGAGTGGGTCCCAATTATCAGGCAGTATTGGGTAAAATTATCCTGGGATGGACATGGACAAACAAAGCCGACAGCGGTGTAACTTCTAGGCATGTTCATATTAGCACAAGTGGGTCCCAAACTCAAGCTGGGACCTCCAGGTACTGGCAGGGTAAAAAAAAAATAATAATAATAAGCAAGCATGAGAAGAGAGGACAAAGCGTGTGGATGAGTTTGGGGAGTCTTCTGGCTGCTGGTCTAACATCCCCGGACTAGCAGCTAACATGTCTAGAAACACACAATACTGAGCTGAAAGAAGAATTAGAGGCGATTTTCCCCGCCTGCGCAGTGGTGAGCTGAACCCATTTACTTACTGATGTTTGTGAAGCAACAAATGTTACACGAGGCTACGGCCTGTCCGCAGACCCAGCCAGGCTCCCAACTTTCCCCCGATGTGAGGGAAGACAGCGAATCTCCTAGACACCGCAGGCACCTTCTGACTGGGTAGGCTTCCCCCCTGCACAGGCCCAAGCTGAAGCAATGCACTGTGCCACAAGGATGCACACTTGCCCAGGGGTCACCTGAGCCGCAGGCCAGCACCCAGCCCTCCAGGGCAAACCCCAGGACCTCCAGGGAGAGCACCGAGCCCTCCACGGACAACTCCAGGACCTCCAGGCCAGCCCCGGGACCTCCACAGCCAGCACTGAGACCCCCACGGCCAGCCCCGGGACCTCCGGGAGGGCGCGGGGACCCCCCGGGCGGGCGCGGGACGCAGGTTCGAGTCCCCCGCGGGCGCTCACCTGCACGTGCCCGTCCACGGCCGCGCGGGCCGCCTGCCT
>NW_017729033.1:12479333-12483080 GCF_001723915.1 Gavialis gangeticus
GCGTCCTGCAGAGGCTGGCGATCCACGCCCCGGGCCGCATGCCGGAGCCCGCCCGCCCGGCCGGCTGCGCGCCGAGCCCGCCTGGGAGTTGTAGTGCAGCCGGCGGCGGGGACTACAGCTCCCGCCATGCAGCGCGGCTGCTCGGGCAGTGACGTCTTTGCAGCGTTGTGCCCGCCGGGCGCGATCACGAAACGGAGCCTGGTTTGGGGGTGTAGCCACGCTGGTCCGGGCAGGCGAGGCGCTTGGGGTGAATCTGATCTCTTTTATTCGACTAAGTTAAAAAAGTTGGAAAACACATTTTCGGAGCGAGTTTTCCGGGTTTAGAAAACGCTGCAGTTGCGGGGGTGTGCGCCTCCGCCAGGAGCCAGCTTCCCGCAGGCCAAAACCGCAGGTGCCACCACGGCCCCGCCACCCCTACGACCACACTGCCCGCCGCGGCCGAGCCACCAGCATCCTAGGGCTGCACGGCCAGAAGTGTAGTCATCTCTCGCACCCCATGCACCAGATGCCCCCATGGGAAAGGGGTGTACTTGGTAGCTGTGTTGGTCTGAGTCAAAAAGACATACAAAAAACTAGAACTTTCCAAGACGGTACCTTTCATTAGACCAGCTGGGAAATGGATCACTTTTGAGGCATTTAATTGATGCACCATAGGCAAAACCCCAAGTCGCTCTCAGAAAGTTTTAACTGGCTTCTGGGTTTGCTGCCAGCACTTCACCAGGATGGCTCTCCTCCAAATAAACACTTCAGTTTTGATGACCCAGTTCTCACTCTCACTAATGTCTTGCAGCGAGCAATGCAAAGCAAAGAAGATTTATTTGCAGGCTTCTACATATTTTTTCACTGGACAATAGTTTTTTCAGCAAGTGCAATCATTTTGAGCCAATAGGATACTGTAATTTCATATTTAAGACCTGGCAATGCAGCTGATCTTGCCCGCCAGACATGGGCAAGGGCATGTGGGTGCACCTGGCAGGACAGGGTCCATCTGGGGCATGGCTGGGAGCTGCAGTGCCTTGCCCCAGGGGGTCCCTCTCCCAGCAGGGATGAAGCCCTCTCTTGGCAGGGTAGAAGCCCCTGAGTGTCAAGAGCGTGGCATAGCCTAGGTTGCTCCTGCAGCCATACAGTTGAATGCAAGCAAAACTCAAGGGCATCTGAACCCCAAGCCTGTGGGCTGGGGCCTGCACATAGGATGCCTGCTGAATGATTTGGAAACATTTGAAGCCTCAGGTGGGGTGCAGGATGTTTGCCGGTACCCGGGCCACATACAGTTCTTGAATGACTCACGGATTTGGAATTGATTTTGCCAATTTGGCTTGGAACATGAAAATTTTTCCTTTAAAAAAAAAAAAAAGCATGGCATAGGAGGATGGCTAGGGGTGAAGTCATCTCCTCACCTTTGCAGGAGGTGCGGGCAAGCCTGGCTCTGACACCCAACAGGATTCACATGGCTACGGCTGGCAGACGCCGGGTGCTGCTACTCACTTGTCGCCAGATGCCAAGGACAGACCATAATGCACAACTGCAGTGCCTCTCACTGGCCCCTGCCCAGCTCTGGAAAGGATGGAAATGTCTCTGTGCTCAATCACCCCTCGTGCCAAATTCCTCCATGGTTTCTGCAGCCAGCTCAAAGCACTCCTCCATTCTATACCCCGCTGCCAGCTTTACCATCTCTCTACCCAACAGGTTCCCCCCCATGTCCCTGTTTTTGCCTTTTGTGCTGTCCCTCCTCACCCTTTTACTACTGGGGAGTGACAGCCTCACCCTCTGTGACTTCTGAAAAGTCTCGTCTGCCTCCAGCAGTTCTCCAAATCTCAGCCCTGTGTAACCATTAACTCATACAGAAGTGGGGCTGGAGGGGACCTCAGGAGGTCATCTAGTCCAGCCCCTTGCTCAAGGCAGGATCATCCCTGACTAGACCGTCCCAGCCAACAACTGCTTTTAAATACTTCCAAGGATGGAGATTCCACACTCTCCAGGGAGACGCTTAACCAACCTCATAGAAACTTCTTAATGTCCAACCTGAACTTCCCCTGTTGCAAGACAGTTTTCCTTGGTTTTCCTTTTTTTTTTTGGAAAAGAAAGATTTATTTGATCCCTGGAGCAAGTTCCAGCCCAGCTGGGCCATTCACACTCCTGCTTTTCATGTCTCACAATCAGGCAAAGAGCAGCACATGGCTCCTCCAGACAGAAGGAGACCAGACAGGAAAAGGACCTGGACAGAAATGCATGTTCCGCTTAATCAGCAAGGGAAGGTGGCTTAGGGTCTAAGGCACAATGCCACCTAGTCTGGACTCGGGTCCTGTTTCCATTGTTCCTTGTCCCGTTTCTTGTGGCTACAGAGAATAGCCTCTCTCCTTCTTCTTTACAACCACCCTTCGGGTACTTGGAGACTATCAGGTCCTCTCTCAGTCCTCTTCTCCAGACTAAAGAAGCCTAGTTTTTTCAGCCTTTCCTCATAAATCACGCTTCCCAGTCATTTTTATTGCCCTCCACTGGACTCTAGCTAGTCTGTTTGCATCTTTCTTAAAGTGTGATGCCCAAAAACAGACACACTGCTCCAGACAAGGCCTCAACATCTGTGCTTATAGCTATTAACTCCTATCTTGTTGCTTGCAGAATACTATGTGAGGCCATAAGATATTAATCTAGCTTTCTGGCTTCTTCTAGCCCCTGTTTTTGTATGCCACCCAGGCCAGGTCTCATTTCAGAGGCAGACTTAATATCACTGCTATTAAGCCCCTTGCTAATTACTGGTCTTACCCCTTTATTTTGTCATGCATTGCCTTTTTTAAGGATAAAATCAAAGTATATATTTAATTAAGTTGAATTTCTCCCTGCTAAATAGCTGTTTTTCCTGCCATCCTCCAGCACAGGCACTTCACTGAGATATTCCAGGATCATTTCACACTGAAGAGCCATGTTAACCAGCCCAGTGCTTCCAGCAATCCCTGAACTGGTGATGATTTGTTCACCACAGTGAGCTGCACCTCTTGTACTGAGGAGGAGTTTTAGCCCTGATTTTAATGGGGTCCTGGTATGAACCCTTTCTGTTTCAATAAAGGGTAAGACAGTCTCTTAAATAAAAGCACTTTCTTGCAAATATTAGCCTGAGAATCAATTGCAGACGATAAGGAGTTGATTGCTTACATATGAGCTGTGATGCCCTAGTTTGTACAGCCAGTTCTCCCTAGGCAGCTGGGGAATTCAGGGTTCAGCCTCCAGCAGCTTCTTCACCAGACTGCAGAAAAGCTTGACACTTCAAGTCTTTTAATGCTCTGCACTAAACTGCATCAGTAGTTTTCCCACTAGTTCCTTCCAGATAACACCTGCCCCCCCTTACCCAAGCTTCAAGTGTAACCCCGTAGCAGCTTTTAGCTCAGCCACTTTAAAATGGCACCTGTTCAATCCCAAACCCAGGGCAGCATAACAAGTCACTTGTTGCATAGATTAAACCACTAATGCTAAAATCAGTCAACTGAAGTAGGCTGCAAAGTCCCAACGGCAAAGTATGACTTTACAGGAAGGAGCCAGCCTGCATGGGATGAAGCACGAGGGGACACGAAGCTGCTGGGTCGACGGTAGTGTCGTGGGGATGAAATACAGAGCTCCCCAGGACGGGGGGACAAAAGCATGGCACAGGCAAAGCAGGACAGAGTTGTCAGAGACTCTCATTAAGCAGAAAAAGGAGCTAAGCCAAGACCTAGACATTGTTGCATAAATTGCTGATTTTATCCCCTGGAGGCT
>NW_017729033.1:12483091-12486353 GCF_001723915.1 Gavialis gangeticus
AACAAGGAACAAAGAAATATAGAGAAAAGTATCTATTTTCGCTACAACATGAGACACCCTGCATGACCGGATTCAACAGGAGAGACAGGAGAGCACAGCAAACGGGGAATCGTTGTGTTATGTCGGCATAAATAAGGCTTTCCATAACCTCTGCTTTTGCACTGGAGAGGAAGAATGCATAGGCCTGAGACTGTGTAGGCTTTAAGCATGTGTGTCCAACTGAAGTCAGAAGGATGGAAGCAGATCGGAAGCTGGCATTTCAAGATAACCAGCAAGTCAAAAGGATTGAAGCACGTGTTTATAGTTAAACCGGTGTATGCTAAATCGGGCTTAAAAAACTAGAACTGCATGCATTCGACCACTCCCATTTCAATTAGCAGAGTCAGACATCAGGGGTTACAAGTGACTCCAGTTCTAAAACCAAACCAGCTACTTACTCAGACTTTATCCAGTGTGGGTGACAATCCTTTGCGCAGGCTGGCATTCTCAGCCATTTTTGCATATTCCATGTATCATGCAACTCGCAGGGAAAGGTTTTCTTGTAGCCAGTAGAAAAATCTAGCCTGTCTGTCACACTGTCTTCTTAATAGCATGTCACACCCGGTGTAAAGAAGGCAGGGCTGGATTACCGCTTACTGCTTCCTTGCAAGACAAAAGATCTTCTATCAGAGGAGCACCTCATTGGTTTGAAGACTTGTGCTCCAATATTGTTCAGCGAGCCAGGACACAAGGAATTATTTCTAGCCCCTGAAAAATCACAGCAGCATGGGTGAGAGCTCTCACCAGTTGCCTCAAGATAAGCCATTGATGCGGAAAAGTTAAAGGAGCCAAGTCACTTTTATACAGTATTGGGGAAATAAAAGTGAATGGGCTTTTCTTATTCATTTGGGACCTGATGTTCGTAGTTACCTTCAGGGCCTACTGGCATCAGTAAGATTTGTAGTTGCTCAGTACTTCTGAAAATCCAAGGCCTTTTTTTTATTTAAGTGTCTAAATATGTCTCAAATTTTAGGCACTCAGATTTGAAATTGCTGGCCTGTGACACTTGAATACGGCATTAATCTCCCATAATTTCCTCAAAGTGGCCTCTAGACTCCTGGTCAAGATTTGAGAACAAAACCACTGAAAAGATTCACTCTCTTTTTCCTTCCTGCCTGAAAATTGGTGATCCCCCTGCATGCTGCAATAGGCTTGTAGAGTGTTGCTCAGTGCTGTGTTGATGCAAATGTGGACAGTTATCTTCCTGGGTCTCTGTTTTATGCTAAGAAACTTCTGCTGAACTTGGCCACAGCACTGCATGCCAATATCTAAACTTAATCCATGCCAAAAAAACAATTACCTAGATGTGCTCTCAGCATGGATGGAGTGAGTGTATTTAAAACATTTTTTCTGTAAAATAGTAGCCAAACTAGGAGGTATCCTAAAGTTTGCAAGGTGCCTAAATGACTCTTGGCCCTAAATCTCATGGAGTTATTTGAAAACACTTCCAACTGTGCCAACAATTTTAACCAAGTTTTGTCACGTTTGTACTGACAGTTCAACCCTGTTGACTCACAACTTTTCACGCCCCTTATGTCTAGGGTATAGAAACAGCTTTGCAAATGCTACAGCTTGTGCTTGGCTTTACTGCGGAAAGTAGAGAGAAGTAGTTCCCTGTATTAGTCTGAAAGTAGGTACACTGGAAGCAATGGGATTATTCACATGGGTGTGGTTAAGCACCCACCCAAGAGTTTGCAAGACTGGGCCCTTAGATATAACGCTCCTCAGGACAGAGGTTGTCACCTTGGGGTTTGTCCAGCACCCAGCACAGTGGGGTCCTGATACATCTGGGATAAATAATAAGCATTCAAAAGTATGAAAGAGGAGAAAACACCTATGGCAGGGGGGCTGGATTTGATGATCTCGTGAGGTCCCTTCTAGCCCCTTAAGTCTATGAAATCTCAGAAATATGCTGCAACTCTCCTCACCCTCTATCAAAACAGTAGGTTCTACAGTCTTCCTCTCTCCACTTTTAACTTTTTCAATGCTGCTGAGATGGCTAGCATGCCCTAACCCCCTCCAGCATCTCTGCTGATCCTCTCATCCAATTTTCTCCACATATGGCCATGCGCTCAGGTGTTCCCATTCACCTCAAGGGAAATCCCTCATTTTAGCTGCAAGACAGCCAGTGTCTCACACAGGCACGTTGGACTCTGAACAAGTAGCTGATATTGTTTTAGGGCTGGAGTCACTTGCAACCCTTGATGTCTGACTCTGCTCATTGAAATGGGAGTGGTCGAATGCATGCAGTTCTAGTTTTTTAAGCCTGATTTAGCAAGCACCGGTGTAACTATAAGCATGTGCTTCAATCCTTTTCAATTCAGTTGGACGCACATGCTTACGTATTTTGTTGTATTAGGATTTTGATGCCAATTGGAAACTGATGGAAACAATGACTGCTGGGTTTTATTCCTGCATCCAGTGCTGTTGGATTTGGCTTCAAGTCTGTCTCAGAATGTGTGTGTTTCAGTGGACATCCACCAGTCTTTGCAACACACATCGTCACTGACTTCCAGGGTAGGTTAGGGTTTGAATAGATGCAAGAGAGTCTCTTCTAGGTAGTGATATATTTGGGCGGGAGGGAGGTGCGATAGGGGCAAATGCCCCAGGTGCTGACCTGGAGGGGTGGGGTTCAAGGAAAAGTGGCTGCTGCACATTAGCAAGGGTGAACTGAAAGTTGCTACTTCTGCTTTACCCTGGGTGCCTGGCCACTTCCCTTCACTGCTACCTCTAGGCTATTTTAGATTTTGATACTTGCACGACCCCTGATGTAGCTGCTGCATAGCATCAACCCAAGAAAAGTTTTGGTCATTTAGAAATTTTTTCCCCTTTGAGTTCCAGCCACAGTCACCTATATTTGCAAGAAAGTAATTTTGTAAGAGCCTGGGTTGGCTGACTCTCACTATATGTCTACTTCCTTGGCATCCTCCAGAGTGCTGCTGAGAAGCATGCATGGCCCACATACTCCCACTCCACACACATCAACCTAGAAATGAAACAGAAACTGCCTGAGGTTGCCCCACTGCTGTTCTTGACATCTCCATTTCTGCCATGAAGAGGTGGATTAAGATTCATTGGGACCTGGGTGTCATAGCCTGCCCCCTGACCCATGCCCTGCCCTGCAGCCGTGGGCTCCATCTCTGGCCTATGCAGCCAGAACGGGACACGCTGCCCCTAGGCCCAAGGCAGGAGCTGTAGCTGCCCCTGCCCGCAGGTCCATGCT
>NW_017729033.1:12491353-12498707 GCF_001723915.1 Gavialis gangeticus
CACATCAACCTAGAAATGAAACAGAAACTGCCTGAGGTTGCCCCACTGCTGTTCTTGACATCTCCATTTCTGCCATGAAGAGGTGGATTAAGATTCATTGGGACCTGGGTGTCATAGCCTGCCCCCTGACCCATGCCCTGCCCTGCAGCCGTGGGCTCCATCTCTGGCCTATGCAGCCAGAACGGGACACGCTGCCCCTAGGCCCAAGGCAGGAGCTGTAGCTGCCCCTGCCCGCAGGTCCATGCTGGAGCTGGAGCTGGAGCCAGAGCCCAGGGCTGGTTGCACAGGACCCTGCACAACATCACCCTGTGACCAAGCAGCTCTGAGGGTGCGGAGCCACTGCCCTCCACACGCTGCCGGGGGTGGCCCCTCGCGCTGCTGTGGCTCAATCTGCGGCATCCAGCAAACGCACAGGATCACAGTCAGGCCAGGTTGGGACCTGGTTGCACTGGGGCCACCCCACTGCCGGCAGGTCCCAGCCACGCACTGAGCCCAGCTCTGCTCCCTGCCACTGCTCCAGCTGCTCCCCCAGCTCTGGCGCAGTCGCTCCCCGTGCTCTGCCCGGTACCCAGCAGCCACAGCCCACTGTGTCACGCGTACCCAGCCTGGCCCAGCCGCCAGTTTTGTCCATACCGAGCTGCCCCCCCCATTCCTCCTGTGCCCACCTTCCGGGCCTGTTTGGCAGGGGCCCGTGGGGCCCAGTTGGCCCATGTGTTAGTGTGCCTATGCTGCCATGCTTTTGTGGTGATGGGCTGTCTCAGGATGGTCTGTCTCTTTTCTGGGTTTGGGTATGTGGAGTGTGAAAGGCTGGATGGCGTTCTCAAGGCATTTCTTGAGAACGCTGCAGAAGCGTCATAGATGTACCTCAGAGAGTAAGTGTGCCCAGCATCTACTGAGCTGCTTTGCTTTCACAAAATGGAAGGGTTTCAACTTACCCCGTGTAGACAGTACTTCCTGTCAGTGTGCATTATCCCTAGTGAAATGCCATACTAAGAGCAGAGTAGCCCAGGTGACGTGAGCTGTAAGAGTGGGTAAATTGTCCTTCGGTTCGGATGAGGGCTTTGAAGTCCTCAGCCCAAGAGCACGTGCTCCAAAGACCTACACCCTGCATTATAGAAAATGCCAGGCGGCTTCCAAGGCTGACTGATGCTGAGAAGGCAGTTCTCAGTCTGCAAACCAATACGTGTAGGGAAGTCCAAACTAGCCCTGTAAAAAGAAAGACACTTTCAGGAGGGAAGCAACCAAGAGTGCCAGCAGGTAAGCAAGCTTAGCTGGATTAGACATATGACAGGCTAGGGGACATAGCCAAACTGCTTGGCTAAGGGTTCGTCTAAAAAAGCTATAGCATTGTTAGCCTAGTATAATTCAAGTGGTGTAACTCCCCTACCGCAGTTATGGCAGCTCAAAAGTACTTTACAAACATAAAACTATTCCTGTACAGAGAGGGGCATAATGATCCCAATCAAAGTCACCTTTATACTTGACTATGTCCTAACTAGGGCTTTTACCAGTATAGCCATTTTGGTGAAAAAACATGCCCCTGACCAAAATAGTTATACTGGTATAACTTTAAGTGTAGGCCAGGGCAAAGATTTAGTGTAGGGCTGCAGTTTATGTCTTTATTTGTACTGTGATGGTGTCAGTGATATAAGGCAGGACACCCTTGTGCAAAGTGCTGTATAAACACAGCTGAAAAGTGGCCTCTATGCTAAAAGACTTTGAGGAGTTTAAAATCCCATTTCTTGACCACCTGGCCATTGGGCACGAGTAAGGTTTAAAATCAGACTTCTGTCTGAATATTTTTTGCTTTCTCTTAGTATTACAAGTAACACTTCAGATTCCTTTAACTAAAAGAGATTAGAGAAAACAATATTTATTGTGTTTCTGTTCTACATGTTCACTTTGTGCATCTGAGAGCCTTTTGCGTGGTCAGGGTCACTGCGTTCCTATGTGGTCAGGTGAATTCCCTTCTGTGGTATTGTCTTCACAGGAAAGAAGAGGGGCTTTTGCCCCTTGTTAGCCAACTGTGATAACTAACAGAAGGGAAAATCCTGACCAAGAAAAGGCAATAAAGTGGGGTGCAGGAGCTGTAAGGGTGTCTGTACCTGCTCCAAGTCGCTCCCCCCTGTTCCCGGGGTAGGCAGACTGCCACAACAGCAGCAGCTGGGGCTTTTTTAAATCTCTAAAACAGGTAAGAACCTCCAGCTCACTCTCCACTCTCCCTTACCCTCCATGCTCAGAGGCATGTCCCCTCCCCTCCCCTCCACTCCCCAGCGTGCTGCTGCTTCTGCTGTCCCTCTTGCTGCTCCAGTCCCCTCCAGTTGGGCTGTGTGGGGAGCCAGACTCTGCCTCACCACTGCACCTCCTCTGAATCCCCCTGGTGATTGTCACATGTTATATAATTATGTGCATCTTTCATCTAACAAGTGATAAAAGGCAAGCATTGTACCTGAAAGTACTTTTAACTCATGTTTTTATAGTTTATTAGTTGGTAGGGTCGGAAGGGACCTGAGCAGATTGGTCTTCCTGACCGCTTCCCCACACTGCTGGCCCATGCTCATTTTGGCATCGGTGATGACTCCAAGATCCTTTTCTGCCTCTGTACTGACGAGAAGGGAGTTCCCAGCCTGTAGGTATGGTGCTGGTTCTTCCTCCCCAGGTGCAGCACCTTGCACTTGTCAGTGTTGAATCCCATCCTGTTCTCATCCGCCCACCCCTGTAACCTGTCTAGGTCCAGTTGCAGCCTATCCCTCTCCTCCAACGTACCCACTTCTCCCCACATTTTAGTGTCATCCGCGAGTTTGAACAAGGTGCTTTTCACCCCCTCGTCCAAGTCACTGATGGAGATGTTGAACAGCACGGGCCCAAGAACCGAGCCCTGGGGGACTCCACTGCCCACATCCCTCCAGATGGAAAAAGACCCATCCACCACCATTCTCTGGGTACGGCCCTCCAGCCAATTTGCGACCCATCTGACCATGTAGGCATTGACGCCACAGTTGCCTAATTTCTTAATGAGAATGGGGTGATAGACAATGTCAAAGGCCTTTTAAATGGACTCATTCTCATGCTGTCCCTGTCTCTAAGCCTAATACTCTAGCCATACACCAGTCTGGGTAATTACATTCTGCCCAATTAAATTTTTATGCTGCATTATCAGATTTAGAAACATATCCTTTGGATAACACCTTTTTCAGTTCCTGACTGTTACATAGTGTTTTGATCTATGGCACTGTATAAAAAATTACATGTCAGTGAGAGTTGTGTGCAAAGTGATTCTTATATGTATAGTATGTCTGAGATCTTCTGGATGGGAAGCACTCATTAAATTAGCATCTTTTAGATTCACGTTCATTCTTGTCACCAGAAAGAATGAGATTTTCAAATTTAATTACTGACGATCATTTAATTTACGCTTGTTGTAAGACAGAGAGGCCACAAGATGGCATGTTACCCTTCTCACGCCCCAGATTTATTAGCTATAAAAAGCAGGTTCCTCACTAAAGAGAGTTCATTTAACCTCATGAAGTCATGATGGATGGAAAATTCCTTTCAAGCTGAGCTCAGCTTCTTGCAAATACAAGTTATAGCCTGCAGGTTATAGCCAAATAAATGACTGGCCAGATATTAAGTTAATACTATCCCTGGCAAACGTAGGTCTCATATAATTCATTCAGCTGCAACTGAATGGGGAATCTGTACGACACAGCAGGAAGCTTTGGATTTTCTTGGCACAGTTTAATGGTGCATAATTTTGTGTCTTGTGTATTCTAAAAGTGGGGTTTTTAACAACTTGTCTATATAATTGTGAGAATTGTTATATCTTACTTGTCAGAAAAGTAATAGATTTTAAATTACTGTTATTAATTATTATTCACATAACTGAAGTGCTTAGGAGATTTAATTCTAGAGCAGGGCCCCAGAGTGTTAGGTACTATACAAACACAGAACTAAATATGGACCGTGGCCAAATGAACTTACAATTTGCATATAAAACAAGAAACCTAAGATGGATACAGACAAATGAGGGAGAGTTGTAAGATTTTGTCACTGAGTCTGTTTTTGCCTATCCAAATGGACATGAATAATCAGAACTGTTGAGTTGATTCTCAGAAACCACTGGAGCAAATGAATTAATCACAAACCACGACTGAAGGCTAAGTGATGAAGGGTGTTTGTGCTTGAAAGCTTGCAAACAAAGATTTTTTTTCCAACTATTTGAGTTGGCCTAATAAAAGATACCAGATTTACCCAAAGAACCTTGTTTGGCTAAACTGGAGCTTGGGTATACTCTGAAATGTGTTCCTTTTTGTTGCCCTCTGGCATTGATCTGTAAACAGTGACATGGCAGAGAAGAGATATTTGAACAGCACTAATACATAAATGACATTCACTTTGGACTCGATCATAGCACTGCACTCCTGCTAGAAAGATAAATTCAAACTCCCTGGTCCAACCCTGCACATATGCAGTAATGCTACTCCTAAATCCCTCCTGCGCAGTGCCTATCCAGCTTCCTCCTGCAAATCTCCAGTGAAGGAGATTCTACCACTAAACTGGACAGTCTATTTCATTGCCTTACGCTTCTGTAGGTAAGGAAGTTTTTCCTGAGACCTAATACAAATCTGCTTTGCTGCAATTTAAAGCCATTGCTTTGAATCTATTCTTCCTCTTCATGTTGTTTTTCCTCTTCTTTATGGCTGCCTTTCAGATATTTGTAACCTGTTATGTCCCCCCTTAATCTACTTTTCTCCAAGGTAAACATAGTTCTCCCAGTTCTCTCAGCCTTTCCTCTTATGACTTGCCTTCCAACCCCTTTCTTATTTGTCACTTGCCTCTGGATCCTCTCCAACCTCTCCACTTACTTAAAACGTGGAGCCCAAAACTTAACACAATAGGCTAGATCAGTTTTTTTCCCAACTTTTTTTGTACTGGGACCCATTTGTAAACATCAATGGCCAGTCCTGCCCCACAACCCCAGGCCCCAGCCCCAAGTGTGTAGGGCAGGGGATGGGTGGGTGGGTGCGGCGTGGGGTGCCCCAAGCAGCCTCGCAGGCTGCAACTCTACCAGCCTGCAAGGGGAAAAACCACAGTTTCCCATGCTTTTCTCCTTTAAATAGAAACCATTTTTTAAGTTTGTTCACCACCCTTTCATATATTCTTGCAACCCACTTTTGGGTCACAACTTATGCGTTGAGAAATGCTGGTCTAGATAAAGCCAAACCAGTACGGCACACGGTACAATCAACTCCCATGTCTTAAAGCTAATGTTCTTATGGCTGTAGCCCAAAACTGCATTTGCTTTCTTTTGCAACTGCATCACATTCCTGACTCAGCAAGGCAGCAGGATCAGGAAATGAAGCAAAAACTGGTGGAGTGGTAAATAAGGGTGTGGAAAAGACAGCTATTCAGAGTGATCATTCTTTTTCTGTCCTTGTGACAAGGTGCTTAGCATGAATAGGCTTAGTAGGATTCCATTTTTACCAATAAACATCAGTTTCACTTCACACTCTCAGACCCACAGAAAAATATTGTCACTGGTAATAACTGAAATATATAAAAGGGAGATGATAACAAGGAACCCTTACCCCTATGGGCAGTGGAGACAGAGGGTGGAGGGGCAGAGGGGTTAAAGAGCTAAACTGCAAATGGCCTCCCGAGTTGGCAATCAAGCAATTAGCTGCTGGTACTGACCTAATGACTCACCAATTACACAATTAGTTGCTCCTTCACAGGTGCAGGGAAATGGGCTGGAGGGAGACAACAGGCTACTTAAACATCAGTAGTGGGTGGATGGGTCCTACCTGGGCAGGGCTGGCTGGTTAAGTACTAGGCCCGAGGGTGGTTATCACCTTGCCTTGTATTCCCAGAGCTCTGGGAGTGCTGCCTGCTCAACTCTTTGTTGATGAATGAACAGGATAATTTAAAGCAGGTATGCTGGTTTATGTATATTTACTTCTTATAGTTTGATGTGATTTTTTTTTTCTTCTTCTTTCTAAAGCTTATAACAGTATAGTGTCACTCATTATTGTCTGCTTCCCCCAATTTTGTGCAAGCCTGAAAGTTTAAAACTGACAAAAAAAATCTAAATAAATGCTTAAAAATAAACATTGATATATCTTCTCTCTTTTTGGCTGTTGGCACTAAAAACTGAGTTCTGTCAAGCCTACAGATGAAGCTGCGTCCACTCAAAAATGGAGTATGCATAGAGTCGAAAACAGGACGTGGGTGTACGGCCTGGAAAGGTGATACCCTCATGTGGGACAGGCGATGTGGCATGATGTCCCATGTGATGCTACAGCAAGAGAAGCCTGTTCAGTCCTTGGATGTACAGAAGGGGGAGCCCCAAGTACAAGTCCAGGGGTGGGGTGGGGATGGGACAAGTGACCTCTGCCTACAGGAGGGATGGCCACCCTATAGCATGCAGGTCACATGGGGGAGCAACCTCTACCTGTGCTACACTGGGGGGAAGGGGGCAGAGCAGGCAGATGGCACAGCAGCAAAGACAGAAAGCAGAACAAGCAGGGGAGTGGGATTGGGAGCAGAGCAGAGCAGACAGGGAGTGGAAAGTGGCAAAGAGAGCAGAACTAGGTAGGTGGAGTGGCAGAGAGCAGAGCAGAAGAGATGGAGGGGAGCAGAAAGCAGAGCAGTAGGTCTGGCAGGACAAAGGGTCACAGTAGCACTTAGAGGGTCCAGGCCTAATTAGTGGTGCACCAGCCAAAAAGGTTGTCCACTCTGGCGCGCACACCCCATCCCATGATGCTCCGCGACCTAGCCCAGGCTGCAGTCCAACCCCCACCCCGTGGCAGGGCAGTCCCTGCCAGCCAGTGGGCGAGTCTATTCAGCACCTGGAACGGGAAGGCTGCGGGCCCTTTAAGGCCCCCCCCTCCTTCCCTCCCCTCCTGGTTGAGCCCGGGCTGCTCCATTGAGAGCCTCTCTCGACACTCAGAATCGGCCACGTATGAAGCGCCAACCCCGGCCAATCGGGAAGGGGCGGAGAAAGCCCGCGCCCCATTGCCGGGCTACTTTCTCCCAATCAGCACCGGGTCTGGAGAGCCAGGCGGACTAATCGGAGGGGAGGGAGGTGAAGTCTCGGCTCTCCATTGGCCAGCGCGGCGTGGGGGGCAGGCCCAAATACAAATCCCGTTGGCCGGGCCGGTGTGTTGACAAACAGCGGGTGACTGAGGAAAAGGGGGATCCAGCCCCCTTACCTCACCAACCGGGCCAATCAGACGCAGGGAGAGGCATGAAGGACGCGCGCTTGGTTCAATGAGCTTCCTTCGTTGGAAAAAGGCAGCATGGTCGGTTGCGCGGGGGAGGGGCCGGGACGTGGCCGGGGCGGGGCGAGCCAGCG
>NW_017729033.1:12499008-12501636 GCF_001723915.1 Gavialis gangeticus
CTGGGTCCCCGTGGCCTGGACCTCTCAGGACGACCTCTAGGAAGGGCCATGCTGAGCTGAGGCGGCGGTTGGGTTCCTCTGGCCTTGCCCTGGTACCTGGGCACCTGGATCTCCTCCCTCCACCCTCACCACAGGTTCAATTAATGGCGTGATAAGAGCAAGCCACAAAGTTTATTATCAGCTTTTTGTGGAATAATTGTGCAACCGCTGGTTTGCTTTGTCAGACATGTCGAATGCGGCTGGGGCACTGCTCGAAGCGCCATGAGCCCTTGCGAGTGTAATGTGTGGTTGAGTTGTGTGCACCTCGGCACCATTTGGTACCGGCGGAGGAGCGCTTGCATTAGAGCTTTGCTTCTTTCTGCTCAGCCTGTAGTATCGACATGCGCTAGGCAGGAGAGAGCCTGTGGGAGATGAGCCCTGCTGAGGTCCCTTCTGACCCTCCCCTCTATGAATCTATAGCTTTCATCATAGTAGGCTTTTCCATTGCTTTGCTGGTCCCCCCCCCCCTTGCAGCCTGCAGCTGTCTTGGTTAAACTTAGCTAAAACCCATGAAGGAAAGATCTTAGTGGCAAGTAAGAGGCAAAACTAACCCTGAGCTGCGCAGGGCGGGGGGGGGGAGGGGGAGTCAGGCATTGCATCATTGTGACTGCTCATATTTTTGTCGCTTAAGCTTAAAAAGGAACCAGGCCCTGTAAAAGTGAGAGATGTGAAGCTCTCAAAGACTTGCACGTTTGTACTGGGCAGGAAACTGGCTGACACTCCTTTTTCTGACAGTTGAAAGGTTTCTCCCCTCCCCCTTCCACAGTTGGGAGTCTCTTTCTGTTGTTGTTGTCATTATCTCATTAAAGATCACAACCTGGTTCCCGTGTACTGGTTGGGGGGGTGGGGAAGTAACTGTTACTTTTTCTGTCATGTAACCTAATCTCAAAATGCATGTCACACAGTAAACTACGGGAAGGACTTATGAATTCTTAGATTCTTTTATGAAACAGTTGATTTCATAATTTGAAGCTGAAAATCAGATGAGGACACTTACTGGTAAATGCGTTAGGTTTCGATTTATTCTGAAATGGCAGTAGGATTGCTGTGTGGTTATAGCTTCCTACTTCTCTTTGCACCTGAAGCATTGCTATTAGGGGTTTGGTAACATGCACTTGGAGGATGCAGTCTCTTTGTTCTGGCTGTTCAGCTGTTTAAGAGCAGTTGAATATAATGTGGTACTGCTTGGAGATAGCTCTGTTCTGGCTGTGAATTGCATGAAGAAACTCTTCCCTGATATTTCAGGAACTGATGAAAAGCTCAGGGCATTCATTGTAGCTCATAAGGATTTTTCCTTTTGCTAGGAAACTGTAAATGGCAAGGGTTGTTGAATTATAAAGTTAACTGATGCAGGTGCTTAAAACTTCATGCATAAGTACGCTGTACACGTAGAAGAGCAGTTCTTTCAGTGTACGGAAGAATGTGAAGCTGACAGATAACAAAGTCAGGTCTTTCGGATACTGAATTTTAAGGAAGTACTCTCATTAGTGCCCCAAATAGCTTCTCTTCTATTCTGGGGTTGGGGGGAATGAATTGTGTACAGTTTTGTGACCTTTTTATGAATAAATAATCTCTTTAAACAAATACAAACATTAAAGCTTGCTTTTTACCACAGATATTGCTGCCAGGGGGACCCAGTTGTACTATATTTTTCCCCAGGCTTAGTTACATTTGATCTTGCAGGGTAGGGTCTCTGTACCTGCATAGCTCAAGTTCCTACATTCAACACAGTGGAATGGAGTTTTCGTGTGCCCATCTGCAGTGCTGTACTATTCAGTCCATAAGCTGATCACTTTTAATGACTGCTTTGTATCTGTTTCAAAAGTCTGCAACTTGTGATTTTTGTTTTTTCTCTGCCCGTTTAAATGGGGAAAACGGTGCTAACAATACTTCAGTAGATCAGTGCTCTTTTTTGCAAGAGGAGATAGGCTTTTGGTGTACATGATAATGCATTTGGTTATCTGAGTGGAAACGGTTTAATATGAGAAACATCTGGATGTGGTCTAGTTCAAATCTTCTTGCGTAATATTGATGTTTAGTCCCTATTGGTTTTGGCATCTCTTACGCTAGCGAGGTGAAGTTGTGTGGGTGCCGACTCTGCCAGTGATAATGTCTTGTTTCTGGAACACATTTCTTTCAAAAGCACCTTTCGAATCTAACATGAACTAATGTGCAGAGGTGCACTGATATCAGTCCCATATCAGATCAGCACCAATTATAGGGGAAAATTGATAGAATCAGAAGTCAACTTTTTTTGCCTTATGTGACCAATTTCTAAATGCCCCGTACATGCACATGGCCACAGCACAGCATGTATGCAGCTAGGAGTACTGCCTAGCGGCTTGGGGAGCAGCATTAGCTGGTAAGTCAGTGGGAGAAGGTGTGTGTGGGGGGGGCAGATCAAGGCCCCCATAGTGAGGGAGGGAGTGGGGCACAGGCGGTGCTGCTAAGGCAGGGCTCAGGATGGACCTGCAAGCAGCTTGTGCTGGTGGGGGAGGGAGCTGTGCACATTATGGGATGGCATGTGCCCCCAGATCTGCATGTGGGGTGGGGTGGGCTGTTGCTGTGGGCTGGGGCTGGTGGCAGCGC
>NW_017729033.1:12506636-12506904 GCF_001723915.1 Gavialis gangeticus
GATGGCATGTGCCCCCAGATCTGCATGTGGGGTGGGGTGGGCTGTTGCTGTGGGCTGGGGCTGGTGGCAGCGCCTGGCGCTTCCCAGCAGGGGTGTTGGGCCGGGTTGCTCTCGGTGGGCAGCGGCTACAGTGCGGGGCTATGGTAAATTTTGCTGTGGCTGCAGCCCTGGCCCCATGCAGATGCAGGGCCGCAGTCCCACCTTGTGCACACCCCTTCCTGCAACCCCCTGGATGAGCTGCTTGTGGCTCTGTCCCATAGCCCACCCT
>NW_017729033.1:12506915-12510471 GCF_001723915.1 Gavialis gangeticus
CCCCCATCCCTTTCCTCCCCTTCCACCACAACAGACTTACCAGCCTGATGCTGGTCTTCAGGCTGCCGGGCTACATATTGGAATCAGATCAATATCGGCTGATACGGCTCCTTAAAAATCAGCCATTGGTATTGGCCCAAAAAATCTCTATCAATGCACCCGTACTAATATAAGAATTGTTGTGGTCATGTTGTATCTTTGTATTCCAAAGTACTTGATTGGATGTCTGACTTAAGTGGTACATTCAGGAAGTGTGCAATCCTGCCTTACAAGTCCACTTATAAAACTGCTATTCAGTTGCGTTCAAAATGTTTTCAGTCAAGAAAAAGCTTGTGATAGTTGTCTTGTTCCTGAATAATTCTGTAGTTCTCTAAGCTTGCTCTTCTAAGCGTGACCATTATGAATTTGGCATAGTATGCTGTGGTAATCTGATGTAATAGCAGTGGCAAGTATGATTGAGAGAGGTTTTTCAGAGAGTCTCTGGAAGCAAAGCAACTACATAGTTTAAAAACCGTGGAGAAAAGCAGCTATTTTTAAAGCAACATCTACTTGTCAAAAAATCTCGCTAGTGCCACAAGTAACATAAGACTAAAATATCTGAAAGAAAACACTTACAAAATGTTTTACCGCTTTCATTTTGTTAATCAGTCCTTAACAAAGACCAACATGTGTAATGGTGTTGGGGGATGTTTGTTTGTTTGTTTTTTCTTGCAACCAGTCACTTAATTTTAATTCTAAATGTAGCAAACTGTAAGATTTAAGATTATATCTGAACTGATCTTGTCTTGTGACTCTAGTCTAGTCAAACAAAGCAATTGTGTTTTTTGGAAAGAAGTATTTGCTTAGTAGGTGAGGCTTATGAATAAAATCCATTTTATTGCCACCATTTCCTTAAACTTTTTTTTTAATAGCTTTATCTCCAGATAGGAAGATAGAATCATAACTGGGTGGAGAATTTGGGGGTAGCCAATACGTAGTAACCAAACCAGTTTTCCAGTGACCATATGTAATTGGTGCAGAGATTCTTTTTCCTTCTGAAGATGAGTGAATTCTCTTTCAATAAGTGATAAGAAAACTTAAATCATGGTACATTATCCTCCCAAGAAAATAACTGCAGATAAGATGTCTGAGTTCGTCATGAAGAAGGATGCTTGTAACTTCCAACCCTTGTCACTAGCTATGTTAGATGGGTGATGTTTACCTCTGGTAAAGCAGGTGTGTCAGACTTGTCTGGCTCAGAGCTGGTCCATGGGTGGGATTGGGCCCCTAGACTCCCTCCCCCATCCTCAGCATACCAGACTTGGCAATGGCTCCAGTCAGTCTGGGAGCATTGGTGTGTGTGGTGTGAATTGTAAAACAAATGGCATGTGCAGTCTGGTTGGGGGCATGTAGTATGGGCACCTCACTGCATGTGGTGCCCACCCTGGCTGGACTGCACCACACATGGTGTCCACTCTGGGAATGTGCCATTCTCAGTACGGGTCCTGGACTGGCTGGAGCAGGCACCACATGTGGCGCAGCCCTGGAGCAGACATCATGTGTGGCACAGTCTGGCCAGGGTGGGCATATTATGCACCACTGCACCTGTTCTAGTTTTGGGATCTGCACATGCCAGCGCCTCCAGGCTTTGTGCTGTGCAGGTCCCAAACAAGCTGGACTAGTAGTTGTATCTTGTATGCTGGGGGTGCCAGGGGTCTGTGGACCTGGTCCAGCATGTGGACCTGCCTCACTCCCTGCCCTTTGGGTCTGCTCAGATTCCAGGACAGCTCTGGGAGCTGGATGGTGGGGCAGCGTGGGACAGATCCAGCCTGTGGGCTATATGTTTGACACCTGTGTGGTAAATAAAGGTGATATGAAACATGTAAAAAAAATACAGAGAAACACAGCAGGTTGGGGGAGGGATGGGACTGCTATTGTTAATTTTTAAAATTTGACTTTTATCTACACTACACAAATGCTCAGGGCAGCTTACAATAACGTATACTTTCTTATTTTAAAACACTCTTCTAACGAAACAAACTCCACTCATCATGCTGTCAGAGACAGATCTCTTCCCCCACATCTCAACTCTGGCCCAATATAACCTCTCTTCCCAAACCCAATTCACTATCTTCATTTAAAAAAAAAAAAAGGCGGGGGGGGGTGGCGCAAGTGGATGGGAAGGAAGTATTCATTTGTCAACATCACTTTGCAGTCAGAATAAAACAGACATCTCTAAATCCTGGCTAGACTACTCCAGTTTATTTTGGTTTGATTTTTTTAATTTGGTTTGCCTAGGGATTGGTCTGATCAAAATAAGTCTGTGGATAAATCCTGAGTAGTTGCATTTGTGTAAATAATTTTGATAAACAGTGAATGAAACAATAAAATGTGTGTGTTTTTTGAGAGCTTGTTTTTTTGAACAAGCCTTGTCTCGAGTTCAAGCTGAATTCAGTTATACAGACTTGTCTGTAGGAGAGTTGTCAAGCATGTGAGTGTTTGTTTAGGGTACTTGAAATGGGTTTGTTGCTTTCAGTCTAGCTTATTATTAACTGAGTCCTGAGGACTGGACATTACAGCAGTAATTATTTTACAGCAACTGATGGTAAGTTCTAGTACTTACATTTCTGGCAGAAGAGTTAGTAAGTTATTCCTTGAAGGAAATGCAGGTATCAAGTTTCATATTTGACCCCTTAAAATGTACTGTGGTGTTAATGCTTATAATGATAATGATCATGGGCAGGCTTGTCCTACATGTTGCCCGCCAAGCCATTGTCTGAGGCTGCTGGGGACGGAAGGAGCCCGGCCGGGTCAGCATCAGTCAGCAGAAGCGGCGGCAGAGCCATGTGCCACTCTGGACTGACTGGCGCAGGCAGGGGGAAAACGCAGCTCAGCCCCTGCTGCTCCGGCTGGGCTTGTCCCGTCCCGTCCCAAGTGGCATATGGCTCCACTGCTGCTTCTGCTGGCTGGTGCCAACCCAGCTGGGCTCCTTCCATCCTCAGCAGCACATGGGAAGCCAGCTTCAGCTGCGCGCTGCTCCGGATGGGACAGACCTGCCCGGGTCAGCACCAGCCAGCAGAAGTGGTGGTGGAGCCATGTGCTGCTCAGGACTGACCAGTGCAGATAAGGGAAAAGTGCAGCTGAGCCCCTGCTGCTCTGGCTGAGCTCATCCTGAGGCTCATTTAATGTTTATAAAATGCTTGGAGAGCCCCACATAGATGTACTGCATAGAAATGCAAAATATATTTTGACTTATTTGGTTGGCACCTTGGGCTGAGACTTTCAAAGCTGAGTCAAAAGGCCAACTTCCATTAAAATGAATGGGATTTAGAGGGCTCCAAATCTTTCATGACAACTTTTGTAACAGGCCTATCTACCCCTTTTTGCAAATCTCAGCCATAATTTGGAAGCTCAGCCAAAGAACATAACAGAACAGCCAGCAGGGAGGGGGAGGTGAGGCAGGGAAAGGCAAAGAGGGGTTCATGGTGGCAGCAAGCAAGGGGAGCAGGAAGGGGACCCAGACAGTAGCCAGCTGGGAGGGGGAGATGACAGGGAGGTAGGCTGCATGGGGGTGGGG
>NW_017729033.1:12510650-12517965 GCF_001723915.1 Gavialis gangeticus
ACGGGGGAGCAGGGGAGTCGGTGGCAGTACCCTCCCACCTCCCAGTCCTGACAGCAACCAGGGGTGGGTGGGGAGCCCCACTGTGAGGCAGAGATGGGCAGGAGGAGGGAGACCCTGCACCTGAGGCTGGAAGAGGAGGCAGCAGCGGAGGGAGAGTGAGGTGCAGCAGGCCCCCGGTAGCTCGGCCCCAGGATCATGTTTGCTGCCCCTGCTGCACTCCCTCCCTCAATCTGCAGCCCCCCCCCCTCGACTTGGCAGCAGGAGGCTGCTGTCTAGGCTGCATTCCAGTAAATCAGTAGGGCTTTGTGAAGGTTCAGTAGCTGATTTTGATTCGGAGGAGATTCAGCCACTGAATCTCCAGATCTGAATTGAATTGAGTTGGGAGACCCATCAATCTCTCTGAATCGTTTTTGCGTTTTTTCTGGGGGGGTTTTGGAGATATGGCCATAAACTGTACAGGCAGGCACTGCAGTACAAGCAGGAGCAGCTGGATGAGGCCCGGCTGACCTTTCTTCCTCCCCCGCTAGAGTGAGGCAGGTAGGCAGGCAACTCCAGGAGAAGCCATGGGGGCTAGGAGGAATGTTTGGGAGCTGGGGGATTGAACCAGGAGCTAGGGGGAAGCCCCTGTTAGTTTCCCCAGTTCCCAATGATCCCCCATGGCTTTTCTCAGAGCTGCTGGCTCAAGACATGGCTCATCCAGTTGCCCCATTGCTGGGGTGAGGCAGGCAGTACTAGTAGCCCTGGGGGAATGATTGGGGAACTGGGAGATTTAAACTGGGGGGAAACCCCCAATCATTTCCCCAGAGCTGCTAGCGCTGTCCACCTTGACCTGGCTTGGAGAGCAGCCAGCTCAAGCCGAGACTTGTCTGGCTGCTCCCACTGGCACTGCCTGCCTGTGTTGTGTATGGCTGAGTAAGATTTAGCGCTGAATTATCTTCAGATTCAGCTTAATCAAATCAGGACACCTGATTCGAATCGCTGTCCTGCTGAATCCAAAGCAAATACTGTCTGCTTTGCACAGGCCTATAAATTGGCTATTGGATTGGTATCGGCTGATATGGCTGGTTAATAATTGGCCATTTGTATCAGTCAAGAAAGTCCTTACTGGTACACTCCTGTAGCTACAAAATTTAATCTTCTACCTTATGGTGGGCTAAGTGGAACTTCCAGGCTGAGTCCTGTAATTCAGAATTTATTTGCTAAAAAAGATGTGATTTGCAGTCAGAGAAATATTTTTAATACATATTTACAGGAGAGAGTAAATTGGTTCAGCTACATTGTTTGACTCTGAATGTTTCTGTGGTTTGCAGATCACTAGTAATTATCAGTACTTTGGATGGGCGAATTGCTGCACTGGATCCAGAAAATAGTGGCAAAAAGCAATGGGACTTGGATGTCGGATCTGGCTCGCTTGTATCATCCAGCCTTAGTAAGCCAGAGGTAAGACTTTTTTCTTTTTTGTTTTTCTTTTTACCTGTCCTTTCTTCTTTAGCCTTTGCCTACACTAGACTTTTTTCTCCTCCTTTCTTCCCCCCCAACTAAAATTGTCTGCCATTTTGTATCTTAAATGCAACTTCAGTATTATAGTAACAATGAGAGTTTTTAAGAGGTAGGGAAGGAATCTAATATGGACAGAGGTTTTAAGATGCAGTTGTCTGGCTTTAGAGCTCTAATACGTCAGAGTTGTAAGGGGAGTGTGCAGTTTGTTTAATGGGAACAAGTTATTTATTGTGTATTGTTTGAAGAGGCCCAAGGATCTCTTCTGATTTTACTGTCTCACTGTTAAGCTGCAAATAGACATTGTATTTTTTTCTGGGAGAGAGCATTTTATCCCACAGCCATCCAGACATGTAAGACTATGATCCTACTTTAAGTCCTGTTAAAGAGTGCAGGATAAAATTTCCTTTCACTTTTTTTTTCTGGAACATTGCAGTGTGCACCTGTAAAGTAAATGGCTGGCCAGATTGTTATGGAATGACTTATATAAATGTCAGAAGAGCATCAGTGAAGCTTGGAAAGGCTACGTGTATGTGACGATGCTGGTCTTGTTTTGATCTAGGTCAAAACCTGAGACCATCAGGGCTGGGTCAAATGCAATGTCTATTTATAGCCTCAAGTTTTGTTTTTTTTTCTGTTGTAGTAAGGAATTGTTATCTTTTCCTGTTAAGAGAAGCAAAAGGAAACCCTTTCTTGCTTTTGAAGATCCATAGTCTCTTGTACTTTTGCTGTGTATTCTATTTACATAAGCAGGTCTTCCTACTAACAGTGTAGTGGTTTCCAAACAGTTTGGATAATGCACTGATGTTGACCCTCAAATTTTTTGCTGATAATCATGAACTTTACTGAAACATACCACATGAAGGCATGGGTAATCTGTAGGTCACAGTTTGGGAACCACTGAAGTAATGTATTGAAACCATGCATGGAAATAATCTGTATATAAAAGGACATTTGAAGGGCTGTATTTCTCCTTGTTCACAGTTTCTTTAGCCATTACAAACTGAGTAAACTTAGACTGTAAATTGGAAGCTTTCTAATCTTCCAAGGAGTGACTGTTCTGGAATAACTTTTTATTAAAAGTAGTAGAGGAAAAACACCCTAACTAAAATGGATCTTAATAAGCTTATGAATAGGATTATATGATGTAGATGCTTTAATATAGCAGGGGAATTCAGCTTGATGACCCAAGAGTTTCCTTCCAGTCCTATGTCGAGCTAGATGACTAATGACATTTTGGCATTGCAAGAACCAAAGAAGGAACATTGAATAAAACAGTGAAAGATGTTGGTTGGCTGACTTGATTTTGTTTGAACTAGTATGGGTTTGTTGTTCTCTAGGCAATTTTAAACAGTCAACACTTTTCTTTTTTTTTAACAACAGTTTTTTTCCTTTTAAGACTTGTAACTTTTTTTGTCTAGTTCAGGGGTGAGATCTAGCGATTATAGTCTCTTTGACTCCAAGTCATTTTGCAAAATAAAAAAAACTAGAGCTGACATTTTTAAAGTGTGAGGTGCAAAACAAGTGGACCCTATTAAATGGCAAAAAGGGATGTAGATCTAACATTTTAAAGTTTTTCTTGGAATAGAAAGTGGAAGAAGCAAGGAAACTCAAGAGGTAGTCATCCATTCTATATTTGAGGGCATCCCATTATATTTGAGATGCTCTGTTGCTCTCTCCCATTTTTGTACTGAGTGCCCTGTGAATATGTGAGCTGATTTCTCCTGTCAGGCCAAATGTAGATTACTTCTAATTAAATTGCTGACCTTGAAATCAAGGTATTAATAATCTCTTGAATTTTATTGTTTAGCATGGACTACTGCTATCCTGTCTTTTTTTTTTATTTTCTTCTTTTGCACTTCCGTAACTCCTTCATAAAACTTCAGTTCCTGACAGAATAAGAAGTGTAAACTCAGCTTTTTAAAGAAATGTATTCAACCCATCTTGAAGTAAGGCATTCTGAGTATCTGGCCCATAAGCCTTGGAGCTGACTTAAAGTATTTTCACAGTATTTTGTTGCCTTTCCAATATTGACATGACATTAGCAATTCAAACAGCACCAGGCTAGCAAGTGCAAGACAAGATAATGATAAATGCCAGGGTGTTACTGTTTAATTTCCTTCTAAGTTAGAAATTAACTTCATATGGCATGGGACACTTCAGTCAACTGAATATAAATTATTCTTGTGCTTGCTTGCCAGACAATTAATTTGTCATCTCCCTGTTGCTACAGTTGTCAGCGACTATACATAACTGCAATAGAGAACACACTTCCACTCAACGTCAGTAATGTCAACAGGCACATCTCGGTTTGTGTCTAGATAAATAAAGTTCTCCAGTCTCCTTATGGCTTTGGTGCAAGTATTTTTATAAATGAAATTTCCAGAGTTTAAATGCAATATATGCAAAATCTATCAAAATAAAACAAAACAGAATTCCATTGGGGAGTTAGGGCTGAATGGTCCAAGCAGTCTAGCCCTTGTGGAAAGATTTATATTGCCTTCAACTGCTTTCAGCCAATCGCGTTGAATCCTGAAGCTTCAGGGATAAATCCTGACCCCTTGAAATTTATATCTAGTAAAACTTTACGCTGACTGAATGAGGTCAGTCTTTTGTTCCTAAAAAATAGCTTGCTTTTGCTTTCTTGTCTCTGAAGTAGTTCTTAAATTCTTGCTGCAAACCTTTGAAGACAACAAAGAATGACCCTTTCATTGCTTCAGTTTAGGCTTTGAGAAATGACTTTAGTATAAAGTATCACCTACTTGGTAATGCAAATGTGTGTGTACAAGCCAGAGTCTAGCAATCTACAACCATGAGCTAGATCTGGCCATTTGTGGCGCACACCCTTTGCCAGGCATTTCTCTCCTGGGTGCTGCCAGTGGTCTCTAAAGTACCCCATCTCTTCGTACCTTGCACCTTCCTACAGCAGCCTCCATCTGCCTTCACCAGGATCATTAAAAGCCGTTCCTCGGTGCACCATTCTTTGTTTTAGTTCTTTTCTTTTCTTTTGGGGAATGAAATGGGCACCAGAGTCTTGACACCTGGGAATTAGTTCAGTTGCCTTAACAATTAGTCAAAAAAGGCCATTCCCCAAGTTTTATTGTGGAAGGTCAGGTTAATCTTTTGAGGAAAGTGAAGTCTAAGCCTTGTCAACAGGGAAGGGCTTTTTCTAGGGCCACTGAAAAGCAGCTTTCCTGCATCCATATATTTTGGGGTGGGCGGACAGTAGTTGCAGTTCTAACACTGGAGGCTACTGGTTGTCCAAATGTATTTGGTGAAGCAGTGATGCGATCCAGCATGCGGAGTTTATCTGGGGGCTTTAAAACAATTTGGGCTTCATTATAACGATCCAGGGTAGCTTGTGCAAGGTGGTTGTTTTTTGGTGCATGTCTCTTCCCAGACAGAGAGAAACCAACTGAAGCTTTGTTTTGTTATTGATAGAGGAGACTCCTACTGTTTTATGAGAGCTTGAATAACAGTGAATTTTTTTTTCTTGTTCATTGTCAGTTTCCATTTAATTTTTTCCTCAGTTGTGTACATGCTTAAATCACTGTTTACAAACAGTGTCCAGCAAAAGACTATGGGATACTTTGTCCATTTGAAAAATGGAGTACTCCAGGGTACTGTCAGTCATGTTTTGTTTGAGAGCCAGATTATGGTAATTTATATACAGAAATTGCTGAATATTGTTTACACAGTTAACCTGCATGTCTCTTTCTCTCCACCCACCTTGGTTATGATTCTCAGAAATCATTGAAAAGAACAGCGTAGATTGATTTCAACCAAGAGCACAAAGAGCCAACCAAGAAGAACTGTCTCTTAAATGTATTTTCCTACTAGGCTTGGGTTTGACTTCTGTTTATCATCTTACTTTTTATCAAAGAAGCAAAATATGTGCGAGTGACTTGCTAGGATTACACTTTTTTTTTTTTTAGTGTACATGTGTGCTTTGAAAGCCTTTGGGAAGAAAGATCTGCAAATGGGTTGCTTAAAAGCCATGGATTGAGGTGAGAGGACCCTGTTAGGTTACCTACTCAGATATGATATATAGCACAGACCCTTTTACTAGTAAATCTTGTACTGAGCCCAACAACTTGGCATTTAGCTAAAGCATACCTTTCAGAAATGGAGAGGGCACTGCTTCCCTTTCTAGTTTGTTCCAATAGTTAATTATTTTTGTTCTAGTTCTCACTTAAATTTTTTTTAATGATTAACAGTTGCATTTGGTTTAGTTATTACCATGCTGACTTTTTTTTTTCCTTGACTAGATGAGCAGAAATACTGTTCCAGATCTGAAATGTGCAGTCTGTGAATTTTTTTGCTTCTTTTTAAAATTTGCTGTATCGGCAAAACGGTGAGATTCTTGACTAGCAAGTTTGTGAAAACAGAGTGCTAGAAGGCATGAGCTTAGTTGTATCAAATTTACTGAAAACCTTGTGCCAAAAACTCTATGGAGAAAATGTGGCTACTGGTGCCCTGCTCTAATTAATGTGAACAATTCATGTAAATACTACACTAAAATTATTTGAGGCCATTTGTTCAGCTTGAAATCTTTTTCAGTTCTACTCTCCAGTTCCTGTGAAAGAAGCTGTCTATCTTCAGATGCATCTTTTCTATATGGCACCCAGGGAACCAACCTCTAGCATCCAGTAGGTCTAAAAATGGGTCTCAAGACCATAGCATTTGCCCTTGTAATAAAGTTCCAAGGTGTAGGCAGATTCTGTACCTTGCAAAGTAGAAGCTGCCTACATATATAGCAGATGGTCTATATATAGACAACAGATGGTCTTAAGACGTGTTTTTAGATCTACTGGATGCTAGAGGTTGGTTCCCTGGGTGCCATGTAGAAAAGATGTATCTGAAGATAGACAGCTTCTTTCCCAGGAACTAGAGAGTAAAGCTGAAAAAGGTTTCAAGTTGAACAAATGGCCTCAAATAATTTTAGTGTAGTATTTTCATGTTGCATCAACTTTTTTGTGTATTTGGTTTTTAAAAAAATATTTTATAGATTTAAAATGTTAGGTAGATTAACTTCTTTTTGTATGCAGTTTACTTTGGTGCATAAATCTTTTCAGGTAGTGAGTTGCATATTCAGTGCTTATTGTTAATTAATATGTAAGTTGTTGGAATGGCTATTTTTTCCTTTTTAAAAATGTTGTAATGTACAAATTTGTATGAAATTATTCAACTAGTGAGGATTCATATTAATGTAGAGGGGAGACAATTTTGTGTATTAATGTTTCTTAATTTGGCTTGATCTTTGGCTAATTTTGTTCAGTTCCGAGGTTCTACTTTTTATAAGGTGGGGAAAAATAATACCTGTAATGTACTTTTTATTGTAGGGAGTAGAATAATTGCTTTACAACCTTGGAGAATTGAAATATGGGTACTGTACTGCAGAAGCTAATTTTGTTGTTATACACTTCTGCTTGGATCTCATGGGCATCAAGGATAAATAACTTAAAAGATGGGGAATCAGTCGGTCACTTAGTTTAATGGTTACATATTGGCTTTTGTTTTTAAAGGCAGATTGCTTTCTTACTGATGTTTAACAGTTTGATTAGCAATGATTTAGGTCTGATGACACAGCTGTTTCATTGGCATGTGTGGAAGCGGGAGTGGGTAGATATTTACTAGTGCACACAGCCTAATCCCAGAAATGACACTGGACACTTAGACCCTTTGCTCTTTCAAAGGGTAGTAAAATATGGGGGGGGGGGATGGGATTAATGACAACTTTGTCTGCACAATATTTAATTCTTACCTTTTTGGACATGTCTCCTGACTCCTTTAGTTGCTTTTGTAACTTATTCCTATT
>NW_017729033.1:12522965-12531566 GCF_001723915.1 Gavialis gangeticus
TTTTTTAACTTTTTCCTATTTAAAAAAAAAAAAAAAAAAGTTTTAACAGTGGAGCGTCTCCTGTTTTTACTAACATTCAGCAGTACCTTCCCTTCCTTTATTTTATCACACATCGTTCTATAATGTCTTGAAACTTCACATTGCCTACCATGTGCTGTTCTTCAGTTCATATGTTAAATATGTGCCCAAGTTTATGGGTATGAAACTTGCCTAAGTTTCTTTTTTTCATCACCATCCCATTTAAAAAAAAAAAAATCAAATAAGAGCATGCATTTGTAATCATAGCTGCTGGTGCTAAGACATGGAAAGCTAGCTTTTTTTATAAGTCTGAGTGCGACAGCTATAGACCCTCCTTAGTGTGGAGGTTCAAAAATAGTCTGGCCAAGAAGAAGAAACAGAAGCAGCAACTCAACAGCCTTTCTTGCCACGTACAGTCTGCAAGGCCAGCATTTCCCTGCTTTGCTGTTTGGTTTCACTTCCATTACATACACACATCTGAGACAACACAGGAACTCTTAAAGAGTTCTGTTTTTATGCTGCCTGTCTTACTATTTTTTTTTCATTAGCCTCCAACAAAATAAAAATCTGTGGGTGAACAGAACTGGGTCACATTGTTCTTTTCTTGGTTATGAAACCATATGTGTAGTCGGATATTCCAGGACTTCTGTAATTCTTCTGTGATGGGAGACCCTCCATTCTCCCCCAAACTCCATTCTGCGTTTTTCCTTCCTGTAATTCTGCCCTGTCCTTCCTATTCCTATCTCTTTTTCCCTCCCCTGTGAATAGCTGTGCCTTGCCTCCTGACATCCCCTCCCTGCCCCCTCTCTAAGGTGCCACTCTGCTGTAGCATCTGTAACAATGTATGTCATTAGGAGAATATATCGTCCAGATGGCATCTGTATGTGGTGATATCCCAGCCTGTGCTAAGATTATGACTTGTAAATGAAAGCAGAATGAAACTAGAAATAAGATAAAAACTGATGCTTGGGAAATTATACCTAATGGGTGGATAAAGTGAGCTGGGCTACTCTGTTTATCCCTCATTTTGATATTCTTTAACGTGAAGACTGGGGATAAAGTCCTGCCATTATGAAGCCTAGTGGTCTGAAAGAAATAAGTCTTACCACCATGGCTGCTGCAATCCAGCATGACACTGGGCTGAAATCATCTGGACTGTGACTGATCCTCTGACAAGATGGCATCAGTAAGGCAACCAGAGGATGTCACCATCACAAAGAGCTTTCTCTTCTCCCTTGTTTGCCCTTTTTCCTTTGCCTGCTTCTTCCTTTCCCTTGCTCACTGTCCCAACTTCCTGGCTCCTCCTAGGAGCCTTGTGCGCTAGATATGGCCTATGGTCTGTATTTGGTACCCCTGATGTAAAGGGGGAAAACAATCCTTGTTCCTATCCCAAAAACACTAAAACACTTGTAAATAGTTTTTTTTTTTTCCCATGTCAGACTCTCTACTGTGAAAGAGAGTAAGTAGTATTGTTAAAATAAAAACCTTACTTACCATTTCACAACTCCAGTTTTTTAATAGTTAATATATACAGAAAATGATGTGAAAAATTATTTTTCACTGGAGATTTGATCAGTAACACCAGACAGTGGTTTTATAACTTCCAGTGTAAACTGTAGGCATTTCTCATTACAATGGCAAGGGATCCATATTGCAGAGCATGCTTCTGAAAGGGAAAGAGGGTTTTTCTGAGCAATACAGGCTGCATAACGGCATCTATGCCACTGCTCCTACATGAGTGGTGTGTAGTGCCTCCTTCCTGCTGTGTGCCTCTTGTACAGCTGAATGACTGATGCAAAGCCTGCCTGAGAAGATCTAAGCATGCTTATCCTGGAACAAACTAGATTTTCTCTTTCTTCAAGTGGCAGTTGTCCTTCTGAAAAATGCATGAAATCTACCAGGTAATGGGGGTAAAAAGAATGACTAGCTTTAAGACGGAGCTTGATACATTTGGTAGATTATAGAAGACTTGCTCTAGAAGTTTCTTTGTCATGGCATGTCCTTAAACCATCTCTAATGTGGCCTTGTAAAAAAAAAAATACATAAGTGAAACTGGGCGATGCACAACAGAGTGGCTTACTGAGCCATAACTGCTGCATAAGAGCGACATACTCTTACGGTTCTCTTGGTCTGAGCAGGTTGCAATGCCATCTTTTCCCTAGGAGATGCAGTCTTCAGCTCCTAAGGCGAATTCCCAAGTCGCATAAGCACATCCCTTTCTCAAGCTCCAGCTTCATCAGTCCTTGGGGCTTTCAGTGATCTAAGACAGCTGCAAGCTAACAGATATACCGACTTTGTAAAGATCTCTAAATGTTACTGTTTCCCATGAGAAAATAACAGATCCAGACAAAATAATAAATTCCTGTGCACATTTCCCTGTCTCAGTTCCTGGCCACTCCTGAATGTGGGTCACGTCCTCAAAGCTCCAGTCTGTAGTGATGGAGCAACTGGTCCTGGGATGTGTCGCATTCCAAGCCTGGGAGGCTGCTAGTGTGGCTGTTTGGTGTGTGCGGTCCTAGTGCCCACTCAAGCGCAGTAGAATGATAGTCATACAAAAGTACAGCTAGAAAGGTTATCAGCACCTTATCTAGTCCTTTCCTATCTTTGAGGCAGGATCATTCCTATCTGAACTATCCCATACAAGTGCTTCTCTAACCTGCTTCTAAAACAACACGAACATTCCTGTTGCACATATAGACATGTTGCCAAACAAAAAAGAAACCACCGTAACCTGCCACAAGGCAAAGCGGGGGGATGAGGGCTATCAGCGTCCCACTGTTGCAAGGGTTGTTAAAATGCACTCATGAGATCTGAGGAAGAAAGACACTTCTTTCTGCTCTCTGCAGGTGTTCTCCCTCCTCCTTATGGCTGCCCTTCAGATCTGAATATTGCTGTCATGTCCCCTCTTAATTCTCTTTTCTACAATCTGATCTTGAGACTGAGGGCTCAATAGTAGGCACAAAAGGGATGAGCTCAGGATAGTTTTACTGACATTTCTGGGCTATGGACTCATGTGGACAAGATAAGATGTGCTTGAACCCGCACCCTTGCTCTGCAGCCATGTAAACGAGCCTCCCTACCCTAGTAACAGTGTCTCTGAATTACCTACTCTCAGCCACTTTCCTTCCTCAGCCAGTCCTGCTGGTAAACAGCAGCTTCCTGCAGTGACAGCAGCAAGCTCTGGACATCTGAGGTCCTTCCCTGAATTTCACCCAGCTCATGTTGGCATACCTGATACCTGTTTTCTACAAAAAATACAATCATGAAATACAATCCTGCCTAGTGCTGGACCCGATGATCTTGCAAGATGCATCCAGCCCTTACTGTCTATAAATCTATGAAAGTCCGAATTACGTTTGTAAATAGCTTATGGCAGCCTCAGTACTTTAGATTTTTTGACGGGTGTTCACTTGCCTCCCTTTCTTTAATGAATTGGCAGCTCTCCCTCTGTGCCCATCTCAACCTGTCGTGGAATTTGTGTTGTGTGCTCCTTCCCAGTGAGGAGTCTAGACAACGAATTCCCTAGTAACATATGCTGTTTCTGATAGTTAGGTTTGCTCTCTGTTAAGGCTGCTGCAAATTGCATTACCTCACCAGCCTGCTTGGTGATTGTGCAAATACTAATCCTGATTGGCTGCTTGGGGTGGTCCTGCCAGCCAATGTAAGAACTTCAAGTTAAAAACTCTTGATAAGTAAAAGACTAATTTCTTATATAGAGATCTGTTGTTAGCAGGGTGCATGTTTTTAAAGTGCAAACAAGCCACTTAAAACTGGTGTGCCATATTGCTGACCAGTGAAGCTGAACAAATAGCAATTTACATTGACAAGATCAGAGGAATGTGTAAGTGCATCATGGTAACCTACATTTTCTGTGCCAAGAGATTTGCAGCTGACTGCCTGGGTGACTCACTCCTTGGATTAGGAGATGAGGTAATGCTTTAGAGATATCGGGTGATGTCATTCCTCTACCTGAGTTGCATGCCGATGCTGATTTCTGTTGCTCTCAAGGAAAAGTCCCTTCTGCTTCTGCAGATGCACTAAAGAACAATTCAGATACCTCTGTTATGACTTCCTGTACTGATTCTCTAAATGTTTAGAGTCTTGTTTAAATCATTGTATCTGACATCTTTGTCTATATGTAAAATGTTTATGCTATTTTTAAACTCAGGCTATTTTAAATTGGGAGAGAAGTTAAAAAGGCGATCCAATGTCAAAGTAGCTCCAGAACATTTAAGTGTAGGTACTCTCTACAGAGAAATGCAATGTGTTCACAGATAGAACTGTGTTAAACTGGTGGTGTGATGGTCAGTTTTAGTTTGGTCTGTGAGTTTGATGGAAACCACAGTACAGAAGCTAACTTAGTGCTTTTTCTGTTGAATAACTGATTAAAAATCAGAACTTGCACTAAATGAGCATCTGTTGTTCGGTCTTATTCCTGCTCAGTAATGTAAAGGTGCATCTGGGTCTGTGGTAAACATATATACCAGTGGTCACCTGCTGGTCAGTCACGATCAACTGGTCTATCCCTGCCCTGCATAGATCTGGGAGCACATGCCCTTCATGCCCTCCCAGGGCACATGCAGTGGCGGGAGCCGCCACCCTTCCCTGCGGCCTCTGGATGAGCCGCTTGTGGCTCCGTCCTATGCCCCACCTCTGCTGTGCAGTGTCTGCTCCTGCCCCAGTCTTTCCTGCCCACCCTTTCTCCTTCCCCCCACCCCTTACCCTGCACACTTACTTACTGGGTGGGTGTGCACGCATGCATCTGTGCTCAACCCCCCCCCGAATAATTTCCCCCCCTCTGCCTATGGGTACATGTCGTTCCCCCTCCAATCTGTGCTGCGGGTGCAAAGCCCAATGCACAGCAGCAGCCGCCGCCTCCAAACCGCACACAGATTGTGGGGGGGCACGTGCTGGGGTGCGTGCAGAGCTGCGGGAGCCCCCTCGTGCACCTAGATGAGCTGCCGGGGCTCCAACCCTCCCACCACCCAGCTGGGCCAGGGCCCCACTCACCCCTGCCCCACCCTACTCCCTCCATTCAGTGGGATCACTTATATGGGTAAGCGCATAAGTAATAAGGAAGCATAAATGATGGTTTCACAGTTTGGCCCTCTGAATGAGTTTCCAAGCACTAGCTGTCCATGCCTTTATATTCCTGTTTCTGTTCTTTATCAGAATCCTGACACTTGGGGAGAAAAATTATTTAAATGCATTGCTATGGCTGGCATAAAGTGGTTTAACACCCACAGCAATACTTTTCAATGGTTTGACTAATGTCTGGAAATAGTCAAGTACCAATGGACCTCTGGATTTCTTGTTTTTAACTCTCAGCTTTTTGTTATCAGACTAAAATGTTGTATTCTTCATAAAAAATATATTAAATGTTAATGACAAAATGAAAATGTTAGAAAATCTGACTCATAGCCTTAACCTGTTGGTTTTGTTCTATAATCTGGATATTCATGAATTATACAAATTCCATTACACTTACCACATTAGCACCTGAAAGCGGGGGTTCTATTATATAATTTTCATTTTTAGGAAGATGCTTTGGAAAACCTTCCAGTCTATATTTCAAAAGAGCAGCCTTCCTTAATGACTTTACATAGAAACAACAGTTAGTTTCTTTTTCCACTTGCTTACCTTTGTTAGATACCTGTAAGTATAACTTGTTGAGTTTTTGTTTTATTCATATTACTTGCATATATTTGCAGTAAACCAATATTTCCCATGCACCACACTCTCTCATACCCGAAATGGTGTTACATATTTTGTGTCTCTTGTCTTAAAGTGCTAGATTTTAGAGGAAGGATCTTTATTCTGCCTTGTAAAGCACTTCACGCTTGAGTAGGTCTATATTTTGATTATCCTTTAAACTGCTTTAATAAACAGGTTTACTTAGAAAGGAGTTGGCCAATCTAAGCATCTGGTTTTGGGTGAGATTCTGCTTTTTTACTTGGAACAGCTTTAACCATTTAGAGGATATGAGATTCCTGCAGAGTAACCTGTTTTGGTGTACCCAGACCCAGAGATGGGATACTTGTGTAGGGCTTGCTTTTGTCAGTGAGGCCTCTTAATTGCTAAGCTTTTCATGCCTACAGGGAAATGTACATGAATTTCACTGTCACTAACAAGTTCATATGTTAATTTGAAACGTGGGCTGAGGTGAAAATGCAGTCAGTCATTAATGACGCACTAAGAAAATATAAAATGCTGACTGGCACCGTGCTGTTTTGTTTTTACTCTGTGTAAGACTCCTTCTTTGTTGCTCAATTTTATTTTATTCATGCATTTAATTTGAATGAGGCTTCATTTACTTTAGATAACTTTATTATGCGGATTTAATTGCTGTACAGTTTTCCAGCATGCTGCCCAAGATTAAATGACAGTAGTACCAGTAGGTGTTGGCTGAGATTGTTTAGTTTAGGCACTGTTATAGATGTCATTTTGTCTAGTGGTGAGATGAGGGAGGTAGGTTCAAGAATCTGTCATTGATTCTGTCACTATTATTGTTTCATAGCTTTGGACAAATCACTGAAGATTGACCTGTAAAAGATTTTATCTAATTGGAAAGCAAAGCACATGTGTTTTCCTTCTGGTTCTGTTGAAGCTCCCTGGTGGATTTCTGCATGCTAGCTATGGAATCTGAAGGGCATTGAATCCTAAGCAAAGACTTTCATTATACAAAACCTTGATCTGTCATTGAAATTAAATAGGAGTTCAAAACTTTATCTTCTATTAGCAATCTGAGTAAAAAAAGTTCCCCTTCTCAGTTGCTCAACTTTTGTCATTTGAGTCTTAACACAAAGTAATTTCACTGGTTGACCAGTCATCATGAAGCATCAGTACACAAGAAGAGGGTGCTTAACCCCCAGTCTGTGAGTTAGATCTAGCCTGCAGAGCCATGGCATCTGGCCCACAAGGTTCCCCACAAGTCTAAAAATTTGGTGGTGGTGGAGTATTATTTGCCACTCCCCCTGCCAAGTGTATGGGCCCATGGGGAGCCCTGCAAGACAGATAGTGTGACCCTGCACACAGGGTGGATTGCCATCAAGCAGGAGGATCCAGGTATGCAGGGTCTGATCTGGGCAACACCAAGTGAGATCCAGGTACACAGGTCCTGGTCTGGGCGATGCAAGGCAGGATCCAGGTAGCACGATGCCTGATCCAGGCATGCGGGGCCCAATTGGGTGCAGACCCCATGGATCTGGTGCGTGAACTGGCCCTGTACCACTCATCCAGTCAGTTGAGCCAAAAAAATTGAGCACCGCTGCACCAGAGCACTTTGGTGTTAACGTAGATTCCCTGAGCTTCCGTTCTGAAACTGAATCTACAAAATAAAATGTAAAAAAAGGATACAAGTAACAACACATACAGGTATTTGACTCGTCCTTTCTCCATTTCATCACTCTTCTTCCCGGTTCTTCTTAATGTCTTAGGGTTGTTGGTTGTAGCTGTGTTGGTCTAAGGACATAATCAGACAAGGTTCTTTGGGTAGAGCTGAGATCTTTGATTAGACCAACTATATTGTTGGAAAAAATGTTCTTTGCAAGCTTTTGGGCACAAACGCCCCTCTTCAGGCATAGGGAGTCTGAGCACACAGTTCACCAGCAGACTTTCTCTGTGCCTGAAAAAGGGCGTTTGCGCCCAAAAGTTTGAAAAGAACAATTTTTCCATCGATTTAGTTGATCTAATAAAAGATATCACCTCTACCCAAAGAACCTTGTCTGCCTCTTAATGTCTTATGCTTTTCCATGACTCATGTAGATGGATTTGGAGACCTACAGAGTGTTTCTATTTTAATCATGCAAAAAGCAGTTTCAGATGTTTTCAGCAATTAGAATCAGAAAAATGAGGGTTGGAAGGGAGCTCGGGGTCATCTGGTCCAAGCCCCTGCTCAAGGCAGGGCCAGCCCAAATTAGATCATCCCAGCCACAGCTTTGTCCAGCCGGGCTTTAAAAACCTCCAAAGATGAAGGTTCCACCACCGCTTTGGGTAACCAAATCCTGTGCTTCACCACCGTCCTAGTGAGAAGGTTGTTCCTAATAGCCAACCTAAACTTCCCTTGCTGCAGTTTGATGCCATTGCTTCTTGTTCTGTCGACAGTTCTGTAACTTGTACTGAAAACTGCTCCAATCTTGTGTATGCCTTTCAATTCCTGACATAAATCCTTATTTTGGAGTCTAACTGGGAAGAATGGATATTTTATTTTGGGTCATTAATATACATGAAAGTAGCTGTTTTCTTTGCACTTAGCACCTCATAGTATTTGATTTTAATGAGCTTATGTTGTTGAGCATTGTTAAAATAGACAAAGCTCTGCCATATTAAGCCACATCCTGAAGAGTTCAGCATTTGCAGATCACAGTTTCCAGCTACCCTGTACAGAGCAGAGCTGTGGCAGCCTCACAATATTAGTTACGGTCTATCATTTTCATAATGAGTCTGTTAATGAGTCCCTGAGTACGCTTTAATAGTGACTCATACTTCCGAACTAGAATCTCAACAAAAATGTGAGTGTAATGGTGCCTGAATTCTTCACTCCTGCGAGGATTGTTTTGTTCTGCTGTATATTGTAATGCCTCT
>NW_017729033.1:12536566-12557492 GCF_001723915.1 Gavialis gangeticus
TAGTGACTCATACTTCCGAACTAGAATCTCAACAAAAATGTGCGTGTAATGGTGCCTGAATTCTTCACTCCTGCAAGGATTGTTTTGTTCTGCTGTATATTTTAATGCCTCTCCCCCATACCCATGTATATACTTTGCTTTAGCTGAACAGTATCTTTTCTGGTTTTTTGTTCTTTTGTAAAGTGAGTATGGAGGAAGTGTTAGATCTAAACATAAGTCAGAAATGAGATGTGAAGTCTGAATTTAATGCTCTTTAATCCAAGCATTGCTGTGACTGGTGTGTAGGTTAAGGTACTATATGCATACGTTCAATAAATAGAGAGTGTTTCACAAAATGCCTCAGACTTCCCTTGTACAGGGTTGGAAAGAACCTGCATTGGAAAGAACAGTTGGTCTAGTGGGGGCAAAGGGACTCTGAAAAGAGCAGGGGGCAAAGGCACTGAGTTACCTGGAAAATAGTGTAACCGTTTTGAAAGCATCACCAAACTGGAGGATTGAATCCATACGTAGATGTGTTCACCCTTCTGTGGAATCATGCCTCTGTTTCCTTTTATCATCGCACTGGACACAGACTAGATGAGTGCTAGACTATGAAGTCTTTAAACTTTAGGTTTCAAAAACTTAACAGTCCCTTAAAGGATCCCAGATCTTGCAGGTTTATGCCTTGTCATAAGAAAGTCAGGCACCCTCCATGTACTTCAGCTGCTGCCACCACTTCCCTTGCTGCCAATTCTCTTGTGCCCCTACTGCACCTACTACAACAGATTGCCAGATTCCCCTCTGAAGTGCCAAGCAGTTGGAGCTGAAGAAGGGGGGGTGCAAGAGAATTGGGGGTCAGCTATGCAGCAAAAGCTGAAGTCTCGCTGTGGGGAGGCACAAGAGTAGCTGAGGTAGGGGATGGCAATTGCTGATTGCCACCGTGGCTTGTAGACGTCTCCCCAGAACCCCTTTGTACTACACACATTGGGGAATGCTGCTATAAAGCCCGGACCAAGACAACTGTATTTTTCACCTCACTTTTAGGAATTAAACATTGCAATGTTTCTGGCTTTCTCTTGATGTTGCTTATGTGCTTTGTTGGGAGATGCGTTTAAAAGTGGCTAACCTTCCATTTTATTCAATACTTGTAGGTATTTGGGAATAAGATGATCATTCCTTCCTTGGATGGGGACCTTTTCCAGTGGGATCGTGATCGAGAGAGCATGGAAGCAGTTCCTTTCACAGTTGAATCTCTTCTTGAGTCATCCTACAAATTTGGAGAGGATGTTGTTTTAGTTGGGGGAAAATCCTTAACAACATATGGGCTGAGCTCCTATTCAGGGAAGGTAAAAGCTTGATGCCGGGGAATTTGGTGTGTTTCCATATGTGCATTTTATTAACTATTTTTTCAAATAGCATTCTTTTTATTAAGAATTTTTTATACTCTGAGATTTAATTCTAGTGTAGAACCGTAGCATGTAAAAGACCTTCCAGCTCATTGATCAACAAATCTGACATTAAAGGCTGGATTTGGAATAAGGTTCACCTTGATAGATACCCTTGTAGGCTCGCTCTTGTTTAACTTAACCAAGTATGAACAAAGTGTAAATGGTACATGGATTTTTGTTTTCTATCTTGTAATCTAAAAATGGTAAATGAGACCACTTTGAAAAGCAAGGCAGTGATGTATCATATGCAAATATCTGTCTTGTCCTGTGCTTATTTCTAACACGTTTTTCACTTCTTGTACTTTTATTTTAAAACTAACGCAAGGTTGAAAATTTTAAATGTGTGTTAGAATCAAAAAGTAGCATTTTAAAAATTCAGAGAAAATTGCCCACATCGTTGACGCTCTTATTTTTGTACAAGTGTCTTTCTACTTTTTTAAGCTGTTCTTTCAACAAAATTTGATACATTTTTATTGAAATTTTGTTTTTGTGAAAAACACTTTTGGTGAATGAAAATATTGACACACATTCCAACAGCACAGGATGGAAAAACTGAATGTAGGATTGCAAAAAAGTAACACTATTGAATATATATTTTTTTGCTTTCAACAGAAAAATCCTGCAGAATTTTATTCTACAAAACTAGTTCTCCCCTTTTTTCCAGCAGCCGTAATTTACCAAGCCAGATGCTTTATAGTAGCAGGTTTAATGTAGAACATCTTTCAGGAATGGCATATAAAAAGGTACTAAAGATAATGACATTGCCTAAGGTTCCAGCAACAGTGGGGTGCATGAGATCACTTTAAATCTCTGTTTGACAGTAGGGACATGTTAAGGACAGATGAACAGTCTTGGCTTCTGCTTGGATTTCTTGTCAACATTGATAGCAGCCCAGCCTTTCTTTGTCACAGAATTTCAGTGATATTTTCCAGGCTGATATTGAAGAAGGGATGAAGCCTTCCTAAAAGCTTTTTTTTTTTAATTTTTTTTTCTGCTCACCTTCGCAGTTAGTCACGCTCTTGAAAGAGCTGCTTCTATGGAATTGGGAGTGCTACAGTCAACCAATGTACTGCTGTTGGGGGGCAAACCAAGATATTCTTTCCAGTTGGTAGCTGTTCTCCAGGATGATTTAGTTAGTATTGAGTCAGTTTGTGTGAGAGGGTTTGCAAGATTTTCTTGCAGCTCAGGATATGAAGGTAGAAGACAGGGCAGGGTGGCTCAGAGAGGCATATGCTTTCATAGGAGTGGACCATTCTTAGCATTTGATGAGGTAGGTTGTTGCCTATGAAACCTTATGCCTCTCTGGAGCAGTTGGTCTCTAATGTATCACTCTATATTACCTTCTGCCTGACTTCAGACTAACATAGTTATAACCACTTTTTTGTTCAGGATATGATGGGAAAAGTGGAGAAATACTAAACATAATGAAGTTGTGATTTCTGTGAAAATGAAGTTGTGATTTCTGTGAATTGCCACACAGAAAGACAGACAGTACTGGTCTTAAAATCTTTGAAAGTTGACTAGTAACATTTGGCTGCTCCAAACTACAGAGGCTTTCTGAAAATTACAGTACTCTGAGCACCCATGATCTATAGATCAGGCCTTGTTAACATCTCTTGGGTTGTGCATCCAAGAATGAAGAACCCTAAAACCTCTAGTTCCTTTTTCAGTCTTAGCCCAAGCCTCTAAATCATTCCACTGTTGAAGTACTAAACTTTTTGGAGACGTGCTAACTTTCAAAGTCTGTGTTCTGTTCTATGGTGTGCATTCATGTTAGTCTGTCAGGTATATGTGAATTTCTTATCTTGTCCCTTAGGTAAAGTACATATGTTCATCTGTGGGCTGTCGCCGCTGGGATGAAGATGAGACAGAACAAGAAGATACTCTTCTTCTGCATCGAACACAGAAAACAGTCCGTGCTGTTGGGCCACGTAGCGGCAATGAGAAGTATGTAAAAGTACAATTTCTGGTGTCTTAGCACTGTTTTGCAACTGGGTGGCAGTAGTGATCGGAGGGAGGAGAAGGTAAAGACACATCTTACATTCTGTATGTTTGAGGGTTTGACTTTGTTTTACCCTTATTGGATTGAGAATTCTGCTGGATTTTAGCTTCTCAAGCACAACGACCTGTCAGACTGGGCCATTTGGACTGTATAACCTCTGTGCTCTGTGTTGCTTTGCAAAAGTTTCTTTAGCTTCAGTTTCTCTCAGTTTTAAATGAGTTGGTAGGACAGGATTTCCCTGTGTATTTAATATATCACTTTTACATTGTCGCAAGGAGTTCTCCAGTTCTGCTGCATTAGTGCTACAGTCCTTCCAGCTGTTAAATGTATTTTCCAAGCAGCAGATCAGAATATGTGTGTTTACACTGAAGCATGTTGCTGTTGGTTTAATTCTGTTATTTATTTCCAGTGTTCTTATCTTACCTCTTTTCTTTAGTTACCACTTTGAATATATACTCAGTGTTTGCATCTCTCACTTAAAGCGCAGTTTCTTTAAACTGAAAACACGTAATTTTGTTAGTGTATTCTTGTATGACCCATTCTCAAATCCCTTTATTTTTGTTGCTCATTTCTGAACCGTACTACAGCATCACTTCACTTCTTACAAAGCTTTTTATAAAACATCTATAGGCACCTATTCCATAAATTTAAAACTAAAATTTCAAAGTACAATATAAAAGGCTAGTTATTTCTCATAAAAAACAGTAAATATCCCCCAGCTAGTTAGCTTAAAGTGCAGTCCCTTGTACACGGCCAAAATTCTTAGTGGTTGGCACAGGTACTCTGCAGTGTGCTCAGAAGTTTTTCAAACCCAGGGTTGGTCTAAATCTCCCAGTGTGAATCAATTTAGAAGTTCCATCATTCTGAGTGGGAGTCTGGTTTACTGTGGCTTCTCTGAGATTGGTAGTGGCAAGGAAAGATATAGTAACAAAGTATAATGCAGCTGTTAGAGCTTTACTTTCCTGCCAATGCCATTGTTTTCCAGGATTCAGTGTCGTATCTGATTCATTTAAGTCCTTCTGTCATTAGCAGGGAAAAAGTAAAGAGATTATTTTCCTGGTAATATTGCAGCTCTGGGGTGATGATTATGAGAGCTTTCAGGTTAGCTAAGGAAAGACCAGCTTATAAGAGAAGAGAGATAAAAGTAACATATATATATATGTGTGTGCTGGTCCTTGACTCCTGGTAAGTTGACAGAATGGTCTTAGGAATCTTTGGACAGCCAGATGTATTGTTACTTGTGAATATATACTTCCCCCCTTTGTCATTCAAAACAAACCTGCTGCCCACATACTCGTGTCTGCTGTGTATATCCTGATGGACATAGCATGTCTCCATAACATAAATATTAGAAAAATACTTCTGTCTATTTATAAATACAGTCCTTAATATTTCTACCTTTTGTACACTATAGTAGATCTCTGGTATCCAGTAGAGCTGTGTAAAGCTTCGGTCGCTGATTCAGTTCGGAGTAGATTTGACCCAGTTTGGCAGCCGAATCTCCAAATCAGAATCGAATCAGGAGACCCATTAATCTCTCTGAATCTAATCAGAAGCCTCCGATTCAATTTGGAGACATTCGACGATTCAGTCATAGACACAGCTTTATATGTTTTTTCTCTGTACCTCGAGGTAACAGGCATGGCTCTGAGATGGTGTATGCGCTCAGTACTTCTGATCCACTTCTGAGTCCGTTGCTAAGCACGCAGGGGACCCCCCCAGCTCGGCAACTGGTGCCTCCTGGGTCTGTGGAGGCACCTGGGGTCCCCCTATGGCCAAATGCCAAGCTGGGGGGGATGCAGGGGGTGTCCCCCGCATGCTTGGCAGCAGACCCTCCCTGCCACACCATCTCGGCTTTCACGAGCCGCGCCTGGTACCTCGAGGTATGTAGAAAAAACATATAAAGCTGTGTCTATGGCCGAATCGCTGATTCTCTGAATCAGAATTGAATCTTCAGATTTGGCCAGATTGAATCGGGGCAGTGATCCGAATCAGTGAATCAAATCACTGTCCCCTGAATCGGGCTGAATCCGAATCGAATACTGCCCGCTTCACACACCCCTAGTATCCAAGACACAGCCTTATTCAGGACACTAACCAGCCTGACATTGCTGATGTAGTCTGTTGTCAAAACTATAGTAAAAATTGAACCCTTTTCTATATAGGTTAGAGTGGAGGTTCCCAACCCCTGAGCTGCGAAGGGTTGGCTGCCGGTCCGCAGGAGGGTTGGCTGCCAGACCAGAAGTCCAAAAGTGACCAGCATACTGTGGAGTGGCAGCCAACCCTTTTTATACTAAATATAGAAAATAGTTGGCTGCTGCTCCGCAGTATGTCGGTCGCTTCTGGACTTCGGTTTGCCAGTCCTCAGTTTGCCAGTCCACGAACTAAAAAGGCTGGGAACCCCTGGGTTAGGGCATGAGGAATGAGGAGTTCTGGTTATTTGAAATACTATTCAGTGAGACCCATGCCTTTAATTTTTTGTTCCTTTTCATTAATTTTAGCTCAATATTTCTTGATATGTAAGGAAAGCAGTTATATAAGTGAGAGAATTTATTTTAAAATACTTCATCTTAAACTGTGGTGTATTTGTTGTTGTTAGCAGCTAGACAAAATTTTGCTTGATATACAATTACAGTAGTTCTTATCCAACTGATATTCCAGTCCTTAGTGCTTGATTTCTTGCCCAGTAAACCAAAATTTACCTCTAAAACCACTAATCCTGCTTAGCTGACTGTCTTTAACTTTTTAATATATCATTTTGGATTGAAAAATTTCTGCACTGCCTTTATGGTTTGCACTTTGGAAATAGCCTAGTTCGGTGTGTTAACACTCCCTCTAGTGGTGCAAGGGTAGTTCAGCAGAGTATCACAATTAGTAGTGCAATGTGATTACCTCAATTTCATTTCCATATATCTCAGGTGGAGGTGGGGAGGGTTGGGGCTCTCTTTTAAAACTTGTTTCCAGAAACCTTTTTTTCTTTTTAACTTTTAAGGTGGAATTTTAGTGTTGGTCACTTTGAACTGCGCTATGTCCCAGACATCGAATCTAGAGTGGGATATATTGAGAGCAATTTTAAATCAAATATAAACAAAGAGGAGACTAAAATCATTTCGGATGTGGAGGAGCAGGAGGCTGTGATGAAGGATACAGTGATAAAGGTCTCAGTAGCCGACTGGAAGGTTATGGCTTTTAATAAACAGGGAGGACATCTGGAATGGGAATACCAGGTACTGAAAATGGCAAAGTATTAAATGTATAGCAATTGAAGTTTTACAGCCTTATAGGAAAATGTCATGCATCTTGAATTAGCAGACATCTGTCCAGGTTAAAAGCTGCATGTCTCCCTATACATTTTTTATTTAATTTTTGTATTTTTGGCTTGTTGATCAATTGCAAATTGAACCAGGGGCTCCAAGGGTAATTTGTTTCTTATAGCAAATCTTGGGTTAATTTAAGAAGTAAATTTTAAACCTACCCTTTTCATACTCCTTCAGTTTTGCACTCCAATTGCTTCGGCATGGCTGGTTAAAGATGGCAAGATTGTTCCAATCAGTCTCTTTGATGATACAAGTTACAGCTCTGGCAGTGAGAACCTAGAAGATGAAGAGGATTTTGTGGAAGCTGCCAGGGGAGCCACAGAATCCAGTGTCTATTTAGGTGAGATGCCTAATGCCTTCTATTGTTACCTTCTTGCCCTAGCAAAGCTACAGCAAATGGGTTGCTTAAAAGCCATGGATTGAGGTGAGAAGACTCTGTTAAGTTACCTACTCAGATACGATATATAGCACAGACCCTTTTACTAGTAAATCTTGTACTGAGCCCAATAACTTGGCATTTAGCTAAAGCATACCTTTCAGAAGTCTTTATTTGAAGACGTCAACAAATGGAGAGGGCACTGCTTCCCTTTCTAGTTTGTTCCAGTAGTTAATTATCTTTGTTCTAGTTCTCGCTTTGATTTTTTTTTAATGATTAACAGTTGCATTTGGTTTAGTTACTAACATGCTGATTTTTTTGTCTTGGCTGGATGAGCCAAGATCTGGTTCTTGGTGCAGAAATACTGTTCCAGATCTGAAATGTGCAGTCTGTGAATAATTTTTGCTTCTTTTTAAAATTTGCTGCATCAGTAAAATGGTGAGATTCTTGACTAGCAAGTTTATGGAAACAGAGTGGTAGAAGGCATGAGCTTAGTTGTATCAAATTTACTGAAAACTTTTTGCAAAAACTCTATGGAGAAAACGTGGCTACCGTTGCCCTGCTCTAATTAATGTGAACAATTCATGTAAGCTCCTAGCAGTTGTATAAATAACACATGTGATTATTTCGATTTGCCTAAAGGGAAAAAAGTTTTGGTGTAAGGGTATGGGGTTTTTAGTTAAATATTTTATTCAAAATGAAAGAAAGAGATGCCACACTTTCAAAATGCTTTCCTATTTTGACTAAAATATATACTTGTTATTTGTGAGCTATTTATAGAATTCTGAAACTTTTTTAAAGCTAGGATTTAGGTAACGAGAAGCAGCATTCTTGTTCAATGTGGACTTCTGTCCTTTTCAGATCCCTAGTCTTCGTCATATTAAATCAATTTTTTACACTGACCACTGTGACAAAGTCACTATACATAAATGGTGGCAACAGGAAGAATTGTGCTTTTTTTTCCCCCCTTAAATCTTTCTGCCACCACTGCACGGTGGGTAAATGTGCTTCCCTGCTGTGTTTGTATTAACCTTTTAATTTCTGTAGACACCATGCTTAACGCTATTATTACTCTTCTCACCAGAATGGAGGTCCACACATCATAGTTTTTAAGGGCAGAATAAAGACCACATCTGAAGCACTTCCAGTTTAATTGGCATGCTTAAAAATATGGTACTAAGCCCCTAAAGGGTGCTTCAGAAAGAGGGAGTAGGCTCACTGTGCAAATTAATGCTTGGTTGTGATGATGTGCAACTCTTTTACGTTAGTGATGCATATTTTTTCTAGCATTTCAGTATAGATAACACCTTCTCCAAGTGTTAAGTACATAGTACTTGTTTCTTTGAGTGAGACTCCCTTGAAATACTTTATTTACTTAAAAGGAATTACATACTCTTCACAGTGAAGCTCTCTGCACAGTAGCTGCATTGTGGTGGGGCAGCAGGGGTGGCTACTACGCTGAGACACCCGCCTCACTATGCCTGGCCCAAAACCACACTTCGAGAGTCTCCCTTGGGGCACCTACGTCCAGCCGACCCCCTTCCTGGAGACCCTGCAAGCCTGTGGTAATGCCGGGCACTGGGCACTGGGCTCTGTTACGTCTCTGCAGCCTGGGGTACACAGACCCAGTAGACCTTGGGGTTGCTTAGCTCACCATGGTGTTTTGGGGTGCTGCTTTTAGCCTGAAGCATTCAAAAGTAGTCTCCTGTACCATAGGAAAGTAAAAATGCCAAGCCCACCATACCTAGCTGAGCAAAAGGAGCTATAAAAGCTTGTCTCACCCTTCTCCCTTCAGATTCACAGCCAGACATGCTAAGTTAACTTTTATTGGTCAAAGAGGGAGAGAATGGGGAAGGGGTACAGGACAGAGGAATAATAAAAGAAAAATGCCTTGAGTGAAACAGAATGTTTTGAGCCTTTCATCAAATATTGAGTTGTGACCCTTTTCATGTGTGTGAACTACTTGGATCTTACTTCCTAACTAGTCTTCAGGCATACTCACTGAGTCATGCAGATGGTAGCCTGAGGTCCCTGCTTTAGTTTGTTCCAAGATGCCTGCTGGAGGAAGAGAGACCCCAGACCAGGTGGCATGACCCTTAAATAACCTTTTGGGACCTCATCATGTGGTTCCAATCGGAACCAGGCATTATATGAACCCTGCTCATGCAGACTAAGCATTTCAAGAGTGGTCAGCAACCTGTGGTGAAGTGACCACTCACCAAACTGGTTCCACAGGTTCCTCAGAGGGAAACTTAAGACAAGGGTCTGGACACAGTAAGGGGGGGATGGGAGGAAGCAAAACATATCGCACAGCCAAGATGCACAGCAAAACAGACTGTGTATCACATGCATAACTCCCAAGCTGTGCTTGTCTGAGGAGCACAGAATGAGTAATAATTGGATAATCATTTCTCTGCTTCTGAAGGGAAAATTCACTTGGGCATTATGGAGTTGTTCTTTAAGTCCTCCATTTTCTCTCTTGAAATGCTAGGAGTCTTAAAACTACAGTCCTAATTGTGCAACTTGGTGCTGAGGAAGGAGCTAAATCTTAAGGCAAATATGCTCTCTGGTTTATTACTCAGGAATGTATAGAGGCCAGCTGTACCTTCAGTCCTCAGTCAGAATTTCTGAAAAGTTCCCAACCAACCCAAAGGCTTTGGAATCCAGGAGCGACAATGCAATTATCCCTCTGCCCAAAATTAAGTGGAAGCCTCTAATTCGTAAGTAACAATCTCGAAGTCTTCATGTTGTCACCATCTGCTTTGAAAAGACAGTTCACTTAGTGTGATCTCCTTAAACTGTAGACACGGCCTTCCAGCTCAGATGTGGTGATTGTGAACTACTTCAGAATCCACTTTTGTGCTTTATTAACTCTTTTAGTCTTAAAAACATCTTTGCTTCATTATAGGCAGTGACAGTCATTTTTTAGTAGTCAAATCTTCCACTGCCTCTAAATCAAAAGGGTGTTCTAGTCCTATCAGAATTGAAAAATATATTTTCAGTGTCACAACTTTCATTTATTTGACTTGTGAATTGGTGTATAGATTTTGTTTGGTTTGGTTCTGGAAACAATGACTTTTTTAGAAATGTATCTCCTGGTTACTATTTTATTTGCACAACTGTTCTTTATTTTTTTTTTAATTTGTATTTTTCTATTGCTGCACAATTGGAATTCTCAAGGAAAGAATTATAGTGAGGAGACAGTAGAAAAGGTTTTTGACATTCATGGCTCTGTAAAAAGAATTTTCCTTTCTCTGACTAGATTCTCCCTCCAGGACTCCTGTATTGGTGGGGTCTGATGAATTTGATAAATGTCTCAGCAATGACAAATATTCTCATGAAGAGTACAGTAACGGAGCACTTTCGGTTCTACAGTATCCATATGGTATGTGTCAGTAGCAACTTTTGGTACCTCTTGATGCATGAATTAATGCATCTGAAACGGACTAGAAAGTGGGTCAGTTTTTATATAAAAAGTTCAGTAAACATTCTTTTTTTAATCTTAATCATTAAGTACGATAAACACTTGATCTTCTGAACCATTGAGCAAATGATAGTTAGGGGGAAAATGCATGCACTGAATTCTTCAATAGTCAAGCATACAGAGTTCATAAATTCTGCAAAGGAAACCTGGCAGGTTTTAGAGTTTATGGATTTAGGTAACTGAACTTGTATAGAGTTTGATTGCTTACATTTCTTCAATATTGCCATTTTTTTAAAATCGGGGTATGTATAAATAGATAATACAGTATATTTGTTTTAATAAATAACAATACTTCTTAAAATACTTCTCTGGTGCAGTGTTTTACAACACTAAGGACAAACTCGTTTGTCCACAAATAGAATTTCTTAATAGTTTGGTGTAAATAAACTTTGTATTCTTTTTCTTTTAAACAAAGACAATGGTTATTATTTGCCCTATCACAAAACAGAGAGGAACAAACGAAGCACTCAGATCACTATTAGGTTTTTTGATAATATGAACTATAAGAATATCCGTAAGAAAGATCCTGTTCTGCTTCTGCATTGGTGGAAAGAAATAATTGGCACCATTTTATTCTGCATTGTGGCTACAACTTTCATTGTACGCAGACTCTTCCATCCCCATCCTCATAGCAGAGTAAGCATCTTATTTTAATCCTATTACTTAATCAGTCTTTGCTAGCCTTTTCTCTTGGTTTCGGGCCTAAGTGTACAGATATGTAAGTAAATTATTAATGAAATTAGGGAAAGAAAACTTGCTTTTTAAAACTGATTTAAAGAAATCCATTGGCTGTAGGATGTAAGATTTGCTTAGTAACTGCATAAAGTAAATAGATTGCTTTAGTCATTTTTGCAGTCTTCAGAAATGTTTATTGATTGTTTTTCATCTGTATGCTTAGCAATATAAGGTAGTCTGTTCTTGGTAGTGTAAAGGACTTGTTTTTTTAACTCTTGTCAGCAGCGGAAGGAATCAGAAACACAATGTCAGACTGATAATAAATATGAGTCAATTGGTGGTGAGAGTAAAGATAACAGCTGGAGTGACATTAAGAACTCAGGATATGTGTCAAGGTGAGATTCATTCATCCCAGTTCAACAGAATAATTGAAGCACTAGTCCATGTGAGAACTAGTTCTGTCCAGCAGATTCTATCATTGATTCTTACCTGCTCTAGTTTTTCTGTCCCATATGAAAACTGACAAATGTTAATGCAGCTCATAAACTTTGGGCCTTTATCTCTGCATTATCAGTGGGAGGCTGCAGTTATGGTCATTCTAAGCACTCATCAGGTGATCATACAACATTTGTATGTGATAGTCTAATGATAGCTGCCTGCAGAGATGATCCCAGGAGGGCGTGGGGCCTGGGGCAAAGCAGCCTGCATGGGGCTCCCCATCCCATAGCACACTTACGCCAGGGAGCAAAAGCCCTGGCATGCCGGATGCAGTGGGGGGGGGTGGCGGCCAGAACTTCTGGCCAGAGCAGGCAAAGAGATGTCCAACCCGCCAGGTGGGTGGGTGGGCTAAACTTCAAACACAGGAGCCATGGCCTCTCACATCCCCCAAAGTGCGGGACCCAGAGCAGTTGGCCCGATTTGCTCCCTCACCCATCACGAGACAGCTCTGGCTGCCTGGACTGAAATGATAAAAAGATGCTTGAAGTCTTCATATCAGTGTTTACCTCTCCTGTTAATGTGTTTATGAATTATAGTGAGAAGGAGCCAGATGTTGCTTTAATCTGGAAGGTAGAACAGGTGTTTGAGACATACTGTAAGCAGCTCTGCTGTTGTTTTTGAAGAGCACTAAAAACACATAGCAGGGAAATACGTTATATGTAGAAAATGTGTACTAATGGAAACAGGAGGTTGCGTTATTGGAATGCCACCAGTGCATTCATAACCTACTACTGTTAAGAACTGGAGCCTCTCAAATAAGGACTGGAAGGAAGAGGGAAATGGTTGTTTTTTGTATTTAGAAGGAGTTGTGTGTGGAGGAGGAGATCTTGCAACAAAAAGCATTTTGAGAAGATGGCCACTTTCGGGGGGGGGCAGGGGAAGTCTATAGAAACTACTGAAAAAACTGACCCTGGTTTGGCTGTGCGTGATGAAATGAAAACTTACACTAAAAGTCTAACGTTCACAGTAAGCAGAAATGTAATACTCTGGAAAGTGTGTGTGATTTGTTTGTATAGCAGTATCTCCTATAGGTTGTGGTTGAGATTAGGGGCTATGCTAAGCACTGTACAGGCACATAATGTAAGTCAGTCTTTACTCTCATGAGCTTTCAGTTTCCCATTGACAAGGCAAGGTGAGAGAGGAGAAGCCAAGGCGCAGAGAGGTGAAGTGGCTTGCCTGGTATCTTGGAGTCGGTCCTGCCTTGGTTGGCTTTCCTCCCCAACATACTCGCTAACTAGTTGATTTCTTTTCAGATATCTAACAGATTTTGAACCAATTCAGTGTCTGGGTCGCGGAGGATTTGGAGTGGTCTTTGAAGCCAGAAACAAAGTAGATGACTGTAACTATGCTATCAAAAGGATCCGTCTACCTAACAGGTAACGACCAAGCTTTTTCATAAAAGTTAATAAACTGTGGGTTCCAGACTTGTACTGTTATGAGCAGCTCACCTGATCACCTGGATCTCATTAGGTGAGGATAAATAAAGCAGTTTTTATTGGGCTTTCACCTGATTGAGTCCTGGCATCAGAGTTGACTTATGTACTCCAACAGAGTGCTGGCCCTTTTGCCTACATGTGTGAAGTACTGTCAGGACCTGCTTTTGCAGTAGGATCCTTGAGAAGGTGGTGGTGCTGCATGAGAACTGTCAAACTCCATGAAGAATGGAGCCTTTGGGAATGAGACCTTTTATTTTCAGCACTACTAATTTGCTTGCTTTTCCCCATCTTCTCCTAACTTTCTGCTTCACCTTTTCTTCTCTCCCCTGCCCCTTTCCTCCCCATAGCTCACTTTTCTGATTCTTAATTTGTTTAATTTTCTGGTTCCACAACCCCTGCCTTTCTTTCAGCCTTAGGTGGTCAAGTCAAGCTGCTGAATTAACCTACACAGAGATTACAGCACTTCCTTTTAGTGTGAGATGGGAGACTACTTCTGGAAATCTCAAGTTAGAGCAGCAAGAGGCAAGCCAGGAGAGCAAGGGGAAAACTCTTAAATAAAGCACTTTTTAAATTGTTAAAAGAGCTGTAATTCCATACCTGTAAATTTAGGATAATCATGACTTGCTCTTACAGAATTCTGTTGTGCAAATACTATCTAAACTAACTTTTTAGATTTTTTTACTACAAATGTTGTATTTTCTGGTCCCATGATGAGGATGAACAGAATTGAGGGAACAGTGGCTCTAGAGAGGGCGCTTGCCATTTAATGTCCTTGATGCTAGCATGGTTTAACGTGTGTGTGTGTGTGTGTGTGTGTGTGAGAGAGAGATCGATCTGCTTTCCCCATAAACAAACAGAAACAAGATGAAACATACCTAGTCTCACCCTTTGTCATCCTTTAGTTCAGAAAGAAAATGCTAGGTGTGTTTATAAGGGCCTAAGCATAGCTGCCCCTACAATACGCCTTGTCCTGTAGAGTGAGACTGGGGACTTGAAAACAGACATGTCTTATGCTTGTCCAGAGCACTACCACTAAGACAGTCCATACTGGCATAGTCTGTTATGGGTTCATCTCTAATGCATAGATAATCTGCAAAAACGCCTACATAAAACAGTTGCTTTATACAATTTCATCTTTTTCCCATCCAGGGAGTTGGCTCGTGAGAAGGTGATGCGTGAAGTTAAAGCATTGGCTAAACTTGAGCACCCGGGCATTGTTCGATATTTTAATGCATGGCTAGAGGCACCACCTGAGCGATGGCAGGAAAAGATGGATGAACTCTGGCTAAAAGATGATGGGTAATTTGTTTAGTTTTGTTAAGTGAGATTGTTCAATGGTAGATTAAGAGAACTGATGCTCTGTACCAGAAGAATATGAAGTCCACTCAATAAAAGAGATAGCTATGATTATTTCAATCTAAAGTTGCATATTTATATAGCAGATTATAAGTATATTATATCTGGTGTAAAGTTTTTCTCTATCCTGTGTCATCTTCCCTGTTATTAAGGTCCTTGGGCGGGGGGGGATTGTCCTAAAGCCCTTTATTTGATTTTAGTGTTTGAGTCTGTGAAGTTATACGCTTTTTGCTGATGTGATTTTAAACTTTCCAACTTTGGCTTCCAAACTACATATTCCAAAGAACTTCTACTGTCTGCTTGGTTGTTCACTTCCTTTACTGGTTGATTTATCTTAGATGACAGTGGTTTGATCCATTAGTAGGTTCAGTGAGTTTACACTGAAATAAAATGCATGTCCTATAGTGGCAAATTTATAAAGTACACAGAATGTCAAGAGAGAAAAATGGAAATGAGTATAAGAGAGGAGAAATATAAAAATGAGAATGAAGAAGAGGGAGAGAAAAATGGAACAACAGTGGCTGAAGGTAGAAAGGGAAAAATAAAAGATTATGGACCAGTAAGTTCTTGTTATAACTTTGGAGTTCTTTGAATAAATGACTTCTAAATTTACTGTACAGGATTAGCAGTTTGCAGTTGGAACCTCAACAAATCATGCTTGTAATGTCAGTTTTAACACTTCTGATAGTTCAATCCCTTTGTGCTACAGGAAAAGCTTGATAGCATGTGGGGAGCTCAGAGGTGCTGCCTGGTAATTTCACTGAGGGCATTTTAAGATGCTTGCTGGATGAAGTACTTCACAGCATATTTCTAGCATAATGGAAAAATGGTGTTCTCAGTAAGAAATGTAGATGAAGGATAGAAGCAGTAACTTTTGCTGAGTTTAGTAATTGTTATTAGCAAGCTTCTTTCTCCTATCAAACTTAATGGGAATGTTTAAGCAAACATAGCAAAGAATTAGTCTGCAGAAATGCATTTAGGATAAAAGTTCTGGTGTATTGATCTGTATTTCTCTTTTTTTAGTACTGACTGGCTACTCAGTTCTCCCAGTACAATGGATGGGCCATCATTTAAAATAAGAACAGAGCCATTCTCTTCCAAGGAACACATTGAAGTTATTACTACTTCATCCCAGAGAGTTCGATCGTTCTCTGTCGGGATAGCTTGTGGCCAGTCTGATTCATCTGGGAGCCAGTTCTCTCCACTGGAGTTCTCTGCTGCTGATAACAGAGACTTACACAAGTCAGGAGATCCAATGTTAAACCTGCAGGACAGCTTACTTACAGATTGTGATGTGGAGGACAGTATTGTTGATGAGAATGACCCAGGCCATTCCTTTGAACTTTGTCCTCCAACTATGGCCACTGTACGCCTGAGAGAGAGGACCTCTTCCTCCATTGTGTTTGAGGATTCTGGCTGTGATAATGCTTCTGCTAAGGAAGATAACAAAATTGATGCTTCCCATGATGACAGCCTCTCTGAGGAAAAAGTAACAAATACAAAAGATTCTGATAACAAGAAATCTCCTTCACGAAGCTCTCTGTCCATTTCTCCACCAAGACCGACAAGTTTAAGCCTGGACCTTTCTAAAAAAATTGCAGAAAATGTCAAACCCTCCTCACCAAAAGTGTATCTGTACATCCAGATGCAGCTCTGCAGGAAGGAGAACCTCAAGGACTGGATGAGCAGAAGATGCTCCATAGAGGAGAGGCAAAGGACAGAGTGTTTGCAGATATTCCTGCAGATAGCTGAGGCAGTTGAGTTTCTCCATAGTAAAGGATTAATGCACAGGGACCTCAAGGTTTGTATGGACAAGGATTGCTGTAGAACTGATGTTAGCTATCTAGCTCTTCCATCTTTTACTATTGAGCGTGCTCCAGTGAGTTGCATATGCCACTGTTGCATGGTGAATCCCTATCACAGTTGTCACCGTGCCCTCGGGCAGGTGTTTTCTCTCTCACCCTCTGAGAGCTTATCCTTATTGCAGCAGTAGCTCCAGTTACGTACATTCAGGTCAACTCCTCTCCCTTTAATCTTGCTTGTAGGAGAGCGGTCTCCCTGAAAATACTTGAAGGACCCATTGTGGTATAATAAGCAGCACTGAGTGACCGACCCTCCACTGCGTTCCTTGCTAGAGCTTCAGCAGCACTTGCCTCAGGTCTTCCCTTCAGATGCAGTAGACCAGGGCTGTCCAAGTAGCAGCCTGTGGGTTGTATCCAACGTAAAAGGGGATAATGTGCAGCTTGTGGACTCCTGCCTGGTTGCTGCTCCTTTCATTGCTCCTGCTTTTGTGGTGGTGGCTAGAAGCACAGGGATCTCTGGGACAGGACACCACAGCCACAGACAGCCCAGTAGGCTCGATAGCCAGACAGCAGGGGAGAGGCTTGGGCTGCCCATTCAGCAGGTTTGGGGGGTTGCATTTTTCAGGAGGCAGTGGCAGGGTGAGTGGGCTAACACTGCTTGTATGGCAACGGCAGGGTAGAGAGATTCACCCATCCAGTGGCAACAGCAGGGCCAAGGTGGGGAGAGGTAAGAAGGAGGCTCATGCAGCAGGGGGCTTGTGTGTGATGAAGCTCCAGGAGCCCACATGGAAAGTTGTCCCTGCAGCATGTGGCCTAAGGTCGTGACTTGTGTGGTGTGCAGCTCCTGACTACTTTGAAGCTGGACAACCCAGTCATGGGCAATATCTCCTACCTCTATAGGGGTGTTGTGGGCCTTTGTTAATGTTTGTTCAGAGCTTTGGAATTGCACTACACCAAAAGGTAGTGACTAATTGTTGCAATTAAGAGTGCTTTATTGGAATCTTCCTGAGTGCCACAATTTAGCAAGCATTCATTACTTAGTTCATGCTGCCTACTTCCAGAGTTTACTTGATGCTACCATACATCTTATTTTACTGTTGAGCTATAAGGTAAAGCAAGCTTCCATTTTAACACCTGTGCAAAATGAACCAAATCACACTAGTTTGGCAGCATATTGCTTCTCTGTGCTTACAAGAGGTATAAAAAGTATGTGCTAGAACATCAGGCGAAACATTTTAAGTGTTCCGGACGTAGTCTTTCTGGACTTTAGGAAGGCCTTAGACCCTCTCTCACAACATCCTCATTAAAAATTTAGGCAACTGTGTTTTTGACGCCTACACAGTCAGATGGGTTGCAAATTGGCTGAAGGGTCACATCCAGAGAGGTGGTGGACAGGTCAATTTCGACCTGGAGGGAGGTGGGCAGTGGGGTTCTCCAGGGCTTAGTCCCGCTCTGTTCGATATCTTCATCGGTGACTTGGACAAGGGGGTGCAAAGTGGATAAGAATTAGGGATGGGTTTCAATATGGACAAGTGCAATGTGTTGTGCCTGGGGAGGAAGACACAGCAGCGTACCTACAGGCTGGGGAACTCCCTTCTAGTTAGCACAGAGGCAGAAAAGGATCTTGGAGTCGTTATTGATTCCAAGATAAACATGGGCCACCGATGTGGGGACGCAGTCAGGAAGGCTAACCGCACCTTGTCATGCATCCACAGATGCATCAGGAGCAGATCCAAGGAGCTGATCCTCCCCCTCTATGCGACACTGGTCAGGCCACATTTGGAGTACTGCGTCCTGTTCTGGGCGCTGCACTTCAGGAGGAATGTGGACAGTATCGAGAGGGTCCGGAGGAGGGCCACTCGCATGATCGGGGGCAGCAGGGTAGGCCCTATGAGCAAAGGTTACAGGACCTGAACCTGTTCAGCCTCCACAAAAGAAGGTTGAGAGGACATCTGGTGGCCATCTATAAACCTGCCAAGGGGGACCAGCAGGCTATGGAACAGTCCCTGTTCCCCCGAGCGCTACCAGGAGTAACAAGGAACAATGGTCATAAGTTGCCTAAGAGTAGATTCAGGTTAGATATCAGGAAGTGCTACTTCACAGCTGGGGCAGCTAGGAGCTGAAACCAACTTTCAGGGGAAGTGGTGCTCACTCCTACCCTGGGGGTTTTCAAAAGGAGGCTAAACAATCACCTAGCCAGGGTCGTTTGACCCCAGCATCCTTTCCTGCCCATGGCAGGGGGTCGGACTTGTTGATCTGCTTAGGTTCCTTCCAACTCTACCAACTATGAAACTATGAGTTCCAGCACCAATGCCAAACACAATAGTTCAGCTCATTTGAAGGACCTGTAATCTTCCAGTATCCTAAAAAACATTACAACTGGAAGGAAATGTTGTACACTAGAGCTGTCCAACTTACGGCCTGCAAGGGGTTATGTTGTGGCCCCCCAGGCCCTGGCCCCCTCTCCTCACTCACCCTGGCTGCAGCAGCAGCCAGACTCTGGGCTCCCCTCCCTCTTCCAACTTCTCCTTCCTGCTCATGCCCCAGGGGCTGAGACAGTGCAATGCAGGGAGCTGAGGGTGTGCAGTACAGCATTGGGGTTTCTGTGTGATGTAGCAGTGGGGAGTACCCACACGGCCTGGGGTAGCTTATGCCCTGCCCTGGTGCACCCTGTGAGCATGCACCCCCCCCCATTGATGCAGCTTGTGGGGCATGCAGCCCCTGGCCTCTTAGAACAGTGGTTTTCAATCTGTGGTCCATGGACCCGTGGGGGTCCACAGACTGTCTAAGGGGTCCACGAAAGATGACTGATCAGTCAAAAGTGTGTGAATACCCACACTTACAATTCAAGGGGGTCCACACCTCCATTCAAAATGTTTTAGGGATCCACAAATGGAAAAAAAGTTTGAAAACCACTGATTTAGAAGTTGGACAACTCTGTTGTACACGATTAGAAAGCTGCTGCAATATTTGTTTCTAGGTCTGGTGATTTGAGATACAGAGATCATGCATACCTCCAGTTAGCATTATACTTTTTCCCTCCTTTTCCAGTTCTGATCTCAGTTAGCGACTGCTGTCTATAGAACATCAAGCACTTGACAAAGCAGAATTTGCTGATAAACTTAGTTACTGTGTGTACCTTCAGTGGGGCTCCTAGTGAAATCTCTGAGACCCTGATTCTTGAACTGTTGCAGATTGTATAGGCAGGTAGTTCCTGTTCTCTGAGGATGTAACAATGCCAAATTTGGAAATGGAATAAAAAAATAAATTCCATTTTTTTAATCTTACTTGTGATGTAGGTTTTCAAACCTAGAAAGAATAACCATTTTCTACATCAGCAAAAGCAAGTGAAGAGCAGATGCCTTTTCAGATTTGCTGAGGAAAGGAGTTGCAGGTTAGTGAAACTGCTGGTTTAAAATTTATTCATAGAATCATAGGTAGATTCATAGATGTAGGGTCAGAAGGGACCTAAGTAGATCTTCAAGTCTGACACCTGCCCTGGGCAGGAGAGAATACTGGACTTATGACCCCAGCTAGGTGCTTATCTAGCCTCCTCTTAAAGACCCCAAAGTAGGAGCCACCACCACTTCCCTTGGAAGTTTGGTTCCAAATCCTAATCGCCTTGACTCTGAAGTAGTGCCTTTGGATGTCCAGCCTGAACCTACTCTTGATCAACTTATGGCTGTTATTCCTTGTTACTCCGGGAGGTGCTCTGGGGAACAGGGTCTCTCCCATTCCCTGCTGGTCCCTCTGGTAAGTTTATAGACAGCCACCAGGTCCCCCCTCAGTCTTCTCTTGTGGAGCTGAACAGGTTCAGGTCCCGTAGCCTCTCCTTGTAGGGCCTGCCCTGCTGTCCCTGGATCATGTGAGTGGCCCTCCTCTGGACTCTCTCGATGCTGTCCGCATCCCTCCTAAAGTGCAGCGCCCAGAACTGGACGCAGTACTCCAGCTGTGGCCTGACCAGTGCCGCATAGAGAGGGAGCTTCACCTCCTTGGACCTGCTTGTGATGCATTTGTGGATGCATGACAAGGTGTGGTTAGCCTTCCTGACCATATCCTCACATTGGTGGCCCATTTTTCATTTTGGAATCGATAATGACTCCAAGATCTCTTTCTGCCACCGTGCTTTCGAGAAGGGAGTTCCCCAGCCTGTAGGTATGCTGCTGGTTCTTACTGCCCAAGTGCAGTACCTTGCACTTGTCAGTGTTGAATCCCATCCTATTCTCATTCGCCCACCCCTGTAACCTGTCCAGGTCCAGCTGTATGCTGTCCCTCCCTTCTAGCATATCCAGCTCACCCCAAATCTTGGTATTGTCAGCAAATTTGAACAGAGTGCTTTTCACCCCCTCGTCCAAGTCGCTAATAAAGAAATTGAACGGTGCGGGCCTGAGGACCGAGCCCTGGGGGACTTCGCTGCCCACCTCCCTCCAGGTCAAAAATGACCCATCCACCACCGCTCTGGGTGCGGCCCCTCAGCCAATTTGTGATCCATCTGACTGTGTAGGTATCAGTGCCACAGTCGCCTAGCTTTTTAATGAGAATGGGGTGGGAGA
>NW_017729033.1:12557510-12557742 GCF_001723915.1 Gavialis gangeticus
GTCAAAGGCCTTCCTGAAGTCCAGAAAGACTACATCCATGGCAGCACCTGCATCCAGTGATTTTTGTGACCTAATCGTAGAAGGCAATCAGGTTGGTCTGACAGGACCTGCCCCTAATGAACCCATGCTGGTTGCCCCTGAGCATCACCCCCTGCTGGCTCCTCACAGATGTGCTCCTGGATAATCTTCTCAAAGAGCTTCCCCAGGATCGAAGTAAGACTAACAGGCCTAT
>NW_017729033.1:12557780-12558105 GCF_001723915.1 Gavialis gangeticus
GCCCCCTCCCCCCCCCCCCCCCTTTTTTTTTAATCATTAAGTTCCCAAGCAAAAACATCAAGATTTGAAAAACTTAGAATCAGAATTTTTTTTTAAATAAGTTTTTTTAAACTCAGATCTTGATCACAAAGTTTTGGTTCTTGAAGAAAATGATAAGAAACAATTTTCATAAACGTGATGGTACATTGCTGTGTGAATATAAAGAAGAGTTGTTAAAACAGCACATTGTCAATATGCTGTGGCTTGCTAGGGAGCTTTTATTGGGGTCAGTGTTCATGCTGGTTCAGCATACAGTGTAGAGCTTTGGGGTTGGAGCTCTGTTTTT
>NW_017729033.1:12563105-12563380 GCF_001723915.1 Gavialis gangeticus
ATGTAGGGTCAGAAGGGACCTAAGTAGATCTTCAAGTCTGACACCTGCCCTGGGCAGGAGAGAATACTGGACTTATGACCCCAGCTAGGTGCTTATCTAGCCTCCTCTTAAAGACCCCAAAGTAGGAGCCACCACCACTTCCCTTGGAAGTTTGGTTCCAAATCCTAATCGCCTTGACTCTGAAGTAGTGCCTTTGGATGTCCAGCCTGAACCTACTCTTGATCAACTTATGGCTGTTATTCCTTGTTACTCCGGGAGGTGCTCTGGGGAACAGG
>NW_017729033.1:12563791-12570568 GCF_001723915.1 Gavialis gangeticus
CCCCCCCCCCCCCTTTTTTTTTAATCATTAAGTTCCCAAGCAAAAACATCAAGATTTGAAAAACTTAGAATCAGAATTTTTTTTTAAATAAGTTTTTTTAAACTCAGATCTTGATCACAAAGTTTTGGTTCTTGAAGAAAATGATAAGAAACAATTTTCATAAACGTGATGGTACATTGCTGTGTGAATATAAAGAAGAGTTGTTAAAACAGCACATTGTCAATATGCTGTGGCTTGCTAGGGAGCTTTTATTGGGGTCAGTGTTCATGCTGGTTCAGCATACAGTGTAGAGCTTTGGGGTTGGAGCTCTGTTTTTTTAACTAGCAGCTCTGAGTTGGGATCGTGTTGGGACATCCTAAAAACTTTACACACTGGCAGCAGGATGAACAGGATGGTTTATTTTTCTTACTTGGTATAAACAACCTAAGGTTCTTAGCATTCCTTGAAAGAATAGCTTGCACAGTTCAAAAGAAGAAAACTAAACTGCAATGAAGAATTAAGAATTTTTACAGGGGAAATTACCCTTGGAAAAAGCAGTGAGTGAATTTATTTACTTTTGTGTGGCTCCCTGAAGTTCAGTGGAACAAATTTTCCCCTGACCCTGGGGTTTGTCCAAGTTGCTGGTCACAAAGTCTCAAATTTGTATTTCTAGTAGTAAGTAGAAATGATTAGAGGGGAGAAGAGGATGCCTGTACTGATTTACAGCTACCTGTAGCAGAAGCCAGTTTCTGGACAACTCCTACGGACTTCATAGTTGGTAGGGTCGGAAGGGACCCGAGCAGATCATCAAAGATCAGATTTCCAATCCATTTACAGACTTCATGTAAATGGATTGGAAATATCTGAAAACAGAAACTCAACAGAAGTGCACACACTAATATTTGAAAGATTTAGCAGTGTCTGTTTTTAAGAACGTGTCTTAAGCTAATGCTGCATTTCCAGAATTATTATAATCGATACGAGCATTTGAGAGTCACACGGGTGTGAGCTAGCCTGATGTCAAGGTGACAGAAATGGAAGCTATTCCCCCTGCTGGCCTGAGATGTCACATTTGGACTTTATTGGCAAGAAATTGGGCGCATGAACGTAGAAGCATGTCTGGTAGTTTTTAGAATAGGCTTAGGGTGAGGTGAATCTAGCTGTAATATCTTGAAGGCAGTGTGTGACAAGAAAGGAAACCAAAGGTCCTGTTGGATGGGGCATGTTGCGGCCTTGGGTTCTACTCCCAATGCTAGTTATACCAGGCCAGTTAAACCATCTTCCAGAGTTGCAGTTTGTTCCATTTGGTTACGTGGTAAAGCAGACTTCTGTGCCCTGGAAACATCCGTGTCTTGACCAAAGAATTTGATGGAACCATTTCTTTGGGCATCTGGCTGACCACTACATCCCTCCAACTTAATTTCTCTAGTCCACGGCCCAATTTTATTTTTCTCTTGAGCAGCCGTTCCTCATTTACTCAGTGACTTGCTGTCATTTGTCCATATTTGGTAGTTTAATGCATCTTTAACGGCTAGAAGCTATAGGGAACAGGAAAAAGATAATTTGTTCTTTGGATTTGAATGTTTATTTCCTCGTTCCCTTTTGTCATCTTCAAGAAATGAGCAAGATTTCATATTCCACTTTGTGCACGCTTGCAAGTGGAAGAAAACTTGCAACTATGCTATGTAAAACCCAAATGCAGGAATCTGTGCCCAGGTGGCTACTAATTGAAATAAGGATTTTGTAGAGGAAGAGAGTTCTTCCATGGGGATGAAGGCCATAAAATAACTTTATGGATAATCCAGGGATGTTCTGTGTTTTACTAGATATTAATTATCCTGCTGTAAAGAATATTTGAGGCTGATGTTCAGGGCATTCATTTAGGAAAATATTGTAGGAAAGGCCTTGAGGCCAAACACTAAATTTCATATTTGGGGTACAGTTGTTACAGACTTTACAAGGTGTCCACTGTATAGATATTTCTGCTGTGGTCATCACAGCACTGTCAGACTTTTTAATAGATAAAATGTTTAGTGTGACTTGTTTCTCCTCTCTTCCTCCCCTGTCTCACCCAGTGGGTGGCTGTTGTGAAAAAGCCAAGACTGGGGGTTGGCATGGGAGCTGAAGGAGGTTGGATTTGCAGTCATTCTTTATTCTGTGCAAAATCATTCCCAAACTTCAGATTTATTGAGAGCCCTTTTGGCTGGCTCCACAGTTTGCCCTTCTCAGTGGAAATGTCTCATGCCTTCCCAGCCTTGAACATCCTGATGCTTGGAAGGGAACATATTTCTGCACCTCTTCATACTAATCATATCACTTCTGTCTGGCTCGGTTCACAGGATTTGGTTCTGATTCTTGGGACTCCCTTTTTCCGCCTAAAATAACTCCTTTTTATCTGGAACGGGGTGAGAGGAACTCTATTGTGGATATAGTCAGAGTAGAGAGTTAAAAAAGTATTTTAAAAAATGCAGTTGTAGTATGTTATTTAGAAGTAACCTTCCTTTATTCAGATTCATGGTTTCATTGTTGGTAGGTCGGAAGGGACCTGAGCAGATCATCAAGTCCGACCCTCTGCCATGGGGGGTCTTTCAGCCAGAGTGCAGCCCTGTGTGTATATGCCAGAAATAATTGTAGTTATGGCTCAGTAGCTGTATGGTTTTCCTCTGCTCCCCTTTATAAAGCAACTACATTTCAATGCATTTCCTACCTTTCTTTTTTCATGTCCTTGTGACAAGGTATTTAGCAGAATTTGCAGATACACCATGAGCTTCAGGTAGTAAGAACTGTGTTTCCTGACAGTTCATAATGCAAAGGTAGAGTTGAGATGCTCCTGTTATTTACCATGTATATGTGGTCCATAAGCTGAATGCGTCTCTGCCTAGATAGCTGGGATTCTTTGTATGCCCTCCTAAGTAAATTGTTTTTTTGTTTTTTTTAATTTTCTACTCCAGTGTTGCCAGTGCCTTCTTCCTTAATCAGACTTCTTTCCTAAAGCTTATAAAGTGAAGAGGCTTTTGCTTCTTGTTCCTGAATATTATTTTATCTTGTCTGTTGGGTTTTTCAGCCTTCCAATATATTTTTCACAATGGACGACATAGTGAAGATTGGGGACTTTGGACTGGTAACTGCTATGGACCAAGATGAGGAGGAAGAATCTGTTCTTACACCAATGCCAGCCTATGCCAGGCACACAGGACAAGTGGGGACTAAACTTTACATGAGCCCAGAACAGGTGAGGCTTTTCTTAAACTTAACACATGGAAGTAACTAAGAAAAGTACTTGTAATTGGGTCTTCACTGTCTTCCTGGCCATGGATATGTAGAAATACAGTGTCTTCTGGGTGATCGCAGAGAATTCTTAGTAACAATAGATAATAGGTTGCCCATTGAATGTACGGTTGACTTTGTGATAGCTGCACTTATGTAATAGCGGCACCCCTGAATATTGCTTCAACATGTTGAAAAATAACTTCGTGTTGTAATGACCACATACATATTTCAGAAGAGACGGATTCAAAAAACATTTCTCTTAAAAAAGGAGTGTCAAACACAACCGGCCCTATGTACCAACTGACAAAGTAGGTTGTCGCATATAAAAGCTCATGTCTTTCTGAACTAGTAATTCTCTTAAGATGCCATGCTGTCCTGCCTTTAGCCTGTTCTTAGTTTGGAATATTTTAATTTGATCTGATAAGAATTAGTCACGTGCTTCAGATGGGGCCGTCAGTCAAATGAATTCTGATACAGCTATTTTCAGCACTCTTTAATTATTGTAAAAATTAGCTTTGTGAAAATAATGTACCTGAGTAGAGATGATTATTTTGATCATCTCTTAAAACAGGACAGGAATGTAAAACCTGAGTAGTATGATAGACTCCATCAGCCCTTCACAGAATTAATCATTTGGGTGTGTTTAACTGACTGGTGGTGTATGATTTTTTGTGTGTGTTGCTGAATTCTGTGAGCTATGTCATTAACATGAACTTGATTCTGGTTTTCCAGATTTATGGGAACACATATTCACACAAAGTGGATATCTTCTCTTTGGGACTGATTCTCTTTGAGCTGCTTTACCCCTTCAGCACTCAGATGGAAAGGATCAAGGTAGATATACTTGTAGAAAAGAAGCATTCTCAGTTTTTCTCTTTTTATTTAAAATGTGCTGTGTAAAAATGTCTTAACATGCATTTGTAAGAGTTACTCAGCAATAAAACAATGCAGCATTTGCTTTCAAGTATAATAAAGCATAGCTTTGGTGTCAGCCTTGAAGCAGAACACCATGTAGCAGTAGGCGTGAACTGCACACACGAACAAGTGGAACAGATTTTAGGCAGTCATTACTTAATGAGAGTTTTGATGTTGCTCACCTATGTAACCAGAAGATGAGGAACCAGAACTTAGTGGAGCCAAGACATTGGATTAGTTCTGAGTTCAAAATAGCCACTGTGGCTTTGTTGGAGTCTTGGATCTGTGCATGTGCATGCTACCTTTTCTTTTCCTCTTTCTCTTTTTCTTTCCCCAAACACCCAGTGACGTTCTGGTTACTTTTCTTTTTGTACAATCCCAGTCAAGTCAAAACTTCCATACCGCAAAGCATGCTTCCCTGCCTTTCTAGCAGTTGGTTGATTTTCATTGATTCTCTGTTTTCTTAACCATGAATTTAGGGAGTGGAACAGTTTCTGCTACCATCTGCTGGCTTGTAATTCTCACTGCACAATGTTCATTGGAACTGCTAGGAAGAGGCAGCTCTTAGAAAATCAAGTGTAGGTTCCTTCCTCCTCCGTGGGATTAGGTTCACAGAAGGAGCTGTGCACTATATGATTGATTTAAATTCTCTTACGAAGCAGACTATTTTGGCATAGTCTAAACTGCCTTTCACATATCTGTCTCTGAGCATGAACCTGACCTGAAGTATTCCTCCTGTACAGGCATTGCACATCTGTGAGTAACATGGCCCTTTTACTTGTAGATTTTTGTGGTAAATCTAAATGTCCAGAGGAAAAAAAAAATATTAACTTAGCTTGAGTCATTTGTGGCAGAATCCACTTTGACCTCATCTTTCCTTATACAAAATAGTAAAACATTAAACTTACAGGGTCACATACCCCGTAAAACACTTTCCTTTTGATTTTCTGGCCAGAATCCCATCCAGCAAGTAGAAGAGCGTTGTCCTTCTGCTTTCTGCTCTAGATCCAGAAACAAAACTGCACCAGCCAAAGTTCAGATCTGCTTCCACAACAGAAGAAAAGCTCTTCCTTTTTTTGTTTGTTTTCACCGTTATTTCTCAACATACATTTTCTTTACTCTATTTGGTGACCAGTAAGTTTTAGCTAATCGCTCAGGATGCCATTCTAGTATGTTCATATTGTATATATTCCCTCTCCCATTAGCTGTCTCCCAGCCACCAATTGTGCTGCTAATAAAAGCTGTTCAGATGACTGTCTGAGCAGTGAGTGCTTGCCTCCAAAGCCAAGAGTCCTCTGCGCAACCTGTAGGCCAGCTCTACTGTATCCCAATAAACTAGGGGCAACAGAAACAAGGGATTGAAACCTTCACAAGGCTCAGGAGGAGAGGGGGCTCCTCTGTCCTTTCCCCAAACAGTGCAGCAGAGCTCAGGTAGAAATGTGCCTGTGCCAGAACAAGTTATTTCCAAACTGGTCTAATTGGTCCCAGAGAGAGTAAGATTTTTTTTTGAAGGTGCTGTTCAGTGCCAGGATTTCTGTGGGTTTTGTCATGAAACTTGGTTTCCCTGCAGTGTCAGTAAGCTGGCCCTCGCCCACCAGCACGACCAATCATACGTTCAGCTTTCCTCAGTTCCTGTCCCATCACACTTGCCTGAATATACCCTTCTAATTTCTCAAATTCCACATTCACATCTTTGTAAAAGTAGGCCTGTTTTTGTAAGAAAGTCAAATGTAAAGCATAGTTCAGGTACAGAGGCTTGCCTCTTTACATAAAGCTTGTTGAAATGGATTACTATGGAAATTATTAAATCAAATGCATTTGGAGCAACAGTGGAATATAACTTGTAATTATATAGAGTGGGAGAAATACTACCAGTAGAGGGAGCCAAAGCAAATGAAATGAAGTAAGCCCAGACTATAATGGATGTGAGTTATGTTGTACACTTACATGTTTAGAATGAATAAACAAGTGACAGTTAAGTTCATTTGTCTGTGAGCGTTAAATAGATGTGAGCCTCCACCTCTAAAAAGTGTAGCTCATGAGCATCTTAGTTATAATACAGATAAGTCTGATGTCCTTAGCAGTACACTGTATATAATACTGCTCTGTTGACAGTATTAGGTTGGACCTTGGGGATGTGAATGGGTTTAACACAGTTCAAACTCTGAACTCTGTATCCTGGGTCTCTTAGTGCAGGCCATATACATCCTGGGAAGCAGGGACATGTACATCTACATGCACAGTAATCCTAACCAGTGATCAAAGTCTAATAAAAAACACTGATTTTTCTCTAGTTTATCAGCATCCAAAACGTGTACGGGATGGATTTGTTTGCATGGTACATTTTTGATGAGTTGCTATCCTAACTTTGAGCCTGGGCAGATGACATACTTACACTATTGTACTTTATATTAGTTCAGTACACATTGCTATCACAATAGGCAGCTATTACAGAGACTGGCCACTAGATGACAAGGAAGCAGGTAAAATATCCTGGTTGCTGTAAATCAGTGATTCTTAGCTGAGGTACTGCCAGATCCTTTGAAGTGTTAGGAGATACGCAGATACGTACAGGCTCAGATTTGTCTTTGCCAAGCCAATCCCCCCCCCCCC
>NW_017729033.1:12570683-12573341 GCF_001723915.1 Gavialis gangeticus
CCCCCCCCCCCCCAAATGCCTGTCCCCCATGCAAGGAGGAAAGCACTGTAATATATACATTTTGAAATTTGGTGTCACTCAGTTTACAAAAGTTATAGAGGGGGGTACCTCAAGCCCTGCAAGAGGTACTTTGAGCCCAAAAACATTGAGAACAACTTCCTAAGACAAAAGGCTACTCCATGATCACTTGAAGACAGATGACAACTGTCAGTGTAATGTACACCAGCAGAATCTTGCTTGGCTGAGGCAGTGACCTGATGTAAAGGTTTTACATTGTCTGTTCCTTTTTACACTGGTATAAAAGTGTGGTCTCCCCAGACCCTTTGTGAGCAAGAGCTTGAAGTGTGACATGTCTAATACCCTCTTTTTTTTATATCATTACAGACATTAAGTGAAGTAAGAAGCTTGAAGTTTCCACTGTTGTTTACTCAGAAATGTCCACAGGAGGTAAATATGTTTAATGCTGGTTTGGGACTGCCCACCTGCATTCCAGTTGCTTTCTCTTTAGGCAAGTGAAAGGTGTCTTAGCTCTTCCGTTTTAGACCAGATTCCTCTTCCAGGTGCTTTACTGTGCCTCAGATATGAGGGTACTAACCTTCAATCGGTGCCTTAGCCTTTATACAAATAATTTTGCTTCGTGCTATTTTACATTCCTAGTGCTCAGCCTGCCTGGTTTTCCTGTACTGCTGATGCAGCAGCACTTCCTTTTCCCATATGTCCCAGCCCTCTTCTGCTTGTGCCTGAATCCTTAGCACAGAAACCGCGTAGGTGAGAAGTGGTACTACAGGTGGGCCGAGCCTCTAAGAAGAACGTTGCATTAACAAAGCTACACTGTGAGGCAGAGCAGGGGGAGGGTCATTTCAGATGAAGTGGGGGAGCTTGCAGACCCCCAACATGAGAAACTAAGTGATTTCCAGATTCCTTTCTGGCTGCTGCAGCTCTGTATTCAGATGACACCAGCCTCCCCCTGAAACCACTGCAGCCAGACTTCTGGAGGGATGAAGTCTGCTTGGAGTGTCAAGTTGAATTGAGATTAGTGATGCTTCATTTCTTGGACTGTCTGAGGCGCAAGAAATATTTTTCTGCTTTTTAAAATTAATCTACCCATATGTTAAAAAGGAAAATGTTGGTGTGTTCTTTTAAAGCTGCTTCATGTGCTTCCTTAAATCTAAAAATTAAATGCACAGTTAAGTGGAGTGTAAAATTAAGATGCAAGATCTGTAAATTTTCAAAAACATACCAGCCCTTTGAATCTCGGGGCAGGCTGGACCTGCCAAGTGAGCTTTTAATCCCTGCTCAAAGGATAAATCTGTTGCCACTGTACATACAGTACTGTGCCAAAGAATTAATGCACAGGTTTCTTGGAAAGCACTTTGGAGCATCTTGTTGCTTTTGCAGCCAAAACTAAACAGTTGGTGTCTGAAATGTCACATATCACATTTATTATCTTTTAGTATGCTATGGTGAAGCATATGCTTTCAACAAACCCAGTCGAAAGACCAGAAGCTGAAGACATCATAGAAAATCCTGTATTTGAAGACTTAGAACTCCCAACAAAAACAGTGCTTAGACAGAGGTCACGGACAATGAGTTCATCTGGAAATAAGCATTCAAGACAGCCAAGCAAATGATTCTGCTTACTTGAAAGATTTCTGAGGGATAATTCAGCAGGTGGATCCTACAGCACAGAAGGTTGATCTCGGAAACATTTATGCTTCAACTTTGATTTTGCTCTTAGTTTTGTAAGAAACAATCCAATCGGAGTTCAGTTAATCGTGTTTGCTCTTGTTTGGTGACTCAGTGAAAGCCAGTAACTAACGTTATTTTCACGTTCCAGTCTTTGTTATACCTAAGCCCACACGGATGAATCAGTCCAGCACACTGCCTGCCCTCTACATTGTTGACCTTATTTGTGTTTGGATCCTGTAAATATCAGCGCTCTGGGGAACGGAAGAGATCTTTAAGATGTAAATAGAATTAAAATACTGTATTTTTATAAAACAAATTGCAGTCTCTAAGCCTGGTGAGTACGTGTCCTAAACTCTGAGATCTTGAAACAGACCGTGAAAATCCATGACTCCATTTCTTCTCGTTGCGGGGTAAGTTGGGAATCTCCACTATTTTCAAAGCAAAATACCATGGCTGTATATACTATCACCATCCATAGCCAGTCCTTAGAGCATCCTGTGGTTTATATTTTCACACCACAGTAGATTTTAGTGAATGCATTTTGTACTGGTAAGCCTATAGGGGGTGGGGGGGAGGAACATTTTGCCATAAAAATTGGGCATAGGTACTGGTTTGAAGAGCCATAGTAAAACATAAGCATATATCAAAAAGTTGTGATTCTGAAATTTTTAAGACATGAAGTCATAAATGTCTTATGTAATCTTGTAGATTTGTACTTTTTTTAAAAATCAACTGTAGACATTTGTGTAATCTGCTAATTTAACTGCCTAATACCATGCTTTTTCTCACTGTAAATATGTTCATTTTTATTTATAAAATGCCAAGTCAATCCATATGGGTTGGAGGTGTACAGAATGCACTTACTATGGTTGTCAAGTGCGTTAATTATTGTGACTTCTTTCAAGTCTAAATGATTTAATAAAAACTTTTTTATTTAAAATGTTTAATTGCTTCTCTTAAAAAAAGAAT
>NW_017729033.1:12573450-12575258 GCF_001723915.1 Gavialis gangeticus
ATTGCTTCTCTTAAAAAAAAAAAAAAAAAAAATTATACACAACAGACACCACAAATAGCAGGTATACATGGTTTGAAATGGACAAAAAGATGATTCCTGTATCTTACTTAACTTTTCTGCCAAGTTTAAAATAAGCAGATTTGGCCCAGTGCAAACTAATGTTTTTAAGATTGAGATGGCCTTTTAAATTGTGCCTGAGATACTAAGTGAAAAGAAGAGAGTTGGGGGAGAGAGGGACTTGATTTTTGGTCTGAGTTTGTGAATGAGTTGGTTATGGAAGCTTGAAGACCATCTCTTGGGCTTTGTTGAAGATCGGAGCAGCATCCATACTTGCTGATGCATTTTTCCACCCCGTTTCAGTAACTTGCAGGTTTGTTTGGTATGTTTTTGAAATCTTGGTCCTTGACTGAGGACTTCTTCCCTCTCTCTTTCTCTCCAAAAAAATAAAATGGCACTAGTTATTTTCTCTCATCATGTCGTTATATTGTATGGCTAGAAACATGTTGAGACTGAACCCAACTGCCTGCAGCATCCAAATTCTGCAATTTTATACAATGGCAACAGCAAAGTAAATGGCTTCTTTTCTTCTTTTATGGCTTGAAAGTGTTTTGGACAGTGGGCTTGTCCAGTGAAGCCAGTTTGCTTTCAGGGTGTAGCTTTGCTGAACTGAAGTTAGATTCAGGAAGGTCTGTAGCAGGGGTAGTAGAGTGAAACAGTTGTGTGGTCTTCCCTCAGATCCAGCTAGTAAGTACATGGGGAAAGGTTCACTTAGCTGTTTGTGATCACCAGCATGTTTCAGTCCTCATACCAGCAAGATTTTGTTACTGTCCAAGTCTGGTCAACTTAAATACTCTTTATAATTCAGTAGCTGCATCTTTCCATACCAAGTGGTTCTGTAACATGTTAGAACTGCTACCTTGCATTTCTCATCTGCATTCTGCATGTCTGGTCTCTCTTATACACCTTTGAATCTCCTCAGTGACATGCTGTAGAAGTTTCCTAGATGAATATTTTATCTTACTCTGGTTTTCTCCCATCTCTTCTGTGTGTAAATAGCCTGCCAAAGGTCTGGGAGCATGGTAAGTTCTATTTACATATTAAACGTGACAAGTCTTGTCAGAGACAGCGTAGAAGAACAATGCCTGGAGTCACTAATAGTTCACATTTACAAAGAGAATACACAATTCCTGTACATTAAGACCATTTCCTCTACCGGTATGCATTCCTTATGAAGCATGGCTCTGGTATCCTCCAGTTTTCAACTGAGTTTTGAAAGTTTATAGTTTTCAGCTTTATACATCAGAAGACAACTGGGGTGAAATTCACTCTTGTGCGGAGGTGGCCCCAGACGTAGTCGCTGCTCAAGTTGTTGGAAGCAGTTCCTGGTGTGTGTGCTGGCTTTCTGCACTAGAGCAGATTTCACTCAGGACTAAATCCTGCAAAACCCTGTGTATGCGCTCTGACATGAGTAGTTGCATTGAAAAACTGAATCAAGTGGATTTTGCAGAATGTGGGCTGTACTGACTTGCTGTGAGGTGCATGTGCTGTTCCATCCATATTCAGTAAGTACATGCCCAAGCTAAAAACAACACAATTCATATTGTTTTTATCAAGTTTTTTCTATGTGAAAGCATCACTGGGCGCATCTACATGTGAAATTAGTGCTCCCAAATAAACTCCAGTGCAGTTCATGCCAGAATTTACTGCTCCTGGGCACGACATTTACACATGAGACCTGGACTGAAGCATGTTGAGCGGTGCAGCCCTGGCTGGCAGGGAGCCTGGGGGGGGGGGTGGTCAGCTGACCA
>NW_017729033.1:12575399-12578303 GCF_001723915.1 Gavialis gangeticus
GGGGGGGGGGGGTGGTCAGCTGACCAGAACAGAGCTGCTCTGCCCAGCTCAACATACTGTGGAAGGGCTTGCTGGGGTACGAGAGTGCTCCAGTGTGGGGCTAGCCAACAGACAGATCCCCACATTGTAGCACACTCGTGCCCCAGCCATCCCCAGTCACCATCTACATGTGTGTTGTGATGCACTAAATAACCCCACCATACCATAGTACTTGTATCGGGCAGTACTATCCTACAGCAGAGTTAATTAGTTTACTCTGGCCTAATAATGCTGCATGTATAGATAGTGATTCTTTATCATAAAGCTAATTAGTCAACCCCATAGTAAAGTGCACGTGTAGATGCCTCCACTTTGTAGGAAGAGTCAAAGAATTGTAGGATTGGAAAAGACCTCAAGGGTCATCTAGTCCAACCTGCTGCACAAATGTGCTATTCCTAAGCCATCCCAGACAAATGCTCTTGCAAACCTGGAAAGAAAGAGATCCCACAAGTTCCCTGGGCCGCTTGTTCCATTTCCTATTCTTCTTACAGTTAGGGAGGGTTTCTCCTTCCCCTGATTTAATCCAAATCTCTTTTACTGCAGTTTCAACACATTGCTTTGTGTCCTCCCACTTACAGTAGTCTTTCAGATATTTCAAAATTGCTACCAAGTGCCCAACCCTTAGTCTCCAATTAAATGCATGAAGACAGATGGGAAAGAATCAGGTATGGCTTACATTTCAACCCCTTTATCATCATCATCAACTTGCCTCTGGATCCTCTCTAGTTTCTCCACATCCTTAAAATGTGGGGCCCAGAACTGTCCCCAATATTCTAGCTGGGGCCTAACCAACACTAAGTGGAGTGGTGCAATTGCCCCTTGTGTCTTCTGTACAATGCTTGTTAATCCATTTATTTTTAATGTCACTGCATCACATTCCTGTCTCAGGTTGAATCTGTGATCCACCAAAACCTTCAGATCCTTCTCAGCACCACCGTTGCCTAGCCAGTTATTTCCCATTCTGGATTTTTGCATTCTGTTCATCTCCTGTAGATGTAGCACCTTACATTTGTCTTTGCCAAATTCATTCTTATGACCCCAGGATCCTATGACCCCAGCTGACTTCCTGCCCTTTGGGCAGGGTGCTGCACCCAGTGATCTTCCGAGGTCCCTTCCAGCCCTAATGTCTATGAAATCTTATCTAGTTTTCCAATCTATGGAGATTCTTTTGAATTCAAATCCTGTCCTTGCAAGTGTTTTGAGTTTTGCCATCTGCACCTTTCATCAGGGAGTTCTCTTTTGACATCCAAATCCTTAATAAAGACACAGAATAACACCCAGAAGAAACTCCATGGAAGACCAACAATTTGTTATTTTTATGAATAGTCATTTTTAATTAAAAATAGCCCAATTGGTTATGGACAGTAGCGGGGAGGCCAAGGTCTTTTCCTGTTTTCCCATGTGCTACTAGTTTTGCTCTAAGCACAAAAGAACATGAAATAACAATGGCTTTATCGTGCCTTGCATTTCACACAAATCAAAGTCAGTTGATTTGTAATATGCACCCAAAAATGAAAATAGTTCAATGAATAAATTTCCCCCCAAATTCTCTCCAGTCACTCTGCATGCTTTCGGTCACATCCTGCAATAAACAGCTTGGACCTCTTACTGTTTTGTCTTGTTTTTCAGGGTTCCAGAAGGCAATGGCACTTTAATGCTGTACTCCAGGTCCTGAGCAGTCTTAGTAAAGGTAGCTATTGAAACCATATCCTCTCCAATGTCCACCTGCGACCTGCGCCTGCAGAAAAGTAGCTTCTTCAGAGCCCGCTGGAAGTCCCGATTCAGAAAAGCATAGAGCATGGGGTTAATGGTAGAATTGCAATAACCCAGCCAAGTTATGATCTTAAAGGTATCAGCCAGGACTGAGCTGGTGGAATCGGCCCCTTTAGCAGCTAGCCATACATTCAGGACAAAGTACGGTAACCAGCACAGTATAAAGACCGAGATGATGATGCTAATTGTCCGAGTGGCTTTGTTCTCCAGCTGTAGGTTGTTCGGCCGCTTGCTTTTAGGGTGGTAGTGAATCTCAAGGGCCTGCGAGACTATGCGGGTAGCTTTGAGCCGTGACGCTCGATAGATGAAGAAATACATGCTGCACATGACCATGAAGGGGACAAAAAAGGCCAGGGCAGAAGCGACTATGGCAAAAGTCCAGTTGGTGACAAAGATGCACTCTCTGCCAGCATCAAAATCTACACCAGGGATCTCGTTCCAGCCTTGCATGATGGGTAGAAAGGAAATGAGGGAGGAGTACACCCAGACCATGCAGGTCATCGCAATGCACCTAGGAATGGAAGAGCACAGGGGCACAAGTGAGTTCTTATTTGAAAGATGTCAGTTTAATCTCCATGACCACCCTGGAGGGTACTATCAGTTAGTGGCCCTGGAGGACTTTGAAGAGGTAAAGAAGAGAGAAGCCTTCTTTGCAGTATTTAGCACCAAACAAGAGCATCTCCAAAGCTTGTTGCATTTGGATCTAGGGCTTAGATACAGGATGATTTCAGCTAGCTGATTTGTCTATACTGCAGCAGCTACATCCTCTGTAGCTGTACTGAACTAGTTTTAAATAGGTTAACCCTGGTATTATAGCAGTCTATGTGCCGTAGCAATATGGTGCTCATTCAGGGCTTCTCCCTTACCCCTCCCCTGAACACACAGGTGTACACACATGCACACAGAGCTGGGAAGAGGAGGGGTTAGGCAGCACTGAAGTCTTATGTGGCAGCAGTACCACAGCCAGGTAGTTCAAAGCTAGCTTGGTTTTGTCCACGTGAGGTGCAGGCAAGGCTGTGACTGCAGTGAAAATGTCCTCAAAAAGTCTTATGACCCTTTGCCTCAGTTTACCAAGAGCCTGGAGTAAACATA
>NW_017729033.1:12583303-12601295 GCF_001723915.1 Gavialis gangeticus
GCTGTGACTGCAGTGAAAATGTCCTCAAAAAGTCTTATGACCCTTTGCCTCAGTTTACCAAGAGCCTGGAGTGACCCCCCCCCACTTCCCATTCTACACATAAATGATTGTAAAAATTAAAAAAAAAAAAAAAATGACACGAGTCCTACCAGCTGTAGCGCTAATGCTGCTGGAGAGGCAAGTACAAATTGACTGACTGCAAGATGGCAGGGCCAGGGCATTAGGAAGGTGCGCACTCCTGCTCTCCCCATTCAGCAGTCCTTATCTATGGGCTTCCAATGGAGCTGTCATGGGAATTTAAAGCTAACTGCTGTGTTGGTGGTCCTACTAGAGCAGGAGAGTGACGGTACCACTACCTACATTTTTCTGGGGGTTATTTCCTCTTTCATGCAGTTCCCTCCCGAAATGCAAAGGGCGTGCAGGGTGTCTCTTGTGCCTGGGGGCAGGTATCACAGACAGAAATTTACTGTGAGCCAATTACATTTTTAAACATGTCCATGAATTCAAAAAAGGCATCCACAGAAGGACACCCAGGCTAGGTGGGATGTGCATCTCCATGCAGCTCTCCCCTGGATCATCCTCAAAAAAAAAAAAAAAATAGTGCAGCACAGAGGCTTTCAGTGCTGCAAACATCCTTTTATCTGTTTTGATCCGATTTTGAGAGCCGGCTGCAAATGGCTTATTGGCAGCTGCCACGGTCCATGCTGAACGTGGATCAGACAGCCAAGGGAGAATGTGGAAGGGATTGGGCACTTCAGAGGAGCCCGACTGGGCGTGGTTATAAATGAAATGTTATTGAGGCCATTGGCCTGAGTGCTGATCTCATACATGCTAGCACAGCTTGCATTACTGTAATACCCAAGTGCTTCCACGCTTACGTTAATGTATTTAGCCAAACACAGAGAAGTGCTCTTATCCTCAGCTTAAGAGATGAGGATCAGAGGCACAATGAGATATAAAACAATATACCACAGGGTGAAAGGGGGGCAGGATTCGCTGCACGTCAGCTGCTCGTCTGCAGCAACTGCCCATGTGTGCATTCTTCCCCTTTCTCATCGATGACTAAGCTGCTGCAGTGTAGCTTCCACTTAGTACAGGGTAAGAGTACACACAGGCAATGTGCAGTAAGGCTCCACCTCTCGTACTCTACAGCAAGTCCACATTCATGTGCCCGTACCCCAAATGACTTGCCCAACAGTGCACATGAGTCTATGGAAGAGTAAAGAATTAAGCCTAAGCCCCCAGCCAGCATCTAAACACGGGACCATCCTTCCTCTCCATCCTCACCTTTGAATTCTTCTGTCTCATCATGTGCAATGCTCAGTTCCTATTTGAATCATAAAACCAGAGGCATTCCTCTGGCTGTGTTAAACACCCAGCAACATTTTAGCTGCCAGTCATTAAACCCTGGCAGCTGTGAGCATCTGACAGAGCCTGGAGCCTCCTCTCCTCTCCACAGTCATTAAAGGAGTCAGTCCACTCACCTGCCACGTGACATCCTCTTCGAATAATGGTAGGGAGTCACCACGGAGCAGTATCGATCCAGGCTGATAAAGCACAAGGTAACGATGGACGCCGTGCAGAACATGACATCAAAGGAGATCCACACTTTGCAGAACAGCTTCCCGAACAGCCACGTCCCTGTCACCTCATAAATTATACTGGGGAGGGGGCGGTGAGGATGCACAAAGAGCATGGTTAGATAGATATCCAGGAAGGATGCTTATTTGCTTTCAAAGACTTTGCTTACCCAAGAGCAATGTGACTGCCAAGCCTGGCTGGTGAGGTACTGAAGCAGAGGTCCCACATGACAAAATTCAAACTATAAGGCCCGTTCTCATTGTTTAGCACATGGGTGCTCAACCTCTAGCTCGTGAGACAAATATGACCTCTGGAGTCATGGTATCTGGCCCACGGGGCCCTCTACAGATCAGGACATTTGGTGTCACCGGAGCAGTAGTAATTAATACAGTCCCCACCACTGCCAAATTCCCAAGCCCCACGTGGTGGGTTGAGACCAGACCATGCCCATCCTCCACCTTCACCCCTCCCAGCTGGGCCATTCCCCCTCTCCCCAGCAGGGCTGGGTGAGGCCAGGCTGCCCCTTCCCTCCGTCCCTCCCTCCCCCCTCTCCCTCCCCTCACAGCTGGATGGGAGCCCACCATGATCACTCCAGATGCGAGATCAGGATCACAGCCTGGATCCAGCTCATGGACAGACCAGACACTGTCTATCTGGCCAAAATGTTTAGCATCACTGAATTAGCACACTAAATGCTCTGCTGAGGCAAGTACACCTGTGAAAAATATATCTCTATATCAAATCATTGCCAGTAAAGTCAAGGGAGCTGTAACAAAAGACTGACCAGCAGGGATCCAGGCTTTCTGTTCACCATGGAAAAATATGGTAAAACCTGGATGTTCTCATTTTAAGGAGGAAAACCCAGGTTTTCTCCTTTAGAAGAGAAACATGTGGGAAGCGGTGGGTTTCCCCATGCAGGCAGGCAAAGTCCCAGCCTGCAAAGGGCTGGAGGCAGCAGGAGGAGGGCGGTCGGGCAGGGGGTGCTATGTGCACGTGCACATGTACATGCACGTGGCCGCCAGCCAGCCTGGAGAGCACCCCAGCAGGTAAGTCTGGCAGCGGGGTGGGGTGGAATTGAGGCCCCCGTAGTGATGGAGGAAGGGAGTTAAACAGGGCTGGGGTAGGGCTGGGGCTATGGGTGCTGCCCAGCTTGGGTAGCACGTGGGGCCCAGGGTCAGCATGTGCAGCCACAGGGCCTGGGTGGGGAACAGGATGGAGCCGCAGGGGGTTTGTTGCAGGTGGGGAATGCGGCTGGCTCCCTGCTGCTGTGCACACTCCCAGGAGGGGCATGGGGGGGCATGTGCCCCCCAGATTTGTACATGAGGTGGGATCAGGTGCAGGCTGCCCTCCACGGACTTGGGCTCCCTGCTGTGCAGCCCTCCCCTGGGGCCTCTGCGGCCCAGTGGGCAGGACCCGGCATGGCAAAGTGGGACCGGGCGGGGGAGCTCGTTGCCACCACTAGGACTTGTGTGTTACCATGGCAAGGTGCCCCCTGCCCACCCGGCAGCAGCGGGGTGGTGGTACGGAGTTGTGCCAGGGCAGTGCAGAGCTCCCAATGGCAGCACTGAGCTTCCCCAGCCAGCCCTGCTCTGCCCTGCCCTGCTCCGCCAGGTCCCAGCTGCTGGGCCAAGAGGCCCCAGGGAAGGGCTGCAGGGAGGGGAGCTTAAGCCCGCAGTGGGCAGGTTGCCCTGCCCCCTGCCCTGGATGAGATCTGCTTTGGCCATGCTGCCCACGGGGGAGCGAGGATCTGCACTCTGCTCTGCCACAGCACCTGCTGCCGCCTCCTGCAGGCGGCAACTAGGGCTCAGGTGCTGCTGCAGGGGGCAGGGGGCTGCAGACCCGGGTCCCTGGCCCCATAGCCCTGGCAGCTGGGGACCCCCTCCGGCTGGGCTGGCGGGGCTGTTGGTGGAGAGGGAGAGGCACCAGCAGGGCTGGGGACTATGGCTTTGGAGTGAGGGGCAATGGCATGGGCAGAGCACTGACATATCAATAAAGGCTCAGTGCCACAAAGCAGTGTGGGCAGGACAGCTGCATCTGAACTCTCATCCTAGTAAGCAAAGCAGGCAGGGAGAGCTCTGATTTTCTACGATAAAAAACCCAAAATCTAATGCCAAAATTTATAGGTATTTAGAATTGATGTTACTATAGTAAATAATATAGTAATATTATTGTTATTATTTATTATTCAGGCACTGGTAGGCTTCCAGATTGTTTTAAAATTGTAAATATATTAATAAAACATTGTGTTCAACTGATACATATATCTATCTATCTATCTATCTATCTATCTATATCTAGATAGATAGATAGACAGTGGCATTTCAATTTAATCATGGAAAAAACACAGTTTTTGGGGGGTTTAATCAGAGAATTTGCAATTTTTACACAGAGAAAATCAGGATCCCTGCTGACCAGTAAGGAAGGTACCTTCCTGCTGATGGCAGGAATACGAAGGGTCAAGTACCATATGCTGTTGCTATAGCTCTTGACTGCATGCAATTTACTTCTTCCTACTTTTACCAGTTTTATATAACTCCTTCAGTGCTCCTGAAATAACTCTTGGACTGATTTTATGGGAAGGCAAACAATTACCTACTTGTGTGAGGCTTAATTCTCTTCTACCTTGAAACTATACAGCTCCATAATCACTTTGCACTAAGACTGGAACAGCTGCACGAACCATGGCATTTCCCTCGGCGCTGCCCTCTAGAAAGCAGAGAGGGATACAATTCTTGGGGGTGCTTTTTTCCCCCATAACGTCTGGTTTGGGTCTAATTAACTACTACAAATGGCAGGTACTTTTCAAGGCTATGATTGCTCTAACACTGCAGAAAGCTATGTGCACTAAGAGCACTGCGTCTGTTACAGACCCATCTAGAGCTGTCAGTCAGGATCAAGCCCTCACCATGTGGTGTTGTACGCATACATTGATTTTTCGATGGCCCTCATTAGCATATTATCAGAGTATCTCCCAGACTGTAACACATTGAGAGGCAGGAAGGTGCTGCTACCCGCATTTTACAGTTTGAAAGCTGAGGCACAAACCCACATCCACAAAAGGATGTAGGTATTTAAACTCCAACCACGTCCACACTTTCAATGCTGAAATCTCCATGTCAGGTGCTGCCTACCCCTGGGGGCACCTGGAATCTGAAGGACCCTAAGTTTTCAGCATTAAGATTTTCTCTATCTGAACCACTCCTGGGCATGACTAGACAGAGCTGGAGAGCTTGGCATCTCACTCACATCTAAGCCTTGGCAGAACCCACAAAGCCGGCGTCTCTCCATCTGTCTCATCTATCGGTTCCTGTTCTTCTTCCAGCCAGCGTCCCCAGCATCTGGCTGTCTTCAGTCTGTGAATTGGCTGCTGACACATCTGTGGTCCCTGTCCGGCACACAGTCTCTATCCCAACTTACCAACAAAGACATCTGTGTAGCGGATACAGATCCCCAGATACAACTCCCAGGGAAGTCGCTGGCAATGGCCCCATGAGCTCAATGGCTGGATGTGAATGATCATGCTATAAACAGGTTATGCTGTAAGACTTCCTATACTCAACAAAGCAGAAACAAGCTTGCATAGCAACAGGTAACAGTGAAAGGTGGATGAGGATCCAGGAGCAGAGTTAAGGATGATTTTGGAGCCTGAACTGAAAGTTTTCGAACTAGAAGAGGCAGACACTGTCGTTGTAAAAGGCATGTTTCACTTTCCTCCAAAAGCAAGGTTTTGTTTCCATCTTTAGTGACCTTCCAACACACTATTACTGTTACATATTGGCACCTTAATTCTTACATAATCAGGGTTTATACATAATCAGGGTTTAAACTTAAATTAAAAGATCAAATTAACTCGCAGGCTGTGGCTGTGTCACTGTGATGACCCAAATCATCTCCATTTCCAATATAATAAGCCACTAAGGGCAGTTTTATGGCTATTTTAAACACATCACCAGAGCAGCTCAATGCAGCCAGAGTAGACTGCGAAAAGACTTATCCTCCCAACACACCCCAGAGGCAGGGAAATGCTGCCATTTTCAGAAAAGGGCTCAAAAGATTTACAGTTATTGGCTTTGTCCCTGCTTAATCTTTTAGCCTGGTGTCAATAATTATAACCCTGAATTTGTCACCACCAGCAAAAGAACAGATTAAATACAAGGAAAAGAAATCCTTGGAATGAAATAGTTCTCATTTGCCTTCTCACTGCAGACAGCTTTAAATAGAACAAGACTCCCTAAATCTTCAATATATAAATCAGCACTTGGCGATCCAGACAGTTGGAAGTTACAGAAATTATCCTTTTACGTCAATAAGTGACTGAGGTAAAATAGTTCCTTAGCAAAAACAAAAAAAACCCTGCCAGTCACCCTCCTCCAAAATCCAGAGGCATTTGGATTGAGTCAAAAGAAATGCATAAGCTGCTGCTGTTGGGATAAAAATAAAGAGAACAAGGTAATCTTTGCAATTGCATTTCAGATGTAAGACTCCAGGTGCCGTTAAATGGGTAAGTCATTTTTCTAGATTCTATGAGGTCACATTCTGTTCTCACAATGATTTTAGACTGGTTTAACTGGTTTTGGATAGGTATCTGGTTGGGGCCATCTGACCCCAGCACTCTTTCCTGCCCAGGCAGGGGGCCAGACTTGATGATCCGTTGAGGTCCCTTCCGACCCTAGCATCTATGAATCTATGAACTTCACTGATTCAGAGGAGTTGCTATCAGTTTCAGAAATAAGAAAACTAGCTGGCCCATGGTTTTACTTTAACAGCAGCTCCAGTCTGATTGGAAACAACAGAGGTTTAGCTAGCAAAGCTTATGCCCTGGGCCACCATTTCTCAAACCTAGTGGACACTCACGTTCCCCCACTGCAGCTGCCACCACCACTTTCCTCACCACCAACGGCTGCTGATTGCCGCTGCTGGTGGCAATGGGCAGAGGGGAACCTGGTGGCCAAAGGAGCATCCGCTGCAGCAGGTAGGTGTAACGGGGTCCCTAGACTCAACTGTTGCAGTCACCACTGTAGCACAGACTTCCCGGGAAGCCTCCATCCTGGTGCCCCTTCCAAGCCAGACCCCAGGGCGGATGCCCTGCCCACCCCCTTCTAGTTACGCCACTGGGAAACAATGATTACGTTTGTTGGTGGGATGGAGTGTAGGCCTGGTCTTGCATTCCTTGAGCCCCCAAAATTCCTGCTGACTTCTGTGGTTGTCTTGGGTTTAACCGCCCAAGAAATAGATGAGTGGTCTCTGGGCGTAAGCATCATTAATTCCCATGTTCTAGGTGGGGAAACTGAGACACAGGTACATCCCAGGTACCGTAAGTCATTAGACTTTATTGTCTCACATAGTATGTGCTATGTGCGGTGTCACAATGGGCATCGTGCCGGTACATGGAAATCAGATCTAACCTCACCGGGAGCTCTTACCTAAAAGGCATGACCAGACAAGCCACAAGGAAATCTGCCATGGCCAAGGACATAATGAACATGTAAGTGACGGTGCGTAGCCTCTTCTCCACCACGGGGCAGATAAACACCACCGTATTCCCCAGCAAAGTGATCACATCGATCAGGGTTAGGATCAGGCCAACAGCCACTTCCTGGAGACCAATCCCAGTCCAGTTGCCATCTGCTCTGACCAAGGAGGAGGCCACAGAGGAGAAGTTAGAGAGCAAAGATGCATTTTTGTCCACCGGCATCTTCTGACCACTGAGACCTAGAGCAGAGATGAGGGAACAAGACCTTTAAAGCAAAAATGAAGTCTGGGTTGATTAAAGGGAAGCAGGAAACAATAATTATGCTTCATTCACATAAGAGGAAACCCACGCACCCTGCTGCGTAATCTGCCATCACGGTGTCATTGTTGCCAATTCGTAAGGAGTGTTTGTAATACCAATGGGAACATTACAAAGGCACCCGCACTGACTGAACTCCATCGTGACAATTAACAGCTCTCCTGTGAATGAAAAGCACATCGTTAAGTGAAGTCTGATGCTGGGGAGAAAGCACCGAGAGCTGGGAAAGCAAGCCAGCCATGGGCAACTAGCTTTAAAGCAGCTTTGCAAAATGCCCCTCTCACCTAAAGCAAAACATCGTGATGGGCAAGAAAAATATTGCCTTATTTTTATCTTTTTTCATCCTATAGGCAGGCAATGTTTTCTGCATTGGCTATATACTTACGTAGCTCTCTGTTCAGCATAACTGTGCGTCCTCCTCTGCAGACAATTCAAAGAGGATATTCACAGCCATGGGACTTGTTTCTTTAGCTCCAGCTTGAAAAGTTCATACAAGTATCTAGAGCTCCCTAGTTCAGCTTCCAGTCATGGTCAAAACGACTGTTGCCCCCTTTCCCCACAAAAGGGTGATTTAAGTTAGCCCAAATATGGAATTTCCATTCTGAGAGAAATTTTGAAAAAATAAGTTATTTTTCTCATTCTTTATCAGAATAAGAAGTTGAAATTCGCTATGGAAAGAAATTCCAAAAAATACTCGATTCAGAAACAGGGAATCGTTATTTCCCTGATAATGAGACAACCTACATAAAGTCACTATACTAAAAGCCAAAATGAAGTAAAATGAAAAAGAAAGCCAAAACTTAAAAAAAAGCACCCACCTTATCAAAACTAGCAATCTGAGTCAGGTAGAAGAAGGTGATGCCATTTTTACTACAACCTGGAATGAAAAAAACAATTCCTTACAAAACAGAATGACCAAAAATGTCAAATTTTAAAATGAAACATTTCTAATCCTTTTAAAACAGGATTCCACCTCTTGAAGCCAGAAACTTTGGCCACTCTAGCAATGGACAGACTCTTGCAACTTGGGAGAGGGGGCTCTCGCATCCAACTCCAAAGGCAGCTTCCAGGTGTCAGACAGCCCATGAAACCAGCTGACCCAGTAGTCAGGCATGCAGAGGAACCAGCTCTCCCAAGAGCTGAGGGGTGGTAGGAATCCTGCACCTATGGCAGTGCTGTCTGAATCCTAAAATTGAATAGATTTTTGTCCTGTTTTGAAAAACTGATACTTCTCCTATGGACAAACATTCCAACCCCAAATTCCTGAGTATGATTTTTGAGCCCGTTGAAACAAAAATGAGAGTCAAAAACCATTCAGCAGCACCTTTGCACTGAGCAGTGAGGCAGAAGGCTGGAGCTTCACATTCAGCCATCATGTTGAGGGCATAGGGGAGGTCAAAGCCCAGGGGATCAGGAGCAGGCAAGCTCAGGGGAGCAAGGGTCCACACTACAGCTGAGAGTCAGGGGATAAGGAGAAGGCAGGTCAGGCTGCTGAAACCTGTTATGTACCTTATAGACTAACTTCGGTCTATAGCATCTCTACCCTGCCTTTTCCACTGAGGATTTGGTGGAAACAGATGTGATTCTGTGAAAAAAACTGATTCCTATAAACCTGTATTTTCTAACAGGAAATTTCATAGATTTTATAGACATTCGGGCTGGAAGAGACCTCAGAAGATCTTTGAGTTCAGCCCCCTACCCGAAGGGCAGGAAGTCAGCAGGGATCATAGGATCCCAGCAAGATAGACATCCAAATTTCTCTTGAAGGCATTCAAAGTAGGTGCTTGAACCACCTCCGGCAGCAGTCTGTTCCAGACCTTGGGGCTCAGACATTAGAGAAATTCTTCCTTATGTCCAGTCTGAAACGGTCGTGGAGGAATTTGTGACCATTCGACCTTGTCATCCCTTGGGGTGCTCTGGTGAACAGACGTTCCCCCAGATCCTGGTGGTCACCCCTGATAAACTTATAGGCAGCCACTAGGTCCCCCCTGAGCCTGCACTTTTCCAGGATGAAGAGTCCCATAGCTCTCAGCCTCTCGTTATAAGGTCTGTTTTCCAGTCCTCTGATCATGCACGTGGCTCTCCTCTGGACTCTCTCAGGCTTCTCCACATCCTTCTTGAATTGTGGAGCCCAAAACTGGATGCAGTACTCCAGCTGCAGCCTCACCAAGGCCAAGTACAAGGGGAGAACGACATCCTAGGATTTGCTCGAGAAGCATCTACGGATGCAAGCCAGTGTTTTGCTTACTTTACTACTTACAGCATCACAATGAAGGCTCATGTTCCTAAAGGCTTGGCAGAAGTGGGATTTGAACCCACACCTCCATGCAGAGACCAGAACACCCATTAGAAGGGAAGATAAAGCTTTGAGTCTGGCACCTTAGACCACTCAGTCATCCTGATGTACAAATAGCACTACCAATTTTTTTTCAACCAGTTCTACTCACGACAAAGCATCTGCTGAGGAACTAAGGGGACTGAGTCAGACCCTGTCCCTGGCTAAGAAGGTAGGAGTGGAGGAAACCTTCTAGATTAGAGACTCCACACCCTGCTAGTAGAGGCAAACACAATCACCTTTGTAGGTAAGCCAAGCTCCATCTTAACACTAATTAGGTTTTTCCCCCACTACTCTCATTGGAAGGTTATTCCAAGATCTCTTGCCTTGAAAAATCAGAAACCTTCTTCTAATTTCCAGCCTCAATGTATCAGTAGCTACTTTAGCAGTGTCTTTTCTACCATGCAGACTCAAACTAATTAAAATATAGCACCATTAAGTGAATCATTTCTTTCTCACACAGGGTGTATCTACACATGCATTTGATGCAGGAACAGTTTACTTGTGAGCAAAGTACTCATGAGTAAATGCTCCCAGGCAAGGAATGCTACACATGCAGGGAAGTAACAGCAGATTTGCTGCTAATGGCAGCAAACTTCTCCTGCTTCCTGGGGCCCTGCAATGGGCCTCTGCTGCCACTAGGGGGAGCTCTAGGCTCCCCCTGGGTGCTAGTCCAGGGGCTGGCAGGGAGCAGGGAGCTGTCTCCTGGCTGGGGTTGGGACATTGCATCCTTCCCCCCAGGGGCTGCCTGCTGCTGGGGCAGGAACAAATGTCCCCCTGGCCTGGCAGCAGGGAGGTCCTGGCCCAGGATCCCTGATCAGGGCAGAGGACTTGAAAAGAGCTTCAGGGGAGGGTCAGATCCCAGCCCCCTGCCCCAATCCACCAGTGGAGCACCTAGCAGCTAGCTTGCTGCTAACTGCCCTGCCAGCAGATCAGAGCAGGGGTCTGGGACCTACCTCAGCCCTGCAGCTCTTTCCAAGCCCTGTGCCTCCAGGCTGTGAGACCCTTATGTCCAGCACCAACTCTGCAGTCATGGGACCTGTGCTGGGAGATCCTCAGCTCCCAGCCCCAGCCCACAGTTGTGGATAAGGATCTCCCAGGGCTGGTCCCATGACTGTGAAGGTCAGGCTGGAAGGTAAGGACCTCCCAATACCAGCCCCACTGTCAGGATCTCCCAGTCCCCACTCCCTGATTGCAATCTCCGAGCAGGGGGCTTGGAGCTCTCTACTACCTGGGCAGGAGGACATAATCCCCACCTGGGCTCCAGTGGCAGAGCCCACCCCAGCAGCAGGCAGCTCCTGGTGCCAAGGAACAATCTCCAGCCCCCGGTGGCCAGCTAACCAGGGGCAGATTTGTTCCCGGTCAGGCACCTACAGGAGCACTACTGCGCAGTAAGTAATTGCAAGCAAATTTGCTACTTGCATTTGCAGGCAGCAAATTGACTTATAATTAGTGAAGTTTACTGTGCAGTAAGTGTGTGCATACGTAGATAAACACTTACTGCGTAGTAAAGTACACTACTTTGAAGTAAAGCATCTTGGTAGACACATCCACTGTTATACTTTTTAGAGGAGAGGGAGGGGGATGTACATTAGGTCTGGACTCTGCAAAAAATTATATAAGAACTACATCTTTTAAGACTAAATATAAATGCAAGTCAGATGTTAAGAAAACATGACTTTCTCCCTTTGGGTACAAGGACCATTGCATGGTATATAAAAGTGATGTAGTACGTGAAAGTGCTAATATAGATGTATCTGAAATGGGTTGATAGGAACCTGGTGCTGTTCTGATTTGAATCCAGGCAGACTGACATTAGTCCCAAGCTAAGAGTGTACGTTTGATACAGCAGTTAAAATCATCTCTATAGACTCAACTGGCCAAACCTGACGCTTTGCTGCAGTGCCAGCGAATCACCTTGAGTGGTCTAAAGTGACATGGCTCATTAGGCTTCTTCCAGTCAAATGCTGGAGAATGAGGTGATTGCAAAATGATACACCCTGGAGTCCCACACACTAACAAGCAGAGGGAAGTGGTCCATTAAGATGTCTTCAATCATGATACCACTGCAGTCTGGTGTGCTCAGCAGAAGATGATGCTGTCACTCTTTGACCTGGGAAAGACTGCTGAAAGGAGATGGCTTCATTTGGGAGCTAGAGTGCAGGGGGCAAGACAGCTCACTACAAGCCCAAATGCAAGTTTGGGCTCCATGCTGGACCTGTGCCAAATGCCCTCCCTCACCACCACCCCCTTCCCCTCCGGTTAACCCAGCTGTAAATGGGTCCCTGGTTATTAAAGCTAGGGAGCCAAAGGTGGCTGAACGTGATGCTAGATGCATCATTCCCTCATGTGCTGGCAACTACACAGACTTGCGTCGCAACCATAGGACTCCTATGGGACATTAGGCTCAGGAGGGCCTTCGGGCTCCAAGGGGGTGCTCTTCCCCCCCGTTATGCTAGAGGTGCAGACACGCTAGCGTGCAGCACTGAAAACCAGTAGCATCATGTATTTTGATCATGGAAGAGAAATCCCACACACTAGGAGTCTTTGCCCTTTTTTTTTGTCCATACCTGGTCAGCCATCACCTCTTTCCTCCTCTTTCTGCTAAGGAGTGTCATGGGCCAGGGCAGCAGGCTTGCCACCAGCTGGCCCTGGCTACCGAAGTGACTTAACTCCCCCTGCCTGGCCCCAATGGCCTGCTTTTCAGCATCAGCCCTTTCAATGCCCAACAGACTACTCAGCAAGATAGATACCTCCCCGCCTAGCTTTGGGCTTCTGACTCCTTGCTCCTGGTTTCCTGTGCCCTTGGTCCTGTTTCCTGACTTCATCCTAGTTCCTGCCCATCTATCCCTGGTTCCAGACTCCAGCCCAGGTCCCTGTGCTTCCAGGCTGCCTTGCTGGCTCCTTGGGCCCTTGTGCTCCAGAGCCCTGCCCTCGGAGAACCAGCTTGTGGTTTAGTTAGGCTTTCTCCCATGTTCTAGTACTGTACAGTCAGATGCCTGCTCCAGACCTCCTGTCCAGTGATACCAGTCCAGATCCCTGCCCCCTGTTCCGGTCCTCCCCCCTGCTTGATTTGTGATCCCAATCCCTTAAAGTCCTTTTCTCCTGACCCACCTATTCCAGATACCTTAGATAGTGACACCAGTTTGGATCCTTGTTTCTTCTTCCTACACCCCCACACCTGGGCAATGGTGCTACCCAAGGTGACAGCCTATGTCCCTTGTAGACCTCAGCAGCATGGCCTGCTTGTTCCTGCTCCCCTAGGCTGTGACCCCTACACCCTGAATGACTATATCCAGGTGACACTCCTAACCAGCAGTGCCTGTTCTGCCCCACCAAGAGATGATTATTGGTGTGGAAGGGGGCTACCTTAATGTTTCCAGCGAAAAATCAACTCCTTCCCTGGGTTGAGTTTTCTCCCAAAAAGTTAGTCTGTGGGATCAGACTCTGTGATGGGAAGATGCCTCTAGGTTACACTGATATTCTTTGGCCATACAAGACTCCACCGCATTTTAAGATTTGGTGAGCTAGATTCTGTCCCCTCTGTATAGCATAGATCTAGACCAGTGGTTAACCTTTTAGACTCAAGGCACCCCTCAGAAAGTGCCACTTTATAGCTTTCACTCCTTTTTTGACTGAAGAAAAATAGTACTTGGGGGTCTTTAAGAGAAGGTGGATAGGCACATCTGACCTCAGCACTCTTTCCTGTCCAGGCAGGGGGTCGGATTTGATGATCTACTGAGGTCTCTTCTGACCCAAACATCTATGAATCTATGAATAAAACAATTCCTCTGTTGCAAGGAACTCAGCAAGACCACCACAGGTCAGAACGCTTCTGGCTCTCTGGATTCCTGTTTGAAACCTCTGGGGTTATCTTGTGATCATGTGTAGGTGCCTGCACACCTCACCGTGCTAATACTACACAACTTCCTGATTAAGAATCACTGGGCACATCCACACATTCATTAATGTGTTGTAATTATGGCGCATTAAGTTTAGTATCTACAATAACAGATACTAACAATGTGTTACTAATCGGCACTACTGTGCATTGTAGCGCAGATGAACGCTTTCTAAGTGACACTAAATGCCCATTGGACTAATCTACTGTGCATTAGCATGGTTTTGGCCAGTCGTGCTAATGCATAGTAGAATTAGTCCAATGGGCATGAAGCGTCTTGTGTAGACATGCCCACTGACTGGAGTAACTCCACCAACTTCAGTAGTTTCCTTGGATTTACACTGCTGCAAGTAGAAGCAGGATTTTGCCCAACCTATTCAACAAGCAAACTAACCAACCCCAAAAGAAAGGTTGATTTTATGTCTAAATTGATGCCTTTTGATGAAAAGAGAGAAAAGAAAAGCACCATGGTTTCAGCACTGATGGCTCCATTCACTACAAACCTTAAAAAAGGAGTAAGACTAGAAACACATCTGCTGTCAACCTCTGCCACCTACCAAACTGACTGAATACAAGTTTTAGCATTAGCACCTCCGAGTGTGTAATTTTGCTTCCTCGGGATTCTAAGAAATGCGTTCTTCTTTTTCCTAGAATTGTCTTGTTGTGGACTGAAATGTGTCCAAGGCTGTGTGCTGTTTGGTGAGCTCAGCGGCTGCTATTTTTTCCAGCGCTCTGCACTTTTGTACTATGCTGGTGCAGGCTAATATCAGACTGCAAGCCTGCTGCCACCCCAGGGATCTGCTGTGAATGAAATGCATGCATCAGAGGCTGTTCTAGCAAACATACTTTAAATCACTACACCTTCCTTTCTGCTTCTCTGCCCAACCTTGGTCTCCCTTTCCTATTTGGAGGGTAAGTTTCTTGGCGAGAGGATGGTCTTTTACAGCGAGTGTGTGTGCCTGTAACAATGAGGCCCTGACCTTTCTTGGGTCCTTAAGGGGCTCCCGTGCCAGAAATACTATACCAGCAATATTCTCCTCTGGTACGTGCAAGGATCCCAAAGGAAAAGAGACAAAGTTTTCCACAAGTGCCCAACCTGAGGAAGCGGCTGGGAGCCATCAGAGGGTGGAGGCTGGGATGTGGCAATGCTGCTTTCTCTCCCTCTGGGCACTAGACCTTGGCAGCACCACCAGCAGAAGCCAAGATGGAAGGAGAAGGCGCTCCCACCCACGCCAAGCAGATTTTGGAGCTTGGATGTAGCCGTCCCACTCTTCAGCTGTTTAGACAAGGGGATGCCAACTCGCTAGTCTGCCATCTTACCAAGAGGAGCGACGCAGGTGGCTGGAAAAATAGCTGTACTTCTCTAAGCCCACTGAGCTGGATCCTGCCTGCTGCTGCCACTGCAAATCAGGACTGCACAGGTGACATCCCCGTGTGAGTGAGAGGAGAGGCAGTGCCTAGTGGCTTCCCAGAGGCATGCACTCACGTATCATATATCAAATCAAAACACCCCCTCCCATCTCCAGCCAGCCCCCCACCTACAAAGCAGCAAAGATAGCCCTCAAAAATGCTGTTTTTCCCTGCTGCCAAAATCATTCCCAAGAACAAAAAAAAAGATCAATTCCTCCCCCCGCACCAAACACTCTGAAATGTAGGGCCTCTGCAGGGTGTTCTTACACCCAGGTCCAGCAAAACAGCCGAGGGCAGAGGCAACCCCCAGACCAAACACCCACATTTCCAAATGGGACTACTGTCTGCAGATGCCCAGCTGGAGACACCTCAAAGGGCCCAGATATTTGGTGGGGCATGTACTCTGCATTTTCTACAGTCAAGCCTCTTCAGGGGTCTCAAACTGGGCAAAGTCACTGTGCCTGCAGAAGTCAGGCTTAGACCCTCCATGCTAACAACTCGCTGACACAAAATGCACTGCCTATCCAGGACGGCCTCCGCAGACCGCAGCCACCACAGCATCGCCTGCAGAGAGCACCAGTCAGTCTCTCTCCCAGCCGGGACTCAAAGCCATTTAGACCCATTTCTCAACCTGTGGGTCGTGACTCAAAAGTGGGTCACAAGAATATATGAAAGGGTCACGAACAAATGTTAAAAATGGATCAACAAACTTTAAAAGTGGATTCTCCTTTAAAGGAGAAAAATGTGGGAAACGGTGGCTTTTCCCTTGAAGGCTGGCAGAGCTCCAGCCTGCGAGGGGCTGCTTGGGGCTCCCCTCACCCCCTACACCCACACCCTGCTCCACACAATGGGGAGCTGGGGCCTGGGGTGGGGACAGTGGGTCAGGAGTGAGGGGCACTGTGTCAGGACTGGCCATCGATGTTTACAAATGGGTCCTGGTATAAAACATTTGAGAACCACTGTTTTCAGACTCTTTTCAGTTTCAAGCCAATACTTCAAAGTTCACCTGAAAAGATCAAGTAACAGCCAGCGTAAGTCACCGGGAACATGGGAAAAGGTGCAGAGCTGCTGCCTGGAGACACTAGAGCTCCTGCCAGTACCCGCCTGAGGGATGGTTAATTAAAATGCCCTAATGCAGCAGTTCCCAAGCTCCGACAGATTGCGCACCACCAGTTTAAAACAATCCAACCTTAATTACCACCAGCAAATTTTTGTCATATAAAGTAATTATAATAAATCTGTTAACGCGTACCACTGACAGGTTGTCTGCGTACCACTGGTGGTACACGTGCCACAGACTGGGAACTGATGCCCTAATGACTGGGGGGGTTGAGAGCTGCATCAGATTTCAGACCTCTCTTTTCTTCCCTGGTCACACTTTCCAGTTCCCAAGTCAAGAAGCAGCTGATAGATACCTGAGCAGATACCTCAAAATCCACCACCTCTCGCCCACATGACCTTTCCAGCCATAGCACAAGGTTCCCCTTCTCAGCTGGGGCCACACACGGCTACTCACACACCCAGCCAAGCGCTCCCTGCTCCCACGGGCACTCACATCCTTGGTGCTGGGAGAAGAACTGCTGCAACTTAACCTGGGAACTCGGAACAGGTCCATGTGCTACCTGTCACCTCCCGACTTGTAAAGCAGACACAAAGGCTGAAAAAAGAGGACTGGTTTCATCCTGGCTTAATCCAGAGCTGTCCTGGGTATTGATCAGCATGAAAACACACTAGGACAATTGTTCATACAAACAGCTTGCATGGCAACAACCTCAAATTAGCTTGGATTGTCCTGGGGCAAAATTCAGATTGGGACAAGGAGCAGTAGCAGCCTTAGGGGAGGGCAAACCAGGCGACTGCCCGGGACTCCACACTTTAGGGAGCCCCAAAATTTTGTAATATTCTCCACTCCAGTTATAAGAAAAATTAATTACACCGAACATTTGTATTATCAATATTGTATTAAGATATTTTCATGGCAGTTTCATGGACAGGCCAAAGAACAACTGAAACTGAAAACGTCCGACTTGCTTATTGGTCATTAAAATTAAGCCCCTAAGGGGCCCCAAATGCCTCTCTTGCCCAGGTCCCCAACAACCCTAAGGCCACCCCTGCAAGGAGTGTGTACGTCTGTAGGATCCCAGGCTAGAAATCTCTGTCCCGGGATAACCCAGCTCTGTTTCTATAAACGCAGATATTTCATGAAGTCTCACAGCAGGACAAGAAGCCCGTGCCTCCGTAAGAACCCAGGATAAAGATCTCTGCCCAGGGATAACCCAGGTCTGTTTTTATAGGCTCAGATATTTCATGAAGTCTTATAGCAAGACAAGAAGCCTGTACCTCTACAAGAGCCCAGGCTAAAAGTCCCTGTCCCCGGATAAACCAGCTCTATTTCTATAAATGCAGATATTTCATCAAGTCTCACAGCAGGACAAGACACCTGTCCCTCTATAAGGATCCCAGGCTAAAGATCTCTGTCCCAGGGTAAACCAGCCCGGTTGTATAGACTCAGATACTTCATGCACACTTACAGCAAGACAAGGAGCCCGTGCCTCTATAGGATCCCAGGCTGAAGATCTCTGTCCTGGGATAAGCCAGCCCTGCTTTTATAGGCTCAGATATTTCATCAAGTCTCACAGCAGGACAAGACGCCTGTCCCCCTATAAGGATCCCAGGCTAAAGATCTCTGTCCCGGGCTAAACCAGCCCTGCTTTTACAGGCTCAGGTATTTCATGCGGTCTCACAGCAGGACAAGACGCCTGTCCCTCTGTACAGATCCCGGCTGAAGATCCCTGCCCCGGGCTAACCCAGCCCCGTTGTTGTAGGCTCAGACTTACAGCGGGGCAAGAAGCGCGCACGGACCGCCGGACCCCGACGGCTGTCCCGGGATGAACCAGCTCTCCTCCGTGTCCCGGCTCAGGCACTCAAGGCGGGCGAAGCACCGGCCCGGGGCTCGGGTCAGCCCCGCCTGGGG
>NW_017729033.1:12606295-12606737 GCF_001723915.1 Gavialis gangeticus
CTCCCCCCGCCCGCCCGCACACCTTCTCCCTTGCCAGCCCAGGGAGCCCCGCCCCTCCCCCCCGGTCGCCTCACGCGCCCGGAGAGGCGTAACCGCCAACGCGGCGGGAAAAGCCTCCACGCCACATCGCGGCGGCCGCGATGAAGCGGGAGTCGGGGCGACCGAGCCACAGCAAGGCCTTGCTGTTCAACGGGCCCGAAGCGAAGCAAAGTCCAGTAGATTTCGCTGCAAAAGCAGGAGCATCTCACCGATTCAGGCACAGAGGCCGGGAGTATTAAGGCTTAATAGTACTGAGGCAGTCTCGGCCTTGGCAGCTTCTCAGGACTGGCTCCGCGCGTTGTGCTGAGGGATGTGGCACTTCTGAAGCGCGCCCTGCTAGCCGCTTCCGTCCTCTAGAAACCCTGTTAGCTGCTCCGTTCGGGGTAAAGCCTTGCCGCTCAGC
>NW_017729033.1:12611737-12613670 GCF_001723915.1 Gavialis gangeticus
CGCCCTGCTAGCCGCTTCCGTCCTCTAGAAACCCTGTTAGCTGCTCCGTTCGGGGTAAAGCCTTGCAGCTCAGCATCTTCAAAGCATTCCTGCAGCTTGTGTAAATCAAGAGAGAAAACCAAGCAATAATTATTAACAGGAAAATTCTGTGACTCAAACGGTTCATTATTGGTTATCAGAAAGCCCCAATTTTGATGGACTTCCTCAGGAACAGGAAGTTGTGAATTTCTACTGAGCTGGGACATGTCGAGAAATGGATTAACAACCAGGAAAAGACCACGTTTCTGAAGAGCCGTCCTTGGAAGATCAAGGAAACGGCTGAGGCAAAACAAGAGTAAATCAGAAGACACCTATCAAACCCCAGGTGGAGTCTGTCTCTTCCTGCACATAAACACAAGTTAATTGCAAAGAAATATTTACTACAATAATTAATCAAGGGTAGACATTTCACACAGTCACATACCTGACACACAGGAGCCTGCTTAAAATCATCATAGGCATAATAAGATAAGCTGGAAGTGATGCCTCTTTATTTCTTTTCAGAAGGTCCAGCCACAAACTTACATCCTCTTGCACTGTACAACTGGCATCAATATTTCGTTTTATAACTTGTGTGAGTAGGCCCAGCTCAGCGGCAGCTTCACAGTCACCGGTGGCAGCCAGAGGACGCGCTGCAAGGACATGTTAAGAGAACAGATGCCAACATCAAGAGCTGGGAGGAGCTGGCTGTTGACCCGCTCCAATAAGTTTCATAGTTTCTAGGGTTGGAAGGGACCTGAGTAGATCATCTAGTCCGACCCCCTGCCATGGCAGGAAAGAGTAGGAAAGAGTCGCAACTTCAACCAAGTAGCAGCTTGCTTGGAGGTGAGACAAGAGCGTGGAGGAAGCACGGAGGAAAAGAACAGGGATCCCAGCCTGCAACCTGCTTTCCCCTATGGAAAGACCTGCACCTTCTGTGGACAGATTGGTGGCTCAAGGTTTGGACTCTTAAGTCATCTCAAGACCATCATTGAGTTTTGGGAGAGATCATCCTCAAATCGAGGGATTGCCAGCGATGCCTTTCATGCTGGAGAAAATTGAAAAGCAAACAAGCCCTTTTTTTGGAATGGGAAGCTGGCCTGGAGGCCTTGCCTAAAAGTGAGGCTGGGGTACAACTTACTCACGTGGCCACGGGTGGCTCTAGAAGAGGGGTGCGGATCATGGACGCATAGAAAATGAGGGTTGGAAGGGACCTCAGGGGATCATCTAGTCCAACCCTCTGCTCAAGGCAGAACCATCACCAACTAGATGATCCCAGGCAGGGCTTTGTTGCACCTGGTCTTAAAAACCTCCATGGGTGGAGCTTTCACAGCCTCTCCAGGTAACCCATTCCAGTGCTTTACCACCCTCCTCATGAGAAAGCTTTTCCTAATATCAAAGCTCAAATTCCCTTGCTGCAACTTGAGACCATTGCTCCTTGTCCTGTCGTCTGCCGCTGCTGAGAACAGTCCAGCTCCATCCTCTTTTGAACCTCGTTTCAGGTAGTTGAAGGCTGCTATTCAATCCCCCCTCAGTATCTTTTCTCCAAACCAAATAAACCCAGTTCCCTCAGCCTCTCCTCAGAAGTCATGCCCCCCAGCTGGTATACCCAGGGGTGGGCGAGTGCTCAGTGTGGAGCAGTGTGTCTGTGTGAAGCACCAGAGAGCAGAGGGCATGGCTCAGGAAACGTGGCTTCAAGAACAGTCTGGGGAGAGAGCTTTTGGGCTAAGTGCTGGCTGAGAAGGGGGTGGGAGCATCTGCTGTCTGATTCCACTTGTGTTCTGGGTAAAACAGGGCCGTGTGCCCTCTTTCAAGTGAACAGAACTGCAGAAAAGATCCTTAACACCATCCTTGGTGGTGGTGGGACAGGGAGGTTCCTCCTAATCAGGGCAACTGAATTCTGACTCTGAATTCT
>NW_017729033.1:12618670-12619380 GCF_001723915.1 Gavialis gangeticus
AGAACGATTTCTTTTGCTGGCTGCACAGGGCAAGCATTCTTCTACATTGTCTTTGTGACGGCCGAGTGCTTCCTGCTGGCTGCAATGGCCTAATAACCTCTTAGGCCAAAAAGAGGCAAGGACCACTTTGCTCTTTCTGTTCCCAGGCCCCAGTCACAAACCTGCCTCAGGGAATTGCCCCTCACCCAGACCCTCAGTTCTTTCCCAGGCCCTAATCAGTCAACCCCAGGGAAGGGATTTCTCCCATTGCAGGATCTAACTATGACCATACCCAGCTAATTACTAATAACCACAGCAGAGACCCAGCGCTCCGTGCCCTGCGCCTGCTCTGTCAGCTCCCATCTTCCCATTCCCTCATGACTGCCACCTACCCCCACAGTGACTGGCATGCTTGTCTAACCTCATGCCAGTAATGAAAACCATCCTTGGCCACCACCATCCAGATCCTCACCACATTATACTCTCGCCTATTGTGGCAGACAACATTGATCCCCAACATTGCCAACTTGCACTCTACAAAAACATCACGCTATATATGGAGGCCAATTCACACCCCATTGTGTGCCACAATGCCTGGCCTGACCCTGCTTCCTCTACTCGGCCTCCTGCCCCAATTGCTCAAATATTCTGTTACTTGCTTTTATACATGCTAGGAATTTGGATCTCTCCCTTGCTACGATCTCTAACCTACTATGGGGGACTTTGCACCT
>NW_017729033.1:12619391-12624180 GCF_001723915.1 Gavialis gangeticus
TCCCTTCCAGCCCTAATGTCTATGAAGTCTATGAAGTCTATGAAGTTTTCCAGCTGAGTACATTAAGGTAATAATGTTAAGGATGCCACATTTAAGTACCATGTGGCTCATCCTACAAGCTCAAATTCTGCAAGCAATCATTCCCCTATCTGCATTATTTTTGTATCAGTTCAGTTTGGTTGCCCACATCCATACTGCACTCTAGGATCTGTGGAGGCTTCATATCCAGTCCCTGGTGCCATTCATAGTGGAGCTCTTCTAGAACTGGTTTACAATGCATTGTGGAATCACATATTTGTCTTTAACAGCCCCAAGGGTTGGATATTTTCACCCACCATTGCATGATGCTTTGTTGGCCTAGCATGCTGCTTCATTTGTGGGTTTGTCTCTGATGCAAAACAAACACGCATCCATGGGAGGGTCTCCTCCTGACTGTGGCCCAGTGGTCTATGAGGTGGGCAGCCATATAGATGAACACAGGAAGATTATCATGGTAGGCATACAAGGACCCTGGATTCCAAAGTGTAGAGGAAGCATGCAGGACAGATTTGGACAACTTGCTGTGATTTCTGCCATCTTTATTAAGCAAGCTGTGGGGTCTTTGAAGAAAGAAAACTAGCTTATGGTGGTGGGAACATATCATTCTTCATATGTGTCCAGCAGCAGCCCCATGAGAAGGCAAACCTTCATGGACCTGTAGAAGGAGCTCACCAAGGCTCTCAAGAGCCAGCACACAATTGAGGGATACCAGACCTGTGCAGAAGCAGGTTGCAATAGCTAGCTGAAAACTGGCCATCTCAAACACCTGCAAGTTTCTGACTAATAATCTTGGTGTTGGCAAGTCAACAGTCAGGCTGGCAGCAATGTTCTTATGCAAGTTGTTTAAGGACTGTGCATGAAATATTAGTTGTCCTTCAGAGAATAGGGTGCCCTCTGCCGTTTTGGGACCAATGCTGACACACATTCCTGTAGCTTACTTCCTCCCAAAAGAACCACCCAAAAATGTAAGTGCAAAGGGTACTGCCCCCATGTTCTGCAGGAGATGAGGGGCACTGTACTGGGGCAGGGTAGAATTATATGGCTCGAATGCCCTGCACAGAGGCAAAATGAACTGTTCCTTAACCACTAGGGAACCACTGGTTGATGAACATCAATGCAGGAAGCACGGGCCAGGCACACACCGCCAGGCTTCTGAGGAAATCAGGCACAAGCTGGAATAGTATTCTCTCTCAATGGCAGTCACAAATGGTGCATAGGTTCAAAGTGTGATTTTGGGGACCCTACGTATATTTTCCTATCATAACATATGAGGCCATGACAGGATAGCATAGAGCTGCGCATGAACATACATTTACGTTCCTGGCAGTTCTAGAATACACTTTTGGGAGGCTTAAAGCAAGCCCTTTCCGCTTCCAGAATTGGATGACAACTCTGTATGTTGGCTTGTGCCAAGCTGTGTCTTGCACAATGTTTGTGAAGTGAGCAGCACGGATTTTTGCATGGATTAAAACCCAGATTGCCACAGGTCCTCAACCAATCTACACATCCAGACAATGCTCAATGCCAGTGTAGGGTCAAGGGAGGCAAAGGAAATTAGGAATGCCGATGTGCTTCCATCCATGCTACACAAGATTACTTTAATGAGTAATGGCTTACTAATGGATGTGTTGTTCTGTGGATTTTGAGAGAACCATGGAACATGCTGTACTGATCTGTTGCAGGCTGAAGAATTGCCTGTTGTACTTATTTTTTTAAAACTTCTGGGGCGTGTAGGCTGCTAATTTGCATGGGGAATTTTATCTCAGAGGAATGTAAGGCTTGCCGTGAGAAAGAGTCTATTCTTCTCTAAATTAAGTACCAATTACCTGTAACATTTCTTCCTAGTTGGGGTCAGGGGTGCCTTTTCAGTAGCTTACTGAAATTTTGGGGCTTTTGTTTATTTTTTTTAATATACTCAGAATCTTTTGACACAGCTGGGGCTTCCATTTCCTTGTCATTGTACCGGCAGAAAGAGTGGTTTAACACAGAGGGAACAAATAGAAACAGAGATGTGCAGAAGAAAGAACACGTGTGCAGCTAAATTTGCCACCCACTACCAAAAAGTATTTATTTCTTGATCTCCAGAACATGGTGCACCTGAACCAAAGAGAAAAGTGGAAGTACAATTACAGTGAGGCATTAGTTCACAATTCTCAAAAGAAAAATGTTTCTCATTTGCAGTGACTTGCACTTTCCCTCTTGTTGCTTTGACCCCTCATGCATCCTAGGGCTACAACAGCAGCTCCCAATCTGTGGTACGGATACCACCAGTGGTACTCAGACAACCTGTCCGTGGTATGCATTAGCAGATTTATTATAATTACTTTATATGACAAAAAATTGTTGGTGGTTCTTAAGGCTGTATCATTTTAAATTGATGGTGCACCATCTATCAGACTTTGGGAACCACTGGGCTACAGGGAATGAGGGAGGATGGCATTGCTAGTCCCATCAGACTGAAGTGCCTATAATTGGAAAGTTTGTGCAGTATTTTTTTCCCCTCCCAAACCTACGTGAATGTGTGTGTTGCACCCACTATGTAGAAAAAAAAAGAGAAGCAGCGTTCCAGGCTAATAGAGGTGTTTCCTCAAAATTTAAGCTCATAGGAGAGTAGGGCTGGAAGGGATCTCACAAGGTCATCTAGTCCAGACCCCTGCTCAAGGTAGGATCATCCCTGACTAAACCATCCCAACCTGCTCTTGAAAGTTTCCAGGGGTGGAGTTCCCACATCCTCTCTAGGCAGCCTGTTGCAATCCTTGACACTCAGAGTGAGGATGTTCTTTCTAATCTCCAACCAACATTTCCCTTGCTGCAGTTGGAGTCCATTGCTCCTAGTATCGTCCCCTATGGCCAGAGAAAAAGCCCATCTCCATCCTCTCTGAAAAATCACCCTGTAGGTATCCAAACACTTATCAAAACCCTCTTCAGCCCTCTCTCATCCAGAATAAATAATCCCAGTTCTTTCAGCCTTTTTCATAAACAATGTTATCCAGGCCTCTAATATGTGAAGGAGACTTTCAGAAGTGGGGATGCAGGATGCAGTAAGTGACTGAATCAATCATGTCACTTGGACCAGCCATATCAAATAACATAACCAAATGACTAGAATACCTTATATGTGACAAACTTCAAGTTATTTCTGCAGAATTAAAGAAAGATCAGAAAGCATTTATAAATTACTGCAGCAAAGCACCATTTGAATGACAGCCGTGGACTAGCCTTCCCACCCACTGTACCAGCGCTGTAAAGTCTTCACAGGGAAGGGGGGAGGTGAATCAAACAGCTTGGATTTTTTCAGAGTCATCTCCCCAGAAACCATGAACACTTTGCCAAAAGACACTGCCTGCCTCATCTCCCGCTGCAAGACAGCTTTTACAGAGATTGACCCACAAGGGCAGGACAGGCTTCCACTGGCATTTATTATCAACAAATGTCACCCTCTAAAGAGCCATATAATACAGACTAAGCCACTGCTTCATTCTTGCAAAACTTTTTGCACTGTATTTACATTATATACCATAAACTCTCTATCGACGTAGGTCATAGCACAGAGTCATAGGAAAAAAAAGACTGAGAGAGACCTCAAGAGGCCATCCAGTCCAGCCCCCTGCTCAAGACAGGATCATCTCATCCGATTGTAAAATTTGTTAAACAAATCTCACCCAATTGTTTAAACCAACTCACCCAATTGTACTTCTCACTTGCTCTTAAAAGCGTCCAAGGATGGAGATTTCACAGCCTCTTTAGGTAATCTGTACTAGTACTAGCAATACGTAAGACTAAAGATCTTTCTTTTAGTACTCGTGAGGTTTGGGTAGTCTTTTTAATAGTAATAATATTGCCTTACCCAGCCTGGTAAGAGGTGCTTAGTGCTTAGCTGGTGCTGATTAATTATTTTTCCCTGTTCACTGATCATATTGGCCAGAATAACCTAGAGGGATAGGGAGAGTGATCTCCTGTAGCTTCTCCAGTGGCTTCTGCCTTAAATGAATGCCAGTAACAACACAAGGAAGTTGCCTAGCTTGACACTCATTACCAGTAAATCCCTTCTTTCTTTACCCAAGCTTCTTTCAAAACAGCAAATACACTGAATAGCACTTGCTGGACTCAGGCCTTGACTCTTCAATATCCTCCCCTGGGATGGTTCCTGCAGGTTCACTGCTGAATGGGATCTCAGAGCCTTCTCCCATGGCACACAAGTCAAGTCAGTCCGGAGGCTGCTGCAACTGCTGTGCTGTGCAGCATTGGTGATTCTTTGGGCAAAGTGACCTGGTGATGCCCATCTCCTCTCTAGATAGGGATGGCTGTTGGCTCACAGAGAGCTCATCCACCCCTTGACAGGTCTTATTTTTAGTCCTGCTGGGTGGCCACACACCCTCCTCACCCAGGCTAGCTCAGGTGGAGGCATCAATTTAGTTACTGCGAACGTGACGATAGAATAATAGAAAGTCGGGCTTGGAAGGGACCTCAGGAGGTCATCTAGTTCAGCCCCCTGCTCAAAGCAGGACCAGCCCCAACTAGATCACCCCAGCCAAAGCTTTGTTTACCTGGGTCTTAAAAACCTCCAAGGATGGAGCTTCCACCACCTCTTTGGATAACCTGTTCCAGTGTTTTACTGCCCTCCTAGTGAGAAAATTCTTCCTGATGTCCATCCTAAACTTCCCTTGCTACAACTTGAAACCATTCCTCCTTGTTTTGTTATCTGCCACCACTGAGAACAGTCTAGCTCCATCCTCTTTCAAACCCACAG
>NW_017729033.1:12629180-12644329 GCF_001723915.1 Gavialis gangeticus
AGTCCAGCTCCAGCCTCTTTGTTACTCCCCTGCAGGGAGCTGAAGGCTACTATTAAACCCTTCTCAGTCTTCTCTTCTCTAGACTAAATAAGCCCAGTTCCCTCAGCCTGTCCTCATCAGTCATGTGCCCCAGCTTATGAACCATTTTTGCTGCCCTCTGCTGGACTCTCTCCAATTTGTCCACATCCTTTCTGTAGTGGGGGGCCCAAAACTGAACACAGCACTGCAGATGTGGCCTCACCAGTGCTGAATCGAGGGGAAGAATCACTTCCTTGACCTGCTGGCAACACATCTACCAGTGCAGCCCAGTATGCCATTAGCCTTCTTTGCAACAAGGGTGCACCATGGAACAGGCTGTACTGGTTTACATGGTACCAGAGAGCAGACCAGGAGAGACTTGGCCTGATTGCATCATGACAGATAGGGCTTGCCTAAAACAGAGCTGCAGCGAGTCACAGCAAGAGCAGAGCCAGCCTCCCTGACCACATAAAGACATACTCCAAACTTGGAAGGCCATTAATGAAGCTACTTCAGGCTTGTCCCTCTGCTCTTGCTTCCAAGTCCCAAGTCTCTAGTGTGGCCAAGAACAACCTCACTGATGCACTTTATGGTTTAAGCAGGCACAGATGAGTAGCAACTGTTTGGCCAGTCCTCACTGGGACCATGCTTGCTGCAGCACAGACAGGCCTACAAAAGGAACAGCTTCTTAAACAGGTTACTCCAAGTTTATCATGGGCCAAGGGCTGGTGGTTGCATTCTGGTATAAGCCTCCTCTCCCTCTTCTGAGCTGCAGAGTAGGACCTCAGGAGAAGAACGCAGGTTCATTACTCAGCTCACCTACAAATGTGTAACCCAGATCACACAGCTGGGCATCGGGTTTGCATCCTCTGCCATTCTGTTGTGCTGCTTCAGGTGTTCACTATGCTTCCAGTACTATGACCCAGCAAACACCCTGCTAAGCCAATGCCTTGGTCACGTTGTGACAGTGGACAAACCTGCTAGTGTGGCTGAAATCAGGGAGAGTTGTGTATTTCCTCCAGACAGCAACCAAAACACAGGTATGCTCCTCTGACCAGCTAGCTTCGAAGTACCAGGTCATGGCAGGATGGGCACTGCCAAGGACTGTGCTATTGAGTTCAGTGCTGGCTGAAGGAGAAAAAGTGAGGAACTAACTACTAAAAGGGAATTTAGAAATCAGTATTTCCCAGGCAGCAGAAAGAAAGAGCTAAAGGGATGGAGACAACAAAAAATCAGGGAACTGTGGGACTGCTGATAGAAACCTGCTTGCATTCACAGCCCTGTCGTTCACAGCAATGTGGCTATCCCACTATGGAGGTGGCCACATACTGTGGCGAGTTCATGTCAGGAACCCGAGCAAAGGCTTTGGATTCAGCTTTCGCTAGCCGTAGGAAATGTGTACTAGTCTTTTCACTGTGGGATGGCTAAGGCATGAATAGGAACCTGATCTGACAGCTGTCAGTGCATACACACACTGAATGCAAGGCTGGATTGAAACCGAGGAGTAGGCTGTGGTGCTGTGACTGACATCACTGATGCCTTGCCTGTGCCTGGTCTGTAGGAATTCAGCACCATTCTCACACACAAGCAGCATTAGTCTTTTTAATGGCAAAAGCTAAGCACAGCCCCTTTTTACTGGCCTCTCAGCATAAAAGTCCCAAAAGGTTCCTACTACTGAGATCTCAGCCTCATTCAAGTAAGCTCCCATCTGCACCAATGGGATCAGCTACTACTCTCTGGGTCCCACCTTGAAGCCAATTCCCAAGCCAGTGGACTGTGATGTAGCCGAGGCTGCAGTTGGCCAGTTTTTCTATGAGATGATCATGGGATACCAGATCGAAAGCTTTTTTAAAGTCAAGAAATATGACGTCAATCTCTTCTCCCTTGTCCATGTGATATGTCACCTGGTCATAGAAGGAGATGAGATTGGTCAAGCAAGACCTACCTGGAACAAATTCATGCTGGCTATCCCTCAAGAAGTTGCCTTCAGCCATTTTGTCAAGAATGGTCTCTTTGATGATTTTTTCCAAGATCTTCCTGAGGATGGAAGTCAGGCTGATGGGCCTGTAATTCCCCGGATCTACTTTCCTCCCTTTCTTGAAGATAGGCACCACATTGGCCTTTTTCCAATCTTCTGGCACTTCACCTGAGCGCCACGAGTTCTTGAAGTGGCTGAGCTATGATGCTTGCCAGCTCCTAAAGTACCCTGGGGTGTAAGCTGTCTGGGACAGCTGACTTGAAGGTGTCCAGCCTCTCAAGGGATTCCTTCACATGGTCAACACTGATGAAGGGTAAGAGTTCACCCTCACCCGGCCATCCCGTACCGTATTGAGCAGGGCTGTCCCTTAGAGCTAGTGAAAAACCTACACAAAATACCTGTTGAGCAGGTTGGCTCTTTCCTGGGTGTTGGTTGTCAGTTGACCCATATGATTTAGCAGGGGTCCAATGTTACCCTTGCTTTTCCTCTGGCTCCCCACATATCTAAAAAAGGATTTTTTATTGTCCTTGATACGTGTAGCCAGTTGGAGTTCAGTTGCAGCCTTGGCTTTCCTGGTTCACTCCCTACAGGTCCAGACCAGTCCAGAGTACTCATCCTTTGAGGTGGATCCTGTTCTCCATCCATTACAGGTCTTTCTTTTTAGATGCAGGAGGTCTACTAGTTCCCTGCAGAGCCAAGGGGGCTGCTGTGCCCTTTTGCTGCCTTTCCTCCAAGACGGGATAGACATTGCTTGTGCTTTCTGGATCACTCCCTTGAGGAGCAACCACTCTTCCTGAACTCCCCTCCCCTTCGGGTCGCGGTCCCTTAGGGCCTCGCCAACAAGCCTCCTGAGCATGTCAAAGTCAGCTTTCCTGAAGTTGAGGACTTCTGCTTTGCTGACTGACTTGCCAGCTTTACAGCGGATGGTGATCAGCTCATAGTGGCTGTCTTCCAGCTTTTCCTTTGATCATTAGGTCGCTGATTAAGTCATCCCCCGTTTCCAGTACCAGGTCGAGTAGTGCTTTCCCTCTCATCAGTCCATAGCCTTCTTGAGTCAGATAGAGCACATGAGGAAGATTTAGGACCGTTCGGATGTGGCCAAGTGCTCTTCCCACGAGATGTCAGGGTAGTTGAAATCCCATGACAACCATGCACTGGGAGCATGCAGCCTCGTCCAGGTCCCTGGAGAATTCCTGGTCAAGCTCTTGATCCTGGCTAGGAGGTCTGTAGTAGACCCCCACTATTGTGTCCCCTGTGCCTTGTTCACCACAGATTTTGACCCAGAGAGTCTCCAAACATCCCCCCCGGGTGCCAATGTCAGCTTGCAGGGATGTGTAGCTTTCCTTGACAGAGAGAGCTATTAAATTTAATCCATTACACTGACATTCATAAAAGGAATGAACCTTAAAGAAGTTTGCTATTTCTGCCCTGCTGTTTCTCTAAGATTGGCAAACCATAAACAAATCAAACCCAGGAACAAAAGCAATAAAAACTGATATTGTAAATAATGGCTAGTTCACGTTCATGACTGCAAGAGACATATATACATGTGTCTCTTGCAGTCGTGAGAGTGAAAATTATATATATATAATATATATATAAAAAAATTATAGCGAATATTATAAAATATTTATATGTAACATTTTTCCCCTCGCTTATTTCATTTCCAACCCCGTGTAACACAGGGACAATTAAAAAACAGCCAACCCAAACTTTATTACCAAATCAGCATGTTATAGTTCAATAAATCATTGCTAATTCAGTGCTCAAACTTGATTTTACCCATGTGAATAGTCCCATTGACTTCAATACACAGTTGCTCGGCTGATTCAATTGACGTTGTCTCATGAGAAACGTAATTACCTGTCCCTGGTACTGAAACCACAACACACCAAGTCCTCAGCAGAGGATTTTCCATCTGGTTTCAGCGTGGTCTGGTCTGCTACAGCCATGATTTTCTCTGGCCAAGAACAGTTAAGACAGATCCCCACAATGATGTGCATGACATGTAGAGTAACAATAATGCTCTGTTATGCCACAGCAATGGCAAACCTAGGGCAACCTGGCCAAGGTGTAGAAAAATAAATGAATAGCACAGAGAACCAAATCAGATGCTCCTGTTTACCCAAACTCATCATATATAAAGCAATCAGCGGAAAAACAAAACACCTGAAAGTCAGAAACAGAGCAATTTCTTCCACAGTGTTTAATCAAGAGGTAGAATTCATAGGTGCTACTTTCTCCAGACCTGCGTGGTTGCTAATGGACTCTTTACTGAAGGTAGCGCTCCTTCAGGAGAGTTATCCAACAGCAAACAGACAGCAAGCCAGGAGTAGCAAGACTCTTCCACTCCAGGAGTAACAAGCAGCAACAATCCTAAAAGAGCCATTAAGCAGCTGGCTGCTGAAGACTGCCTGCCCTTCCCCGCGCCTGGTGGCTTTTTGTGTTCCCATGATGTTCTCCCTATCTTCTCTCCCTCTCATTCTCGAAGAAGGGAGCTTGCCTTATTACTATCCTGCCTTTCACTTCTGAGCTGTTCATAGGACCGCCAAAAAAGAGGGAAGCAATGTAAGAGAAACCCTTCTCCAGCCTTCAGCAGATGCATACAAATAGATGCCCATTGTGAACTGAAAAGATCTGAATAGGAAAAAGGAAATCCAGTCACCAACACTACTGGTTTTCTGATGAGCTGCAGCAACAAAAAAATGTGTTTGATTCCAGGATGCTTCATGCTGTCAAGGCACATCTGTTTACAACATTTGGGGCCAACTTTTTGGGCAGTTGTACCACAATTAGCCTTGCACCTCTTCAAGTGCCATTCAAATCCACTTTCCCTGCCCAATCCGCTGCTCTGCTTTCTGCCCCCTGCCCTGTGCTCCCTGCCCAATCGGCTGCTCCACTTTGTGCCCTATCTGCCACTGTGCTGCCTGTTCTTTCCCCAGTCTGCCTCATGCCACATGGAGGCTGCCCGTGCCACTCATGGCACCTGTGCAATAGGTTGGTTGAACACCCCTGACTTACAACATCGTGTTAAGTTTCTGCTATAGATGCATTTTCTCGGGTCTAAAAAGGACGTTTCGTGGAGGCACAAAACCCACTGGGAACCACCATGCTACGGCAGCATATCTTCATGTCTCCCACTCCTGGCCAAGGGCACTACCCACTCTGTAAATGATGGACACCATGGTCATCAGCTTTGTTTTAGAAGTGGTCAGAAACCCAGTTCCCCGGGTGTAAAGGGATGACTTCAGCCAGGCCTGTCTGACTTTTAAGTGTCCAGTGGCTGTGTGCTGTGCAGGCTGTACCAGTGGGGGCCGCGTGATGCATGCCATACCAGCACAGGCCACAGGCCCCACATGGGCACCCTGCCTGCTGTATTATACTGCACTGTGCGACTGTTTTCCTGCTGCACCGTGCCGTATGGGGATCCCCCCACACCCCCAGCTTTTCAGCTGCAGGCTCCCTGGCTGCCACCTCCTCCAGTGTGCCATGCTGCGTAGCACCACAGGCTGCAAGTGTCTCCAGCCCCATGGATGTGCCACATGGTACAACATCACTCATGGGGCAGGGGCAGAAGGCCAGGGCAGGAAGCAGGGGCCAGAGGAGAGAGATGGGGCCCAGAGCCCTCTGTTGCTGCAGCTGGGGCTATTTGGGAGGAGGGAAGGAGGGAACAAGGGGGGACCAGTGGCTGGGCAGGAGCCCAGAAGCCACAAATTAACATGCAGTCCATGGGCTGTGAGCTGGCCAGCCCTGACAAGCTGTGAAGCCCAGCTTGGGTGGCTGCATGACTCAGGACTGTAGGTGAGCACTTACTTGCTGCCTGCCTGGGAGAGAAGAGATTGCTGATGCTCCACTTCTCTTCAGCATTTCCCATGGTTCCATGTGGGCTGCGCAGAACAACTGAACGGTTCTAAAATGTCACTGGTTGGGAACAGGCTCCCAGATGTTGCAGGTCAGCCGCATCCACCCTGTAGTAAGCTCAGGGCTCTGACCGCAAAGTGTGATGCCCGCTGGTGGTCAGACCTGCATACTGTGCTCCACAGCACCTCTTGTTTCCCACCTGCCGTGCCTTTGATGCTAAATGTTCTGATGAAATTTGGGAGGCTGCCTCAGGGCTGAAGTATCCTCTTTAAGTATTTCCCCTGTTGGCACCATCTTCTGGGCTTTTCCAGGCTTGCCACAGTCTCTCCAAGCTTCTCTGCCCATGTCAGGGCTTTTTCCAGCGTGTGCCTCCCCTTTGAACACAGTCCTCAGGGCTATTCACCTTTGCACACTCCTTCAGACCATGCTCTCCCTGTCCGCACAGTTTACAGGGTGCTTCCCCCAGCATGGTCCAATATGCCGTTTGCCCTCAGCACAATTATCTGGGGTGTGCATCCTCCTCCGTGCTGTTTCCCCAGGGTGTGCTTCCCCCAGCACTAGTGCTGGGCCCCTGCCCTATCTCTAGGGTAATCCCTGGGCTCACACGCTCTCCCTTAGCCAACCTAAGGGATGTAGCACCCTATGGCACAGTTCTCAGGGCACCCCCAGTGGCCTCTGCCCACCCCTTACTATCCAGTCCACGTCTCACAGCTGTCATCTCAATAGTTAAATGACCTGGGCTTTGCCCTTCCCTAGGCTCTTCCCCACTTTCCTGGGGTTGCCTTTTCCCAGGACCCTTCCCTGTTTCTGTTGGTAGCCTGCAGTTTGCCTTTCCCCAGGGCTATCCCCTTCTCCCTTCTAGACTTCTTGCTCATTGGATGGCACCAGCCCCACAGCCTCAGTCCCCTGTGGCCTACCCAGAAAACGACTCTGGCCTTCACTTTCAGGGACTCCTTCGCCAAGGCTAACAGGGAGTTTTCTCTACAGCAGTTTTCAAAGGGCTCCTCTCTCTCCCCTCCCCTGCCCATGTTCTGATGAAAACAGATTTCTCTAGCCTAGGAGCCAAGTGTATAGGTCCATGGGATCCACCCACTTCCGGTCACACAACCCCCAGCTCTCTCCCTGTGCCCAGCTGTGTCCCTGTAATGCAGGGAGTAGGCTGCTCTCATTTGCTGCACTCTGCTCAGCTGAGCTGCAGTCATTGCCCTCCTACCTGCCTGGAGCTTTGCCCTTTTGCCTGTTGTGATGCAGCTAGTTCCCATGTAATCACCTGCATCCCTGTAGTCCCTGTCTTGGCTTTCCCTTGGCTGCTTACTCTAGTGTAACTGGCCTTAGCTCAGCTATTCACAGCAAACTGCAGCCCTAGCCTGCTGCTCTCCCCCTCTAAAAGTAACAAGGGCTTTCCCCTCCCTCGTTACAACACATACAGTGCCCTAGCACTCCAAGTACTTCTACCTGAAGTCATCATTTAGGCATTGAAGTGCTGTGGCTCTGACACCAGGGGGTGGGACTGAGCACCCAATGTAGCATGCCTTGCTGTGGGTGAGCTGGAAGGAAGCAGAGAGTGCTTGCACCCATGTTTTGAGAATCCCAGTTGGTAGGTGACCTGGGGCTGGGGGTCTTGCCACTGCTCTGCTTTCCCTTCTCTCCTAAACATGTGTTCAATGAAGTTCAGTAGCCTGAGCTTGACTGCACTCTGCAGTGTGCTTGCCTGAGTTGGGGTGCATGGAGGGAGCGCTTGGAGCCAGGTGTTGAGGTTCCCTGGGACAGGGAAAGCAAGGTGGGGGGGCACAGTGAAGTAAGGAGTGAGGGCACAGATGGCTGTTAGATACTTTTTACTGAGCAAGCAGGGCAAGGGGAGATAAAACATGGCAAAAAAGAGGGGAAAAGGGGGTAGCAGAATTCTGGCCATGTACAAGACTGGTCAGTTACAGCAGTAGCAGGAGTGAGGAGTGATGCAGTGTGGGATGCCTGGAGGACTGACCTGACCCATGCCATGGAAGACTTGGTGTCTACACATAATATTGATCCAGTTCATAGTGAAGTTCAAAAGAGCATTTGATTTTCCACATACATTTTTTTAATCATTTCAGGGCAAGTTTAATTAAATTGTATTTAAACCAGTCTAAGTGTTATGTGTGTCCATGTCTGGAGCTGTTCCTCTCTGCAGGCCAAGTGCTGTGAATTCCAGTGCTAGGCACCTAGTTCTCTGTGTAATGTATAAGGAATTTAGGCACCTAGCTTAGGTTTGTGAATACCATTTCAGGAGCTGAGTGTTACCATGCCTCAGTCCCTTTGTGGATCTCACCCTAAATCTTCTTCTGTTAACCGCTCTGTGGATCTTTATGCCTTCTGCACAATTTGTTCCCTATGAAAACAGCTACTGCCAACAACAGACATACAATGTGGATCATGTAAAGAATATAAGAGTTGTCCTGTGCAAATAAGCAGCTCAGTACAAGAAAAAAGTTACCTTAAAATAAGTATTCCTGGCACATCTTGAGGAACACATACAAAGGAGAGAAAGGTGTTACTATATAAAAAGAAAGATGTTAGCACTTTCCATTTGATCTTTTATTTAATAGTATCCAGATATAGACAGAATAGAGAGAGAAAAAAACCAGCATGGTAATTCTTCAAAGAATTAAGCTTGTAATAAGCCTTTTTTGAGTTATTGGCCAGAACAATTGAGGATTGTTTCATAGCTTGAAAGAGCAGTGAATAAAAAAGCAACAGATTATAACTACTGCTATTAAGTTTGACAGGAAGAAACAATTAACCAGACCAACCAGCGAGCTGTTCTAATGATGACTGTCTTCTAAAGTTTTTAATTACCAATGCCTTCAGCAGTCAGTTGCTCTTAAAAGATACTATACAGCATTTAAGATTGTTCAAAATGCACTGCAGTATTTTCCAGGCCTTTGAACAGTGATTCTTAACCAGGGGGCCACAGCCCCCAGGGGGCCTTGAGATCCGTTTCAAGGGGGTTGCAGGGTCCCATGCAATGCTAGCACTGTTAGATGTGCAAATTGGTTCACAAGGTAAACCCAGAGGGTGTGTTCAGACACGTTTGCAGTGCCACATACTGCACAATCTGGTGTTCTCTGCACTGCAAGGGCATGCTGCCCAGTGTACATTGCTTCGTTTTTCTTTTCTGCAGGTTTTTTTGACCCCTGGATAGCCAGGGCTCAAAAAAAAATGCAAAAAAAAATAAAATGGAGCAATGCACGCTCAGGCAGCATGTGCTGCTGAAAATCAGAGCTGGACCACTGGGAGCAGCGCTGGTCACTGTAGCTGCAGCCCCAGGAGGCCTCCACAACCCCAGGTAAGGCTGCTGGGGCCAGCACAGTGCTGGTCCCAGCCTTCTCTGCTGCCCCTGGGGTAACTTGCTGCGCACTAAAGCACACATAACACAGGTGTTCCCAGGGGACAAGTCACTGCAGCGCAAGGTGCACTGCTGCTATTTGTCCCCAAGGAACCAAACATCCACGCACATCCGGACGCACCCAGAGATTTCAAATATGGACCCATAGCACTGAAAACCTTCTGACCTGTCAGGGGCTTTCTGAGTTTTTGCAAGAGAAGACTTGCTAGAGCAAGTAAAAAAAAAAAAAAGTGAAAATGAATTGCTGTCATTTTCCGAGGGGTGCCTCAAGTCTAATGAGAGTGGCCTCAAGTCTAAAATGGTCGAGGACCTCTGCCTTAGAAGGCTGCATCCCAAAGGTCAGAGCCTTAGCTGCTGGGAGTGCTGGGACTGCTTAGGCATTTTGCCCTAAGGGGTTATTGGATAAAACATACACAGCATTGGGAACCAGACCAGACCCAGGCCTCTCTCTCTTCTAGGGGAGCACCCACCTCAGTGGGCTATCAAGTGAGATGCCCTTTTGTTTGCTTTCCTTTTGGTACCATGGATCTTTCACTCCAGCTCCAACAGAAGGGATGGGGGAAACTCCCATCCAGCTTAACCCAATGCTGACTGTGGAGGGTCTGGAAACCATGCTCTGATCTTCTTGTGGATGTGTCCTAACGATGAGGCTACCCTGCACCAAGGAGGTGGATCCTTGTCCTCCTCCATTAGGCACTGGGCTTAAAAGATCATGTCCCTTTCGGGACCCCAGCAAGGAAATGTCTAGCTTGCGGATGCCAAACAGCTTTAAGCAGAATCGATACACTGACATTCACATTATGCCACTGAGAAAGGGTAGTTAATATGTTGGTTCTGTAATCCAGGGCTCTCTTAAGACTCTTTCATTTCAAGAGAAGTGAGGCAGAGCCTCATCAGCTGTGGAGGTATATTCAGGAAGGGCAAAGCTTATGGTAACCCTGGTAACCATGACAGTAAAAGAATGCTATTCTTTTAGTGGACTGCTCAGTTTTTTTTCTTGATTTTAATACAATAAGGTAGATTTCACATATCTGATCAACCGTTGTATTTTTGATGGATACCGCAAAGGGCACCATCATTGTCTTTCACTGGCCCTATCCCTGACTTTGCCTCTATCCCATCAACCTCCTTTGACTTGTAGTTTGTCACCTAGAACTGGTACTAGAGTAGTTCATTAAATGCTCTCTGCTTCAAATAGCAGCATCTAATAATGACAAGGTGGGATTTCTCAGCCATGACGACAGGTACAATAAGACCAAATGTTGTCTATTAAGGTTCCCTTTTGTAACTTTTGAGAATTTGTGATGAACTGTGCCTGTGCCAACTTCCACTTGCTTCCTTCCCTGAAATGCTGTTAGGTAATTCTGTATAACTGTTGAGCAGATGTCTTGGAAGTGTGTGGGAGTTCTCTGCAGGGCTCTAACTTTAACAGCCACAAATTGATTGAGAGCAGGTTCAGGCTGGACATCGGGAGGCATTGCTTTATGGTTAGGGCTGCCAGGCTCTGGAATGGGCTCCCAAGGGAGGTGGTGCTTTCCCCTACCTTGGGGGTCTTTAAGAGAAGGTTGGATAGATATCTGGCTGGGGTATTATGATCCCAGCACTTGTTCCTGCCCAGGGCAGGGGGTCAGACTTGATCTGTTCAGGTCCCTTCATGGGCAAGGGTAAGGGTAAGGGTATGCCCATGTCCCAGACTGCAGATTCCTCACTAATGGCATGCTCTTTCCACAATTCACATTCAGATGGAAGGTATTGAATAAGACACTCAAGCTCCTTTGCAAATATATAGCCATCGTGAATCAGGGAAGCATTTTTATTTCCACTTTACTAAACTAAGGCACAGAGAAGTTGTGGCTTTTGTTCTCTACAGTACTCACTACTAATGGGTGCCTCCATTTCTGAGTGCCCAACCCGAGTCACTCATGGCTGGGTTTTTAAAGAGGGTAAGCAGCTCAACTCTGAATTCAAACAAGGATTATGAGTACTTGGTGTCTCTGAAAATGTGACCAAGATATCTCAAGTCAGACACAAAAACAGAGGCATCCAAAAATCCATGAATATTTCTGTAAGCTTCTGTGACTCACTCAAAGCTGCATAGAGCCAGTGGCAGAGTCTGGGAGTTTCTATTCTAAGTCGATGCGTTGACTTAGAATATTGACGGCACAATAGCATCAATTAGAAAGAGGAATTTAGATAAAAAATCTAAGTATGTGGGCACTACGTACCCTATCCAAAAAAAAATCCAAAGAAATCCTAAGACCCCTGCTGACTTCCTGCCCTTTGGGCAGGGGCTGGACTCGATGATCTTCCGAGGTCCCTTCCAGCCCTAATGTATATGAATCTATGAAAAAAGAAAGATTCCTATTGACTCTGGACCAGCCGCTAGGACATACATCCCATGACATGTTTTACTGAATAAGGATGGAGAAAAGAATTCCTGTTTCTGTCTCTTCTACCCCCTGACAGCAATAATACCACAGGCACATCGTGCATCAGGATGCGTCCTCTCCCACTAAGACTTGATTTATTATCATGAGAGCCCATTGTTCACTGCCTTCCAAGAATTCTGCTTTGTAGCACTAATGTTACACATTTCCAGCAGCCGCACAGCTCTGCAGTCAGTCTCCCTTTTCACCTTATAAAAGAAGAATCGATCGAAAACCATCTAGGAAACGTAGCAAGGAAACTATTTGTCAAGTTCAAGCAAGCTGCCAAAGGCATTTCTATTTCCCTCTTTTTATTATTTTCCTGGCAAGCTAGACAAGAGCTGCTTTTTTATTTGCGGCAAAAAATAATTATTCCCAAAGAAGCAAGCATTAATTATGTGTCTAGCATGACTCACAGCTCTTCATTGCAAATGTTAAATGCTGGCAAGCCAACTGCAACCATGACACATTAGCTTCTCAAAGGCACTTGACTTGACTGCATGTTGCCTGGATTTGGATTAAGTAATCTGGAAGAAGGCAAGGTAGCTATGTACCTTATAGACTAAATAAGATAAGTGTAGAGCACAGGCTTTCATGGACTCAAATTCACTTCACCAGAGGCTCTGAAAGAATGGCATAGAACAGTGTACAGAGTGAACGATTTGAACGCAAAAGGTAGGAAAAGAGGAGGGTGAGCACAGTGGGAAGGGAGGAGAGGGCAGTGCTTCTTCTTCCTCTTACGTCTTAGTCATAAACTAGGTGTTTTTTCCAAAATCATGCACAAGCAGTGGCTCTTTCCATTGCTGCAGTGAGTCCTCCTTCATACAGCTCTCAATCAAGGAGTCGGCAAACATGCAGTTGCTCCAAGGTGTGCACTTCACCACACTCACATATATTGATATCATTAGAGTAGCCCCATTTGATCTTGTTTGGTTTTAATCTTCCAGTTTGCATGCCAGGCAATTCAGGCATCACCATGTTGGCCAGTCCAGATCAGCCCCTTTAGCAAGGTCCTCCTGGGTCTCAGACCACGTGATTGCATGTCACCTTCCCTTCTGTAACCTCAGTTGTGTCCTGTCAGTCATTGTGTCCAAGGTCATATAATACTTTTGCACTTCAAGCTGTTTGGTTACTTCTCTGTGGCCATACACTGGATGCCTGGGGTCTTCCAGCTGCCATGATCTTTTTTTTTTTTTGGATTGCTACCTTTCTTCTGATATCAGATGATGCAATGCCAGTCAGTAAATACAGGTTATCTTTTGGTGTTAGCTTTATTTCACAACAGCTGTTGTGACCTGGGTCTAGTTTCTTGGCATGAACTGATCATTCCCATACTGGACATGCATGCTCTGCACTGGAGTAACACAAGGCAATAGCAGTGGTTTGTAATGTAGCTGGGTTCGCTCCCCACTTTGAGGTGACCAACATTTGAAGTATGCTGTTGTGGGCACTGACTTTCCCTTTCGTCTTCTCTACATGTGCTTTGAAGGTAAGTGTTTGGTCCAATGTAACCCCCAAGTACACGGGGTTTGGGTGATTAGTCAGTGGGATTTCAACCCAGGTGATGTTTAGTTTCCACTTGGCTTCTCTATGGTGTAGGTGAAAAGCTGCGACCTGCATCTTGGTTGGGTTGGCACAAAGCTGGTTCTTATTGTAGGAATCTGAGAGGTTGCTCACTGCACGTGTTAGTCTGTTCTCGACAGCGGCAAAGTCCTTCTTTTGTGACACGATGCATAGATCATCAGAATATATGAAGCTCCTCATATTACTCTGTATGTGTGGGTCATTGATTTATATTCATAGATTCATAGATGCTAGGGTCAGAAGGGACTTCAACAGATCATTGAATTTGATCCCCTGCCTGGGCAGGAAAGAGTGCTGGGGTCAGATGACCCCAGCCAGATGCCTATCCAGCCTTCTCTTGAAGACCCCCAGGGTAGGGGAGAGCACCACCTCCCTTGGAAGCCCATTCCAGATTTTGGCCATCCTTACCATGAAGAAGTTTCCCCTGATATCTAGCCTAGATCTTCTCTCTGTCAGTTTGTGACCATTGTTCCTTGTTACCCCAAGAGGTGCCATGGTGAACAGAGCAGCTCCCATCCCTTGCTGCACCCTCTCTAATGAATTTGTAGGCAGCCACAAAGCCACCTCTCAGCCTTCTCTTGAGGAGGCTGTAGAGGTCCACATCCCTCAGCCTCTCCTCAGAGGGCTTGTCCTGTAAGCCCCTAACCATACGAGTGGCCTCCTCTAGACCCTCTCAAGTCTATCAACATCCTTCTTGAAGTATGGCACCCAAAACTGGATGCAGTACTCCAATTGTGGTCTGGCCAATGCCACATAGAGGGGAAGTATCACCTTCTTGGATCTATTTGTCATGCATCTGGTGATGCACGATAAAGTGCGGTTAGCTTTGCTGATGATTTCGTCACACTCACGACTCATGTTCACCTTGGAGTCCACTATGACTGCGAGATCCCTTTCCGCTTCTGTGCTACTGAGAGGGTCACTTCCCAGCCAGTAGGTGTGCTGGATATTTCTGCATGCAGCACTCTACACTTGTCCTTGTTGTACTGCATCCTATTGTGTACCGCCCACTTTTCTAACCTGTTCCCTACCCTCTGGAGTGTTCACTTCGGCCCACAATTTAGTATTGTCCACAAACTTGGACAGAGCACACTTCACACCCACATCCAAGTCACTGATGAAGACATTGAAAAGCAGAGGTCCAAGGACCGAACCCTGTGGGACCCCACTACCCTCATCCTTCCAAGTCAATACTGACCCATCTACTACCACTCTTTGGGTGTGACTGCTAAGCCAATTTGTGACCCACCGGACTGTGTAATCATCTAAGTCACAGCCTCTTAATTTATTTATGAGAATGGGATGAGATACCATATTGAAGGCCTTGCTAAAGTCCAAGAAAACAACATCCACCGCTACTCCTACATCTAAGCATTTTGTGACCCTGTCATAGAATGAGGTAAATTTGCTGTTATGTAATCGGCATAGGCGCGCTCCCCCAAGCAGGTAAGTCTGTGAGTTTGTGAGGGGAAGGGAAAGGGCCATGAGCGGAGGGGAGGGGTAAGGGGAGGGGAAAGGGCCTCACTCACTGCAGCCCCTGCTGCAGCTGTTCTGGGAGTGGCCAATGCCAGCAGCTTGCAGTCGCTGGGCTGCACCATGCCCTGAACCCCCAGGGCTCTGCTTCCCCCAGGGCACCGTGCTCCAAACCCCCAGCACAGCAGAGCCCAGCAGCTGTGAGCAGCCACCTACAGCCACAGGCAGCCACCTGCAGTGGGACAAGAGCAGGCTGGGGTCAGCGGCTGCTGCAGGCTGGGGCCGGTGGCAGCACCAGGCTCTTCTTGGTGCTCAGGGTGGGCTTTGGTGATGGGAGAAGGGCTGCTGCCACCCCAAAATTCACCATAGCCCCCCCCCCGCAACCTGCCCTTCCAGCATGGCTGCCAAGTGCCAGAAAGAGCCT
>NW_017729033.1:12649329-12650544 GCF_001723915.1 Gavialis gangeticus
CCCCCCCCCGCAACCTGCCCTTCCAGCATGGCTGCCAAGTGCCAGAAAGAGCCTGGTGTCACCACCGGCCCCCGCCTGCTCTCGTCCCACTGCAGGCTGCTGCCCACCCCTGCTGCAGCTCTGGGAGTAGCAGATGCTGCCTGCTTGCAGCTACTGGGCTGCACCACACCGCATGGTTTGGGGCACCGTGCAGCCCAGTGGATGCATGCAGATGGTGTCAGCCGCTACCAGGGCTGCTGCAGCAGGGGCTGTGGTGAGTAGGGAGGAGCAGAGCAGTGGGGTAAGTGGGGAGAATTGGGGTGAGTGGGACTGCCGCCCACCCCGAGCACCATGAAGAGCCCAGTGCCGCCCCTGCAGCAGTCCTGGGAGTGGCAGACGCTGCCTGTTTGCAGCCACTGGGCTGTGCTGCACCCCTTTCCCTGCCCCTTCCCTAGCCCCAGCCTCACTCCCTCCCTCCCTCACCGCCATGGGAATGCATCCCTATCTGTTTCATTGTAAAGTGGGTTTGCTTTATGCAAATTCGATTTATGCACCATTCCCTGGAAACTCATCTACCACATAAACTGAGGGAAACCTGTATTCCTCCAGATCAGCTTGCCATCTAATACATATTTTAGGCTGTTTGTTCAAAGTTTTACAATTGAGCAGAAGCTGATGAGCCACCTGGTTGGCTGTGATGTTGTGGTATTGCTGTATTTTCTTTGGGTTGTTACTCATCTTGTGAATGGTTAACCATGCTTTCCTGCTAGGGTGGGTCACATCTGTTCCTTCAATCAATTCTTTACATTTCCATCACCTTTCTTCTTGGAGCTTGATAGTTAGGGCTGTCCCTGCTCCAATAGTTTCTTCTGAAAAGGGATCTTTTGAAATATTTGGAAGACGGGAAGAAGGCCAATGTGGTGCCTATCTTCAAGAAAGGGAGGAAAGTGGATCCAGCAAACTACAGGCCCATCAGCCTGAGCTCTATACTGGGCAAGGTCTTGGAAAAGATTATCAAAGAGGCCATCCTTAACAGACTAGTTGATGGCAATATCCTGAGGGATAGCTAGCACGGGTTTGTTGTGGGTAGGTCTTGTTTGACCAATCTCGTTTCCTTCTATGACCAGGTGACCTATCACCTGGACAAGGGAGAAGAGATTGATGTCATATATCTTGACTTCAAAAAAGCCTTCGATCTGGTATCCCATGATCACCTCTTGGCAAAACTAGCCAACT
>NW_017729033.1:12650567-12658712 GCF_001723915.1 Gavialis gangeticus
CACCAAGAAATGCAAGGTTCTCCACCTTGGGAGGAAAAACCTGCAACATCCTTATAGGCTTGGCAGTGCTACGCTGGCTAGCACTATGGATGAAAAGGACTTGGGGGTCATGATTGACCACAACATGAACACGAGCCTTCATTGTGATGCTGCAGCTAGTAAAGTGAGCAAAACACTGGCTTGCATCCCTAGATACTTCTCAAGCAGATCCCAGGATGTCATCCTCCCATTGTACTCAGCTTTGGTGAGGCCGCAGCTGGAGTACTGCATCCAGTTTTGGGCTCCACAATTCAAAAAGGATGTGGAGAAGCTTGAGAGAGTCCAGAGAAGAGCCACATGCATGATCAGAGGTCAGGAAAACAGACCTTATGACGACAGGCTGAGAGCCATGGGGCTCTTTAGCCTGGAAAAGCGCAGGCTGGGGGGTGATCTGATGGCCACCTATAAGTTTATCGGGGTGTTCATCAGGATCCGGGGGAATGATTGTTCACCAGAGTGCCCCAAGGGATGACAAGGTCAAATGGTTATAAACTCCTGCAAGACCTGCTTCAGGCTGGACATAAGGAAGAACTTCTTTACTGTCCGAGCCCCCAAGGTCTGGAATAGACTGCTGTTGGAGGTGGTTCAAGCACCCACATTGAATGCCTTCAGGAGAAATTTGGATGCTTATCTAGCTGGGATCCTATGACCCCAGCTGACTTCCTGCCCCTGGGGCAGGGGGCTGGACTTGATGATCTTCTGAGGTCCCTTCCAGCCCTAATGTCTATGAAATCTATTTGCAGGTATTTTTTGTATTTGGCTGCTAGCATGGGAGCAAACCTGGTATACACTCATTTCTACATCCTCAAGGTATATGCCTCTTGGCAGTTTTGCACCATGAATTCATGAAGAGGTCATAGTTATCCAAGATTGGTTCAATGTGTGTCACTTTTTTGTCAAGGTTTTCAGAAAAGCCTCTCCAGTCTGTGTTCTTAAAACTGAAGCATCTGTGCAGGTACCATAATGGGAGTTATGACCTCTATGACAAAGACAGTGCTGGGAAAAGCAAACCAGCGAAGAACCCATAGGAGCAAAGGGATCACAAAAGATAATCCAGGTAATGGGATAAGAATCCATTGTCCCTGTTCAAACCATACTTACTACGAACCAGTCTGTGGATGATTTCTTGTTCCACAATTTCCTCTTCAAACTGGTTTTTAAAATTTTGCTACTTGAGAACAGCAATCCTGTGGTCAGCAATGGAGTGTTCAGGGGAGTTATAATGTCCTGCCACAAGCCTTTGTGTCTTTCTGCAGCTGATATCAGATCAGTGTTCATTCATTTTTGCACGTAGATTGCTGTCTGTCCAATGTAAAGGTGGGTATTGTAAGTAGGTGATGGCATGTATGATATTGGTAGACTTGAAGGTGAATGGACTCCTTGTTATTCAGTCTGGGGAGGATGCGGCCTGTATTGATGTGGGTGTACACCAGTCATTTGGATCTACTGCAAGGCCTGGTACCTGGGTGAGGATGGGAGTTAGTCTGTTGCTTGAGAGATGTCATTTGAGGGAGGAGGGCTGTTTGTAAACCAGGACAGGTTCATCCTCCATAACCTACCTTGAGACGGTCATCCTTCTGCAAGAGTGACTGGAGGTCATGAATCGAGAATATACCTGGTGTTGAAGCTGGAGGCTGTAGGTGACCCCCAGAGGGATTTTGCTGTCCATGTCCCAGAGTTGGTACTGTAGCAGATAGGAGCAAGATCTGAGTCTGGCTTTGTTGATTTGAATGGCTGACTAGAGGATGGGGAAGAGAAAAGCCTTTGTCGGGGAATCTGGGATTACTGTAATCCATAAACAATTTACAACTATGAACAGACATTAGGATCCAACTGGATGAATTCTAAAGATAGGCCCTTTGCAGCTGTGTTATAATCCATACAGTCTGCATCATATGCAAAGTAACAGAAACATTGCCTCAGGGATAGTTGACTGTGCTTATGGGCCTATGTATAGCTGGGGAGCATCCTGAGCAGCAGTCATTTCTACGCGTCCCTGGCTGACTTCACTCCAGCTCTTCCCTAGACCTGGTTAGGGCGTATAGCTCTATATTTGGAAGCTCAACTTAGTTATTAGCTAAAGGTACAGGACAGGGCATAACTTCAACACCATACTGGAATGGAAAAATAGGAGTTCTCTTGACTACACAAAAAGAGCTTTGTTATATCTGAGTTCACTGCAGGCCTGAATAGCCCAGCAATCAGGTACTCCCAAAATAAATAAAAAACCCATCATAATAAAAACCACTGAATGGTTTTGAAGTAACGTTTCATACATGCTCAGAAGAGCACCTCTCTGGGGAGGGTATTTGTGAAACACAACACATTCTGTTCATGACGTTCATTTTCTGAAATGAGTCCCCAGTTGCCAGAACCTGTATGTTCAGCTAGCGCTGCAGTTGGTTATATTTTACAAGCCTATTTGAAATTCATCTCCCAGCTCTTTAAATTCTGGCCTGCAGAGGCAATGCACTTTATCTCATTCACATGCAGTGCTGTTCAACTCAAAGACCGGCTGCTGAGCTGTGAAATGCTTGTTTCCACGTGGTTGGCTCTTCAGTGCCTGCAGAAAAAGACTTTGTCTTGCTCTCTGATGTCAGAACAGCGTTACCTGATTTTCAAAAAAGATTCACTATAGAATATTACAAATGTAAGAGAAATATTCAGCCAGGCAGGGAAGTGGCAGGGGGGGGGGGGGAATCTATATATATACACACACATGCGCACACACACATATATATATACACACACACATATACATATACATACTATATTTATATATATGCATACATATATATACATACATACATATATGCATATACATACATACATACATATATATTTATACACACACACACACACACACACACACACATCAGTTTGCTGGCAATGGGGCCCTAGGAAGTTTTAATACCCACCCTTCAAATAATATGTCAAGATGTCACAATCTTCACCATAAATAAAGCACAAACCACTTTTGCAATGAGACAGACTGAATTAGGGTTTATTTTTAGCTCTCATTGTAGATCACCTTTCAAATCCTAGTCTGGCTCACTCCTATCATCTGGGCTTGAAATTGTTAGTTATCCATTTGGGATGAGGTGGGGAAGCCATGCCTTCCATAAACCAAATGCTGTCATGTTGCTTCTTACTGAAAGAGCTTTGCACCAGGGGGGGAGGAAATCCAGTTTCCTCCAAGCTGTTTCATTTGGAAGCCAGCAAAGGCCCAGAACTTGCTGTTTATTGATGTGATTCAGAGCTGTTCAGAAGGCGTTCGCTGGTAACTTATGTCAGTGCTCTATATCTTAATGGGGTTCATCTAAGGATCACAAAATGCTTTACGAATGGAAAGGTTAACTACTTCCAGTAGGAGTGTGAGTTTTTTACCAACATGTTTATACCCAGACTTATTCCTAGAGTTTATACACTTACACATTTACACCCATATAAAGATGGTGTATAGTGGTGCAATTAATCTCTTTTCCATGTGAAAGTATGCTGTACCACCATCATTTGGTTCAAGTTACAGAACTGTACTGTTTTAACTATGTTGATATAGGTAAACTCATCCCAATTTTGTGGACACAGACAGCTAGGAAGGAGGAGTCTGAGGATTAGCCAGTACAGGTAGGTAGGTTTCCCAGGCTCTCTTCCTCTGCCTGAAGAAGGGTGTTTGTACCTGCAAGCTTGCAAAGAAGAATTTTTCCAACTATTTTAGTTGATCTAATGAAAGATATCAGATTTACCCAAACCTTGTCTGCCTATGTCCTTAGACCAGCACGGCTACAACTAACACCCCTACTTTCTCTTTCTAGTTCTAGTACAACAGTGAGTACAAATCACATAACTTTGGTCTTAGTGAGCTTTTAAACTGAGCTGATGTTTAACTGCCTCACATGAATCTTCTTAAGCTTAACTCATTTTGCAAACTACTTTTAAGACCTTTGGAGGAAAAGGCAAACAGAAAATCACAGTGTTTTAGCCACTGGGCAAAGAAGTGGGTTGAGCAATTACCTAAGATCAAACTGGGATCGTACTCGATGCAAATAATTATTAGGATATCCATAGCAATAAGGAAGTTTTTCAGCTAGAGTTGCAAACCCATCCTGAGGCTAGCACAGGTAGGAAGTGTGTGCTTTACTTCAGTTAAGAGTCAGCTATTCTTTGCTCCAGTGGAGAGAAAGCTTTTGGAAAACTAAAAGAATGTGTATCGCTTCTAATTTGTACAACTCCAAGAAAAGTCTATTAACGTACTTGCCATGCCATATATATAATGGCATACATATACATATTAAACACCATATTTTCCTGAATCCAAGATGCCTCTGAATTTAAGATGACCTCCCCCCGCATAATTAGATTCTATACATGGAAAATTTATGCATTTGTCATAATCTTCCATATATAGAATCTAATTATTGGAGGGCTGTCTTAAATTAGTCCCCCTACCACCACAGTGGGGAAAGCAGTGATAGGGGGGCAGACAGTGGGGAAGGCAGAGAGGGCAAGAGGTGGAAGAGGTAGTAGAGAGGCAGGAGGAAGGGGAGGTGGTAGGGGGACAGACAGTGGAGGGGGGAAGCAGCTTGACCCGCTGCCCCTTGTCCCCACCATGCCTTGCCCTCTGCTGCCTGTCTGCCCCCACCATTTGTACCCTTCATGAGTATGCCCACATGAACCCTGCCTCCCCTGCAGCATCAGGTCTTCCTTCCCCCTGTTTTCCATCTGTCTCTTCACCCACCCCTGCAGCCTCTGCCCCCATCCCACTACTTACCTTTACTCCAGCTCTGGCCCCACTCCAACCTGGGGCACGGAGCATGTCTTTTCTCTGGCCTCTGACCTGGTATCTCCAACCAGAGGTGGGGGAACACCAGCTGTGGGTGGGGAAAGGTCAGGGGGAAGAGGTGCTGAGAGAGCAGGGACAGCAAGGGAGCAGCTGCAGCTCTGGCCCCAACCCCTAGTCAGGGCTGGAGCTACAGCTACAACAGATGCCTGCCCCCCTGCCATTTCATACTCAAATCCAAGATGAGGGGATCCCCCTGACTCACGTTAAACAGGAGGGGCACCTCATCTTGAATTCAAGTCGGTATGGTACATACCTATATTGAATGTACATACATGGACATGTAATATAAACTGTAACAGGGCTTGCACACTCAAGGTTAGGGAAAGAGAGAGTCCCTGCTGGGGCCTGAAGCTGCTTGAGACCCATTGCAATTCATCAGTGGCTTATCTGCTAGGTCACCCACCTGTGATTGACTCTTTGAGATGTGGAGCCCATGACTCAGAAATCTGCTCCATCAGGAATCACAGCAGTGGACAAGGCAGTAACTTTATTTGATTAGTTCTCATCCAAGAGATATCAAACAAGGAGATGAGACACCTAAGAGAAGGGAAATAATGACCTACCAAGGACAGGAACATAAGACGTGCCATTTTAGGGAGAGAGAAAAAAACCGCTTCCAGGCCATCATGTCTGTCATTTCTAGAAGCAGATGTAAAATTGTCTAGAGAAGGAAGGTTATGCAAAAGGCATAAGATTTGTAACCTCACTGAGGGGGACACTCACAGACATTCAGAAGTGGTTTGATCTTCCCCGGCCCCGCAGCAGTCTGCACCTGCAGAAGTGTCCATGAAATCCGAGCTAAGTTTGGACTGTGAAATAGCTCATTAGTTTTCCACGTGTGGATACACTGTACATGTGATCCCAATTCCTTTCATTTCCACTGGTGTAATCCCCGCAGGTCACTGGAGATACACTGGTGCTCAGGGCATTTTGTCTTCATCTCTATTGTTCTGACCCTTTACTTACAATCAATTGTGCAACAGGCCTGGTGTCAGTAGCACAGCACCAACCCAAGACCACCAAAGCATAGTATTTAAGAATTAAACTCCCTTCAGGTACATGCCCTCTGTGCCTCCACACACACAGAAGCACATGCTTTGCTTACAAACACAGACCATGCTTCTTAGCCTTAACTCTGCCTCTGTTTGCCCACATGTGCATGGTTTCTATCTTACCAAACTTCACACTCCCAACCCTGCCCAGTGTGAACCTTTGGTGTTGCAATTTTTTTTGGAATACAACAGCTGGCCACACCAGTTACCATACAGTTACCTGCATGCACCATAGAGATGTATTGTTTAATAGTCCATTGTCAATGTACATACATAGAAGACAGGTTTTTGCTCAGCAGGATCCATTGGGGCAGTGATAGCACCTTGAGCATTTTTATGCCTCAAAGCAAGGGGATTAAGGGGGCAGGGCCACCCCAAATAACCCCTCAGGTCCCTTGCTAATTAACATCAAATTCCTGTTAATAGATTCAGAATAGCAGGACAGGTGTTTGGTCACTGAATAGTCCTAACAACAACACAGCTCAAAGAGCCCCAGGTTTCACCTACTGCTTCCAACAGCAGTCTCAGAAGCCCTGCTCTCAGGCATGCCCTGTCCACTCACAAATGAGGTAGCAGAGCTGCTCCAAATGCCCTTTGCCACCACTCTCAAGCAAGCCAGGCACAGGTATCTCAAGCTGGGGGGTGCCTGAAGAATGGCTTCACCACTTTATTTCCAGGTTTGGGAGGTGCAGAGTAGGTGGGTGGTATGGAGGAATGCTTGAGAGCCATAGCTCTACAACATCTGAGAAAATGCCATAGAGATCCCCATAATGGCTGTAAAGCAAGTCACCCTTTTTTTCCCCATGTCAGCTTATTCATATATATAAAAATGTATGCATGCACACAAATATGCACGTCTATGCGCACACACACTCCTCTATCAAGACACTCCCAAGCAACAATTGTTTACTGGAAATGGATCCTAGAAGTCTACTCAAGTGGTGACTCTAAGATAGACCTGCCAGAAAACACTCCCGTTCACTCCACACCTCAAGAGCATGATGTTATGCTAATAGATGCCTTCCTAATGAAGCAGCTTGAATTCTTATAGTGTGACCTGGATGTAGGTCATCTATAATTGAAAAAAGGATGAAATCCAGTTAGAAAGTTTTTATGCTGAAAAAGCCTGGCTTTACTGTCCCCAAGAGCTATGAAAAGTCTTTCTAGAACATTTCTTCCTATCTAGGTGAAAGAAAAGGACTTTTTGGATGTACTGCTTAAGACACTTACAAGACAGAATGCAAGCTCGTGGACTTGGAGTTAATACCATTCTGCTGTAAACTAGGAGCACATTGGTTGTAAATGGCTGAGGTAGACAAGGAGCTGAAGAGACTTGTCACCCTGTGTCTGGGTCAATGCAATGAAGTGATAAAGGAGGCAATGTGATCATAGGGTTCATCAAGAGAGGTATTTCCAGGAGAGAGGGGGAAGTATTCGTGACATTGTTATTGAAGCTAAACCAATAAGACTGAGAAATCCCCTTGGCAAATCCTCATTATTTTGTCTGCGTCTTAAGGAGTCCTGCCATGAATGGAATCTGAGGAAGTGCATAGAGCAGGTCTGAATACCATTGTATCAGGAACATATCTGAAATGAGCTCTGGGCTCTGACCCCCTTTGGAGCAGGTGCAACATTGCCCACTCTCTATGGTAGAAAATAGTCCACAGAAGGAAAGCCTCAGCTTGAGAAAGATTCTTAAGAAGAAGTCAGACACAGTTCTTTGGGTAAATCTGATATCTTTTATTAGAGCAACTAAAATGTTAGACCCTGACTCCACGTGGCGCCCAACGACTAGGGAGACGATGGTCCAGTTACCTGTGGATCCTGTTACTCATTAGCCAGAGCAAGCAGGGAGCAAACACCAGCACATATTGCTCACAACAGCTTTATTTGAAATGGAGACAGCTTTGGACTAGCTCCCACACTGATAGAATACAGGAAGCCGCAATGAAAAATAGTTTTCTCCCATATTTATACACTTTGGTTTATACTCAACATTTACTCTACCCTCACCCCTCCTATGTTCCACCCATTTCTCCTCCCATCTCAAGCTCTGTCTCTGTTTACTGTTTGCTTCATTAGCATGGAATTGCCTATGCATTTCATTCATTTACATGACTTCTTGCTATGAGCGCATGTCTAAGACCTTGACTCCTGCTTTTCGGTCAATGGGCGGACTTTGACCAAAACCTGGAAGCTTCTGGAGGCTTC
>NW_017729033.1:12658880-12659178 GCF_001723915.1 Gavialis gangeticus
TCTTCCACCTTTTTTGGGCCCCTGTATCTTATCTTGTTCCTTGCTATAGCTGGTTCACAGCACATAAACGTGATTGATGCTTTTTTCCAGAAAAAATGGTTAACACAATGAAAACGGTTATCTAGTATAGACAAATCTTATATATATAAAAGATATATACAGGCATACCTCATTTTATTGCACTTCGCAGATATTGCGTTTTTTACAAATTGAAGGTTTGTGGCAACCCTGCGTCGAGCAAGTCTATCGGTGCCATTTTTCCATCGGCGCCATTTTTCCAACAGCATTTGCTCACTTC
>NW_017729033.1:12660223-12662028 GCF_001723915.1 Gavialis gangeticus
ATTTTTTAATTAAGGTATGTACATTGTTTTTTTTAGACATAATGCTATTGCACACTTAATAGACTACAGTATAGTGTAAACATAACTTTTATATGCACTGGGAAACCAAAAAATTCGTGTGACTCGCTTTATTGCGATATTCCCTTTATTGCGGTGGTCTGGAACCGAACCCACAATATCTCCGAGGTATGCCTGTATTGTTGTGAGATATATCTCACAACAATATATATCTTTTATATGTGTGTGTATATATATCTCATAACAATCCTATTATATGGTTAAAACTACTTGCCTAAGCACCTGCAAGATTATTTTAATACACCATTTTGCCTTGTGACCAGAAGCTTTGCTGGGACACAGATCAAAGCTTTATTCCAGCTACAGATTCAGTGTTCCCCAATGGTTGGATTGATGGTGCCCTAACATAAAATAGTTGGAAAAAATTCTCTGCAAGCTTTCGAGTACAAACACCCTTCTTCAGGCAGAAGAAGTATCTCCTCTGACACTTCCTCTGCCTGATGAAGGGTGTTTGTACCCAAAAGCTTGCAGAGAAGATTTTTTTCCAACTATTTGAGTTGGTCTAATAAAAGATATCACATTTACCCAAAGAATCTTGTCTGCCTATATCCTTAGACCAACACAGCTACAACCAACAGCCCTAAGAAGTCAGTCACAGAAAGCTCAGGTGACATCTGAAAACAAATCCCTAACTTGCAAGTCATCCAGATGGGTTCCCTTGTTCAAGATGGATGCATGTGACAAACTCTTTGACAGAAGAGGAGAGAACCAGGAACAAAATCCCCCTTCAGACTTGTGTTGGATCTGTCCAACACCTTCACAGCAAGAAGACTCATGGTAGAACATGGGTCACTAAGCCAGATATTTGCAGGGCTAGTATGCAAAACAAAACCATTCTTGCATACAACCTAGATGCTTAGCATGCCAAGTCATGACGGCATGAGATGCCATATGGTTTAGAACCCTGAGACGTATTCTCCCCTGTACCCTGGCAGCACTCTTTTCAACCTATGTATATATGTACTATATTGAAGTCTCCCTCGAAGCGGGTAGGTCATTGATGTCCAACTAGAGAACAGCTGTGCTGGGTTAGTACTGGCTTTTCCTATTTGGGCCTGCAAATAAACAAGGACAATAAAATCATAACCCATTGGATGAAGTCTGCTACCTGTTGATACAATATCCCCTGAATCAGCTGATTGTCGAACCATGAAAATACTTAGATTCAAATCTCCTGAAGTAAGTTGTTGCTAATCCAAGGTATTTTATCAATAGCTTAGAAGCAAGTGACAGGTTTTGGCTTCGTTTTGTTCCAAGTCAAAGCCTCAAGTGTGAGAAACAATTCTTGTTCTCCAGCCAACCTTATAACTAAACATTTTAGGCTTTCTTAAGGAATGCATTTTTACTAGATTTATAATTTAAGCTTTAATAGTCCTAAGCTAAAAGTAAAATGTGCACAAAAAGAGCTCTTCATTGTTTTAGAAAAAGGCTGTATATGAAGTGATAAAGATCACTTTCCTTTAAAGCATTTGTTCCCTAAGTCTGAGCACTGGAGGTATTAACAAGTTAATTGTATGACTCATAAAACTGAAATTCTTTTTTAATGGGGATTTGTATCCTGCTTTCTTTCTCATAGCATGTTGCTTTACATTGCTCATGTTCCTCGGGTCCATTTGACAAGGAGACTTTCTAGTTATTCAAAAAATACCAAAACAAAACAGAACAGCATTACATTTGTAGGTACCAAGCTTTTGTGGACTGCCAAACCAATATATGAACAGGGACAG
>NW_017729033.1:12667028-12668296 GCF_001723915.1 Gavialis gangeticus
ATTTGTTCCCTAAGTCTGAGCACTGGAGGTATTAACAAGTTAATTGTATGACTCATAAAACTGAAATTCTTTTTTAATGGGGATTTGTATCCTGCTTTCTTTCTCATAGCATGTTGCTTTACATTGCTCATGTTCCTCGGGTCCATTTGACAAGGAGACTTTCTAGTTATTCAAAAAATACCAAAACAAAACAGAACAGCATTACATTTGTAGGTACCAAGCTTTTGTGGACTGCCAAACCAATATATGAACAGGGACAGGTAATTCTGTGGAAAAAGCAGTAGCATGCTGAGTAATTGTTCCCTTCAAGGGACCTCCGTGGTTTGGAAAATAATAGATGCTTTAACCAAATTGATTTTGAAAGTTAGTATGTGCTTGGGAAGAAAACCTAGAGAGAGCCAAAAAAAAAGAAAAAATCTCTAACAAAGAAGATAATAGCAAGCTTTTCTGCTTTGAATAATCATCAATGTCTATGTAGCTTTTAGCATGGGCTATTGGCAAGCTTGTAATTCACCCTCTGCCCCTATTGCATCAGATGAGCAAACTGCCCAAGAACAAATAGTCTTTTATTATTATGCATTTTAGGCAAGTGCAGGACATCTTTTCCCTAGTATAATTTGTTTACAGCGTCCTCTCTCATACTGGGAAGAACTGGAAACACGTCTGGCCACTGTAGGACCTGCAAACAAGACGAGAATCACACACGCTGTCTTTATAAGGAAATACTCAGGGTCAAGGGACTGGAAGAAAGGTCTTAAATCTAAGATTGAAATGTGGGGTGCATGTGAAGGTCTCAGGAACATCTGAACCCTCACAAGCGTTTCACGTTTAGTTATAAAACTGAAACCAAGCATGTATGGAGGATTTGGTGAGGAGAGTTTCAAGAGAATTCAGTGGAAACAGAGTTGTTTGAAAACTCACATGGCAACATTTCATACACAAGTGAAATGTCTAGTGAAGTTCTCTGCAGGACAGGCTTTAAATCACAATAGAGACAATTTTCAATTTTCATCTCTTTGAAGAAATCCCCATTTTGTAAAATCCCCATGCAGAGAAACCAAGAGGGATAAAATTGCCCCCGAATGACCCACCCGTTGGATCACACTACAAAATGATATTAGTGAAAAACAGTGCAATACAGACCTTTGAAGATGCAGTGCATGGCTGGAAGCAGGTCATCAGAAATGGAAGATTAGCTGCAAAGCCAGTACTACATCACAGTCACCTGGAGGACAATTTCATAGCATTCAGGGAGAAACTATGAAATA
>NW_017729033.1:12673296-12737820 GCF_001723915.1 Gavialis gangeticus
GTCCACAAAATGATATTAGTGAAAAACAGTGCAATACAGACCTTTGAAGATGCAGTGCATGGCTGGAAGCAGGTCATCAGAAATGGAAGATTAGCTGCAAAGCCAGTACTACATCACAGTCACCTGGAGGACAATTTCATAGCATTCAGGGAGAAACTATGAAATACGACTAGGGCAAAACCTATGGAAGTGTAATGGAATCCAATCATCCTGAGATGAAATGATCTACCTTCACAGGCATCGTTTGTAGGTTACTGTGGAAGAAGCCTATTCCTGAAATTATAACCTGTTTACTGGGGCTCATCTGCCATTGAGAGATGACACATTTGAGGTCTGACAACATTTCAGTCACATTGGGATTGAGCCAGGCCACATTTTTCATTCAAACCTTTTTCTCCAATCAAAAATAGGTTTATTTTGTGGATAATATCTGGGGGAGGAGGGAGTTGGGTAGGGGAGTGTTCCCATATTTTAACTGGAAGCTGGAAGCTAGGTTTTCAAAAGCTTTTTTTCTCTAGTTCTTTTTTTTCCTCTCCTTTTTTTAAAAGCCACACCTGCAATTACCATTTCACTTACGGGCAAAATGGGAAAAACATGTTTCGGTTTTTAATTTAAAAACTTAAAAACATGGACACCAGCTGACTATGCTTTCTGAGAACTGCAATATCCAGTCTGTATTAAAGAAAATTAGTGATATTTGGCATTTATTCTTATTCTCAAATACCCAGTTTTTGCCCAGAGTAAAATGTTTTGCAGCATTCAAGTCCCATTTTTAACAGTTATTGGAGGGCCAGGTTTATAAAGGTTTCAATGAAGACTGAACTGCCATAGAAAGTCAGGTGCTGAGAGCCTCGTTCGTACTGAAAGTCAACTGGATTTAGTAGCGTACGGCCCAGATCTTCAAGGGCACCTTATTTGTTTAAGGGTCAGACCCAAGTCTGCTTCTAAAATATCTCAACAGAATCTAAGAAGTTAGGTGTGTAAGTCACCAAAAGCAGTCCTAATCAACCCTAACTCAGCAACTGCAGTGCTGTGTAGACACCTGGTGCCCTCATTTTGCCTTGAAAAGACTGGGGCGTTAAGAACTGAGCTACTGTTGGATTGTCTACATAAATTCCTCAATCCCACATAATCCAAATCAGTACACTTCTTTGTAACCCAAATTAGCGCTGGGAGGGCAAGGTGAGTAAGCAGGAGGGCACAGGCTCTAGTTCAACAAGGAGGGCATGTCCCTGGGGAGGAAGGAAGACCCGGCCCCGACTGCTAGTTATTTCTATTTTTCAATTCACTGTAAAATGATACCAGAGACAGTCCCAGGAGTAGCCACCTTTGTGAGAAAAGCATTTACACCAGGCCTCCCTGCAGCAGAGAGCTGAAGGTTGCGAATCTTGGGTGGGCAGAGCTGCCAAAGAGAAGAGTAAGGCTCCAGTCCCACCCTCTCCTCAGTATTTCCTACTTGCCTGATCATCAGTTCCCTGCTGAGTGTGCTGACTTCTGTGGATCACACTATTAGGTGCTTAACTCTTCCCACTGTATTGGCAGCTCAGGTGCACAACCTGAGCCTATTGGTGTGACCAGGTGGGAAAGTGAAACACCAAGTGTTACTAGATCCAAGTTCTGTCGCAACATTCGGAGATGGGAATCAAGGACCAGATCCACAAAACTGGCTTAGCTACTGCAACACAGAGCTTCACAGCCTATTATGTGAGATCCATGGGCGACTGGTGCCACCTTAGTCAGGGAAGGATGTGCCCCCCCAGCGACCAGTCAGCAACCAAGCAGGGGCCCCCCCACAGTCAGTCTCACCAACCGGGGGGTGGGGATCCCACCTGCAGGCAATCACACCGACTGGAAAGTGGCCACGGTGCTCCCAGAAGTGGCTGCAGCACTTCATCCGGTGCTCCCACTTCCCAGCTGGCACTCATAGGTGGGGCACCAGTGCCTAAGTGAGGAGCGCGGCCTGTCACTGGGTGCACCTACACGTTGCCACTGGTGAGATCACTGAGTGAAATGGAGATGGCCAGAGTATAGGACCTTACCCAAGTAGCCAAGTGTTCAGCTGTTCAAGACTTAGCTGCAGAAAAGGACCGGGGGGTTACAGTGGACAATAGGCTGAATATGAGCCAGCATGGTGTGCCCCTGTTGCCAAGACGGCTAATGGCATCCTGGGCTGCACTGGTAGGAGCGTTGCCAGCATATCAAGGGAAGTGATTATTCCCCTCTATTCAGCACTGGTGAGGCCACATCTGGAGTACTGTATCCCGTCATCCCCACCCCCACTACAGAAAGGATGTGGACAAATTGGAGAGAATCCAGCGGAGAGCAATGAAAATGGTGAGGGGGCTGGGGGACATGACTTGTGAGAACAAGCTGAGGGAACTGGGCTTATTTAGTCTGGAGAAGACTGCAAGGGCATTAAATAACAGGCTTCAACTCCCTGAAGCGGGGTTCCAAAGAGGATGGAGCTGGACTGTTCTCAGTGGTGGAAGATAATACCACAAGGAGCAATGGGCTCAAGTTGCAGCAAGGAAAGTTTAGATTTGATATTAGGAAAAAACTCTCTCACTAGGAGGGTAGTGAAGCACTGGAAATGGTTACCCAGGGAGGTTATAGAATTTCTATTCTTAGAGGTTTTTAGGACTAAGCTAGACCAAGTATTAGCTGGAATAAGGTAGTAGGGGATGCTTATCCCAGCTTTGAGCAGGGGGGTTGAACCGGATGACCTCCTGAGGTCCCTTCCAACTCTAATTTTCTATAATCCTAAATTATGGAAAATATGTATTTACACCTGTATAGATAGAAGTGGTCAATGTATGATAAGTAGCAGTAGCATGGCAAAGTAGAATAAAGTTGGTTAGTCAAGGCCACTAGCAATTGGCCAGATACAGATAATTGCTTTTTGGAAAACACTAATAGTAGCTACAGGTAACAGATGTAATACCATGATGTTTTATCTTTTGATGAGAAGCACTGAATTGTGTGTAGCTAGTTTAAATCCTGTTAAGTGCTACTGTTCTTGTTAACTGAATATGGTAAGGCAGAAATATATAATCACTGTTGCCAACCTTGCCCACTTTCAAGGAGCCTCAGCCAAGTTACACAAATGTGGGTCAAGCAGGAGGCCCCAAAAGCCTATTTATGAGTCATTTGACCCCAGTATCCTTACCATGGCAGGGGGTCAGACTTGATGATCTGCTTAGGTCCCTTCCGACCCGACCAACTATGAAACTATGAGTGACCACAGAGTGGGCCTCTGCGATGGTGACAATTAGCTTGGTCGGCAAAGGAAAGAAAGCGAGCAACACATCTAGCTAAACCAGATCAACTTAAACAGAGCAACAAGCCTGAAAGAAGACACTATACAAGAAGGCCTTAAACTAGATAATCCAAATACACTGTATCATAACCTTAGTTTGAAAACGTTAGTAGTAGTGACTGATGTAACCATATGAATTGGATATAGTTTTGCTATAATAGATATATATGTGTTAATTTTGTTAGGCAAGCTAAAATGCTAGGGTTTTTCCATTACCAGAAGTCAGTTGTAAAGGGAAACCATAGGCTGAAACAAAGGAAGCCAGACAAGAGTAGGGCTGGAGAAGACTGTAGGCAGAGATTGAGGCAAGAGGGTCAGAGTACCTTTCTGGGGAAATACTGTTTGTGTTAGGCGAATAATGCTCCTAGTTTCATGTTAGAAGATGGTTCTGTGATTTTTTTACTCTGTCAGGACACATTCATTACAACACCTGTTAGTACTATATTTGCAGCAAGAAAACCTGATGCTCCGTCTTCTCCTTGTCAAATTATTTGTTTATTTTTTGAAATGTATTTATTGGAAATGAATAGAGTGAAGCGAGTATTTACCCTGCAGTGCCCTTTGCACGACCCTGCAATGCCCTTTGAACATTAAAATGTCTGGTTAGTTTATGCAGCTTACACATATTTTAGGCCACAGACTGGAGGGGGTGGGAGGGGGCATACCTAAAAAATTATTATCGAATAGTTGTATTGGCTGCTTAAAATTTCTGTGCTTTTCCAGAAAACCCCCAAATATAATCGTTAAGTTTACATGTGTCTGTTATTGTTTTAGTGCACTATCACAAGCAGTAACCTTGAGGTAGAGTGGACATAGGAACAGTAATCACAGTTGTGGCATGAATGATTCCTGCATCTTGACACTTTGTGATATGGCAATTAAATACTATACTGAACCTTCTTGTGCTGAGCCCGATGTTCAGCTCTTTCTTTCTTGAAAGCAGCTATGCAGTTTTGCTGCCTAGAAAACTAATTGAGGAGGGTTTAGGGACGTTATCAAAGTCTAGGACAGTTGTTGACATCTTCATTGTTTGTAAGAGTATTTTTAAAGAACAAAAATGCACATTTTTTCTCTTGAATACAATAAAGCCCAACAAATTACTTCCATTCATTGATTTTGAATAAATAAACCATTCAAAAGAAAAAAAATTGTCGTTGTGAGAAACTGTCATGGTTTTGTTGTAAGTACATTTGTGGCTCTTAAGCTTGCCAATTGCCTTAGACAGATAAGTGCTTGCAATTAGATAACCTCCACTTGTGGAATGCTTGTTTTTTGCAAGTAGTGCATACAGGACAATGCAAGTACCTGTGGTAGAATGTAGTGTACTGTTTTTGAAATCTACCATGGAGTCTGCTTTCTTTCTCATTACAAAGTATCTGCTCTTGGATTCCATGTACACCAACCATGTCTCTTGATGCCCCCATACATTGAAATATAAAACAACAAGTTATTGTAAAATAGCCATAGCTTCCTGAGAAAACTGGAGGGAGGCCTGTTACCTGACACAGTTCATAAATGGGTAGACAAAACAATAGCGAATCTAGCACAGGAAACAAACCTGTAAAGCAGTTACTAAGTTACTTAATGACACATCTACACATGCACATTTACTGCACAGTAATGTAAATTACTGCACAGGACAGGCGCATGTCTACATGTGCATGCCCGTACTGAGCAGTAACTATGGCGACTTATGATGACTTGGGTGTAAATTTGTTACCTGCATGATGCAGGTATCAAACTGGATTAGTTAGTGAACGGTGACCTCAGCTCCTGCCTGGCCCCCTCTCCTGCTGTGGGGCTGGGCTGCTCTTTGACAGCCCCTAGCTGCAGGGTAGAAAAGCCTGGAGCCATTTCATTCTGTGGGGCACACACCCCCTTGCCCAGCCCTGCAATCCCACCATGGCTGCTGGCCCCGACCAGGGCCAGCACCTGCTGCCTCCTGCTGCTCACCCACTGCCTCTCTCTCTTTGCAGGACCACAGTGAAGCGCCTCGGCCATGTGGCTGTGACTCCCTGGCTGTGCCCCTGTTGGGGGTGCTGCCACCAGCCCTCCAGGGCCAGCCACGCAGGGCCAGCTACATGGGGGCCCAGTCAACTGGCGTGGGGACAATGTCCACCACCTCCCCCATGTCCAGCTCCAGCCCCACCCACACACCTGTCCACAGCCCCAGGGGCACAAACTGGATCCAGGAGGAGGTGCGTGTGCCCTTGTAGCCCTGTGGGGTGGGGATGATGTCCTGAAGCAGTTTGCCCAGGGCAGGTGCTCTAATGCCCACATTTATGAGGCTCTAGCAGCTGGGATGTGGGTACAGGGCCATCCCTGGTTGGCACAGCTGTGCTGCGTGAGGGCCAAGGCCCTGAGGGCCCAGTGGATGGCTGTGACCAGCCACAATCACCAGTCCAGTGGGGCCCCCAGGACCATGCCCTTCATGCAGGAGCTGACCCTCATTTTGGCACCCCGAAAGGCCATGCCTGCACCCCACCTGGACACCTCTGGTGACTTGGCACTGGGGGAGGGGACTTTGGGCCTCTAGTGCCCTACCCCATCCTGCACTCCTCCCTGGCTGCTGTGCCCACTGGCAGGCCAGGGAGCCCTGGCCAGCAGCTGCCCGCAAGGAGCGGCTGGCCATCCTACCACTGGCTACCAGCAGCACCAGCTCCTCCCCGGGGGACTCGGGTGGCACCCATTTGGGTCCAGACCTGCCCAGCCAGTTTACCATGATCCCTGGGTGCCTGCACACTGCTGCCTTCTGATCCGAGGCCAGGCAGCACAGGGAGCCATTTTCTCTCTCAAAATGTTGCACTCTCACAAAAGCCTTCTGTCCCTTGTCTCTGCAAGGACAACATCTGGACGTGAGGGAGAGGCTACAGGGGCCCATAAGACTGCTGCCACAGGGTTGTCACAGCCTACCACTGGAGCTACCTGGAGATGCCAGCAACACCATCACCATGTCCTTGACTGAACCCACCTGCTCCAGAGGTTGGTGGTAGCCATGGAGGGCTGGGTGGCAGACCAGTGGGCGTTTCAGGTAGAGACCCTTGCCTAGGAAGCCACCCAGAAGGAGGTGCAGCTCTGGGCATATGCAGAGCATGGGGCTGACCTGGTGACCCTGGAGTAGTGGCATACAGTGCTACTGGAGCAGCAGCTCACTGCCTAGGACTGCCCAGTAGAGGCTGCACCTGTGCCGCCCAGCACCTGGTCCCCCACCTTGGCCTTGCAGGGCCTCTGGGTCCTACCCCTCGCCCTGCAGCAGGGCTGTAGCAGTGCCCTCAAGGCACTGGTGTGGTGCCTGCCAGTTGCAGGCAGCACTGGGCTTCACCTTGGCCCCCAGACCTGCAGTGTCATGTCCTGTGACTGGGGTTCTGGCTGCCTGCCACTGGGCTCTCCGCCCTGGGCAGCTGCACCCCTGAGCCCCACACAGGTGGACTGAAGGACAGGGTCAGACACCTCAAGTGTTTTGGAAGTTTAGGGAATGCGGGGCTTATTGTTGGTGGGTGGGGAGGCTGTTGGAGGGGCAGTGTGTGCAGGGAAAGAGGGAAGGGGGCTGTGTTTCTTGAGGGGGGAGGGACAAGGAATGGGGGGGTTGTTCTATTAATAAAGTTTGTACAGTTTCTCCTACATGTGTGTCCTGGAGTGGTGCTGGGGGTGGGCAGAGGACACGTGGGCTGGAGCAGGGCACACAAGAAGAGGGGGTTGGTCAGAGCCTCGTGCAGACGGTGCCCTGGGCCCAGCTGCTGAGTGCATGGCTACCCTAGGGCCTGGGCAGGGTGGGCGGAGGGTGGGGGGCAGCAGAGCCAACACCATGGCCAGCAGTAGCGTGGACTGCTGGTCACCAGGGGCAGGGGCATTGTGGGGAGGCAGGGTGGGCAGGGAGGGAGCTGCCGCATGCTGGTCCTGTGCTGGGCACATGGCTCCCAGGCAGGAGAGGGGCTGGGCAGGGCTCTGCAGGCAGGGATGAGCCCTTAAGATGGCCACCACATGCTGGCAGCTGCCTAGGCCCTTAAGATGGCCACAGGGGCACATTGCAGGCTTCTCTGATTTGGGACTAAATTTAGTCCCAGGTCATCTACACGTGTAGACACCAGCCTATTCCCACTTACTGCACAGTAAATGTTATGTGACATCAATGCACATGTGGACACACCCAATAAGTATCTTTCATTTTTAATCTCTGTGAATTTTCTTCAGCAAACACTACCCTGGGGAACTCAAACAGTTCCTTTAACCTCCAGGTGCTTCACATCAAGATTCTGCCCTCTTCCCAAATCTGCTGCCAAAATTTAAGGAAGAAACATTTCCTCATGCCCCCAGAAGCCTCTTCTTAAGTTTCTCAGCTGTTTTCCCCTCCATTTCCCTAAAAGCTAGAAACAAATGCAGGATACCTTATCTCATAGAGTCATAGAAAATGAGGTTTGCAAGGGACCTCAGGGGGGTTGGGCTAGATGAACTCCTGAGATCCCTTCCAACCCCCTGCTCAAAGCAGGACCATTTACAACTAGATCATCTCAGTCAGGGCTTTGTTGAGACGAACCTTAAAAGCCTCCAAGGATGGAGATTTCACCACTTCTCCAAGTAACTTGTTCCAGTGCTTCCCCACCTTCCTAGTGAGAGAGTTTTTCCTACTATCCAACTTAAACTTCCCTTGCTGCAAGTTGAGCCCATTGCTCCTTGGTTTGTCATCTGCCACCAACAATCCAGCTCCATCCTCTTTTGAACCCCGCTTCAGGTAGTTGAAGGCTGCTATCAAATCCCCCCTCAGTCTTCTCTTCTGCAGACTAAATAAGCCCGGTTCTCTCAGCCTCTCTTTAATAAACACCCCGGCCTACGTGTCACCTCCTGAATACTTTAAAAGAAACAACAATTAGTTTTTTTTTAATTCCTGGTTTCTTCAGAGGTCTCTCCTTTTTCAGCTGAGCTGCCCAGCTGCTGTGCAGTATCCAGATAGCAGCATTTCACCTGGCAGATTCCCCGTACACTCCCAGCTGCCATGGAATCTTCAAGCCCCAACATTCCACAAGTCAGTAACTGCCATGGAAACTTCACCTCTCAACATTCCATCCCGAGTTCTCCAACGGGCCATAAAACCTTCTAGTTCCAGCAATTCCACTCTTCCGCTTCCCACACATCACTGTCAAACTTGGTAAATTCTGTTTAATCAGCAGAGAGGAGGGAAGAGAGAAGGGTCCCTCGTTTTCTTACTCATTTTTTTACCTTTTTCTTATTCAACCTTCTATCGTGTGACCAACGGACAGGAGTTTAGTTTGGGTAGGAATGGACACGGCTTTTACATTTTCTCCACAAGTGCTTCTGGTTGAGTTCCAGGTGGAAAACCCCCTCTTCTTTCAACCAAACCATCAGGACTGCCATTTCTGTGGGGCTGTATCTGAAGCAGAGGTCATTTACTCAAGAACAGGATATCTGCTGCAAACAAGAGAAATTCTAACTAGCCACTTGTCATCACATAGTCTCTGAAAGGACTTGCCACCCAGAGGAGTTTTAAATTAACACATTGAAAAGAAAGTTGAAATGGGAGACAAGAGAGGAACAAAGCTCACAGCCATTATCATGTTGGTGGTTTCACAGAAATGTAGAAGTGGACGAGAAGAGCAGGGGATGTGGGATGCCTTGCTGTTAGGGTTGTGCAGGAAAAAGGTGCTTCATTTAGGAAGAGGCTCTGACTGGGCAGGTTGTATGAGGCGGAGAAGCAAAGGGGTGGGAGAGGATCTGGTCCCTGATTTACAATGTCTGTGGAAAGTAAAAGAGCTCCGAGGACAGTGACAGGGAGAACTATATGCTTAGAACTATAGGATGCCAGTAGCTGTTCCCACCACAGATGTTTGTAGGTGACTTATCAAGTGACACAAAGCTGATCCAAAGCCCCTGAAATCACTGGGAGACTTTCCATTGAAAAGCATGCTTTGGCTGGGCTTCTAGTATGCCTGAACTAGAGGAGTCCCCTACCATATTAGCTTGCCCGCCATGCTAATAATCCAGCCACATGAAGAAATATGACCTCTTGTTGGAATCCGGTTTCTGTCTCTGGACCTGTTCCAGTATTGCTAGTCTATGCACTTCAGTGGAACTAGAGTTTGGACCTATTTTTCTGAGTCACTGCATTTGGATTCAAAGGGTCATTAGCATTCCAGGAAACATGATTTATGAGGAAAGTTTGAAATAACTGGGATTATTTAATCTAAAGAAGACAAAAACTGAGGGGGAATTTGATAACTGTCTTCAAATACCTGAATGGTGGTTATAAAGAGGTTGAGGCTAGACTATTTTCAGTAGCTGCAGGGGACAGGATAACATCTTAAATTGCAGCAAGAGAAATTTCAGCTGGAGATTAGGAAGAATTTTTTGCCTATGGGGGTGGTTCAACATTAGAACAGATTACCTGGAGAGATCATAGAAATTTTCTTCTTGCAAAAGTTTAAAAGGTTAGTCAAACATTTGTCTAAGATGTTTTGGGATCTGATCAAGGAGGGTTGATCCTGCTGGATCAGACCATTGAATAAGGGTCTAATTATATAGTAATTTTGGTTGGCTCCTGGAGCTCTTAACTCCTGGATTGCCTGCACATTTTATGCAAACCTTATGTGGTTTTAAGCACTCACTATACAAGTAGAAGTTATACCACTTCAGGGCAGGGTTCTCTCTGAGCCGCACAACCTAACTCCTGTTCTATTAAAGTGTGGCCACTCCCCACAGATGTGGCACCCAAGTTTAAGTCCTCCAGTGTCCCAGGATATCTCACTTCCCCACCCATACAGGAGGGTTACAAGCCTGTCCTGGCTCACCAGCCCTCTAGTTGCAGCTCACACCTACAGCTCTCAGTCCGCCCCTGCTCACCAGGCCTCTAGTGACAAGTCACAGCTGTGCAGGTGGGGGACAGTCAGAGAAAACTTCTAGACTAAGGGTGTGACAATTCCAAGCTAGCAGTAGCACCAATCAACATTTGTGTGGCTGATAGAATAAGGTGTATGTGACAGCATGGAAGAGACCTGCCGAGTCGGTGCGAGGCGGTGGAGCAGCAGCAAAAAGTGGCACCGACGGAAAAGATGAGCACTGGGGAAACACCAGCACCGGTGTGGTTGCACTTTATAAGCACATGTCGCAAGCACTTAAAGCTCCAGAACCCCATGCATTAAACGTAGCCGGACCTAAAGAGACAGGAGGACCGGAACTGAGGTCTGGGAGCCCTGAAAGGGGCAGATGGTGGAAGGCAGCCAGCCACAGCAAACCCACTGAGGTGGCTCAGAGGAGCCAAACCACTTACCCACAAGTTGGTCCTGGCTGTCAGGGACAGGAGACTGGGACCTGACTGGGGATGCTGAACCTATAAGAGAAGAGAAGAGTTGTGAGTACGGTGGACTGAAGTGGTTCACAGGGGACCACTCTTACTGCAAACCTAAAATACAAAGGAGTTTTTGCAAGGCAAGGACTGGGATGGTCCAGCTCCGGGCTGGAGGACTATAAAGAGGGACTAACCCCTGCAGGGATATTTGAGTTCCGTATTGTTTTGCGTTATATATGTTACCTACCTTAGAAGGCATGATATGAAAGCATAGCCTGTGTGCCCATAACATCTTTTTGAAATCTCAAAGGTTGGCATAAGGTGGGGTATAGGGGAGGCGGAGCCCCAGAAGACAGCACCAGGGCTGGCTAAGGACAGAACCCACAGGGAATAAGACCTTCCTCCTAAATTATACAGAAGATCAAGTCATGGCAGATGAGAGTGGTTGCCCTTACATCAGTCCCAGTTGTGTGATGCTAGAAGCATGCTGTCCACTAGTAAAAGAACTGAGACTGTAAAGGGTTCTGTGGACACGTTAAGACGCGCCTCACAGGATAGGCACAGGTGCTTTCACAGTGTAACAAGGCCCTAAGATGACCGTCTGAAGCCCCTTCCAGCCCTACTTTTCTATAATTCTATGATAATGCCTGGAACTTGCATTTCTTGCAGGTTTTAACATGTTTCTATTTTTCTGTGCCATGGCTACAATATCTTAATTGGAAGAAATTCTTTCATCCCAATGTTGATTGCATTTAATCATGTCCTTTCAAAGTATGCTCCATTTGTCAGTAAAGTGAAACTTCATCATAATATACCTTGATTAAAAGCTCTAATACTGGAGTAGCAGGAGTGAAGGATAATCCTAGGTTGATTAAAACATCAGTGTCTAGACAAAAGTATTTCACACCATTGTTTTACTTAGTTAATTCATTGTGTAGAGCTGAACACCATCAGCTGCCATTATGTTGAGTGCAAGACCTCAGCACCTCCATGGAGGCATGCAAACCTTGCAAGTCCAGTCCATTACAACACCTTTGTCTAGGCACAGCATGGTCCATGGATCTAAAGGTACCAGAGTTTTCCTTTCCCTGTCACTTGGGGCTCTTACTTTAGAATCCAAGGTTATACAGAATCACATGTCTGTGTCTGTCACGTTCAGGAATAAGAATGGAATTGGTGAATGTTAGTGTGTTTCAAGATAGGAACATCAAAGAAAATAGAAATGTCTCATTTTTTCTTGTAGCCTATGTATCCTTGAGATACTGCAGTGTCTCACAAGTCCATTCTTTTGTATAGACTAGGTTCCCTTCAGGACTATTTCTCCCATAATGCATTGTGAACAAAAGATTACCATGATACAATAAAGTCACCCCTTTGGTTAGACTGCTGTAGTACATCTGGGGCACTGTACAACAGGAGTGCATCACAGGGTTAGGCACCCTGACCATGCCGCCTAGCCCATGGAAGAAAACAAGGCCAAAAGGCACCTAAACCACCACTCTCATAAGGCATTAGGGCAGCCCAGGCAGAAAAGAGTTAATGTCAAATGGACCCAGCGTGACATGTGTTTCAGTCTGACAATTGGAGGCATTCCTATTTGGGTCAAATCATCCATCACTTTTCCAGATGTTATTTTTAAAACTTTTAACAAAACCAGATTTTCTTTTTTGCAGAAGCTGAAAACAGAATCACTGGAAAAAGTCCAGCTTCTGGGTCAGGTCCATGAATAAGAAAGGTGTAACCAAGAAGCAAGGAAAAGAATGTACAAGAAAGGTCCAAGCAAAGCTGATGCCATTGCAAAATCCACCAGCACACCAATCCTTTCTTCCAAACAGAATAGACAAATGCAAAGCATTTAGGATGAGAGTTCAAGCTGGTCATAGGCAGAACAGCTTGTATTTATGGCACCTGCTGTTGGCCCTAACATGTATTTATACTCATCAACTAAATATTTTACTGTGTTGCTGGAACATATGCACACAATTCAAAAATATGTTACACAGTATGAGTATGTGAAGTGGGCCCTATTCAGTTCAGATTCAGATTCGGCCCAAATCAGGGACAGTGATTCAATTAGTTGATTCAGATCACTGTCCCTGATTCAATTCAGCTGAATCTGAAGATTCAATCCTGATTCAAAGAATCAGCGATTCAGACATGGATACAGCTTTAGAAGTTTTTTCTACATACTGTCGGGGGATCACTGTGTAAGGATGTGGCCCTCGATGTTCTGATAACATTCACCTGCCCGTGGTTGTCAGGAATGCCTTAACCAGCTAGTCAGACTCCAGTCTCCACCTAATTCTCACCCACCATGACTTGATGGGAGGTTCTTTTGGGAGGTGGTGTTGTTTTCATGAGTCTGATTATGGCGCAAGGTGCCCTCCAAGTGAGGCTCCAACCTCCCCTTTCACCCCAGCCATACACTGCCAGTTGTCAGCACACTATCACGTATAATCCGGAACATGTCTGTGTGGCCAGCCTAGCCGTTTCCTCTAACTCAACGCCAGTTATTGTTCTTCTTCTGGATAGTTACCTCTGGCATAAAGAAAGAGCCCTTGAACTGTCCAGAACTCAGTCCTGGACTTGTTTGCCCCATCTAATAAATCAAATCAATCCTATCTCTCTTCTTGCCTTTTGTTCCTCTCCTCCCCAAGGCTGGATGCCCAGGATCCAGTCACCCTGTAGGGCTTCCTTCACTCAGCAGGATAAAAAAAAAAGGAAAAAAACCTGCTGTGGGGAAATCCTCCCCTTTTTAGTAAGCAGAGAATGAAACACAAGAAAATGAACTCAAGGCTTCTAGTGCTGACACCCCACAGGTTTGGGTCCTTTAAGCTACAAACCCTGTTTGGCTGGCTAGGCTTCACCCCCCCACACTCCATTAATTGCCCTCCTTAATGCAAGACTATGCCCCCCTGGGGCTACACTAATCCACATTGTCAATGAAACTCAAAAGAAGAAAAAAATTTCTCCTGTATATTCAGGTTTCCCTCTGCAGTCTTCAAGCTTCAGGCTTTAACCCTCGCTGCTGCTGTGGTTGACAGCCAGCAGCACTCACAGAGGTCCTCCAAGCTCACAGACCATCTTGGTCTCAAGCCCTGTTCCTGGGGAATAGCCTCTTCCCTCTCACCCTGAGCTTCCATCCTGCCGATGTCCTCTGTCCCCCACCCTTCTTCCCTCCCTGCCAGAAATAGCCCCAAGGCACCACGAGGAGCCAATGAGAGGCACCTGGCGCTCTGGCAAATTCAGTTTTGGGCAAGTCGGGAGTTCCCTCCTCAGCGTCGTCACTGCCCTCTCAGGTAAACCCCGGCTGGGATCATCTTCCTCCTCTGAAGAGGCGCCGCTGGTCTCTTCACACATACCTCAAGGTACCAGCGAGGCTCGTGAATGCTGTGATGCTGGGGACCATGGAGCATCCCACAGGAGCCTGCGGGGGGGGGGGGAAAGGGAGGCCCGCATGATCGGAGGTGAACCTGGAAGTGGATCAGAAGTACTTCTGGTCCACCTCTGGGTCTGCTGGGAAGTGCCCCTACCCTCTCCCCCCCAGCTCAGCGATTGGCCATGGGGGTGACCCAGGAAGCACCAGTTGCTGAGCCGGGGGGTACAGGGGGGCCCCCCAGTGCACTCCCCAGCAGACCCAGAAATACTTCTGGTCCACTTCCAGGCCAAGCATGCTGGAGACCCCCCGTGCTCCTGTGGGACACTCCATATACCCCAGCATTGCAGCATTCATAAACCTCCTGCTACCTAGAGGTACATAGAAAAAACATTTAAAGCTGTGTCTATGTCCAAATCTCCGAATCTTTCCGAATCTCCCCGAATCGATTCAGAGTTCTGATTTGATTCAGAGAGATTAAAGGGTTCTCTGATTCGATTCAGATTCAAAGATTCGGCCACTGAATCGGGCTGAATATCCACTGAATTGAATCAGGGACTGAAGCTTTGCACAGCCCTATTACACAGCACCAGAGGGCACCAGGGGACATTATATATAATGCAGCAGGAATCATGGTCCTCATCCTTGAATCTCTTGAGCATATTTTAACAAACTATTTCCTATCCTTGCAGTAGGAAGATATTGCCAGTGCTCTCATCCCCCTTCTTTACCTCTCACAAGCTAAAGGTATTTGGGGCATTATGCCTGGTAGTTGTGTGTGAGGATTGGTTCCTGAAACTTTTAAAAATAATTTAAATTTGCGGTTCTCAAACAGGGTGCTGTGGAACCCTGGGCTGCTGCAAAATCTTTTTAAGGGTGCTGCAGAGTGTGCACAATATTAGCACTCTTGAGATGGACAAACATGAGTACATGATTCATAAAGTAAACTGCATTTTCAACAGTGCTAAAAGCATTCTGATCTGTTCTTTCCGAGTTTTTTGCAACTGAAGAATGGCCCTATTATTTTTAATATTAAAAGAAAACAAGGGAAAACTAAGAGCTGGTGTTTTCCCAGAGGTGTCTTGAATCTAATGAGGGGTGCCTGAATCTAAAAAGGTTGAGTTAGACAAATACTTGCCTGGGATGGTTTAGACAGGGGTGATCACGCCTTATGCAGGGGGACTAGATGACCTCCTGAGGTGCCTCCCAGCCCTAATATTCTGTATGTCATTATTTTCTGCTTGAAATAAAAAAATGTTTCATTTTCCACTGGCTGACGCATGTATATGTTGAACCAATGTGTTCATTGATTTGAAACAACTCAGACAGAGGAAATGAAAACAGTAAAAATAGAAAAAGGTGCTATGGTGCTATGAATACTGTATCTCACATTCAAGTATGACAGGTATTGTTTCTCAATGCTGACAGAAGCTGAGAGGACACACAGACTAACACTGACAAAGACCATCTGAGGCCAAGGAGGTCTGCCCAGGACATAACAAAATTCCACTTGGTGAAAACCTGTGAGGTTCTGCCATTTGCTTTCATTCCAATGTAAAAAGAAAGTGACGGTTTTCAATTTTCTTTGCAAAAAATGTCTTTGAGAGGGACATCAAGCCAGTGTGCTATCGGCTATTTTGAAGGGGTCTGTCTTTATCTCAAATTCCATCCTGGACCTAAGGAAATATCACTGAACCTGGTGCATATTCTCCCAAAGTTGCAATGTATCAGAATTATCTAATGGAACAAATGTTCACTGAAAAATTCCCAGTGAGCCCTAATGCCCACCGATACATGAGCTCATGCATTTCTGGCACAACTACTGCTGCGGCAGACAGCTGAATTATGGATAGGAACACACGTCAAAATAAACAGATGCACGAAGAATAATGAAAAGGTTGTGCTTCTGACTGATGCTGCAGCTACACTGTTGAGACTTGTGCCCTATAATCCAAAGGCTAACTCATGTTATCTAGGCTGGATCTTGAGGGAGGAGGCCATATCACACTCATGAACCCTACAGTGAATGTAGCCCACCCACAACTGACTTCCTCATAAGATCCAGGGGAGAATCTGTACCTGTGAGCACCGTGTTAAGAAGCCACCGCTGAAGGCTTCACTCCAATAAAGCATTTCAACACATTATTTCCTTTGGGGCTGCCCAACTTCTAAGCTCCCAGGGGCCACATGCCCCCAGGGCTGTACAAGTGGGGGCCACACCAGACACACTGTATGGATGCTCCCCGCAGCCCACCACACCACATGCACCCCATCACTGTTATGCTGCATGGGCACACAAATTCAATCCCCCACACTGCACCATATACCCATGCAGGTATCCCTGCAACATACACCCGTGATCCCCTGCATGCAGCCCTGATCTGCACCCCCACCCCACATGTGGTCACAGCCTCAACCTCAGCTCCCCATGCTGCCACACTGCCCCTTCTCCTGGGGCAAGGGCAGGAAGCAGCAACCAGGAGGGAGAACCAGAGACTCTGCTGCTGTTGGGGAGCAGCAGCAGCCAGGTGAGCGTCCAGGGGCTGCACATTAACCCCTTGTGGGCCACCAGTTGGACAGCTCTGATTTACTTTAAGGCAAGCACAAGCAGTGCTGTAGCAAAGTGGAGAGGGGAGCAACCAGGGCAACCACCCTGCACACCAAAGCAAAGGGGCACCAACAGAAGCTGCCCAGCCAGGGCAGGGTAGGGCACAGGATGGAGTGATGAGCGATTCGTTTGGGGATGGGGAGGGTCGCAGGGAAGGGGACTCCTGCCACTGTGTGCACTACTGGGCTAGCATGGGGGGGGCACGTGCCCCCCAGATCTGTGTGCAAGGCAAGGCGGGTTGCCACTGTGGGCTTTGCCCTGGGTGCCAAACTTCGTAGTTACAGCACTGAGCACAAATTGTCTCCTGGAAATCAATAGATTGGGAAGGGCGGGTCTGGCGAACACCCTCCCTCCAGTCATCCATAGGAGCTCACATGTGTGCAGACCACCACCACACTTAATGCAATCCTAATTAAAGGATTGACTAGAATTAAAGTTAGCCCCATGTGTGTAAGAGCTTTGTTGTCCTGGGAGTACCGGCAGGGTGCAGTCCTTTCTTTAAAAAGGAGAGGAAAAGCCAGTTGTTCAGAGATGGTGCTGACTGTTTATAAATCACTTCAAAGTCCTTCTGTGATGACTCCCAGACTCAGAAGGCTCTTCTGAAAGAGAGTGTCAGAATAAAGAAATGCATAGCTCTTAAAACCCACCCCTTGGAGCAGGGGTGGGCAAAATGCGGCCTGCCAGGCCATTCTATCTGGCCCGTGGGGCCCCTAAAATATTTAGAAAATTAATATTTATCTGGCCCTGGCTGCCTGTCACGCGGACCTCAATGGCTTGCCAAAACTCGGTAAGCGGCCCTCTGCCTGAAATAATTGCCTGCCCCTGCCTTAGAGGAAATATCACAACATACAGTTTCAAGAAGTTCCCAGTTCTATGAAATATTTAGGGCCCTAATTCAAATGAAGCTGTGTAGGTGTTAATGAATGGTTGCTGCAGCTCATTTTAGCATGAGAATGACATAGAGCAGCAAGGAGATTTCAAAAGCAAATTCTTGCTGTTGCAGACACCAATATTTGGACTATGTTCTGGAGCCAAATTTGTGCAAACTCCAGTTTGACGTTAAAAAAAAAAATCATAGAAATAATAGCTAAGCAAGACTGATGAGCTCCTCTCACTCCCTGAGACTGTCATTACTGGATTTCTATGCACTGGCGATGGGGTTGCATGAATATTAAGGTGATCGGAATTCAGCCTAGAGTCCATGACTAACCATAACAAGGTTTGATTTTTGCACAAGGGAAATGACAGCATGTTTCAGAAGTGAGTTAGCAATTCTGGATGCAACTGTTCCAAGATGCAAGGCATATAATCACATCACCTCTCTTACTGGAGCTCTGTAAGTGGCATAACTACATAGAAGACTCCAGGCCTCCTCTGTCTATCCACTTATCCCATAGCCTTTTGTGTAGCTGCACAATAAAAAGACCCAAAACTATCTGCAAAGCCCTTCGGGATAATTTGTGTCAAGATCTAGAAAACATTTCAATAACCAGTTTTAAATTAACCTTTGAATTATTATTTTTTAACACAAATGCATTAAAATGATATAAAGTTCTGTCTTAAACCAGACAACTTTTGTGATTTTGAATTCAGTCTGCTCTTCCATCCTAGGCACTATAATATTGGATAGAACAGGGAAAAGTAAGGATGGAAATGTAGCCTCCAACACACGTCTGTGGCGTGGTTAAGTTAGATTCGTCTCTTTTTAGCTTTAGTTATCCTGAGCTGAGAGTCCTTAGGTTTGAACATCTTGTGAGGCATGTCTGTGCCACCTCTGACCATGCTAGACTTTATAAAACCACACTTTTGTTACTTGTTCCTACACTTCAACCATCACTTGACAAAAAATACGGTAATTTCCTGCTGAAGTGGAGTGAGGCATGCACCAGTTGTCATGTCTGAGTCTGAGACATGCTGGCTCCTACCCTGGGGGTCTTTAAGAGGCGGCTCGACGTTTACCTGGCTGGGGTCATTTGAGCCCAGTTCTCTGTCCTGCCCAGGACAGGGGGTTGGACTAGAAGATCTACAAAGTCCCTTCGGACCCTACTTCTATGAATCTATGGCCTCAAAAACAATTTGGGACACATGGAGCAGGAGCAAGTGAGAGGAGTATGTTTGTAGCATGGAGCTCCTTTGCATAGCTGAAGGCAGTGTGGAAACACCCACTGGAGCCAGAGACGGCTCATGTTCACAGGAGGCACTTCAACACTAGAAGTCACTTCTCCCTCTTGCTCCTGAATTCATTGACTTTCAGGTCATCTGGAAAACCCAGTCCTTATGTTATCAATGGGGCAGGCTTGCAGCAGCCTGGCTTGCCAGCTCAGAAGGGCTCCGAGTGATTGGTGGGATGTTTCCATCAATCAGGTGAAGAACCAGACCTGAGAGGGGACTAACCCTCTCTCTCTCCGATTGGTCTATCTGCAATCTGGGGGAGGAGCCTCCAGAGGGAATAAAAAGGCAGTGTGCCCGGCACGTGGGCGGCTGCAACAAGGGATGAAGAAAAGGGCAAAGAAGAGCTGGCCAGTGGAGTGCAGCGGTTCTCCAGAAGAGCCCGAAGAGACTCACCGGGCTGGGAGGAGCAAGCGGCTGCATCTTCCGGCCCTGCCACTTGGGAGCGCAGCATCAGTGCACAGCTGGCGCACGGAGGGTTTGGGAGTGGACCAAGACCCTGGGAGCTGCACAAGGCAGTTCAGGTCTCCAAGCCCGGGCACGAGGCCAGGAACACAGTGCACAGGCAGTGCACGGAGGGTCCAGGAGAAGACTGAGACCCTAGGAGCCACACAAGGCGGTTCAGGTCTGCAACTCCAGTGTGAGGCTGGGTGCACAGTGCACAGTCGGTGCATGGAGAGTCCTGGGGAGCAGACCAAGGCCCTGAGGCTATGAGGACAGCTTGGGCCTCTGATTTGGCACAAGGCCAGGCACGCTGCATATAGAGGCCATTGGTGCATGGGACAGTATACAGGGCCAGGAGAGCCCTAAGCAGTGGAAGGACAAGCAGGGCTGTGGAGAGTTGTGCGATACCTGGAAGGGGATTCCCACAGGGGAGGAGGGTCCCCCCCACCATTCTGTGGCTAGCAGCTGCAGGGGCAGCCTTGAAGGGGAAGGCCCTGGGCTGTGAGATTCCCCTAGCGATGCAATTCAAACTGGGTTGCAGAGGCCCGTGGGGCTCTGGGATTCTTTTTATTTCCCTCTCTTGATCTGCAGGCACTCCTCTGGCTCCAGGGCTTCAAAGCTGTTCTTCTGTTCGTTCAGCTTCTGTACCCATTGTTTCTGCACCTCATATTTTGTAAAGTGGCAGTGCGTTACAGTATAAGATTTGCATGACTTTTAATGAAACTCTTGCTTTGACCCCCCTTTTGATTTCTTACCTGCATATAGTGATTGCATTGACCTGTATAAGCTGTTTTAGCTCCCATATCTTATGTGTAAACATGTTAACCCTATAACTTTTATATCTTATTAAATTTGTATATGGTTAAGCCTTAACACATGTTGTGGCCTGGCTCTATAGGGGAACGAGGGAAACTGTGTGTCATAGGCAGTTTCAGGCCTCAGCTTACCTGCCCTGCTAACATTTCCTTCATTTGGAGAGGGGAGTACATCGCTGGGATACCGCTGGGGTTACACCAACAATACAGATGAGTTACCACCTGGGTTGCATCAAAATGGAGAGTGGAGGGAAGAGCTACTTTGTATGTCATGGAGTTTTTTTATAGTGAACATTATGCCGATCTAAATCATATTCTATTGCCTAAAAGCCAACACGATCATACGACAGCCAAACACAAGCCTGTCACTGTAGTGGCTCAGTTGGTTTAGTCACTCAGAATTAGAATGGGGGACACAGTTCAAAATATCTTGCAAGAAATGGTCTAATTTCCTCTGCAAATGCCTACTGGGAAACTACAAGGCCTACTTGTTTTTGATTGTTTTATTCTGGGCTATTTCTTGGCTCCAGCCCTTATTTCTTACTTTTTCCCCACTACCTCCTCTTCCTCTCACTCTTTGCCCCAGAAGAGAATTGATCCCTTGTTGTTTGGGTCAAAGACAACAGCTCTTTGAACATGATTGGGATGACTGTGTGGCCCGGCATATTATTAAGGAGAATTTAGAGTACCAAACATGAAAGGTGTAAAGCACCAGCCCAGTTTTCACAATAGGGGTTTGCATGGCTGAACCACATAGCAGTTCTGGAGCAAAGCAGAGGCTATTTGACACAAATATTGTGAAGAGCAGCAGCTCCCAAACTAAGGGTCATGACTAAGTGGGACCACAGTAGCTCTGAGTGGGGTTGTAAACCCCGTGGAGACCATAAATCCCTTGAGTCCATAAATAACTTGTGTGCTTGCAATTAATAGCCTGCCTCAGCTACTCCTTGGAAATGATCATTGTGCCTGCAATTACAACTGAAAATCCCCGTCCCCTTCTAATTGCGAGTACATTAACAATGGTAAGTGTCCATGTGCCCATAAGGACCAGTGGGTGGGGACTCACCGTGATGTAACTGCTCCACTGAGGTTGCTCTGACCCTGCAGCGAGACCTAAACCAGGGCAGCTCAAACCTGAATAAAACTGAGCTAATCTGCCTCCGTTCAGCTCTCACTTACTGCAGGGTAATTACAGGCCCCGAGACAATACAGCTACATGGAACTGCACACAATTATAGGTCTGTAAGCGAGGCCATGACCAGAAAAAGTATGGAGCCAGCTGGTGTGGAGACAAGATGCATCAACCTTTTGACACAGGCCAGCAGGAAAGGTTGGACTCTGGCCTTTTAGCACCAAAGTACATTTTTTCCCCACTTAACTAGTGTGATAACTCTGTTACCTAGCAGCAGCATGTGGCTGTTCTCTGACCCAGCCCTTGCAGGGAGACCATGACACATAGGCTATAAGCATGCAACATAAACATCAAACCAGGCAGCATGTTTGTAGCCACTCGCTGAGTCTCAAATTTTATAGGGCTGCAAGGGAGCACCTCATATGCCAAGTGGTGCACTGGAAAATAGATACAAGGGAGGGTACAGTACTATTACAGTCTTGTCTACCTAGGGAAAGAGTCCAAAGGAGCTGTTGTTGACCCATGCTACTCCCCATGTGGTCAGCTTCGAAGCGTCGTAAGCAGCACTCTTCGCAAGGAACAAGCGTGTACGCACTGGGAGTTGGTGCGAAATAAATTCACAGTCTAACTCATTTTGCAATCAGTCCCCCACAGAATCAGCCTCGCTGGAAATAGACATTGCCTTTTTGCAGCCATACAAATTTTTATGGTGGCACAAAGTAAAAGCAAATACACATCCATAGCCTTTCTCATATCACAAATGCCTTTGTTTGTGGTTCTGCTGCTTGTGTGTGGCAGACATCTATTTGCTTTATGGCAAGAGAGTGCAAGCAGCCTGGAGCTGCCTGCACTCTCCAGCTGCCCCAGGCAGGCACCCCCAGGGCTGGAGGGGCCCAGTCCTGTTCACCTTAGGAATTTCCATACAAGACTGGGCCCCTTGAGTCCCAAAAATCACCCCCTCAGCTTTCTCCTCTTACGGAGACACCCCAGGAAACAAGTGGCAAACACACCGCCTGTTGTCCCATGGGATCAGTAGGTGGAACAAGCAATGTGCATTTCACCTAAGGATGTGGATCAGTTGTGCCAGGACTTATTCTGGCATAGCTGATCTGCTTCATTGGGTAACATCTATGTATACCCTTAGAGAGATCTTAAGAGACTGTTCAATCTTAAGAAATTGCTTTCCCATGCTGCTACTGGTTATCCATAGTTACCACGGCAATAGAGAGAAGTTGTACCATTAAATTCAAGTGGAGTGCTTGGACCCCTGCCTTCCACGGGAAGGCTCTATGAGAACACCGCTTGTACTCCAAGCTCCTTAATCCTCCTGCCAAGAGCCTTGTAGTCACTTCTGATCTGCTCATTCCCGGCAATATCCTTGATGGGAATGATCAGTAGCAATAACAGAATTAGTATCAGCGACAGAATCTCATGGACAACCAGGGAGGGGTAGAGGTCCAAAGGGCAGATGGAGCAGCAGTCTCTCTCTGACCCCGAAATATGGATGATAATTTGGTGCTTCTGTTTCCCACAGAAGGCAGTCACCAACCACTACCAATTTTCTCTTCCTTCTTGGTGCAATGATCCTAGAGCCCCTGTCCGAGGGGGCCTTGCACTTCCTGCTCTCTAGGTTGCTGCCTCATGCCTGCAGATGTCCTCTCCTCTGCATTTTCCTTATCAGTCCTACCAGAGAGTGCTTGAAAGTGGTTGTTGACTTCAATCCATTCCTCTTCCATTCTGGGGACCCCCCTTCTTTGAAGAGTCACAAGCTGCCACTTCTCATTGCCTCTCATAACTCTCATCCAAATAATCTTTCTGGTCCTGGATGTAATGCAGCATGGACTCCCATGCTTCTCACCTTTGAATCTTCTCCTCCAGGGCAGAAACCAGTTTATGCTTGGTGCAGATGAAGTGCTCCTGACTCTCTGGGAAGAACATGAGCATCGCACATCCCACGCTCCTCACAACAGCTGACCCGGACTCCATTTGTGCCTCCTTTACCCCCCATAGGAGAACACCTATGCTGTCAGAAGAAAGCAAAAAAAAAAACGGAGGGCACAGAGGAGAAAAAAGCCCAAAAAAACAGACCACAAGAACCTGCCCAAACAACTGAACCTGGGCCCTTGCACACACATGCACACGCACATGCATGCAAAGTCTCCTTGGTTTCCTTTTTTGGTGAACTCCCAAGGCAAACTATGTCTCTGTTTGCTGCCCTCTATTCGCACTCCCACAGTTCCCTGGGGGCTGCCTAGCCTAGCACCACCCCTCAGCTAGCTCAACCAGCATCACCCAGTCATTTCAGAGTGGGATAAAGAAAGAAAAGAAAAAAAGGTTTAACCCTGAGCGTGTAAACAAAACCTGTCCTTCAGGGGTCAGGGTTACGAGCCTGAGCTGATGTGTCTTGAGTAGCGTCATTCAAACCCTGGTGGATTTTGTCCCTTGAGGCAACGTCATTCAGTGTCTGCAGCCAGACAGAAAAGGTGGGTAGCATCTCTGGACACCAGCCCGTGACACCGGTTCATAAATTTCAGGGCAGTCTCTGCAACCTGGATATAAGGGGCATCAAGAAGCCGTGGACTCAAGAGGAAGGAGAAGCAGCATGGATTCAGGTATCTTGGGCCTGTTGGCTTGAAACCTATCAGTAAGTGGAACCGGAGGGTCTTGGTTCACCTGCGATACATGCATGCGTATGCCTGATGCATCTTCGCAGGGCATCTACTTGGCCCCGTAACTTTCACAAGAGTAACCACTACTCTGATTGCGGGTAGCTGGGCTTACCACGCAGATAACTGAGTAAAGAAATGTGGGTCTGCAGAAACTGGCAGTGACTGCATTTCAGTCATCAGCTCCAGCAGTTAAGGCCTTGATCAAGGACCTGAGTCAGAAGCCAGAAGCCAAGGATAGTCAAGGGAGTCAGAAGCTGAGAGTCAGTCACAATCAAGCCAAAAGTCACAAGTCAAACACAGATACCAGGGGTATAGGAACAGGGAAGCAAGAGCAGTGACCAGAGTCGTGGCAAGATGCTGGGATCAAGGCAGTCTGCAAACTCATCAAGAGACTGGTCGTGCAGAAATCTCAGTGCCGTCTGTCCTGCTGGCTTGGAGGCTGCGTTTACTCCCCAGTCGGCTTTCTGCAAGTGCAGTAGCCAATGGCCGGCCACCGGAGAGATGACTCATCTCCAGCAGGAGCAGTGACTCATCATTTCTCAGAAACAGTAGAGCACCAAGTCACCTCCCCCAGCCTCTGATTCTTCTGAGGAGAGTGAACAAACAACCCATGAACTTAAGTTAGACATCAAGGGGGAAAATACACTTCCTGGGCCCTACAGGCATCCAGAAAAAACCCCTAACGCTTGGGAGGAAATAAACAGAATATTGCAAGAATATCACAAGATCAAGGAGCATGGACAGGGGAAGGACTCTGCTATAGTAAGGGCTGCCACACACATATGGCCTCATTTACCTGATTTATACACAAAAGTCAGAAAATTCCCAAGAGCCTAAACTAAAACAAGTCTCCAGAGATATTCACTGAGGTCCGACAAACCCACCACTCCAATGGCAAAAACCACTTGATGCTCAACTTTCAATGCTAGGAAACTCTCTCAGCTTGAGACCAATGTCTCTAGCACTGGACTTGGCCACCAGCTCCTGCCATCCATCATCAGCAAGGTCAGGTAGTCACATACCACTGGCCACCTCCCTTATGTGCAAGCTGCATCTTGAAATAAATTAATTTTCTTTTTCCTAGTCCCATCGGGATGGGGAGAACGTCATTCCTCTGATAGTTAAATACCTTCTAATTTCCAGACTGTATGCATAAACAATTTATATCTGTTTAATCTTGTACCAATATTATCTTTCAACTTAAAATCGCTCATATTTATTTCTCAAATGTATTTGTAATGAGTAATAATGCCACATTTAGTTTGCTAACCTAAAGAAAAACAAGTGCTTTTAATCTTCCCTCATAACATACGATCTCTGTTGCCCTCATTCTTCTTGTAACCCTTTTCTGGGCTTGTTCAAGTTAGAATTTTTTTTTTTCTTAAACAAGTGATGAAACTGCACTCAGTATTCTCAATGCGGCCTTCCTAATGTACAACTTCTCTATATATGTTAAAGTACACTGCCTAATATACCTTAGAATTGCATTAATCTTTTCATGGCCTCATCATCACATTGCTGGCTCATAGGTACCTTATAGTCAACTGATATGCACAGGTCCTTTGCCTTTTCCATCACCTCCAACTGATAATAAGTCTTTAGTTCATAAAACGTTTCTTGGTAGCCCTCAAGTCCACAATTTTGCACTTTGTACTATTAAATTTAATTCCATTTCCATGACTCCGATCTCTAATTTAATGCAACTCTTCCTGCATGATAATCTGAACCTCAACAGTGCTGGTAGTATCTCCCAAATTTGTGGCAGCCTCAAATTTGTTAACACACACCTATCTCTTGCACCCAGGTCACTGGTGGAAGTAGAATACAGGATTGGTTCCAAGACTGACCCCTAAGTAACGCTGCTAGGAATCTCTCCCCTACAGGTTTAGGCACAGTGGTCTCCCTTTTCTTCACCTTCTCATCCATCTTACAGTTCTTTTATGTATCCCCATCTGATCCACTTTAAATAATAGTTAGGCACTGTATAAAACGCTTTCCTTAAATCTTGAGCCACTGCATTGCCTACAAATTCAGTTATTTTATCAAAGATGATATCCAGTTAATCTGATGTAATTTACTTTTGCTAAAGCCATGCTGCATTTTATATTTTTTCAATTTACCTTCATGTCTTTGATTATTCTTTCCATCAAAATCTGTTCCAAGACCTTTCACAGAACTGAGGGCAAAGTAATAGGTCCATGATAGCCTGGACCTCTGTTTCTGCAAAATAGATATTATATTGCTATTCTCTGGTTAGAGGAGGGACTCCTGAATTGGCAAATTCATTTCATGTCCTTGCTACTAGACTTAATGTCATGTGCCGGATCTCTTAGTATTCTAGGAAGGAGATTATGCAGCATATTTCATCACAGCATAGTCTTAGTTTTGTTTCTGCCTCAGATGTGATCGTTTCTTTTATCTTATCCACCTTCCCTTTTGATGCCCTACTTTTACTTCATGTCCATCCAATAAAAGACTGGTCCAACAAAAAATATTACAAAAATTCCTTGACTCATGTATATCCTTACCCTTATGGAAAACCAAAGCAGAGTATGCATTTAGAATTGGGCCATAATTCATGTATCCCTAATCAACGCACAGCCCTCAGTATATTCATAGATTGAAGTCAGAAGGGACCACAGAGGATCATCATGTCTAACCCCCTGCCCCTGGCAGGAAAGAGGACCGAGGTCAGATGACCCCAGCCGGTGCCTATCTAGCTTCCTCTTGAAGACCTCCAAGTTAGGTGATAGCACCAACTCTCTTGGAAGCCCGGTCCAGATTCTGGCCACGCTTACTGTAAAAAAATTCCTCCTAATGTCTAACCTGAATCTATTGTCCACTAGTTTGCACCCATTATTCCTAGTTACTCCCTGGGGTGCCCTGGTAAATAGCGCATCTCCAATTCTCTGTTGTCCTCCCTTGATAAACTTACAGGCGGCTACAAGGTCTCCCCTCAGACATCTCTTGTGAAGGCTGAAGAGATCCAGATCCCTCAACCTCCCTTCATAGGGTCTTTCAGAGAGGCCACTAATCATGTGAGTGGCACTCCTCTGAACCCTGTCCAGATTCTCCATGTCCCTTTTGAAGTGCAGCGCCCAAAACTGGACACAGTACTCCAACTGTGGCCTGACCTGTGCTGCATAGAGGGGGAGCATCACCTCCCTATATATCTGTTGGTCATGCATCTGCTAATGCATGACAAGGTGCAACTGGCCTTGTTGATGGCTTCGTTGCACTGCCAGCTCATGTTCATCTTGGAGGCAACCAAGACTCCAAGATTTCTCTCAGCCACTGAGCTGCTGAGGAGGTCGTCCCCAACCTACAGGTGTGCTGGGGATTCCTTCTCCCTAGGTGGAGTACCTTGCATTTCTTTGTTGAATTGCATCCTATTTCATTCTGCCCATTATGTAGTGGCCTCGCATCTTCCCTACTTCTTCCCTTTTTATTTATATGGTTGAAGACCCTTTTGTATTGTTTTTAATATTAGTATAGTTGGTGATTTCCAGCTCAAATAGGCTTCCAGGTATTTTTTCTTTATTTTTCCAGCCATAGTCCTCCTTTCATTCTTTGTAAATCTTGTGATTACTCTTGAAACCCTGTTTAAGATGTGTTTTCATCCTGCTGGGTCTACATGCATGTGTATGAGTGTGTTCCTTTAATTTTGCTTGGGATGTAATCTCCAAATAGAATTCACACTTTTAACAAAACGGATTCCAGGCTTCCGTGCTCAAATCCTTGAGCTCTTCCGTCCACTCAACCTCATGAACTAGTTTCCATAGTATCTCAAATTTTCCCCTTCTGAAATCTAAACCCTTAGCTCTAGGCCTATTTTTATCTGTCCTGCAAATTAAAAAGAACTGAATCACCACATGATCGTTCCATTCAAGATTATTTACCACGACCAGCTCTTCTATAAGATCCTTGCTGCTTACAAAAGCTCAGTCTAAAATAGCATTCCCTATTGTTGATTCGATGACAATCTGTAAATAATCTCTTGGTTATATCAAAACTACCTGGGTTCTACTATTAAATATTGGAAAACTAGTGCTGCCAGTATCTGGGAAATTAAGGACATCACACAGTTCTGTTACTCATTTCTCTCGTATTTCTCCCATAAAGACATACCTATCCATACCTTGATGTGAGCCTAGGATTGACAGCAGACATTGTGTAGCTTTTTCAGCTGTCCATTCCCAGAGTAATTTCCATCCAAACAGACTGGGTTACATTTTCTTTTGGTAAGCACTTCATTGATACACAGTGGTACCCCACTAGATTTACATTTATTTCTATCTTGGTATGACTCTGGTATTCTCCATTACAATCTACCTGCAACATAGGTGGCAGAAGAGTGGGGCTAACAGGGCTTATCCCCCACAAACTTTTCACGGTGACCAGCGACAGCAGCAGCACCATGGTGCCGTTGTCCTGCAGTGCCCAGCAGCCACTCCTCCGCCGCCACGTACAGCACCAGTGTACGCTGGCCCCGCAACGACCCTGCAGGAGGGAAGGGCAGAGCTCAAACGTGGCTCAGCCCCCCTCAAAATAATATTTTTCCCCACCGCTTATGACCTGCAAGTCATCTTGTCTTTTGTTCCTCTGATCCCAGCTGACTTCCTGCCCTACCAGATGATCTCGTGAGGTCCCTTCTAGTCTTAATGTCTATGAAACCTATGAAATATTCTTGGACGCGTCTCTATCTGGTCTCTGATGTATTCTATTATTTTCTCCTTTCTTCTTTTTGGACTAGGCAGCCTTTCTGGTTTTCATTCTATCCCTCATTTAGTGTTATCTACTTCTCATCTTCTAATACACAAAACCTATTCCTAAATTCTGTTTATCCCCTGCCTTGCTCTTATGGGTATGAAAATACATCCTCCTCCTTGCCCAGCAGTCAACTCCCTGATTCAGCAAGTGCAGCCTCTTCTCTCTTCACCACCATCATCATATCCTCAAAACCCTACCTGACCTTCAGCATCACTTTAGTCGGCACCTCCAGCCATTGAATTATTGCTCCCATGAACTCTATCAGGTGACATTTCATGATATATACCTTACATCTGAAGCTCGCTATAGGATAATATACACCCCACAGCTTTTAGACAGAATCATCTTCATTCTTCTGTTGGGTTGTTGTACTTGCCATCTTCTATCTTATCCTCAAGGGAATCTCACTCACTCACACACTCACCTCTATCCCTTGCAAGCTCCTCTGTTCACAGTTCCTAACCATTGCTGGCTGATTGCCTCTTAAAGCCTTCTGTGTGAGTCAACCCTTGAATCTAATTAGGCTCTGATCACAAAACAGCTGTGACCAGAGGCAGGGAACAGGCCCTTAGCCCTGACCAGGGAGACCTGTATTATCTTTACAATACTCCATCCACCTACAAAGTGCTAACAAAACAAACCACCAAGCAACAGACACAAGAAACCAGGAGTCACTCAGCACTTGAGTGAAGGCTGCCCTGGGGTTCTGCATGATAGTTAATACTGCACTTCACAGTTTTTCGGCCCGGTTGGGTAAGAGTTCCCTAATAAAAGCAATACCATTTGACCCTCTGCAATTAAGAGCCTATGATGCCTGAAAAGAAAACTCCAGTGTACCCAAAACTCTCTCCAGCAGGTTGGTGGCAGAATACCTGCTGATTCTGGGCTGCTACATCTTGGAATTGGGTGGAGTGTTTCTCAGTCGGAAGAATCTTTAGATTAGTTTGTAAATAACTATCACTTTGACTTGAACCAATTTATCTGTTTCCAGGGAAGCCCTTTAAGTAGGAAGAGAAGCCTGGAACATGCACTAGCTTGAACGTGTAAGGGAAATCGGTGCGTGTGTCGACTTGTGAAGGACAGTAGAAGGACTATCCAAATATCCATGGCTTCTTGCAGAAACGCAAAGGCAAGCCTATTCAGGAAATAACTTCTGGGCTAGGGACACACAGTCAAAAAGCCCAAGCCTGAATTGATTCAGTCTTTGCAGGTTAGTCTAAACTGCACAGATTAATTTGAACAAGAGTGAACAAACATTTACCTTTGATTCAGGAAATGCAGCCACATGGTGGCTCATGCCAGAAGCCGGGGGGCACTAGAGCACAGCTCTCTGGCTATGTGTTTACTTCCTCTTCCTGCAGCCCCCAATCTCTCTGGGATTTGCAGTCCAGAATTATAGCAGCAGGACTCTGCAGGGTTGCTCATTACTTCTTCCTGCTTCTAGGTACCTCTGGCATTTGTAGTCCACAGTTGCAGGAAACAGTAAGTTTGAGCGGCAGAGGTTTGCCTGGGGGTGGGCAGTCCCCCCCTCCCCCCATTGGCTGGGCTGCATCCCCAGCCAGGTGGCTCCCCCAACCCCCTTGTCAGCCAGCCCCCAATGCTCCAGCTAGGGAGCAGAGGGGCAGAGCCAGCCGTGCTCTCTGAAGCAGACAGCCCAGCTCAGCCCAGGGCTGAAAATCATGCTGGAGGATTGTGATTTCACTTGAACCAGGAAGGGGTCTGGGACAGAAGTTTCATAAACTGGTTTGACCCAGATCAGTTAAGTTTGATACTACATTCACCCAAGTTTATGTTAAACCAGTTTCAGCCATGTTGAAACTGGTTTATATGCACTAAGCGTCTGTTATGTTAAGGGTTTTAGCCAGTTACTGCTCTCCCTGGTATCATCCTTCTGGGAAAGCTGACAACCCAGAGCCCAGAACTGTCCTACTGAATCCTAAGTCCACCTAAGCAAATTATCCTGTCTCTGACAGTAACTAGTACCATCTACTTCAGAGTAAAGCAAAAGTCTTTGCAATAACCTACCTCCAGGGACAGTTTCCTCCTGATCTCCTGAGTTGGAAATATTTAGGATTGCAACAGCTGATGTTTTCCAAAAGCATCTCATTGCTTTTGAATCCCTTTAAACTCATGACATCACTATTATTTTGAAGCCACATTATCTTTTCACAGTTACGGGCTATGCGGTGGAGTAGCTCTGCTCCTCTATGTAGTCCTCAGGCTTCTTTGGATATGTCTATGCCACTTCTAGAGCACTTTTGAGCATGCCAATAAAACCGTATTTACTTACATACCATATGCACCCTTTCCCCCAATATTAGCCCTCCAAAACTGGAGTGCATGTCTTAAGCAGGGCAGCTGATTTTCTGCCTGGAATAGAAACATGGACACTGTAAAGTGACTGCTGCTGCTTTTCCTTCTCTTCTCTCCCAGCGGCATGAGTAGAGGGGCAGAGTTCAGCCTTCAGAATTAGGTCCGCTTGTAACCCTTTCAGAGCCATTCTGGAATTGGCAGTAGCTTTTGGCTGAGTAGCCAAGAGCTGCTGCCAATAAGGCTGTGGCCTTGAGAAGGTTAAACTGTAGTTTTTGCCTGACGAGGAAAGGGAGAACAAAAGACATGGATATTAGGCACTGCCCCTGCTCCATAGGGCCAGAACTGGAAAAAACTTTTTTTCCCTTTGTTCTGCCTTCCCAAAACCAAGGTGTGTGACTTTTTTGGAAGCATGTGATATGCAAGAAAATCCAGTAATCACCTGCCCAGCTACCCATGCCTCCTTCACATGTACCAGTGTTGGAAAGGAGCCTAGGGAAGCGGTCTTGAGGCTGCTCCATGCACCATAGGTAGGGCTTTGAGAGGAGTGGCTGGGGCACTTCCAGAGTGATCGGGTAGCTAGAGCTGTGCTCAGAAGTCTCAACAGTGCCTCAGAAGCAGCATGGACATATCCTTTGACCTCAGCCAGTTTGATGCTTAGGCCACACACTCATATAGAGAGACACCGGTCAGGATTTGCTAGCAGCACCAAGAACAAGGGTGGTTCTTCGACTGTTTTGTGGGGAAGGAGGTGCTAGATATTTTCTTTTCTTCCAAAAAATTCACGCAGCCTGAGTGTTTCCAGGGCATTACAACAACAATAATTACTCCCACACATTGCTTGGAAAGCTTGTAGCAGTCTCATTAGGCACTGGGGTGACCACTGTCAGGTCACTGGTATGTTTAAATTGGTTGTGAGTCATCTTGGTTGCCATAGGAGGAGGATGAAAAGAAGCAAGTATTCACAGAAAGCACTGGCAGTGTCAGGAAAGCTGGGATTAGAAACAGCAACACTGGTTTCAGTAAACACTTCGGGAAGGAGAAGGTTGTGAAAGGAAAGAAGGATCTTGCAAGAACAGTGGCAGCATGTGAAGCTGAAAGAGGCCAGACGCAGATCAACAGCTCGGGTGCTCCCAGTCACAGCTTTATCAGGAACCGAGGAATCCTTTTTCACGAGGAGAAACCCCAAGGGACTTCTAGCCATGCAGCAAGCTCGCACGATCTCCCTCCAGGCTCCTGGCGCAGGGCAGGGGGTTTGGCCAAGGCAAGGGGATGCCTTTGCACTCCAGCTATTCCTGGCTGCCACATAGACCTTGTGAGCAGTTAAGAAGAAAGTTAAACAACTCTCAGGAGGCTCTGAATTAAAGCGTAGACCAAAGTGAATTTCAGTCTGCTGCAGGCATCAGGTGTTGAGGGCTAAAAAAGATGGCAGCCCCTTCACTCCCTGCCCCGATCAGACCTCAGGACCCAGGATCATGTCTGCAAATCTGAAAAGGAGCTACATCACCACAGCATCTCCCACAGACAGCAATCACCAGTATAGTCAGCTTGTCTCTTTCCCACAATACCGCTTTTCTGTATTGCACTGATATATGCATACTCCATTTATCTGACTGCCACTTATGCCTTACCCAGCACCTTCATCTCTTTTTTCTTTCCTTTGTTTTTTCTTTGCATAAGCAGTAGAAAGCACATTTCCTGTGGCAAAGGCATTCCTTGTGTTCACCTTTCAGAGGTGCGGCAGTAGCAATCCATCTAGCTTAATCTGACCTGTTTCTAAGTGCTCATCACCAGGGCTGGCTGAAAAACTGCGAATGAAACATTTTTCTGGATGGAAACATGGGGTTGTTTAAAAAAAAGAAAAATCAACATTTGATCAATTCTTGCAATAATTTCAGTAGAATTTTACACTGAGAAAACCTGAAAGGAAAAAAGCAGTGTATTTGCCTCCCACTGACCTGAATCTCCCTGCTGCCCATGCTGCTGCAAGGCCTTCTGGGAGTTCTTGTCCTGCCTCCCTCATAGCCTCATTCTCCCCCACGCTCCCGATGAATTCTCCCGTACCGTGAAGCACTGTAGTGGCTCAGCTTCCCCAAACTGAACAGCAGTCCTTTTTTTAATCTATAAAGCATTCTAATATTTTAACTTTTCATCCTAATTTGGGCTGAAAGACAGAATGAAAATATTCAACTTTCCCCACAGCATGGATAGTCTTTTTTTTCTCAGTTCAGTTCTGGCCATCCCTATGGCACTGAAGTGCTGAACCAATGGATCCTTAGCATTGATCTGTCTTTTGTATGGTTTAATTTGTGCTTAATGGTGGGGGGGGCAGGAGTATTTAAAAAATGGCGCCAGACTACCCTGCTCAAAGGAACACTCCTAGAGAGGTAGAGGGGGGCTTATTGAAGGATTTGCAGAGGTTGGGTAGTCAGGATCTTTTTGTTTCTTAATCACTCTCTTCCTGTTGGTACATGAAGGTTGCCTGCCTCCTGAGGCTTGGGGGGCACAGACACTGCCCACAAGTGGTGGTATCGGCAGGGGTGGGCCGAGTGGGGAGCTCCTGCAGATGGCCACAGCAGTGTCAGCAGCGGGGGGAGGGGTTGCGAGCGCCATCAGGGAATTGGTGACCACCCACAGACGCCACCGGCAGCGGTGGCCATCAGCAATCGGAGACTGCCCACAGACGGCAAGGCGGGGGGAGGGTAGCAAGCAGTGACTGCCCACTGCCAGCAGCATCAACAGCACCTGCAGGCAATCTCAGGGCTGCTTGTGCACTTGTGTGCACCTCCTATGTGTTGCCAATGTGTTAACACCATTTTCCAGTCTCTGCTTCCTCTCCATTGTTCCAGGTACCAGGAATCATAGAAAATGAGGGTTGGAAGGTGTAACAGGATGGTGTCCTAGGGGTTGCCATGGTCTCCCCTAAGGCCCCTTTACCGTGCCAAGCTTGCCTAAAGGGAACCCTCAATTCTTGCCTGCCACGTCTTTGATGGAAAATATATAATAGGGAGGCTGCCTTTCTGTCATCTTGGACACAGTTCCTTGCTGTATATTAGCCCTGGGGCTCCTGAATCCCTTGTGGGTCCTGTTCTGTATTGGGTGTTTCGGGGCACCCTAGCCCTTATGGGCTATGCGTGGCTGCAACCATCCCTTTACCATGCCCCAAGCCTTGCAGATGGAACTAATGTTCTTCTGCCTCGCTAGGTGCCCAGGCTCTCTTCAGCCCCCTCTCTGGGGCTTCTTGCTGCCCCCTCTCTGGGGCTGGGGTCCCCATGCTGCCACGAGTCCCCTATGAGGCCTCCTCCATCCCCTGATAGCCTCACCCAAGCCACCAGTCAAAACAGCAAATCAAAACACAAGCCCCTGGGCTATAACATAAATTCTAGCCAGCCAGCCATAACAGTATGTCCACCACCCCAAGGGTGCTCCATCTTTTACCCATCTCAGGCTGGGCCTGAAGTCAGGAGACTCTCCTCTGCTTGCTCTGGGAGAGCTCCTTCCCCCTTGGCTGCAGGCAGGGCTTCTTCCCCAGGGTCCCAGCCCTGAGGTTTATATGGACCTAGGGCCCCGCCTCCTCCAGCCAGCTGACCAGGTGCAGGTGTGACCAATTCCCTCATTAACTAGTTGTCCCGCCAACCTGCACCTGGTTTCTTATCTCTACTCCAAGAGTAGCAGGCACCTTAGTGCCCTGCTACAGAAGGGATCTCAGGAGGCCATCTAGTCCAACCCCCTGCTCAAAGCAGGACCATCCCCAACTATATAATACCAGTCAAGCCTTTGTCTAGATGGGTCTTAAAACCTCTGGAGATGGTGATTCCAGAAACTCTTTGGGTAGCTTGTTCTAGTGCTTCACTACCCTCCTAGAGAGAGAGTTTTTTCCTGATATCTAACCTAAACTTTCCTTACTGCAACTTGAAACTATTATTTCTTATTCTGTCATCTGCCACCACTGAGAACAGTCCAGCTCCATCCTCTTTGTAACCCCCCTTCAGAGAGTTGAAGGCTGCTATTAAATACCCTCCTCACTCTTCTCTTCTCCCAATTAAGCCCAGTTCCCTCAGCCTGTTCTCATAAGTCTTGTGCCCCAGTCCTCTAACCATTTTTGTTGCCCTCTGCTGGATTCTCTCCAATTTGTCCATATCCTTTCTGTAGTATGGGCCCAAAACTGGACACAGATACGGCCTCTTCAGTGCTGAATAGAAGGGAAGCATCATTTCCCTTGATCTGCTGGCCACACTCCCACTAATGCAGCCCAGTGTACTATTAGCTTTCTTCACAACAGGGGCACACTATAGGCTTATATTCAGCTTCTTGATCACAGTAGCCCCCAAGTTGTTTTCTGCAGAGCTGCTGTCCAGCCAGTCACCCCTCAGCCTGTACTGGTGCATGGAATTGTTCCATCCAGTGGCAACACATAGGGGGCGCTGGTGCCCCCCTGCTAGTGTCAGTGCCCTCCCTGTAAGTGCTGGCTGATTGCTGCAGCCACTCCCAGAAGCATCAGCAGTCACTCCCAGAAGTGGCTGCAGAAAATCGGTGGTAGTAATCAGCCATGGGGGACCTCCCCCGACAGGCATCAAGATCTGCTGTGGGGGGACTCCCCACCCTGGGCAGCGAGTCTGGTTGCACCAGCAAGAATAACGCGGCACCAGTCGCCCATGGTTCTGTCCTAAGTGCAGGACTTTGCATTTCTCCTTATGAGTTTTCTTTTGGCTCAATCCTCCAATTTGTCTAGGTCACTCTGAATCTTAGCCCTACCCTCCAGCATATCTACTGTTCCCCACAGCCTGGTGTCATCTGCAAATTTGCTGAGGGTGCACTCTATGCCATCTTCCAGGGCACTGATGCAGATATTAAACAAAGCAGCCCCAGGATTGACCCCTGGGGCACTCCACTTGATATCAGCTGCCAAATAGACATCAAGCCATTTATTATTAGCCTTTAAGCCCCATGACCCAGCCAGTTTTCTATCCACCATCCATTCATCCAACCCATACTTTCTTAGCTTGCTTACAAGAATGTTGTGGAAGACTGTATCGAAAGCCTTGCTGAAGTCAAGGTACACCACATCCACTGGTCTCTCCACATCCACAGAGCCAGTCACCTCATCATAGAAGGTAAGCAGGTTGGTGAAGCATGAATCACCTTCTTCTCCAAGTGCTTAGGAATGGATTCCTTGAGGATCTGCTCCATGATTTTTCCGGGGGCTGAGAGCGCCAGTGCACCCCCTGATCAGCTATGCTCACCACTTAGGTGATGGGCTGGGGGGGCAGGTGGGAGCGCCAGTGCCTCCCCTGCAAGCACTGGCTGATTGCTGCAGCCACTCCCAGAAGTGGCCGCAGCCACTTTCAGAAGCGGCTTCAGTGATCGGCCACCGCAATTGGCCACAGGGAAACTGCCTCCAAGCAGTGAGATCTGCCCCCAGGGGGGACTCCCTCCCCCCCCCAGGGCATCAAGATCTGCCACAGGGGAACCCTCCCAGGCAGTGAGATGGGTCATGGGGGGGTGGGCACATGCCCCCCTTGACTGGAGGCACCAGTCACCCATGGAATCAATGAATATAATAATAAAATAAAAGGATATAGAAAGCAAAAGTTATTGATGAATCCCACTTACTAGGTTAGGAAATGAATGGGTGCCTTTGTTGTCTGACATTGCTGAGCTGCTGGAAGACAGCTCAGTAACTCACCCCAAGGCAGAAAGCAGGGCAGTTCAAACAATGCTGCTTTTTATGCTGTTTTTTCATCCCTCCCCCAGAGCACTGGGATTTGAAGGGACCTCAGGAAAGGATCACAGTCACTGGCCAGCTACACAGTCAATGTCAGAGCAGTCCTTCCCCCCACTTCCCCCTCCCCATGAACGTCGCATGCCCCCAGAGGCTGGGGGGGGGCATGGCGAGCTCCTGCAGGTGGCAGCGGTGCTGTCATGGGTGGGAGCGTGACGGTGGCAGCCATGGTGCTGTTGGTGAGGGGGCGGTGGCGAGCGTGCACCTCCTACGCATCGCCAATGCCCCTCCCTCTCCTACTTTCTGTCTTCCTGCAGGCAAGCCCAGCTTCAGCTTCAAAACTCAGGATGTTTCGGCTGCCCTCATTTCATTTCGAGGCTGTTTTGAAGCCTTTCATTTCATTTTGATTTCACTGTTTTGAGCTCAGAACAAGTCAAAACAAGCTTGACAGAGAGTCCAAAGAAGAGCCACCTGTATGATCAGAGTCTCAAAAGGCAAGTCATATGAGGAAAGGTTGATGGATCTGGGACTCTTCAACGTGAAGAAAAGGCGGCTGAGAGGGGACCTGGTAGCAGATTACCACTACACTAGGGGAGTACATCAAGAGCTCGGTGAGCAACTGTTCACCAGGGCGCCCAAGGGGAAAACCAGGAGTAATGGCCACAAACTCCTGTAAGATCGATTCAGGTTCAACATTAGAAAAGACTTTGCAGTCAGGGTGTCCAGACTGTGGAATAAGCTCCCTCCAGATGTGGTGCAATCGCCTACCCTGGAGATCTTCAAGAGGAGACTAGACAGTGACCTTGCTGGGGTCACCCGACTCCCAGTTGTCTTTCCTGCTTGGTGCAGGGGGCTGGACCCAATGATCTTTCAAGGTCCCGTCTGGCCTTACAGTCTATGAATGTATGAAGCTAGACCCTGGACTGATGCTCTGGTAATCTGCACTCCTGCCTTGCTGAGAGCGTAGTTGCTCCTAGGAGCCCACCTGCAGGCCTAGCCACTTATGTCCCAGCTGAACTCTCACATATTGCAAGATGCATACTTTTTGAATTCATGGCACTTTGTTATCTCCACTTGTCCATGGGTAAAGAGCGTTGCACGATCATTTCAAGATGGAAGAAATCAGGAAAAGTAGCCTAACTTAGACTGTAAGCTCCTTGGTGCAGCAATCCCTACAGATAAAGGGAAAAAATATATCTCCATCATCTTTATTATACCTGAAGGACAATTATAAAGATGATGGAGATAGACTTTTACCTGTGGCTATAGGGCATAGAACTAGGAGCAATGGTCTCAAACTGCACCAGAGGAAATTTAGGTTGGAAAATAGAGGGAGCTTTCTGACTATGTGAGCATTGGCAAAAGCTAGAGATGTGAAATCTCCATCCCCGAACACTTTCAAAAACAGGTTAGAATAAATTTTACCAGGATGGTTTAGTAAAAAACAATCCTGCCTTGAGTCGGGGGCTGGACTAGATGACCTCATAAGGTCCCTTCCAGCCCTGCTTTTAATTACCCTTTGTGATGGAAGGGGCATGGGGGTGGGCAGATCAATGTCCCCACTTAGGGATTCAGACTGGGGCTGGGACAAGCTGCCCAGCTGGGGTGGGGGGCTTAAGGCATGGGCACAGCAGTGTTGGGAGCAGGGGCTATGCCCTGTTGCCACTTGCCCAGCTAGGACGGGGTCGAGAGGCATGATGCAGGCACAGCTCACTCCTGGTGAAAGGGAGCTGCTGCACCCACAACCCGCACACACCCTCTGCTCCAGCTGGGCAAGCAGCGGCAGCACCCGCATCCTGTGCCCCCCGTCCCGGTTGGGTAGCTTGTCCCAGCCCCAATCCTTCCCTCGCTGTGGGGTCATTGATCTGCCCCACACGCTCCCTCCCTCCCCCCTGCCCACCACAACAGACTTATCAGCTGGAGGGAGCTGTGTCCAGCGTGGTGAGGACTGCTGCCTGGTTAATCTATGGCCGAAGCTCTGAAGCGGTGCCAAATCTTCAGATCCAATTTCGACTGAATTGAATTGGGACAGTGACTTCAATCACTGAATCGAATCACTGTCCCTCCGGATCAGCCGAACCTGAATCCGAAGTGAATATTTGCTGCTTCGCACAGACCAAGTAGCCAGGTCCTAGCATGTGTCCACCCGCCCATCTGCTTCTGTCCTGAGCTTGGTCATTCTGCCTCACAACCTGAAAAAGTTACTGACTGCTGTTCTTGGGTAACCAGTTTCACACACACCTGTCCTGTCCATCTCTTCCCCCACCTTCCCCAGTGCTCTTTACCAGTATCAGCCTTTAGAAACACCATTTATTTCCTCTCTTTTCACAGAGACATTTCTCTGTTGCAAGACTGTGGATGGAATCAACAGCTATGCAGTGCCATCTGCAGACAGGTTGCAGCATTGGGATCTTACCGATTTCCAAGAAAAGTCCCCCAAAGCAAATGTACCATGTCAACTTAACAGATATTAGCCCAATGGTAAGATTCGGACATCACAAGTGGATGAAAAATACAAAAATCAGACAGGAAGCTGACAAGATAGGCCCTTGATTAATGGTTGTCCATTGTTAATCATGATGACAGCCAATAATTTCTCATCTACCTGAGCTTTGATTATGAGTTCTCATATGGCTTTCAAATCCAATTTTCATGAGGAATGTTCTCCCACACACAGGAATGAATGTCAGGTTGACCTAGGTTGTCTGTGAGCGCTCTTTATCATAACTGGTACTTGACTACCATGGCGAAGAGTGCCATATAAATGCTGCTGGAGATCCCTATGTAGAGAAACAATATTATTCGGCTTTTCTTAAGGTGAAGCAGTCCATTTATTATCTAATTCCCTGAAAACATGAACATCATAACAAACAATGTTCCTCAAGGCTAGTTTAAGCAAGGAATGTTTATGACTTCAGTGGTATATACCAAATATCCAGTGGTCCAGCTTCTCCCCATGAAGTGTTTTATCCAGTCAACTAAGCCGTGTAACTCCTAGATAATTTCTAAAGAAAAGAGTATTTCTCTCCAACCCAGACTCTCAATGATCATATACAATGTTCCCTCATTCATCAAGAGGGACTGAAGGCACTTGGAACATCAGTGTAAATATTCTGTCCTGTGTGTGTTTTATTAAGTGCTGACAAGTCTTTACAAGGGATCGTACAGGCCACGTCTATGTATTATTTTTAATTGGAGTGCATACTCTTCTTCATGTACTTGGGTTAGACCAGCAGGGATCACCACCTCTGATATAACAGGTGGAGTGAGCATTGTATTTTCAAAGAATAAGGCAAATATCAGCTCTGTCATTCTAACATAAAAAGCGTAGTCATGTGAAGTGTAACAAGATTGGGGTGTCTGGTATGCTAGGAAATGGAAATGGAAAAACCTATTAACCAGAGAGGTTAGATTGTAAACTTTTTTGGTCCGAGACCATCTTCTTGTTTCACGTTTGTGTGGCGCCACCCTGTATAGCAAGGTTCTTCTCCATGATCGGTGTGTTTCAGTGTCATTACAATAAAAGTGAGAAAAAAAGGAAGCTGCTTTACAGCCCATAAGCTACAGCCACACTAGAAAAATTCAAGCACTCAGTACTACAGCAGTAACAGCAACAGAAACTCTTGTGTAGACAGAATACTGCCTCACTACTACATTATTGATTAACTTTACACTGATGCTCAAAGCCATTGTAAGGCCTATGACTATAGTAGCTCCATTTTGAAGGTTTAAAAAGCTTGTGCTGTGAGTCTCTCTTGTGATGGCTTTCTAACATAAGGGAGTATCAGCTTGGAGTGAGCTCAGAGTGAATGAGACTTTCTCTTTAAAAAGAGTGACTATTGCACTCTGGAACAAAGGGCTCCAGCAATTCAGTGACTATAAAAACAGCATTTAACATAGTTATCTGGTCCCTTCTATGCATAGGAGTTTCAGCTGAGGTTCAGTGAGACAGGAACAGCCCTGGAAGAGTGGGGGCCTCTGGATTCTGATCCATCCTACCCCCACAAAAAAACACCATAGCATGTAAGGTAAGTAAGACACTGTACAACTCTGGGTCTCCAAGGCTGCTAAGAGCCAGATGTAGCTATAAACAACATGAAGGAAAGAGAGGGAGAATGCTAAGTACATCAGAGACAGTGAGACAGGACATCGCAGGTTGAGGAGGAGACACACACACTAGTCTCCTTTCATGCTTTCAAAATTACTGTAACTTACTTGGAATAAAGCTTGTGAAATAGCCTGTCTCTGAAGTCTTTCGCCCTACTCTGTCAGTGCCTCCACATATGGATAGCTTCGCTCAAGCCTAGCGAAGTCCATCAGGCTGGCATGGTTGAGGCTCACCAGTACTTTTAGCCAAACAGCACACAAAGGAATTGTGATGCTAGCATCATATGCAGCCACCTTTGAACCCCATCCCAGACCAAATGACCAGGTATCTATCTACAGCCAGGTCAACTGGTGGTGGCCTTTGGCACAAGTCTAAAAGAAGCCCAGTTGTACCCCTACAGAGCCATATCAAGATGCCTTAGCAGCTCTGTCACTGCACCTGTCTGCATTTCCATGTTCACAAAATGCTATGGGGATGGGCATTTACCAACCCATAGCAACATTGACTGATCCCCAGCCCCACCTGAAAGACCAGGAGATAACTGGACACTGCATTCTGCAAACAGCTCCTTAACTGTTAACAAATTAGGAAATTCACTAACAAAAGTTTTCTTGAGCAGAGAATTACAGTTACCTGGTAATGCCCAACATCTTTCCAGACCATGAAATTTAACTACACCTAAACCTCTAAATCAGTAAATGAAAAACAAAGATAATGTGAATTCAAACTTTTGAACTCCAGAAGATACCCAGTTTCCTCTGAAAAGCAGGTAAGGTACATGCCACATATGTAACACAACCTTAACTCTGCCGTCTTTAAGAAGTGCCCCCGGGGCATAAGTACACATTATTATTCTGCTCTCGGATGCCATTGGAGCCTTAAAACAGGGCACATAAAACTATGGAAAAATATCTAGCATTTTTTCTTTGCTAAAGCAAATCTTAGGTTCAGGTAAAGAGTAGCAAACAGGCCTTATTCACAGAACTCAGACATGGGCAGTCATACCCAATGGGACAAACTGAGGTCTGGAACCAGAGCCATACAACCATGGGACCTGCCAAAGTCAGGAACAGTCTATCCTAGAACAAGACCACCAGTCTTTTAAAGCAAATCTATGGACCAATAAACATACAGATGAGAACCCCGGGTGAACTTAAGAAGGGGCCTTGCAGCCTCAGTCAGTCAGGGGCTAGCATCCCAGCTGTCCAACAGCCCAGGCACTGCCACCCATAAGGCTTCTGACAGCCTGTGGTGTGCACAGTAGGGGGTGCTACTACGCACAGACACCCATCTCACTGTGCCAAAACCAAAACCATGTTTCAGGAGTCTCCCTTGGGTAACCTACAACCGGCTGTCCGGCTTCACCTGCAAGCCTGGGGTAACACTGCCACCACCCAGGCAGTGGTCTCTGGTAGGGGTCTGTGCAGTCCACAGCATGCAGACACTGCAGACCTTGGGGGTGCTTTGCCCACAGTAATATTTCTGGGTGTTTCTCTCAGTCTGAAGCACCCAAAGATAGCATCAGGTAACTGAGGGAAAATAAAAAGACAAACTTTGCTGGCCACGCTGGGAGTGAAAGGCTTCTTCTCTCTCTGCCCACAGTAGCTCAACAAGGCATGCTGTAACCCAATACCTGTATTGATGGGGGGAGGGTTAGAAGTAGGAAGTCAGAATACTCTTTGAGCTAACATAAGTATGTGAGTCTTATACAGTCTTGGACTCAGTGATCCTTTTAAGATGTGATTGGCCTATACATAATTCCTAACTCCTGGCTAGTTTCCAGGTTTTTTACTTACAGAGAATCTCCAGGCAGGAGCCTAGGGTATTTGCTTGCTGTGTTCAAAATGCCTGCTGCAGAAAGAGAATGCTCCCCACCTCTGCCTAGGAATTTATCTGGCCAGGTCACCTGATTGACCAGCCTGTATCAAGAAGAAAACCAGGAGCTAGAGGGGTCACCTGGTTTGGCCCAAGGGAGGGGCAGAGAAAGGGGGATTTCTTCACACAGCCTACACTCACATTCTAAGTCTGCTTGACCAGGGTCAGACTTGCTGTGTTACACCCCTTCGGACTGCTGAAACTCCCCCTGCAAGACGAGAAGAAAAGGGCTTGAAAAGCAGACTATACAAGGAGGAGCAGAGAGAAATAAGCACGCTTAGCTTGCAGAATAGGTAAACAAAGGGGACATGATATCTGAGGGGCTTCCATAAAAAAGAGGGAGAACGCGTTTTCTCCTTCCCTGAAGAGAGTAGGATGCATAGCAATGGCTTGAAATTGTAGCAAAGTAGGTTTAGATGGGCTACCCAGAGAAACTTCCTCACTGTTAGAACAGGGAGGTGGTGGAACAGACTGCCTAGGGAAGCTGTGTACTCTCCTTCACTGGAGGTTTTCAAGAAGAGTCTGCATTTCCTTGTTCCATAAGCATTGGTCATGGATGATTTAGGAGTAGCAATTACTAGAGTGTGTTGTGAAGAACAACAGCTGGAAACCCAGGAGACTCCCACATGGAAGCCACTGGGTGAACACAAGAGGACCTTTGCAGCCCGGAGCAAGAGAATGAAGCAGAGCTCCATAGCTGACTTAGTTACAAAACAAGAGTAAAGAGCTGGACAAAGTTTGTGGAGGGGTAGGAATGACAGAAAAGGAAGTTGTGGCTTTCTAGTTTGGGGGGAGGGGGGTGTTGTGTGGAGTTGTGCTTGCAGGTTGCAGAGCAGAGTGGAGGGTGTTTGGTTTTCCCCATGCCTCTGGGCTTTGATGGTTGCCACATAGGACTGGGAGAGAATTTTTTTCATTCTTGTTGCTACTAGTGTTGGGTGGGGATTGCCTTCCTCAGACACATCTGTTATTAGCTGCAGACAAGGCTGGGGATTTTGACTGTGGTATGCCAGTGCTCTCCCAGGGACTTAAAACAACAGAGGTTCCTGGCTAGAGGGTCAGCCTACCTGGGTCAAACTAATTGTCATGTTTGGAATCAGAAAGGAGTTTTTACACACAATGAATGAATAGAACCAATCTGCTGCTTGTTGCAAAACCAACTTTATTTATAACACAACCAGTGGAAACTTTCTAAATATTTTTTCAGCTGAACATATTTCACTGAACTGAAGTGTGTTCTTCATCTGGAGTTTAAAACCAGTGTGGTGGTTCAGGTGTAATAAAAATGTGAATACCGACAGATCCGTATGAATTACTTCAAAACAAGTTTATAAAGGCAATGACAAATGTGGAACACAAAGGGCTGCCCAGGCATCAATGGTCTCCCAGATAATATCATGGCTGGCACGTTGGAGAGCTCTCAAAGCTGCAATCACAAACAGAGAGGTATGGGTAACATATTAAAGAGCACATGATACTGTAGAACCAAGATCATTTGTATCCAGGTAGTTTGCTACCGTCATTAATTCACAGTGGGTTGTCAAGTGAAGGACAAGCCATGGAGCTGCTTGCTACATTTTTTACTTCCAGGAGTGCCACTTCTCCATCAAGTTGGACCACGTCAGTGGTTCCCGCAGCTGCTCAGTCAAATGGAGCCCTCTGAAATAAAAGCTGTGACAATCAACTAGAGGATCTCTGTAGTTGTGCCCTGAACAGTCTGTAAATATCCCCTAGCTGATATGCAACCCCTCATCTTCTCAAGGGTTATGGCACTTCACCCTAAACTGTCAAGACTCTACTTCTACTGTATCAGGATGCAAGTTCTCAATATGGAAAATAACAGGCAAATCACTTATGAAGACCCCAGGGGAGCATCCCTCTTTGAGACAGCACTGGGTCATGTTGCCAGCTCTGGCTATTTTTCTGCAAGTCTTACTTTAGTTGCTGTTTATTTTCTTAAAGTCCCAGATCCAGGAATCACGTGATTACCCAGGTCTGTTTTCAAATAGTAAATTTTCAGCCTACATCTTTGCGAAGGAAAGTTCAAAATGGGAATTGTGAAATCAGAAGGCAAATAAAAACATCCCAACATTTATGATGTTTTTGCTAAATTGCATTATTTCCTTGGGCCTCATGCATCAGCCATCTGGTACCTCACAACCATGTGGTGCCTATCTTCGAGAAAGGGAGGAAAGTGGATCCGGCAAACTATAGGCCCATCAGCCTGCTTCCTATCCTGGGGAAGGTCTTAGAAAAGTTTATTAAAGAGGCCATCATCCTGAGGGATAGCCAGCATGGGTTTGTTGTGGGTAGGTCTTGCTTGACCAATCTCATTACCTTCTATGACCAGGTGACCTATCACCTGGACAAGGGAGAAGAGATTGATGTCATATATCTTGACTTCAAAAAATCCTTCGATCTGGTATCCCATGATCACCTTTTGGCAAAACTGGCTAACTGTGGCCTCGGGCCCACCATGAACCGCTGGCTGGAGAACTGGCTCCCTGGTTGGACCCAGAGGGTGGTGGTTGATGGAAGTCAATCATTATGGTGCTCTGTGACCAGTGGGGTCCCCCAAGGCTCTGTCCTGGGACCCATATTGTTCAACATCTTCATTAATGATGTGGACATTGGAGTCAGAAGCAGACTGGCCAAGTTCACAATGACACCAAACTTTGGGGCAAAGCATCCACACCAGAAGATAGGCGGGTGATCCAGGCTGACCTAGACAGGCATAGAAAATGGGCGGATGAGAACCTGATGGTGTTTAATGCTGAAAAATGCAAGGTTCTCTACCTTGAGAGGAAAAACCTGCAGCATCCTTATAGGCTCAGCAGTGCTATGCAGGCTAGCACTACAGAAGAAAGAGACTTGGGGGTCATCATTGACTACAAGATGAACATGAGCCTGCAATGTGATGCTGCGACTAGTAAAGCGGCCAAAATGTTGGCTTGCATCCATAGATGCTTCTCAAGCAAATCCTGGGATGTCATTCTCCCCTTGTACTCGGCCTTGGTGAGGCCGCAGCTAGAGTACTGCGTCCAGTTTTGGGCTCCACAATTCAAAAAGGCTGTGGAGAAGCTTGAGAGAGTCCAGAGAAGAGCCACGCGCATGATCAGAGGTCAGGAAAACAGACCTTATGACGACAGGCCAAGAGCTATGGGGCTCTTTAGCCTAGAAAATCGCAGGCTCATGGGTGATCTGATAGCCACCTACTAGTTTACTGGGGTGACCACCAGGACCTGGGGGAACGTTTGCTCATGAGAGCGCCCCAAGGGATGACGAGGTCGAACAGTTATAAACTCCTGCAAAACTGTTTCAGGCTGAACATAAGGAAGAATTTCTTTACTGTCCGAGCCCCCAAGGTCTGGAACAGCCTGCCATTGGAGATGGTTCAAGCACCTACATTGAATTCCTTCAAGAGCAAATTGGATGTTTAGCTTGCTGGGATCCTATGACCCCAGCTGACTTCCTGCCCTTTGGGTGGGGGGCTGGACTCGATGATCTTTCAAGGTCCCTTCCAGCCCTAATGTCTGTGAAATCTATGAAAATCAGTTTTGAATATTTGTGACTGGAAATAATCTGTAAGTACATGCTTCACTGCTTTCATGAAGAGTAGCCTAAATCATGCCAAGTTCTATTCAGTCATGGCACAGGGACAGAGTAATAAGCTACCAGTTTATAGCAGAGCACTTAAGAATCTAAGAACAACTCCAAGTTCTTGATGACGTTTTTTCTCACTCACAGGTCTTTCCCATCCCTACAGTTCTTATGTCTCTAAATGCCTCCCACACCACTTGCATCCCTGACCTACAAGCTTGAAGTGCATCAACCAGAAACTGAAGCCCTAGGAAGTATTTGCATGTCTCTTATGTGGGCTGTTTCACTGCCAATCACAATTAGTGGTGGTGGAACAGGGGGAAAGATTACAAAGTTTTCAAATTCTTTCCTCATTTGTTTAAACATTTTGAAAAATGTAGTCCAGATTTGAGTTGGCTGAAACACAAGACGTGTTGGATATTAGGTAAACTTTCTCACTCGGAGAGTGGTGAAGCACTGGAATGGGTTACCTAGAGAGGTTGTGGTCTCTCCATCCTTGGAGGTTTTTAAGACCTAGCTAGACAAAGCCTTGGCTGGGATGATCTAGTTGGGGATGGTCCTGCTTTGAGCAATGGGTTGAACTAGATGACCTCCTGAGGTACTTTCCAAACCTAATTTTCTAAGAGCCTATGATTCTATGTTTTACGACCTTAATTTATGCAAATATTTCCATAAATTTTTTCTTTTTTGAAATCTCAGCATGGTGAGCTGACCTTCATACTTACCAGAGTCTTAAAGGCAGCACTGACTCTGTAACAATATTCAAAAGGCCGTGTTCACTGCAATGGGCTTCTGAGGTGACAGCCCATGAGAAAGGTGTGAGAAGGGCTTTACAGGTGAACACAGACCAGAGATGGAGTTGTGTGATTGCCAGTTGAGCCTCTGCAAGAAAACGCTGTAGTTGTCCTTGTATTCTGAAATCCAGGGGTTCCTGAGGAATGCAAGAACAAGCTGGTGAGAAGGTGGCGTCAAAGGTAAACACCGCTGCACTCTAAATGCTTGTGGTCTAGTGACCTGTACAGGCTGAGATTTGCCCTGATTTCAGCAGCATTTAGCCCATCACTCATGCAGCTGAATTAGTGCAAAACTATTAGAATGTGATTTGCATCTTCTTGATACTGGGATAAACCACACTGGTGAAGAGTAATGGCCTTGCTTGTCTATGCTCATAAATTAGTAAATGCAGCTACTCATATGGCCATAATAAAGTCAAACTCCCAGCCTGGACAAAAAGTTGCAAGAATCTGTAATACCATCGATCGTCCTCGGCCATCCCGTGGCTTTAAGGCCATGGATCAAAAGGAAGACCTCAGTGCCAGTTCACAGGGGGGTTGTGGTGTAGGGAGGGTAGAGTACCTTTCTTATGAGACCTAAGTTAATCTACAACTCTGAGAGTTTGGGAGTTCATGCCTGTTTACTCATATTGTACCTATAAGCAATACATGCCAAAATCTCCTGCCATTCCTGATTTGAGATGGGCTTCTCAGGTCTCAGATCCAGGAATGGTGGCTGGTACCTCCAAGTGTGTGTAGATCCCTCCCAGTTATATGGTTGGTCCAATGAAAGATATCACCAACAACAATATTTTCTCTTGGATATTTCCTGGACTATCAGAGCTATAACATCACTCCAACACTACCAGTGTTAGGATACTTCGACCTCTGTGAACATCCCTCTTTCTGCTAGAGATGTTTCTCAGGTTGCCCTAGGAAGGATAGCCAATGAAGTTTGCCAGCTGTCATAAGCTCCTCCCATGAGCATTACTGGGCCTCATGAATTACTTCATTTAACTTATCCAATGGCTAAAAAACTGAAGATAACTAAACTACCCCAGTACCTACTCCACCCCCCTCACCCCCACCTATAGCCCCAAGTATGTCTTACTGGTTGTGGCAGCCATCTTGAAAGAAAATGTTGGAGACATTCCTATGTGTTGTACACTGCCCATCATAGCCTCCACTCCATTGTTTGAAATCAGTGCTATAGGTACTTCTCTTATCAATGTTGAAGTGCTCTGGCAAAAGAGAGGAGATTTCAAATAACTAAAAGGACTTCCCACACCTCCCTATCTCCAGTACCTTGTATTCTCTTTGCTGTCTCATCTTGAACTTCACTGGCTTGTCTTTCTTTCTCAATAGATCTCTACAGTGCAGACTTTTTGCCTAAAAATTCCCCACTCCTTATCTTGCTACTACCACCACAGATGGTAGCCTTCATAGTAGGAAGGTTCAGACTTGCATAAATATTTGGAGTACACTGCTATCTCGTCCTGCTTAAATATAGGGCTTAAATCACCAGTGGCCACTGGCCTTTTGCCTACACTCCCCACATCAATTGTTGCTGCCAGTAGTAGAGGAGAGCCAGGGATCATAACAGGGAAACGACTTCCACCCCCTGTCCATGGCAGGATCATCTTCTCTAATACTCTTTGAGTGTCTAATCACAAATACACGTAGGGTGGAAGACTTGGATAGGCACTATTATTAGATGACCGATGCAGATAAAAGATGCAAAGGCTGACTTCAAGAAGAAGCCTCTTTGCCCTAGGATTGCCACATTGTGATGATACCTCAAAAGGGGCAAGAGGCAACTAGCCAGAAGAGCATGAAATGAGGGCAGTCACTTATGCTGCATGGGTTCTGGATCAATCTCCCTCCCTGCATAATCTCTGTCCCCGGAAAATCAAGCTCCATACACTAGAAGGAGCTGATTTAGAGTAAATGGCCATTTTCTGGGGTGTCACATTCCAGCCCCCAGATTCAGAGAAACCTTGATCAGAATGCAATGTGCTTGTCCATAGAGTCGTGCCCTATTCCTCCTGCTGGACAGAGTAAGAATGGCTGAAGGGTTTGAGATGCTGCACCTGGCTCTAGAAGAAGATGCAGACCCAAATCCAAACTACATTGAACATGCCCCCACAAGCTTACACATGCAGCTTGTGATGCCACAGACCCATCTGCACCACCACAAACCACATACACTGCACATGCAGGCACTGCTAACTTGCAGCCTGATGAGGGTTTTTTGACACTGGGACAACCTGCACCAGAAAAAAGCAGGGCAGGACTAACTAGAACTAACTAATGGGTAACTAACTGGCTGGAGGGCTGCACCCAGAGAGTGGTAGTGGATGGGTCATTTCTGACTTGGAGGGATGTGGGCAGTGGGGCCCCCCAGGGCTCGGTCCTTGGGCCCGCACTGTTCAACATCTTCATCAGCGACTTGGACGAGGGTGTAAAAAGTACCCTGTTCAAATTCACAGACAACACTAAGATGTGGAGAGATGTGGGCATGCTACAAGGGAGGAATAGGCTGGAATTGGACCTAGACAGGTTACAGGGGTGGGCGGATGAGAACAGGCTGGGTTTCAACACTGACAAATGCAAGGTGCTGCACCTGGAGAGGAAGAACCAGCAGCATACCTACAGGTTGGGAAACTCCCTCATCAGTGCAGAGGCAGAAAAGGATCTTGGAGTCATCATTGATGCCAAGATGAACATGTGCCGGCAGTGTGGGGATGCAGTTAGGAAGGCCAACCGTAACATGTCATGCATCCACAGATGCATCTCGAGCAGGTCCAAGGAGGTGATCCTCCCCCTCTATGTAACACTGGTCAAGCCACAGTTGGAGTACTATGTCCAGTTCTGGGCGCCGCACTTCAGGAGGGATGCGGACAACATGGAGAGGGTCCAGAAGAGGGCCACTTGCATGATCGGGGGCAGCAGGGCAGGCCCCAAGAGGAGAGGCTACAGGACCTGAACCTGTTCAGCCTCCACAAGAGAAGGCTGAGGGGGGATCTAGTGGCCGTTTACAAACTAGTCAGAGGGGACCAGCAGGCATTGGGGGAGTCCCTGTTCCCCCGAGCACTACCAGGAGTGACTAGAAATAATGGCACTACCAGGAGTAACTAAAAATAATGGTCACAAGCTGGCAGAGGGTAGATTCAGACTAGATATCAGGAGGTGCTACTTCACAGTCAGGGTGGCTAGGATCTGGAACCAACTTCCAAGTGAAGTGGTGCTAGCTCCTACACTAGGGGTCTTTAGGAGGAGGTTAGATGAATACCTTGCCGGGGTCGTTTGACCCCAGTACTTTTTCCTGCCATGGCAGGGGGTCGGACTTGATGATCTGCTCAGGTCCCTTCTGACCCTACAAACTATGAAACTATGAAACTATGAGGACATGTGATGACAGTGTGAGCCACCTAAAACCAGAGGCTGGCTAGCCAGAGCCATGCTCCAGCTGCTAGCCAGGCTCTGGAGACCCCCAGGATCAGGCTACTGGGCCAGCCAAGGTGCTGGCCTCAACCTCCCCTACCCCACCTTTGGCAACTTGCCGTATGCCAGGGATGTTCCCTGGGGACAACTAGCAGCGGCACAAATATGTACTGCTGCTGTTTGTCCTCAGGGAACGTACATTCCTGCTTGTGAGGATGTGCCCATTGAGGCCAATGGAAATTCTATGCCACTGGGCTTTGGATCAGGCCTATCACCCCTGCTCACTTCATGGCAAAATCCTGACAACTAAACCATTTCAATTTTTCCATCGCATTACAGTGAGGGGCCCGATCCTTTTTTTTTTTTTTTTTTGTCAGAGCCAGAACCTGCCCGTAGCTGAGTGTTGAGCTGCCAGGGGTCTGAGCAGCCACTGAGCTGCAGGGGGCTCCGGACCTTCCCTCCACAGTGGTAGTGCCCCACAGAGCTGCCTGGCTTGGCTACTAACAGGCTGGGTGCTGCCCTAGCTCGGAGGCAACAGCCAACCCGATCCAATTCTTCCCCAAGTCCACTCGGGGAGCAGTGCACAGCAGACTTCCAGCAGGTGGGCTCGGGGAAGGGTTGGATAGGCCTGGATGCTGCCTCCAAGCTGGGGCAGCACCTGGCCCACTAGCAGCCTTCCCGGACAGCCCCAGGAGGTGACACTGCCTTGGAGGGAAGGACCAGGTCCCCCTGAAGCTCAGGTGCTGCTTGGCACACTAGTAGCTCATCCTCTAGCTGCAGGGGAGTGGGGCAGGGATGCTCAACAACAGCAAGAATTGGGCCCTTCGCCATTTCTGCCTGAAAGCAGGATCCTGCAGCCAGCAGGACACCTAAGGCTGCCTGGGAATGGACTGGATTACTCCTTGTGCAGTGCAGGAAGGTGGCAGGAGGGTGGCTGGGTTTGCTGGTGGCTGGAGAAGATGGTGGGGATGGTGCACAGGGTGCTGGAAGCCCAAGCTGGACAACTAGCAGCCCACCTAGGCTTCCAGAGCCCTCTATACTGTCTCTGCTGCATTCTCCAGCTGCCAGCAAACCCAGCTGCCCTCCTGCTGCCTTCCCATAATGCCCCAGGGGCAAGACAGCCTATTCCTGAGTGGCCTGAGCCATTCTGCTGGCCACAGGAGCCTGCTAGAGGCAAAAGTGACAAGGGACATGATCCTTTTTTTCTGCAGACCCTGTCCACTTTGCCCACAGCTGGACAGTTGCATTGTTGCAATTTGCAACATTGCAAACTTAACTACATCCAGAAGTAGCTTAGTTTCAATGATGTAAAGTCATTTAAAACCCCCAAAAGTCTTGCATGTGTATATTGTAATGCCATTAAGCCACATAAAATGGCATTTTAATCACATGTTAATGGCCTTACATGTACAAGTGTCCCTACTGGCTATGTTCTCCTTGTTCTGAGTTATAGTTGTTGAAGTTATTTGTGGGACAGGGTTAACTGTGTAGTTTTGATAATAAGGATTTGTATAACATGGTTTGGATAAGATAGTTTGCTTCAGACAGTGGGTTGAAGTAGATGACCTCCAGAAGTCCCTTCCAGCCCTACTTTCCTATAATTCCAGAATTCTAGAGTCATGTGTGGTATAGCTGCTGGTAGCTACACATAGCCAGCAGCAGTCCTGCAGGAACCTACACATATGCCACTGTCCATATTATAAGTACATCTCCAAAGAGCTGGACCCCAGCCTCCTGTGATGTGAGTGCAGTTTGTTTCCACTAAATCTTCCATGCACAAATATGAATTTCAGGTGCCAATCCAAGTGCTTGCACCTCCAGCTACTTTGTACCCACTGTAGAATTGTGGGTGCCACAGTGGGGCTCTGAGATAGTTTCCTCCACCTGTCTATGAAATGCTTTAAAATGTCCTCATCCTTTTTTTATTTAACTCCCCTTCTCCCTGGTGCTTTTCCCAGCATTAACCCCAAAGCCTACAGGAAAACCAGCCTTTGTGGGGTCTCCTCACTTCCTATGGAGCCAAATCTACTAACCTTCCCTGAAAATGGAAGAGCCCAGAATCCTCCTCTTGTTCTGCTGAGCTGTTCGCTGTCTTGCTCTGCAGGTCTCCTGGATAAATTGCTGGTAAGAGTCCCAGCTGTGACCTGGTTCTTGATTGCACAATGCTGGCCCTTGAGGCTCTGCAAGGAGAGTACATTATGATCCAAGGCTCCATACTCTAATTTTAGCTCCCACTCTGGTAAAGATGGAGGGCCAGATTCTTAGCAGGTATAGATTAGTACAGCTACAATGACTTCCATACAGCTGAGCTAGACTTTGCCAGTTGTAGAACAAATTATTCTGTGAGCAGCATGAAGGGAAGAGGAATGTGAAGCAAGTGGATACACTCATCTGTGTGAAAAGAGGCTGCTTAACATTTGGGGAGGAGACAAAGTGTGGGGACTGTGGGGAGGAAAGATGGCCCCATGGTTAGGATGTTAGCTGGGTTCTTCTGCATCCCAGCCTAATTCACAATTCTGTCATTTACTTCCAAAATCAGTGCCTCCCTCCTCCCTCCCCCCACACTGTTTGTAACTGTGCCTCTAATATAGCTTTTGGTATAAAAACACATTGAAGGATCTAAGAACACCACTCTATAAACCTCTCTGTGAAACCAGCTACAGGGGGTGTCAGGTCCTAGGTGAGCAAGGAGTGAACTTCCTTTCAGCTAAGGCAGTGCCCCAGCTCTGATCTCATTTGCAAGAATTTCAGGCAGAACTAAGGCATGAAGCCACTCAGACTCCATCACTTATGATCATTCTCAGAAACCTAAGTTCATGTCAGGCCAAAATGTAGGCACCAAATGAACATCGGTACTCTAAGGGTTGAGCTGTTTTGGAGTGGGGTTATTCTAGGTTGCCCTTGGTGAGCAGTTTTCCCCAAGGTTCTGTTTAGATGCTCATTGATGAACTTGGATCAGGTCCTTAGCTTCTCTGAACTTTGTTTCTATCTTTAAAATAGGACTAATTGCATGACCCTATTTAACAAAGAAGCGATGAAGATAAACTTGCTAGAGACTGTCCAATGCATAGATACCTTAGTAACAGAGCTATCTGAATACCCTAGATGAAGAGCTCTAGCTATTCAGGCACCAGATATGCATTTCCAAACAAACCCCAGAGGTACGGTATTACCTTCTTTCCCTGAAGGCTGCACAGTGGTTGGTGGAGCCACCTTTTCTAGTGGGCTGGGAGTTTGTGTTCTCCGTAATTTGTCCTTGTGGTTTGTGGGAGGATAATACCTAGGGAGGTAGCTTTCTGCATTAGGAAGCGATGAATTAAAATACTTCCTCTGATCTTGGACTGTTTGGAATGATTCAGAACCAGATGAGTTGCCCACGTGACTCTTCTTCAATTTGTCTCCAGAGCCATTGGCTGCTTTAAGACAAGGTCCTTCAGTGGTTCCTCTTCTCTGGCCAACAGTATTGTCTGCAGGCTGGTACTCAAGAGGTGCTGCAGACTCTGTGATGTCCTGCTGAGCTTCTGCCGATTTCACTTTCTGCAGAAACAAGATGATGGCTAGAAAATGGTACTTAGAGGTTTGCTTTTGGGAACTGGCTTATAGGTAAAGATATGCATTAGAATAATGGTCCAGGGCAACAGCAAGGGTTAACTGATTTCTAAAAAGGCGGTCTGTAACAAAGTTTCTTCAAGGCTCGCTATGTCTGACAGGTTAGCAGTGAGCAGACACATGGGCAGGGAAATTAAAGACATGTACCACACTCTTCCATAACATAAGACAAAGCGGCACCAAGTCATAGTGCCCAACTTCAGGGCCCTTGGGATTACTGGTTTTGGGGGAACAGACCAAGTTAGGAGAAGACCAGTAAAGCCCAAATTAGGATATGTGCTTGTGATGGGTTTGTTAAACAAAGGAATATGCTGACAGGACAGAATGTGGACAGTATGACAACCACAGAGAGCTCAATCAGCGTTGCCCAAAGATGAAGAGTCATCACAGAGAGAAAAAGATACAAAAGGAGGGATTTCAGAGCAGCAAAGGGTTCCCAAGAGGGGAAATCAAGGCCACCATGGACAGAGGGCACACCACCAGCCCATCTCACCCACCCAGTGGGTGGGCCTCAGCCTCCAACCTCCAGGCTGCTGACATCTGACATTCAAGAGAGAACCTTAGAGTGAAACTCGCATGCTGGCCACACGTACCTTCCCTCTGATGACAGCTCTAGGCCTGCTAGATAGAGAATTGTTTGCATTATTTTTATCTGCTATCACCGTGAATCAACAAAATTCGCCTATTATCAACATGGTCAGTGGAACTCATTTCAGCCAGACTCTAAGTAAACAGCAAGCACCTGACACTTGCTGGGTAAAACACAATGATAACTGAGAGCATCATCCTCCATCCCATTACCCCGCTGCCCCCCCCAGGTATGTCTCTGCTGGTGGGGAGTTTGTGGATCTCTATATCAGGCACCTAAATCCCTTCAGCATTTAAGCAGATATAGCCCACAGTAACTTGCCCTGGGGTGACACAGGATGTCAGTAGCAGGTACAGGAAGTGACCCTCAGTCTCTGAAGCCCCAGACAAGCTCACTACCCACTAGATTACCCTTCCACTTCTCAGCCTTTGAAATAACTAAAGGGGTGAGTGGAAACAGCTACCCTGTAACCTGATAACGCTGAAGTATTGTCATGTTCCCTTCATTCTAATCCCCTGGAGCAGTGGTTTCCAACCTGGAGTTCATGGACCCCTGAGGGTCTGCAGACTGTTTAAGGGATCTGCAAAAGATGTTTATGATCAATCGAAAAATGTGAATACCCACACGTACAATTCAAAGGGGTCCACACCTCCACTCAAATTTTTTTAGGGGTCCACAAAAGAAAAAAGGTTGAATGCTGCCCTAGACAAACCAACTCATAAATCTGGGCATTCACACACTGCTTGCTTCTTTCCAGGATTGCTTATGGAATATGCAGAGCAGTGTGGGGAGAGGACACAGCAACCCAGGTTCCCTCACAGTCTGTGCTGGGGGATACGTGAACCTTGGCAGGAGGAAGGTTAAAATCTTGCTGTCAAAACCAGGATCTTGGAGGGGAAACAGCTACCTGAGGCTCGGGCTTCCTGAGAACCAGTAGCCGACTTGGGAGAACAGCAGGGGTGGAGTGCAGGGAATGTTAATAAACTGAACTGGCAGCATGTACCTGGTCCCCAGAGGGCAGGAGGAGATAAGTTGGCAGCCAAGGAAAACCAGGATGGAGAAGAGACCAGATGAGAGTGGAGTGGGAAGCCTCCTGTGAGCTTCTGCTCTGGAGATGTTTCAGAGTAAGGAAAAGCAGCAGGGCCAGGAGCTTGGGCCTTTGCCATCCCATGATGTGCTGGGTTAATGCAGCTTGTTAATGTACACCATCCCTTCGGCAGCCTCCCCTCTCTGAATCACCGTCCCGCATCAGCACACACATGCCCTCTGTCTTTTTCCCCAAGACTGGCCCTTTTCTAGTTCAGCCCCAGGACAGATTGTGCTGCTTTAGCAAGTGAATGAATCTCCCCCAGAGCGCAGGCTCCTCTCCCAGTGTAAATAGCTGCTGCACTGACCAGACTGTCACAGGCAATTAGGGAAGGCCTGTCAAAGCCAAGCAAATCAGATTAAATAGTTCAAGGGTTCACTCCTGCCACAAAAGAATTAAAAAAAGGAGGGGAACAAATACTTCCCTCCTGTCTGCAGAGCCTCTCCCAGCTCCTTCCTCCACAACAGAGTTGGCTTTCTGGATGAATTTTAATCGCCTTGCTAACTGTTCTGCTGAATGCAAGGCAGGAAGAAAGGGGTCTGAACCTGCTCCTCGATACAACAGTCTTAGGGAAGTCCACAGGGTTGCTGATGCGACTAACAGCTACTCAGATGAGCAGGAGTCACAGGATTGGGCCTTAACTGGACCAATCATTGGAATGGCCTGAGTAGGGGATGTGAAAACTATCAGTCCCTGGGAACTGACTTAGAAGCACTCAAGGGGTTTAGGAGCACATCAAGAATCAGCTGGGTTGCACTCCTGTGTTTTCCGTTGGCTGCTTTTAAATATGTCCCAGGGATGACCAGTCAGAAGGAAGCAATTCCTACATGACAGCCTCCTTGAATGGGTCAGCAGCAGCAGGGATGAGCCCCCACCCTGCTCTGGATCTAAAGGCGGAAACTCTGGTTGCTCCAGACGTGAGCCTTTACCTACAGTGCAGCCACTAGAGGGGAACAGAGTCCACAGTGTGAGCGTGGTTACACAAGGTACCTACAGACTGCTGCAGACAGGCTGATACCGAAAAACAGAAAAACCCAGCATACCTGTGAGTGCACAGTGGACTGCCTGTAGTCACCATACGGTCTGTAGTCTGTCATGTATGAGCTCTGGTACATGTCCAAAGAGACAGGGGTCTGGAAGAGTCAAAACATGCATCTACCAGCACGACATTTTACTCTCCAATCATACAGCAGAACTCCGCAATCCAGGGGGAAAACCTGCAAAATCATTTACTGCCCCTGTCCAAGAGCAGCTAGCGACTTTATCAAACCCGAGCACCACAGGAGAGGCCTGCGCTGCTCCTCTTCCGCCTGGACTGGGCATGCTGTGCATTCAGCCCACAAAGGGAGGCACCTGTGTAAGCTGCTCTGTCGAAACCCAAGCAGGTTGAAAACCAACAGGGCTGTACTTTTTCACACAGCATGCAATTAAATTGTGGAACTCGTTGCTGCCAGATGCTGTAGAGGCTGACAATTTAACCAGGTTCAGAAAAAGAAGTAGATGAATTTATGCAGTATAAATCCATCAGAGGATACAGAGTAGTATAGGTACAGGTGCAAGCTCCAAATTACTACTTCCTAGGCCTCTGAATGCTGGAAGTTGTAAGGGAGAGGGTCAAGGGACAGACCAGTCTGGATAGGCCCTGCATATGTACTCTTTCCTGTAACATCTACCTTCTGCTCCTGTGAGGTACAAGATACTGGGATAGATGGACCTGCAGTCTGACCCACAGGGGCATCTCTTAGGTGTTTGTGTTCTTTAGCAGAAGAGCCATGCAGAATGCACCACAAAGCTCTTCCCTCTTAGTTCTGGGGGCTCTGGTTTAGACTGCTTCATCGCTACAGTTTCAGGCATGTTGTAACTGTAGTTGCAATCCAGCCTGGTGGAAAGGGCCAGTATTAGGCCCAGTTAACACCAAGGTCCCACTTAAACCTTCCAAATACAGTGCATGGGATCCTTAGGGTTTGTACTATGTTCAGGGTTCGAATTACACTTCAACTCTTGGGGGAGTCTGCAAAAAAAATTGGCCGGGGTCAGGGCTGTGTGCACTGGTTCCCCTCCCCACCAGTACCGCAGGGCTGGGACCAGCAGCCGGAAGGAGCCGCCACTGCCACTGCCTGGGCTGTGTAGAAAGGCACAGAGCAGCCTGGGGCTGTGCACCGGGCACATGGGCTCCAGGCTGTTGCAGGGGGAAGGGGTGCTCATCTCTTATAGCTGGGCTCAGCCCCCCTGAGCTCCCTCATAATTTGAACCCTGGCGATATTTATAAGGGTGAATTTGGCCCTCATGGGCCAAATAAGCAGTGTAAACAGGTGCAGCTCTATTGACTTCAGTGGAGCTAGGTTGACATGTATCAGAGAAGGGGATTTAAAGAGTTCAGCTTGTTTAGCCTAGCAGAAGGAAGGCACAGGTTGTTGTCTATAAAAACCTCAGTGGGATGAAACACCAAAGTGGGGCAGGGGCTATTAAGATACAAGCCAATACTGAAATAAGAACAAATGGGTATGAAGGGGCACTTTTATACAAGCTCCAGAGGTGGGAGGGGGGCAGCGTTTTAATTAAAGAGGCTCTGAAATCCGCTTTAATTAAAGCACCGCTGCATCATGTATATCAGCATCCTCACACTTAAAAATGGGAGTGGCTGCTCCAGCAGCCTCCTGCATCTTGTGTATCAGCATCCTCACACTTAAAAATGGGAGTGGCCCCTGCCACTATTTTTAAGTGCGGGGATGCTGATACACAAGATGCAGGAGGCTGCTGGAGCACAGTAATTGCCACCCTCCAGCAGATTCGATTAGCCGAGCCTGCTCCCACACTGGATGTCCTTATGTACGGGTGCCCAAGGTTTCTAACCACCTGGGACTGTTTTCCAATAGAAGTAGTGGAAGCAGCGTACTGGGCCACTTACAAGATAGGGCTAGATCATTTTATGAGAGGAGATAACAGTGGAGTGGACCTGATGACCCAGGAACTCCCCGTCAGTTCTGTGGTCTTAGGATCTGGGATGTAGTTCAAATCCTTAGTATGAGGTTTGACCATACATGGAGTGGGAAATGAAGAGGGCCCCAAACATATAGGGACCCAAAAGCAATGGTTGATTGTAGCATTGTTGTACTGATCAGCAGTGATCCTATTTTTCCCTGTTAAAAAATAATTGCAAATTCTCTGAAAAAACCCCCCAAATCCATGATTAAAATGAAAGCCCCCCCCACACACACACACACAGCTGCCCTGGCCCTGCTAGTACCCCTCACTCCCTCCCTGACAGCCCCCATCCCCACCAAGTCCTGTTGGTTCCCTTCACAGCCCACCCACAGCCTCCTGGCTCTGTTGGTGCCCCTCACGGCAGAGGCACCAAGGGAGGGCATCAGGGTGGGAGCCCAAGCCTGCAGTGACCAGTGCACAGCCCCTGCCCCATGCACAGATGTGGGAGGTGTGGGTCCCCCTGCCCCCAGGGAGTGTGCGCCATGGTGGGGAGCAGTCCCACCCACCTATGCCTGCAGCAGGCAGTCCATCTCACCCCTTCCCTTGCCCCAGGCACAGGTCTCCCCCACCCCCCAGGCGTGAACACAGCAGCAGGGAGCCGGTCCCCCCACCCCTCAGACGAGCTCTGTCCCGCTCCCCACCAGGGCCATGCAGCTGCTCAATCTAGCCTCGGGCCCCAAGCCCCAGGCACTGCCTGGCTGGCCATCCCCAGCCCTGCCCAGCTCCCTCCCTCCCACCCTCCCTGTGGGGGGCCTCAATTCCCCCTACCCCAACTTACTTGTGGGAACTGCTCTCCAGGCTGTCTGGGGCCATGTGTATATACGTGCACATGTTCCTTGTGGTACTATTTTATGGGCAAGAATATATTTCCTATTTCGTTCACTTTTTCCAAGGTTTCAGCTTCTTTCTCCTCACTGAGCTACCCTTAGCTAAAACTTGAATTTAGCAATCCTGTTGAGCTCAATGCTTAATTTTTTTCTCAGTCTGACAGACCATGGAAATTCGTAATCTACTGTCCCCATCTCATAGAGCAAAAGTGGCACTAAGAAAGATATCCCAGTTTATAGTTACCTTGGACCCAGATAAAGTTCGCATCACTTCTTCCATGGTGCACCAGAAAGCTGAAACAAAGGGAGCGGGCAACGCTGTCAGTGCAATAAGCCAAAAACCAAAAAGATCCTCGTTCCCCACCACTCCTGCTCAGCCTATCCTGGGTCAAGGGCTTCCATTCACTGGGGGATAGTTAATCCTGTGAGTTAGGCAAGCAGTATTGTGGGCCTGATCCTGTGAGACACTCGTGACAATGAGATTAGAAGGTGGTTGGCCTATGCGCCCTTTGGCCTATTAGAGCCAGAAGTTTTTCCTTTGCAAAATAAAGGCAACCTTCATTCTGGAAAGATAGGGGAAAGGGGTTTCCCTGCCTACTGAGAGCAGATATGCAGTTTTCAGCTAAACCTGTGCCAGGCAGAAGCCACCACCTCCCACTGAACCACCCACATAACCAGTGTTCTGCACCCCAGAGAACAGTAGTTTGGGAGATGTAGTCATGCTGCAGGGCACGGCAGAGGGGGTGCTGGGATATCGAGGGCAGCAACCTGATGATCCCCAGAAGCTGCAGTATTTCAAAGGGGTGAGCCGGGGAGCAGTGGGCGCGTTGTGCATGAGCCTTGGCATTCTTTCACTACACCTCCCCCCCAAGCAGAGGCAAGGTCAGGAGCCCTGGTACCTGTGACGTTCAGTCTGCAGGTTGGACCAGTTGCTGCTGCTGCCCTGACGCTGAGATGCTGGCCGGCTGAGCTGAGAGGCTCTGCTGGCCTGTAGACATGGGGGTCTCCGGGGTTTCCAGGGCAGACAGGAGAACATTCTCTCCTATGTGAGGTGTCCACACTCCAGAACCCCAGGAAGGGCCTTGCCTGCAGGGAGAGCCCCGGGAGCTCGCTTAGGGACCTGCCCCACAATACTTACCTGGCAGGGGAAATACCATGACCGCAATGGTGGCAGGGGAAGTACCCTGACTGAGGTAATGCAATTAAAATGGCACTGTGTAGTGGAGGGTTGCACCCTTGTCTGCTTGCAGACAGAACTCCCTACAAGAGCCTTATAGTTAGCTACCCGCTGGCCAGCTTCCAGCAGGAGGATCTCGGCTGCACGCTGACTTTATGGAAATGGGAGGCTCCTCCCTAGCTTGATCCTGTGGCCAAGCCAAACTTGGGAGCATCCAAACCCCAAGCTGCCGGGCTCGGACCTGCGTGTAGGATGCCGGCCAAAGGATTTGGAAGCATCTGAAGGCCCAGGCGGGGGTGGATGATGTTTGCCGGTAGTTGGGCCTTATTGGTTCTTGAATGACTCACGGATGTAGAATTGATTTGGCTGATTTGACTTGGAACTCGAAACATTTTCCTTAAAAAAAAAGAAAAAAAACAACTGCTGCTGCTGGGTGTCCTGCAACACAGACCCACCAGCTGCAGCCACACCTGGCAAGTGGGACAGGGCAAGCACAGATGGAGATTTTGCTCAGCATGTCTGCCATTGCTCCTCTGTTCACTGCTTCAGCCAGAGTCTCCCACCTCCGGTACCTGCCCCTCGTGCCAATAGCCCTTCACTGCTTCTCTTTCAGTGCAGCTCAGAGAAAAGGGTTCGAGAGTCAGATCAAGATAGCTTTGGTAACTGCAAGCCTGGGTAGTAGTTCAGAGCCCAGTAAGGCTGCAGGCTGGATTGGGAGGATGGGACTGGCTGGTGCCCAGGACAGAAGGCAGAGGGAAAAAAGGGATGTGAGTGGGAAACTCTTTGAAAAAAAGACAGGATAATAGGGACAATTGGAGGGACTGGAGAGATAAACTGGAAGGTACCGAAGAGTCTGAAGCTAGGATCGGAAAGGTGAGGTTTCGGGGGCTGGAGGGGGTGAGGCGCCGGAAGAAGTCAGTGAGGCCCTGAACGCTAACAGGGACAAATGGGGAAAAAGTCCGGATGGCAACCTGGTGTAGGCTGGAAGCCTGATTCACTGGTTTGTAACACGGATGGGGCTTGGGGAAGGAGTTAAGAGGGACGTGGCCCTGAGTTACGTAGCTCCATGGGGCAGGACAGAAGAGCTCTTTGGTGAGAAAGGTGGTAGATCTAGGGGAGAAAACCTCTTTGAGAGAAAGAGGGGTTATTGTTCACTGGATTTTCTCCAGCTCCATCAATGTCTGGAGGAGGAGGAGGAGGAGAAGTCGATCATAACAATTATGGAAATGTAGGGCTGGAGGATTTTGGAATCTGTCCTACCATATTCCAAATGGAAATGGCTTTTAAAAAGATTAATTTTAACTTCAAAACTGTCCTTTTCTTTTGAATTTTTACATTATTTTTCAAAAATTGAAACATCTTGACCAACTCGATTGTTGGTCAGAATGAAAATTAAAATGTTCAGGTTTGGGAGGAAAGGCCATTCCACTTACTGTCTTCTGCTGAAAGGTTGTTCCACTGAAATTATAATCTACCAAAAAATTCCATAAAAAGTCAAAATAGAAAAAGTATTGCCTGCTGTAGTACAAGCTACCATCACACGTTACCCACCTTCCACGATCATTACCATGGGCAACTGATTACTTACAAGCTCCGTGGAGCAGGGAAAAGCTATTGCTTCTGCACAACGCAGTCCTGATCTGTGATTGTGCTTTTTAGGTGCTACAGGAATAGAAATAATAAATCATAATAAAAAGAAAAACAGACAAATCAAAAGCCATCTCAACTGTCTTGAACTAAGTTTGCAGAGTGAGCACTTAGAAAGCAACTTTTTATTTTGGTTACTAAACCAATTTCTGCTGGCTGATTTTGAGAGGGAATCAGTGTGGAGCCTCACAAAGCTCTTGGTAGACAGTAAAGCTTCTGCCTAGATCTTCAGGTAGGGACCATTTTTTATTCTGCATTTATATATTACCTAGCGTGATGGCAATCTGGTCCATGACAGGAGTTACTGCAGTCCACAATCATTACCAGTACTATTGCCACTATTACCAGTAATTGCACTTTAATAATATGCTTTCTTAATACACTACTAATACCTTACTGAAAGTGAAGTCATAAGGCAATAAGACTCTGGTAATCAAGGATCCATTGAAATTAGGTGAAATTAGAACTGCTTAGTCTCCACTTATGCTTTATGCAAATTAACATTAAAAAAACATTGTGATGAGGAAGAAAATTCTCCCCAGAAATGTGAAACTATCATGTCCTTCTGTGCTTATATTAAAGGGATTACAATCCATTTCCTTAATACAGCTAATACGAGATGGGAAGCCCTCAGGCCAGGGATTAAAGCACTTATTCAATTAATTAGAAACAAGCCTCTGCCTTAAAATCATACACACAAATAGCAAGCAAACACTAAAGGCACTTTACTTCCAAGGCTAGGATCCTGTTTGTATTCCCAGTGTAAAGAAATATTCTGCTTTCATAGGGGTACCTGCAGTACTATACATTAAGGTGACCCTCCTGTGCCTAAAGCAGAAGAGTCCTATGAAGCAAAATGACATGACGGGAATGATTTGCCTCTTCTGAAGGCAATAGGAAACCATCCATCAGTTATAATGAGAGTAGGATTAGGCTGTAGACGACTAGAACGCATGAAAGCCAACTTTGAGACATAAAATTGGCATCCAGCTACTAAAGTGTACTGAAATATGTAAGTATACTAAAATTTGGGTAAGTTTGCAGCTGTGGGGGAAATCCTGGTTCCATTGAAGTCAGAAGGAAAACTCTTGTTATTTATATAAGATAATTCAGCTATTTGAATTAGAGATGAGCCAGAACAAAACCCCCAGCTCAGATCACTCTTTGGCTTCAAAGGAATTTGTCTTCACCGCCCTCTCTCATTCAAACATAGAAAAGAGAACAAACCATTCATACACCATGTTAGTGTATTTTTATATGTACAGACATTACCATAGCCATGCGCACCATAATGTCTTGTGCCTCATGGATTATTTTTCACTGCTAGCCATTCCCAAGAGGGCTCCCATGGAAGGGAAAGCAGAGCTCAGTGGCATACGACACGGCTACGCATTTTAGGCTTGCAAGGCATCAACCTGAGTTTCCTTAACACAATGATTCTTAATAAGGCTGCCAGAGGGTGCCATGCAACATTAGCACTGTTAGGCATGCACACAGCTACACGAGATTCATAAGATGGACTCAGAGATTTCAAATAAGAATCCATACTGTTAAAAACACGCAGATCTGTTGTGGTCTCTCTGAATTTTTGCAATTGCTCTATTATTTTCCGTGGCCAAAAAAATGTGAACGCTAAAACCTGGAATTTTCTGAAGGGTGTCCCAAATCTAACAATGGATGCTGTGAGTCTAAAAAGGCTACGAATCACTGCCTTTACACAAAGCTTAACTCGAGTTATACACGAGAAAAGCCATTGAGTGAGAGATCTGACTACTGCCTATCTATTCCCATCCCAGAATCAATTCTCTCACTGGGTAGCTTTTTCTTCAGATTACCTGGCATTAATGGAGCATGTTTAAGGTTTAATATCAGCAATACCAGCCTAAACTTCTACTATTTCTCTGTACTGCTAGGAAACAGGAACACATCTAATGACACAGGGCCTTATCCAAAGCCAATTGGAGTCATAGTTTCATAGTTTCATAGTTTCTAGGGTCGGAAGGGACCTGAGCAGATCATCTAGTCCGACCCCCTGCCATGGCAGGAAAGAGTAGTGGCGTCAAACGACCCCAGCAAGGTGTTCATCTAACCTCTGCTTAAAAACCCCTAGGGTAGGAGCCAGCACCACTTCTCTTGGAAGGTGGTTCCAGATCCTAGCCACCCTGACCGTGAAGTAGC
>NW_017729033.1:12738105-12754006 GCF_001723915.1 Gavialis gangeticus
TGCAATGACCTCGGCCAATTCCTTTAGAACTCTAGGGTGGAGATCATCCGGACCGGATGACCTGAATACGTCCAGCCCCTCCAGAAGCTCCCTAACTAAATCCTCGCTAACCCTTGGCCCAGGTGTGCCTCCCCCGGGACCCGAGGGGGGCCCAGCAGGGAGGTGGCTGTTCTGAGTCAATGGGCTGAAAATCAGTTTATGCCCCAGTGCCATCACACACCGTGTGATCACTCACACTTTACTTAATGGACTAAATATAGCACTGTTCGATATCTTTATGCAACAGTCCCTTCACGCGTTGCTTGTGAATGCTCCTGCTGCAGTGTATTTCCCCAGATTCCAAGTAAAATAAGCTGCTAAACAATCATCTTGGCAAATTATTGTTTGATCTAGTAGCTTTTTTTCCTATGCCTTTTCTCTCCCTTCCTTTCCATCTTTACGCTGGAACATCTCTGTCCTTGTTAATGTTTCCTTGGCGTTGTATTTCAATAAGTCATCTGAAGAGAATTTTTGGATCTCATGTAAATATTGGCCACAATTACCCCTTTATCGTGGGACTAATTATTATCCTGATAGTAATTATTAATTATTATACTGAATACTAACAACCTTTAGCACTTTTCATCTTCAAGTTGATTTCCAAATATTATCAAAGTGCAGATAGTTTATTATAGACGACATGTATGATGCCCCCCTTGTGACCATGCTCTACAAGTGCCTTTTGGCATGGGAAGAACGGCTTACTTGAATGTTGAAAAAGAAATGGGATCAGTAAATAAGGCTTCTAACTTCTGTCTGACCAGTCAGGCTTTGCAGAGCGTAATCTGGGAGAGGATCTCCATTTGAGTTATCATCGATGGACAATAAAGTGCAAACAGAGAGAATCAGCTTCAAGGGACCAGCGCTGACAGGTTATTCAATCAGCGCGAGGTCAACTGCCCACTAGGGCTTAACCACTGAGGCTCAAGAAGCCCTTGTGTGGGGCTGGCTTCTCATGGAGTTTGGTTCATGTTTCTAGCTAATTCTTTTTGTGGGATACGGAAACCGGTGGAGCCAGGTCGCCAGCATCTTCCATTGACCACCTACCTGGAAACCTGGATACTCACACCGGTGCCTGAGTAGTAGCTCTGAGGAGTGGGAGACCCAGGGGACCCTCATCTGAGAACTGTTTATTTATTGTGCATTGCAGTCATTAAATAAAATACAGAAGCAGCCCTGGGAACAAGGACCAGAATCTAGGATTCCCCCCTTGCCATATGACTATCCTCACCACTAGACTACAAAGCTATGGTCTCTTGGTGGTATCTTTTCCTCTTTCTCTACTGAATCTTGAATTATTTTCTGCACAGTGGCATAGCTTCAGCAAGGAAGGTGGAGCGCCCACCACCTAGGATACTTGATAGTTCGGGTACACCCATGGCAAATCACAGAGTCATAGAGCAGTAGGGCTGGGAGGGACCTCCAGAGGTCTAGTCCAACCCCCTGCCTGAAGCAGTATCATTTCTTACCTAAACCATCCTCCAAATCCATCATCTAAACTCTATGTAAGACCACTGTCAACCCTGACACAACACAAACCTAACACCCTAACCTGCCACAAGTAAAGCAAGGAAACCATGGCAGCCAATGTCCTGTGTCTATGAAATGTTGGCAATATATGCTTAAGAGATAACCACACTGATAGAGGGCCACACTGCCTGCAAACACTCTCACAGTCCATGCCAATCTGGTTGTGGAGTAAAATTCCTTCCTGACCCCAAAGATGGTGATTGGGGTGATCCAGGGCAGACGGGTAAGACCCTTTAGCCAAGAACCCCCAGCTTTGGTCCCAGTAGGAGCATTGGCACCCTCCTCAGTCAAAGTCCCCAGCTGTAGCCAACACCCAATGTCTCAGAGGAAGGCTTAAAAACACTCTGACACAAATAGCAGAAAGGGCAGAAAGGAGCAACCAGCAAAGCCCAGATGCATGGGAAATACTCATAGTGGAACATAGGCACAGCTCTATCTAGAGCATCACCAACCAGTGGCTGTCCAACCTCTTCTTGACCACCTCCACAACTTCCCCAGGCAGTCTGTTCCACTGCCTCACTATTCTAGCAGTAAAGAAGTATTTTCAGCCAGCCAATCTAAACGTATTTTTCTGCAACGTCAAACTACTGGTCTATGGCCTCCTTTCTACAGCAAAAGAGAAAAGGTGCTTTCCCTCTTCTTTATGGCGGCCCTTCAAGTATTTAAAGACTGCTATCTCCTCTTAAGCACCTTCTCCGCAAACTGAACATGCCTAGCTCCTTCAGCCTGTCCTCATATGACTTGCTTTACAAGCCCTTGGTCATCTGTGTCGCCCATCTCCGGACTCTCTCTAACTTCTCCATGTCCCTTTTAAAATGTGGATCCCGGGTGTGGGGTTGAATCTCTTTAGGCAGAGGAGGGGATTCAGCTTCTGCATCCCACTTGCACCAGGAATATGCCAACCACTAGGCTATTGTATAATGAGGGAAGAAGTGTCCCTCTCTCCTCCCTTGAAGATACATTAAAGGAAGATGGCAGACATGACTGCATTTGGTCAGTAGCCCAGTTATAAGGTTGAGGATTGCTATATTCTGCCCAGGATTCCTATATGAAGACCAGTTTTATGTTGGCTGAGGAATTCCCAACTGGAAAGACAAAAGCAGTGTCTGCTCCCTTTGCCATCCCAGGGCAGACTGGGAAGACTCTGGGCTTTAGTCTTTGTGTGTGTCCTTACGTCCTCTGTACAATCAAGATCAAACTACTTCCTTACTCAAGAATACCATGGGAATAAAGCCATCTGTATGTATGAAGTGAGCGGGAGAGGCACATCAACCTGAACAGATATAAGTATCACGTGCAGAAATTATTCCCAGTTAGCTCCTTTTTAATGCCTGTACTTCCTCATCAGGGTGTAGAGTTTGTATCACAATGTGTTTGATTCACAGCAGGAGGCTGTGGTTAAATCTAGGCACCATTTAGGAGTCTATAGAAAGCAAATAAATATGTATACTTAAGTACTTGTATCTATTCTGGAAAGCTTCTGTTTAAAGAGCCCTTTAACCACATCACTTTTCTCCTCATTAGGTGAAGTTGCTTGAGGTGAAAAAGCCTTTCTAAAATACTTTTCACTCACTCACTCAATCCAAGGTAAACATGCCTCTGGGACCATTACTTGTATCAAATATCCAAGGCTTTGTTAAGAGCCTGTCTGGTTAGTGCCACTATTCTTCTCTGGCTACAACCTACACCCCCATAACTACTCCTCTCTGGAAGCTGAAGGCTTTAATAAGCAATGGACCCACAGTGGTATATCGGTTCGGAGTTGTGTGTCATGGGTGTCACTACATACGGACCAAACCAGAACACCACAGCCAAATACCTCAAACCTCAGGGAAGACCCCGTCCCAATGAAATCCCAGATGGAAGTTGTGACTTAGCCCCATTCAGCCCCGAACCTAAGCCCACATTCATTAGCATTTTATCCCCTTTTATCATGCGGAGTAGACTTATCATGCCCCAGCTGAATATATCCGGATGCTGTTCATTCATTTCACCGGGCCTTGAATCAGGCCCAGATCCAGAAGATTGTCTAATTTTGATCATTTAGCTGTCCAGCTGATCTCAACTTGTCAGGGAGAATAAAGCAGGCTTAAAACAGCCACCTGTTTACAATGACAGGAAAAGTAAAGTGAGATCAGACGCCAGCAGGAGGAGAGAATTTAAACAATGCGAGAGGTGGTTGCATGTCATTTCAGAAGTCACCCTTTCTCTTTGATCTGTGCTTAAGACCTTGGCACATGGTGGATCATATGGTCATTAGAGGAGTGTGCCACCAGATTCATTCCACCTTGAAATTTGAAGTGTTGGCCTTTCCCTCAAAGCCTCCTCCTACTTCCTTCTCAGTTGAAACCTGCCCTCTGGATTCCTTCAGAAGAGCCAGAATATATTAGCAAGCAGGAACCCCTTGCATCGCTGATGGATGTTGTCCTGTGATTTTGGTACCATTTATTGCACAACAGTTCAGACTGTCTCGTTACTAATTGCATTACTAAGTGGTGCATGGAGGCTCGGCTCGTGTTGAAATCAGCGCCCAGACTGAAAGTTGTTGTGCAAACATGTACTAATAAAAAGCTCCTGAGTTGAAGATCTCACAATCGAAGCAGATGAGACAGATAAAGGAAATCTATTTTGCAGAGGAGGAGCTGAGGTACAGAGACACTCAGTGACTTGCTTCAGGTCACACAGATAATCTGGGTTGTGGCCATGCGGCCGTGCCTCTGTATCTTTGTACCAAAAATGAATTTGGTTTAGCAGCGCATATTGTAGAAATACACCACCATATTGTTTCAATGCAGTCCGGCGTGCGTGGTTGTCCTTGAAGAGCAGAGCCCTGCCCTGATCCACTTTGAAAGCAGAAATAGTAGCAAACTGCTGCATACGTTTCAGTTAAATAAATGATTTTTGTTGCTTTGAGTTCAGAAAGGAGCGTCCCTCTGGCTGCCTGGAGTTTTAGGTTGTTGATCCCTTCAGCAAGTGTTAACAAGAGGCAACATCGTGGGGAAGTGAGAACCTGGTCTCAGGTTACTCTATAAATTGATGAAGTTTTCAGAAAGGATTACAGGCCCAGAGCCCTCCTAAGTACCGGGATGCCATTACGGCTAAATCAAAGGTAACCGTAGGGCTTGGCAGGTAACTGTCAACAGCTAAGGGAAGGAGCAAGCCCGTGAAGGAGTTCTGTGTCAGGATTAAATTCGTCCAACTTTATTTTTATTTCAGGTGAAGGGGTCAGGCAAAAAAGCTCTCCCAAGTGGCTTGTATTTACAGTTTTCAGGGCGACAGCTGATGAAGCGTTTAGAGGAAGAAGGATGAGCCTGGTCTCTATCTTGATGACAGACTGAGGCTGCTGTAATGACAACGGAGCTGGGGAGGTTTGATGCCTTTTATGAATGAAACATAGAGTGACCGTAATGCGGGCAATGGCAAAACTCCCCCGGAGTTTCAGTCAGGCCAAGATTTCACCCATAATATTTACAGGCAAAACACAGACCACTCTTAAAAGAGGGATCAGCCCCAACCTGCCTAGCTGAAGTATGTTATCATTTTGATTTTTGCAGCTCCTTTAAAGGCTCAGGATTAATCGCACTCAGCTTGCATATAGCACTTCCCATATGGAGATGTCAAGGGATGCAAGAGTAATCCCTCCCACTTAGTAACTGGGGAAACTGAGGCCCAGGACAATAAAGAGACTAGCTCTAAGTCAGACAGGTCAGCGGTAACGCCAGCCTTCCTGACGGCCAGTCTGGTGCCTTAGATGCTGCCTCTCCTTTCCATTGTCTTCCCAGCGGGACCCCTCAATTACCTCGTGCACTATAGATACTACTACTTTACACCTCCAAACCTTATTTTTTACCCAAACCTGTTAAACATGCACCTGTGGCATTTGTTATTTACTTTAAAAGTTGCCTCCTCTTTGTTTCCTGTAGGTTCAAAGAGCCAGTCACAACCTCTGAGTGTCCACATGCTGGTTAGGCTTGAGACATCACAAATGAAAGCCAACTTACACTGGAAGCCGGGAGAGGAGAAATAATGAATAGGCCTTTTGAGGCCCCCCGAAGAATGAGAGTCCCGGCTCTGGCAGGCCAGGAGCTGCATGGTCCTGAGTGTTCGCAGCATCCAAAAAAGTCACAAAATATTTCACTAGGCAGAGGAGGACACAATAAAAGATGCCTCTGGGAAAACCACCCCACCCGCTACTGGTCCATGTGAAACTCCTAAGAAGCTGCCAGTTTTGTAAGGGTTAACCAGCCCTGAACGAAATTGGAAAGAGAGTCCTGGACCATAATCACTTCTTAGTTGCCAGACAAGATGCTTTATCTTCTTAATCTCCTCATCTGGAGATATGTTCCCTTCAGACAAGAGGCAATTAGGTTATCTCTGATGATTGGGCGCTATGGGCTACTGGCTGCAAGGGACTGAAGTGAGACCAAGGAAACTACTTCAATTATGGCATGAACTATAGTCCAGGAGCTGAAAGGCCATTGTTTAATCCCCTAGAAATCATCTATGCTAACAGATAAAGGGATTTACTTCAATTTTTTCTCTCCCCAAGAAGAGTGTGTTATTCCAACTGCTAATAGAACATCCCTGCATTTAATTAAATGACAGAAAGAGAGAAGTAATTAAGGTATCAAAATCACTTCTAGGGAAATTCAAATTGACTGTCACCCTTTGATGCTGTTTAATCACCTCCAACTTGCTTGCCCTTACTCCAACCCAGGTTTGATTTATTTTTTTTTAGGGACTCAGTCCAAAAAATTCTGGGTATGTAATGTGAATCTTAACTTAGCTGCAGCCTCCTGACTTTAATGGGGGAAGATTATCCCCTGTCTGCCTATGGCAGGTGTTTTTGTACCCTCCACTGAAAGCACCTGATACCTGCACTCTCCAAGACAGGATACCGCCCGAGACGGCCATTGTGCTGATGCAGGAAGGTGCCGTCTGTGTTCCTCTGGTCAAGGTGGTTTCATTTCTCAGCGTTCGATTCTGCAGCTCCTACTCAGAAAAGACATTTGAATGTTGATATGTGCATAAAACATCTGTTCACTCTTTTTTCCCTAAGAAGAAGCCTCCTTGCTCTTTGTCTTTGTGGTTGGCAGATTTTGGTCCCCAACCCACAGCCTCCCACCCCCCAGTCCCTGCTGGTGCCCTTCACTCCCGACCCACAGCCCCAGTGGTGCCCCTTGCTCCCAACCCACAGGAGGGGGGGCGTCCCAGATGTCCCCATCCCAACCGGCCCAGAGTGCAGTGACTCTAGTTCATGGGGGAGGCAATGAGGTGAGTCCAGCCCCAGGGCGGGCAAGAGGGAAGAGGGGATGCCAGTGGCACCCCCTGCCCTGGGCTGCAGCTCCTGCGCTGCGCCAGGCAACCTGGCCACACTCCCCTATCAGTGTGTCCCTGCCGGTCCAGCCCTATGAGCATGGGTACCAGCCCCTGTGCTGCCAGCCTGGCCACGGAGCTCCCTGCTGCCCTTGAAGGGCCCCCTTCCCACTTCCCCCACTGGAAGGGCACGTGCCTGCCCCCATCCCACCTGCCCGGTGGCAGCCCTGATGCCCAGACAGCTTCCCTTGGGGCTGGAGGGCACGTCCCCCCTACACATACACACACACATACCCCCCACAGCCCTCCAGACACTCCCCCAGCCCTGGCCCTCCAACCCTCACCCCCACAGACACAGACTTACCTGCATCCAGCTGCTGGGGCTGCTCCCACCACCCTGCTTGGCTGTATGCTGACCATGTGTGTGTGCATGCACAGACACATGTGCACCTACTGCCTCCAATTACTCTCCCACCAGCAGAATGGAGCAAAATCCCAGGCATTGGTTCAGACTTCAAAAAACCACGCAGAGGAAGATTGGAGGGTCCAAAAAGAGGACACGTTGGGGAAACCCCAGACGTATGGTAATCTTACTGAAATGTTCTTTACGATCAGTCACCAAGGGAACTCATAAATGTCATGGAACCGTAGAGAAATAGGCCTGCAAGGGGCATCAGAAAGTCATCTCATGCAATTCCCTGTTCAAGGCTCCCTTCCCACTCTAAACCATCCCAGACAAAATGTATTACTAATCTGGATTTAAAATCTTCCACTGACAAATTTTACGGCCTCTTTTAGAAGCTGCATATTCACTCAGGTATGCTAAATGTGATCTGTCAGCTAGGAGTTGAACAAAACAGTACTGGAGATTTGGGGAGATGTTCATAAGCAGTCACTCATATTAACACAGAGGGTTGCCTTTTGTCTATCTGTTGCTATACCACACACATGCTCTTGTGCAGTTGTGGCATCTGCACATCTGAGATGAGCTTCCAGTATCTTGTTTTAAATTATGTTTGTCGTACTTTTGGTGATGAGCTAGTTAAAGTATTACAGTATGGACTACAATGGGAGCCAGGGCACTCAACAATGTTGAGAACTAGGGCACTTCTTTTGATAGGGGTTTAAGTACATAACTTAGAGCTCCGGTTATTTTAACGTGCATCCACCACGTCTTTGGATTTAAAAAGATAGGGCTTCTCTGAGATATGCTGGAGCCATGTTTTCAGAAAAGCCTTAGTTCAAGGAAGTGGCCAGAGTTGGAAGAGAACTGAGCATGTTGGATGCTGAAAAATCTGACCAGAAATATCACCATGGGACTGGCAGGAGCTGAAGACTACTTCCAGGAGAGGACATGGACATCTGTCCAACAGGATGGATTCCAGGACCTGGAGTTAAGTGTCTGGTGCCCCTGTACAGGGCATGGGAAGAGCTTGATGCCTCACAATGGCAATCCAAGCATCCTACAGGGAGTTGCTTTGAGCTAACCCACAAGAAATGGTGAGCACAGGTTTGTGTCTGCAATCCCACCCATCTTCAGAGTGGAGGCATCTGAATCAGGCACCAGGCACCTCCATCAGTTCAAGATCCAGCACCCAGAGCCCTCTCGCGAAGCTAAGCGCTTAAAATCATCCTTTGGAAAAATGCAGCAGGATACATTCTTTTCTTTTAATTAAGCAAACCACCACGTAACTACAACTGTGTTTGGTGGGGAGCATGGTCCAGTCAGTATGAAATGAGCCCCTCAGGGGTCTGTGGCTCTTGTCCAACTAGTTTCTGGATCCCAGACCACTTTGTATGGCAAATGGGTGCTCGGACTGGGGTAGTTCTGGACATCTCCAGAAGCAGAACTCTAGGTACCAAGGAACTTCAAAGTCAAAAAGGGCGATGATCCTGGATTCAGTGTTGGATTTAGGCACTGTAGCAGGGGACCCTTACCCCTGCTACTAGAAGTGAGGGAGTGCAGGGTTACCAGGAGCCTAAGCAGTAAGTCTTTTGCCAGGAGAGACAGGCAGTAGGTGACGGTGGTAAAGAGGAAGGCCAGAGCAATAAGCCTGTTAATTAGGGAAGGAGAGGATACCCCTGACTGAGCCTAGCCCTGAAGACTGAATTCAGGTGACTGGAAGTGGAAAGAGGAAGGGCTATACAGGCCTAGCTCAGGGCTAATGGCTTAGACTAGCCCCGACGCTGAAGGAGTGGCTGAATACCTCCTGGAGGGAAGCGAGCGTGAGCTCGAGCTGTTTATGACCTGACTAAAGGTTTGGGATGGTTGGGAAACCACAGGCACGTTGTCTGGGAAACACTGCACCCTGGAGGGCTTAAGCCCATTAGCTACCATGACTCCTGAGTCTTTTTCTGCCCATCATTTTGTAAGACTGAGCAACACTGTCCCTGGAGGTATGGCTTTTTATTTGTCCATAATGAAATGCATGCATTTGCCCACACCTTGTTACCTTATGGTCTTCTCACACTGGCAGTGACCTGTCCTCTTAATTGTTTACCACTCTCCCGGTTTTTACACCATTTGCCAACTTTATCAGTAACAATTTTGTTTTTGTTCCAAGTCCTTTATAAACAATATTACCCAGTAAAGGGCCAAGCACCCCATGAGACCACTCTAGAAACATCTGTTTGATGCCGATTTGCTGCTTACACTTACATTTAACCAGCTTTTAATCCATGCAATGTGTGCCACCTTGAGTTTGTACATCCTGGTTTGTTCAGGTTGTACAGCACTAAGTCAAGTTCCTTCCCAAAGCCTATTGCATCAACACTATTAGTTTTATCAGCCAAACTCATATTGTCATTTCCAAATGGCATCAAGTTAGCTAACTGGACTTATCATACTTTTCAGGTGCCCATACCAACTGACATTAATTATATGTGAATTCTTTATGAATACTATCCTATACCAGTTAATCAGTTATTTTGCCTAGAATAGAAAGCATGCAGATAGGCCTAGAGTTACTGGAGTTAGCTTGTTTATCCTTGTTATATTTTTCATGTTAGATTTCTTCTCCTCCTTTGGGGCTTCCCCAGTACTCCATGACTTATTGAAAATCAACAGTAATGGCCTAGAGCAGGGGTTCTCAATCCCTGGGCCGCAGCCCAGTGCTGGGCCATGACCGGTCAGCTGCTGGTCTGCAGCACGGTTGGCTGCTTGACCAGAAGTGGCCACGGACCAGCAAACCACAGCCCCCAAGAGCCAGGCGGAGAGGCCGCGGCTCCTTCTGCAAGGCCTGTGGCAGCACGGGATTTGGCCCACCTCCCGCCGGGGGCTGGTGGTATCCTTACCTGTCTTCCAGCTGGATATTCTGGTCATGGTCTGCTGTGACTGCCGGGCTGTGGGTTGCTCGGCCGGGGCATAAAACCTTTGGGAACCCCTGGCCTAGAGAGCTCCTTTGCCGGATCTTTTAGAACTCTTGGCTGTAGTTTAAATGGACAACCTTATTTAAAGATGTCTAACTTAAGCAAGTGCTATTTAATATCAACCTTAAATATAGATGAGGTGGAAAGCATTTATTTAATCATCATGTGATATGAACACACCACCTATTTTTGTGTGCGTGTGTTTTACTCATCACAAAACAGAAATATTTATTGAAAAAATGGATTGGTATTGTCTCTAATTCTGATGGCCGTAGATTTCTCAGCGTGTTTGCTTCCCTTATCAATCAGCAAACCAAATACCCAAAGGCAGAAATTGACCCTATCAGCCTCCTCCAGTGAGTCGAGACTACGGGATGAACCCTGTGTCTTAAACCATACGGATGATTGTAACAGCTCTTGTAGAAAGAGCACGGCAAAAACCATCCCTAAGTTATCATCTCCACTGAAATACCCCGCTACGTTTCCAAGAGGAAGGGAAATCGTTATAAGGCAACAGTTGTTTGGTTTGATTTGCACATCAGTTCCAGACTTGATCGGGACACATAAACCCCCCTGCTTAATACCGCTTCCAGAAAAGAAGCCTGCAAAAGACAGTCAGCCACACACATTCATCAGGTGGACTTTTTTTTTTTATTAATAGTAGAAAAAAATAAGGCAGAATTAAGTTTACAGGGATCAGTGGTGAGGATTTCTTTATGAATCTTCTTAAGCCAGAAGAGACACCGTTCTTTGAGAGCCGCAGAAAGGAATGCAGAGTTCTGAGCACTTCTGGAAACTTGTTTCCAAACACCTGGAGTGTGTGCTTAATCCATCCTCAAACAGCTGACTGACTTCTGTTTCCTCTTACCAGAGTCTCACCCCTCCTTCCCCACCCCGCATCTCTTCCCATTTCTTTATATCAGCCCCAACCACCTATTTAGTCACACTTATCTTAACCTCCCATTTACACATATATTTGTAGTTTACAGAGGCTTAATAAAGGATGAAGTGTTTACTAACGTACACAATTGGAGAAGCGGGGTCTTAGATAGCAAGCTCTTTGAGGGAGAGACATCATCTGTGTACTATAAAAACAGCTATTAATCAACCGGTACTAGGCCCCAATACAGAAGTCTATTTATGCATGTGCCTAGCTTGAAACATGTGCAGTTTCTTGGGCTTAAGTGAGAAGGAGATGCACTGAGGAGCAGGTGAGTGGTTTCTATTCTCTCTCTCTCTTCCTTTGAAGACTATTGAGAAGTTTAGAGAAACCTGAGCTAGATGTGTCATAGTTTCTAGGGTCGGAAGGGACCTGAACAGATCATCAAGTCTGACCCCCTGCCCTGGGCAGGAATGAGTGCTGGGATCATAATACCCCAGCCAGATATCTATCCAACCTCCTCTTGAAGACCCCCAAGGTAGGGGAGAGCACCACCTCGCTTGGGAACCCATTCCAGAGCCTGGCAGCCCTAACCGTAAAGTAATGTCTCCTGATTTTCTCTCCACCCTTTTTTAAAATCCAATTTTAAATGTGTTGAGGAATCATTGACAGCATTCAGACATTGCCAGACACGCTCCTCATCAAAAGAATCAGAGATGCAGAAGCTTTTGTAAGCAACAGCTCACTTCATCAGATGCCACCAATGAAGCAGCTGCTTAGTCAGATGCTTATGAAGTTTCACATCTTGTTCAATTAGTCTCTGCCTCCTGCCCGACTTCTGATTAACACAACTAACTACCACTCACCCTTATAATTTCATTTTTTATAGATAACTTAAAAATACAAAAACTCTGAAGTGCTAAATTTAATCCTCTTTCCTAAATGAAAGGGTACAAACCATGAGAATCAGCTGAGTCCTCTGTTCAGTGAAATGATGGACCGGTTCTCATTGGTCCTTTTTGGAAACCCAAGTCTTTGGCCCTTTGGGTGTGGTATGAAAGCAGGTCATAAACAAAAGCAGCTAGATTATCAGTGGCAATTTGCTGGAAATTAAAAAGATTCTTCTGAGCTATTCTGAAGCATCAAATAAGCTGCAGCTTTTAGTTTCAAAAGTAACAAATATTTTTGGAGAGAGGGTCAATAGGAGGGGGAAAGTATAGGCTCCCTTCAGTTAAAGGCTAAAAACCATTTCAACACACACAACATAGACTGCAATCAGGAATGCAAACACGCGGCACCACGAGGGAGCTGTGTTACCCATACAGGGAAAGGAGCACTGGTAATACCTAGCTCTTACACAGGACTTTTCACCAGTAGATCTGCAAGCCCTTTGCAAAGGGAAGTTATTACAGCTGCCTCTACCGCAAGGTGAAGTGGTTTGCACAAGGTCGCCCAGCAGGCCAGTGGCAGAGCTAAGCATTAATCTTCAGTCCCAGTCTAGTGCTCTGTACAGGAAGCAACGATGCCCCCAAAATACAATTCATCAGGGTTAGTCACGGAGCAGCCTTTGGGCTTAACAGTGGCTTGAAAGTACTGCTCATGTCTGACCTCTGAATCTTTCTGCTTGGGTAACTTTTTTCAGACTTGTGCTGAAACTGGTGAAATACTGCCCTGGCCTTATTTCTTCAGTGATTTTTACAGGGCAAACTTCTCTCCGAAAAAGTAACAGCACTAGTAACATACGGATGGGGAAAAAAACTAGATCTTTAAGTTTGTAATTCTGAATCACATTTTGTTTTGGCCAAATGTAAACGCAGCCATTTTTATTTTTTAAAGCAAGTGTTAAATCAGGTGTTTTAATCAAGCATTGCCAACATGCCCCAACTACATACTGCTTTCTTGACTAGTATTTTTGTGCAGGAAATCACCTAGAAAATGATGCAAAAGTATGTTCAAGCCATGCAACCAGGAAAGTTTCAGTCCTCTCCACTATGTGTATGCAGCCGAAACATTTAATTTATGGACATAAAAGCAACATAATAATGTTTATAAAAGCCTTTTCATTTTGTGTTTCATACTGTTTGGTAAAATAAGCGTGATTTTTTTTTTAAAGGAAAAATTATCTTTGTTCCACCTAAATCAGAACTAATTTCTAACCTGTTTCCTTTGTTTGCTCCGCAACACAGCAACAGAAAGAAAGCTCAAAGAAAACCTGTTTCTCTCCAGACAAACTCTGGATCCTACAGTCATAGCTAGAAAACTCCTCCAGGTGGCTCTGCCTTTTCCCGAATAAATCCAGTCCCCGCAGTCAAAGTTGCAATGCAAAACAGTGCGATGATCCCCCTAACCTCCCCCCGTCCCCGGGCTGATCACAGGCTTTTTTTTTTTCTTTCTTTCTCTTTAGTAATTTTCTTTTTGAGCAAACGGATAAACACAAATTTGTTGCAATGTTACCGACTAATCGCAGGCGCGGAGCTCTTCAAACACAGCCGGTGCCTTGCTCTTAAAGCCCAGCAGCATCCTTTTTGTGTCTCAGCCGCCTCCGCCCGGGGCCGGGTGTCTCCCTGCCGCCCGCCCTCGTCCAGCCCGACCCGGGCACTTGTCACAGCGAAGGGGGGTCAGGGAAGCCAAAATCTGGAGATACACAGAGACAACGACATGAAACCCCCAATCCTCTTGTGTCGGCTGCGACTTCCCCTGTACAAACGCGGCACGCCCAGGGCAACTTCTTTCCAAAAAAAGAGAAGACAAAACAAAATAAAACAATCCTTTTATGTGTGTGTGTGTGTGTGTGTGTGTGTGTGTGTGTGTGTGTAATAAACACAACAAAAACAAAAGCAAACAATATATATTTCAACTACAAATCAACTACAACTACAAATTAACTGCAAGCACGTTAGTTTGTTTTATTTTTCTGGTTTGGGAAATACACACACACACACACACACACACACATAGTTAGTTAGTTAGTTTGTTTTATTTTTCTAGTTTGGGTATATATATCCACAACCAGAGTAGATATATTTGTATGTATGTGTGTACACACACACACACACACACACACACTTAGTTAGTTTGTTTTATTTTTCTAGTTTGGGTATATATATCCACAACCAGAGTAGATATATTTGTATGTATGTGTGTACACACACACACACACACACACACACTTAGTTAGTTTGTTTTATTTTTCTAGTTTGGGTATATATATCCACAACCAGAATAGATATATTGGCATGTATGTGTGTACACACACACACACACACACATCTATCCTGGCTGTGGATATACACAGCAAAGCCCCACGCTGTGAGAGGCGAAGACACCTCCGCAGGTCCCAGGCTCGCCGCCTCCAGCCCCGCCAGGCACCGGGTGTTTGGTTTCAAGCGAAGGGGAATCGCTTTCTTCTCCTCCTCGCCGGCAGAGACGTGTTTGGGGCTTGGAGCTAACGCGGGGCAGCGATTCCGATTTGCCTTTAATGGCTTGTGTAGCAAATATTTCGTCGCGAGCCGAAGATGCGAAGCCGTCTGCGAACGGGTCTGGCTTTTCCCCAGGTTTTTGTGCCCCTTTCCCGCCCGGCGGAGCTAAGCGCGGCGCGGATCTCATCTTCAGCTTCGCATTTTACCAGCGGCGGGGGGGGCTGGATAAGCATCGCCAGCCCTCGCAAACCTATCTGCACCTTCAAAGCGATGCCCCTTTTTATCTCCTCCCCCCAAGTATTCATTGCGTTCATTAGTCCTGAAGCGCTGCTTTCAAGATGCTCATCAGAAAGAAGCCGAGAGCGGGGGAAACCTCCGAGCCGCGCCCCGGGGTGCGTGCTCTCTCGGCTTCGGTTGTTCCTAAAAGTTTAATGGAAGAGCCCTTTTAAACCCGAGCCGTGCCAAGCTGCTAGGAGAAACCAAATATCTATCTATCTGCCTGTCTACCCATCTATTGAGAGATCTATCCATTGAGATAGATAGACAGACTTCATAGTTGGTTTCCACACTGAACACATGCTGCTTTTAGCTACTTCACAGTTGGTTTCCAACTTCTAATCTATCTAGAAACAGATAGATAGCTAGATAGCTAGACAGATAGTGTAGAGAGAGAGAGCGGAAAGCGAAATCTATGGAGAGAGATACGGAACTGCAGGAAAGTTCTTGCCAGCTCTCCTTGAACGTTAACGAGCGAAAGTTTGCTCAATGTTGCTTAGGTAGGTAAGTAGGTAGGTAGGTAGCTAGCTAGAAAGAAAGAAATGTACACCGGTATGTCTATAGATCTCTGCATCTATATAGCGCATGCATATGTCTCTCTATCCACCCACGCTGTGTAGAGCTGTAGTAGCTGTGCCCGCTGCTTTCATTCGTATCCCAAACAGGGAAGTTTGGCAAGCTCGCCTTGAACATTAGCGAGTGAAAGTTTGCTCCGTCTTGCTCGCAGCTAGCTCGAGATGTGTGGATACGTGTGTATGCACGTGTACAGAGAGAGGGACAGGTCGCTCTGGAGACAGAGGGATATCTAGAGCTCAGTCTCCCTAGTACGTACCTGTGCGAAGACCGCGCACGCTCGGGCTCGGGCTCGGGCTCGGGCTCGGGGCGCCGCGGGCGGCTCTCGCTCGCTCTCCTCCCTCTCTCGCTACCTCTCTCTGCCCGGTCGGGTTTCTGGTCTCCCCGGTGCAGGGCGGGGGCTGCGGGCGTAGGGGACAGGGGCAGCCCCAGCCGGGCTCACGGACCCGGGCCCTCCCCCCGCGGCCCGCGGGGCTGTGAGTGGCGCGGGGGTCCCGCG
>NW_017729033.1:12754349-12758019 GCF_001723915.1 Gavialis gangeticus
CCGCGCCGGGGCCGGGGCCGGGCGCCGAGCTGGGCTGGCTGGGGCTGGCCGGGCAGGAGGAGCTGCTGCGCCTGGTGCGGCCGCCCTACTCCTACTCGGCCCTCATCGCCATGGCCATCCAGAGCGCGCCCGGCCGCCGCCTCACGCTCAGCCGCATCTACCAGTACGTGACCGAGAACTTCCCCTTCTACAAGCGCAGCAAGGCGGGCTGGCAGAACTCCATCCGCCACAACCTCTCCCTCAACGACTGCTTCCGCAAGGTGCCCCGCGACGAGGACGACCCGGGTGAGCTGCGGGGGCCCCGGCCTGGCGCTGGCGGCTGCGGGAGACGCCCGGTGGGCACCTGCCGTGGGGCAGGCCACTGGGGTGGGGGTGACCCCGGCCTGGGCACTTGTGGGGGCAGAGGAGGCCGCTGGGGGAGGACCCAGGCAGGGCCATTGCCAGGGCAAGGGGAGACGCAGCTTTGTAGCACAGGTGGGAGGCGATGCGGGGGGAAAAGCGGCGAAGAGAAAAGTCGTGGGGCTTTACTCGGGGTCCCGCCGGACGAGGACTGGGAGCAGGGGTCAGTGCAGGTGGGGCTCCGGGGTGGAAGCAGTGTAGCTCCATCCAAAAAGGGCCTGGACACAGCTTGGAGGAAAGGGTCTTCAGTAGCCCAAGTCTAGGAGTGAGGGGCACAGCTGCTGAATCCCTCTGGAGAGTCCAGTCCTGCAGCCTTAACTCGGCAAAACCTTGTGTTCACTTTGAAACAAATGTCCTCCCCAGCGCGGGCCGGATCCTGCCATGCCCTGCATGCCTCAGTGAAGTCAGTGCCACTGAAACCTTGCTGGATGACGGTCCACGGTAGAATTGCTCAACTGCAACCCTTGAAAGTCAGTGGGGTCTGAGCCAGGGTTTTAGGACTGGGCTATTAATAGCTTCAAAAATCCCAACTTCATTTAAAGTTTTCTTAGTACTGGGGCCAAACCCCGCTCTCTTCTCCTGCAGTGAATGGAGATGGGAGAGCACAGATTGTGGCCCCTAGTGGGCACATGTGACTATAAATACCTGGGTGTTAACAATAAAGCACCCTGCTAAAGAGGGGCTTGATAATAGCATTCAGCCTGATAGAAAAGTCTGCTGAGGACAATGAATGAGGCTTAATGGCAGCCTTTAGCTTTTCCTTTTGTCATTGAAAAATGGCTCTTCATTTAAAACTGTTTAGCGGCACCCGAGTCATGGGAGAGCAGTGGGGAAGAGAGAGTTAATGGGGCTCCCACCAGATGAGGACTAGAGGCCGGGCGGCCTCTAGTCCAGCAGTGAAGGGAGCAGGATCCAGTGCAGGTGGGGGCTCTAGGGTGGATGCAATTCAGCCTCATCCAAAAAGGGATTGGATATTGCTTGGAGGAAAGGGGCATTGGTAGCCCCTGAGCCTGGGAATGAGGAACACAGCTGCTGAATCAGGACTCCCTACAGCTTCACTGCTGGAGGCTGCCAGGGGAACAGTAGGGAAAAGCCCCTGGTTAGACCCAGGTCCCTCTCTGACTCCATTGTCTGCCGCTCTGTGACACAGGCCTCTTGGTGATGCTACTGGGGAAGTGTGGGCCTAGGCTCACCAAGTAAAACTAGGAGCCTTCCTTCAAAAGGAGGCCATTGGGGGTGTAACAATTGATTCCTTGGACAAAAAGGAGTGAGGGTCATAGGCTTATAATGAGCACCAAGACTGGGCAACCTGGACCTATGGTCTGACACAGTCAGTGGTAATTCTTATGACCCCGGGCAAAGTGACTGCAGAGAGGGAGCTTGCTGGGGTGCTGGGGGAGGCAGAGGAGGGGTTCCTTCCTTGCCAGGGACCTGCTGCCCCTGTAGGATGCACCCAGATCCCAGGGGTAGAGGTAACCCCCTCCCATGCTGTGCGGCCTTGGACCAAAGCAGCATGCAGCACCAGGTCTGCCCTCACTGCTGCCCCAGGCAGGAGCCAGAGGTGGGGAGGGAGGGAGCTGTGGAGCTGCACAGAGCTGTAACCCTAGTGCTGGGGTAAGCGCTTGGTGCCACCTGGGCAGGAGCCAGATCCTGCTCAGGGTCTTGGTTATTATTATCACACTGGAGAAAGCGGATCAGATTGAGATCCCTAGGGCTGAACCAAGCTGCTTCGCAGAGGTGCAAAAGTGTGAGGCGGGGCTGGTTTCCAAGACACAGGTCCCTTGCCTGGATGGAGGCATCTGGGTCTGGGACACAGCTGCCAAAGATGGCTCGGTCCTGGAGGGTGCTGTCCATCTGGGTTGGGGATGCAGGGCATATCCCTGCTCAGGGGTCAGGCCCTGGACCACAGTCAGGGCTATACTGCTGCTTATCCCTTGCAGCCATCACAATAGGCTTTTGTGCATGTAGCATGAGCCCCCTGGGTAATTTGTTGTCACAGGTGGATGAGATGCACTAGGCAAGTGTCACTGTTATACCCTTCTACCTAGACCTGCACCAGCTATGCAGGATGCAGGTGGAAGGACAAGTGTAAGCTTGCACCAGAGTCCAGGCCCCCTCTGAGCCTGGGGTGCACATGAACCTGGCAGCATGGGGGAATGGCATATGCATGCCATTGACTGCCTGATCTTAGGGCTTAAGGGGTAGCAGCACATGCTTGGCAGCTCTGGAGGTTACCAGCCCAGTTTCTGATGCGATTGCCAAGGTGGGGATGATCATGCATCTGTAGTGGGGACACACAAGAAGGGGAGGTGAAGGGTTTCGATCACAAGAAGCGGGGAGCTGAGGGGTGTAGATCAGTTCAGTGTTGGTGAAAGGAGGGTACCAACCCTCAGCAAGTGGAACTGCATGCACAAGGAGCTCCTTTTCCAACTTCCTTTCTGTTTCTGCCTTCAGGGAAGGGAAACTACTGGACTTTAGACCCAAACTGCGAGAAGATGTTTGACAACGGGAATTTCCGTCGCAAGCGGAAGCGGCGCTCCGAGCCCAATGCCGCTGCAGTGACCTCCACTGCCCCATCTTTGGCAGGGGTGAAGGCTGAGGAAGAGCCTTCTCTCATAGCTGCTGCAGGCAAGCTCTGTGGAAACAGCCCGTCCCCAGAGCTGGAGCCATCGCCTCCTGCCAGGGACCATCCAAAAAGCTCCTCGTCCCCTGGCATCATCTCATCCACCCCGAGTTGCCTCAGCAGCTTCTTCAGTGGCATGAGCTCACTGAGTGGCGGAGGAAATCGTCTCATGGGCAGCCTGAGCAGCGAGCTGCATCACAGGAACTTCTCTGCCGGACAGCTGAGCGGCGGCTCCTTCCCAGGCTCTGGGAACGCCTCCCAGGAGGTGCCTCCGGCAGAACAGCTGCAGCGCGGTCCAGGGCCCTCTGCGGCCTACTACAGCTCCTTCCATCCGGGCAGCAGCAGCCAGGGCACCCAGTACAACCATTACTACAACTTCACAGTTAACAGCCTCATCTACACCAGGGATGGAACGGAGGTGTAGGATGCTGGGCGATCAGCATGGAGAACAAGACTGAAGGGGGAAGGGGTGAGAGGCAAGTTATTGGACAGCAGAGTGCCATGTGCTTTTACAAACTGCATTGCAAGCAGGATGCTTACAGTGTGTTTTCCCAGAAAGAAAACTGTAGGATGTGTTACGTGCATGCGTGCGCGCACACACACACACACACACACACACACACACACACACACACACACACACACACA
>NW_017729033.1:12758040-12758305 GCF_001723915.1 Gavialis gangeticus
GCCCCCACCCACACACACACACACACACACACACACACACACACACACACACACACACACACACACACACACGCGCGCGCGCGCGCAAATGCAAAGCACACCTGTATACCCCATAAAAGTCATTCTCTAACTGAGAATGCCTGTTTACTGCTGAATTCTGCAAAGGATAACTAACTGGATGAATGTCTTCAGAAGTTTTCAAGAAGTGCCTTGTAAAATGTAAGAAGTTTAAAAAAAAAAAAAAAAAAAGACCCCTTTGTCAATG
>NW_017729033.1:12763305-12785926 GCF_001723915.1 Gavialis gangeticus
GTAAGAAGTTTAAAAAAAAAAAAAAAAAAGCACCCTTTGTCAATGACTGCCTTTTCTGTCCTGTTTTTGTGTCAGACAGTGCATGGGCAGGTGATGCTCCCAGCTGAATATAGGGGAGCTCCACCCCAGTTTGCCCATGCTTTGTATGCAACAGGATTGTTTTGCAAAGCATTCATTTTCTATAAGCCTAGTACCAAAGACAACATCTAGCCAGCCAACTTTAGCAAGAGAATAAACACCAGGTATTTTTATATGTATTTGTATGTAATGGACTCTGCTGTATATACATTTCTATATGTTTTTATATGTGTAAATTATGCTCTGGAGTTGTACTTATTTATAACATGTCTGAACTTTGGTTAAATTTTATTTTGCCCCTTCAATTTTTTTTCCCAGTAGCGTATTACTTTTTTTTTTCAGACTGAAAAACATTGTTGGGAATAAAATAATCACAGTTGTTAGATTTTTTTTTTTAATCTAACTTTTTTTTTTTTTTTTTGCCTGTTCATTCCTCTCTAGACAAAAAAATAGGTGTTGCTTTCAACTCAGAGTAGAAGTGTGTACTTTAATTTACAAGCTTCCATTAATGAGAGGGCAGCTGGTGCTTTTGCCAATTGTAGACACTTCACTGACCATTTTTAGCCTCACTTAGTAAATAAAGACAGTGAGGTCTGGTAAAATTCACGGAATCAGAGCTGAAGCCCTAACCAGCAACAACATATTTATAATCCCACTGGAAGCAGGATCAGGCCCACTCAAGTCAATGGATTTGCATCCTTTTAACATTCCTCTGAGTGACCAGATTGTGCTCTTACATCCATGAGTGTAAATGTAGATATACTCTTATTTCTTCTGATTCCACAGTGTTAGGAGAGAAGAATCAGACCCATCATGTATAATGTTAATGAGGTTTATATGAGTTGGGTGCAGGCATTTCATAGGAAAACAGGGCTGGAAGGGACCTTGGGAGATCACCTAATCTAATCCTTTGATCTTCACCTGTCCCCCAGAAAAGAGGATAGGGACATGATTTATCATAGTGAGTGAATCAGGCCATACAGGCAATTAACCCAGTTCGGGTGAGTGACGATGATGATGACACACTGGTTTAACTCCATCGACTTCAGGAAGAGTTCCTGTTTGTAACTCAGGCCGCTTTGTGTCAGGACTCCTTGTTTTCATCTGTTGAAGGGGCACCGTGAAAGAAACGTTCCTCTTGTGTGTGGAATTATTCCTTGTTTTCAGGGGTTTGAAAAATCTCGAGGAATGAGCTCCCGGGATTTATTTTGAGGCTGCATGAGTGGAACTGAAGGAAGGGAATCAAATAACTTTTATTAGTGTTATCATCAGAGGCAGGAAAGTGAACTCAGAATAGTTTGTGAACAATTTTTGGGTAAGGACCACTTGCATTAGGGTTGTGGGATCAGGCCTGTTTGTAGGGATCCCTCTGAAGAGTCCACTCCTGCAGTCTTAAAACCCTGTGTTCACTTTGAAACAAATGCCCTTATCAGCACGGGCCTGATCCTGCCATGCACTGCATGCCTCAGTGTAGTCAGTGCCATTGAAACCTTGCTGGATGACGGTCCACGGTGGAATTACTCAACTCCTCCCTGCAACCCTTGAAAGTCAATGGGGTCTGGGCCAAGGTTTTAGGACTGGGCTGTTAATAGCTTCAAAAGCTCTGGCTTCATTTACAGTTTTCTTAGTATTGGGGCCAAACCCCCCTCTCCTCTCCTGAAGTGAAGGGAGGTAGAAGAGCACAGATTTTGGCCCCTAGTGGGTGCATGTGAATATAAATACCTGGGTGTTAACAGTAAAGCTCCCTGCCAAAGTGGGGCTTGATAATAGCATTCAGCCTAATAGATAAGTCTGTTGAGGGGAATGAATGAGGCTTAATGGCAGGCTTCAGTTTTTCCTATTGTCATTGAAAAATGGCTCTTCATTTAAAACTTTAGCAGCCCCCTAAGTCATGAGAGAATGAGGACAGTGGGATTGGGTTTACTGAAAGGCAGTCACAAGCAACAGCCTATTGTCATGGGTTTTCTGGATTAAAAATGCACACACATGCCTCCCCAAGAGCAAGAGAAAAAGACAAGAGGGGGAAGAAAACAATCCGCCTGTTAGCCCTAGCTCTGAATTCTGCCTTCGCATAAGCTTGGAAAAGCCCTGGTGGCCGCACAGCAACAGTCACTCTCCCAATGCCAGTAGGTCTATGCCATTTCAGACATTTTCTGAGCCCAGGCTGAAAACAGTGGGAAAGGCTCACTCTGATCTCTGGTGGATCAGGACCCAGCCCTCAGACTCTGCTTCTCTCCACCACGTGGGACAAAGGGATCGGGCCCTGCAAGGGATTGTTGCTGCCTGGAACTAGCAATTCATTCCAGAACTTCCTGGGGGGAGAGGAAGCTATGCCCATCCATACCATAGCAATCCCAGCTGAATAGTACATCTTGATAGCTGTACTGCCATACAACTTCTCTTAGTGGAACCCTTTTGGAAAGGGTTGCCAAAAAGCCATCCAGATAGTTGAAAAAATTGAGATAAGTGACACAACAACCTCGCGTGATGAACCATACGTGCTAACAAATGATGCATAATGTACAATAGTAGAGATACTAAACATAGTCCAACTGAAAAGAAAATGCATTTGTTATATGGTATCAGTAGTACCAAGCTAGTAAAGCACAATTACCATTCAGGTAATCCAGGGTTGGGCCAACTGGATGTACTAGACTAGATTATATCACCAAGCAGAATCAGTGGACAGAGATAGGGGAGGCTACTGGCTGCCCACAGCAGTTGTCCAGCACTGGATCATTTAATCTGCTCGGAGTAGGTCCTATCAATCTAATCATGAAAGTGCTCTAAGGACTTTTGCTTGTACAGTTGCATCTACAGGGTGGGTTTTGCAGATTTAGCCATGTCAGCTGGCATGGGTTTTTTACACTACTAACCAGCATACCTGTGTCAGCAAAACACTATGCTGTAGACATGTCCTGGCTTTCTTAATGCTGCTAGCACAGATGGAATGAAACCCACAGTCAATGGACATCTCTAGCTGATATTAGCAATGGATATAAAGCCTAAACATTTATCATGTGTTCTATCACATAGGCTCTTCAGTTGGGGAAATACTTAAACTGCATCCAGAGCCCAAATTCTGGCTTGGTTTCTTCAGGTGAGTGAGTAGCCCCACCTGATCCAATTGTGGTGTAACTCCATTCAGTGGAGTTACTCTTGTTTTACAGTGTAAGCAGAAACCGGACCTGTAAAGCAAATGTTAATAGGATTTTTTGCTTGGTTGGTTATTTGTTTTGTTTTTTACCAGATTAAAGAGATTGATTCTCCTCGTAGGAAAATGACTGAAATTTATATCTCAAGAAATCTTTCATGTGTCATATAAAATGTTTTTTACATTCTACCTTGTATCCTATAAAATCTCATTTCATGGCACAGGGCATGCAATCTGCCTTGCATACTGCTAACTGGATTATTAAAAAGTCTAGCCCAAAGGATATGTATTTAGGGACCACTATGTACACAGGTTTATCAAGTGGAAAGGCTCCCACTGATTTCTGTGGGGTTTGGATCAGACCCCCAGCCAGCTAGAGTATTTCAGACAGTTCAATATGCTGCCCCAGAAAGAGCCAAAGACGGCTCAAAAGTCACATATCTATGAGCTGCACCCTATGGGCCTGATTCTGGCAAAACTGCCATTGAGTGCCGTATCAATGTAGAAGCGGACACCATGGTTTCTCTGATTGTTTTCCATTTCACTGCTGTGCCTTGTATCAGGGATGTATTGACAAAGCAAATATCTCACCATGCAGCCAGTCTATGACAGCAAGAAGCAATGATAAGTCAGGCCAGGATTAGTGGTTCCCCTGCCCTTGGTACCCTTGGGCTCTGCTGTTTTTATACCAAATTCAAGTACCTAGTAGATCTATACTCCGCTCCCACAGGATGATGGCAGAGAGCAAGCCTTACCCTATTACTGTGGGGGATACTGCAGTTATGCTTTGCATTGACTTACATGCTGCCTTTAAATGCAGAGATGTCATGTAAAACCTCTTTAAAATATAAGGTTAGATCCTTAGCTAGGATAAACTGAAGGAGATTGAAAGCTGACCCACGATTATTGTGACACACAATTGGACCTGGCACTGTTTTCATTCACTGTATGCAGTAGGGTGGGATGCCTGGTTTGAAATTATACTGGTGTCACTGAAAGCACATTATGACCCTGCTCCAGCAAGATGCTGAACTGCACTCCTATTGACTTGACACTTGACAGGCATTGACAGTGCTCAATAATTCACTGGATTTGGCCCTGTTATTGCAGGCAGGGAGTCTGGGGTGATGGGGAATCTCAACAATAACATCTGCACAGGAACTTATTGCAGAGTAGGGCACTGTAAGCTGTAATCAATGGGCTCAATGCTGCATTTTTTAACCTGTGTTTTCCCATTGATTCCAGTAGGACTTTCAAATACGTAAGAAATGTAGGAATCAGGTCAGTGTCTGAGAGACGCTTTATGGATCTCAGTGGCTGCATAAGTACCAATACAATAGGCATTTTATTATAAACCTGAACTTCCTCCTTCCTGAGGAGTTTTGTGATTCCCTACCATGAGCCAGGAGGTCCGTGGCTATTCATACCTTTTCTGGGGTGTAAGTAATAAACCCATTATTTGGGTCCAGCTGCTGTTACAGTTTCATCATCTGTACTCATTGGTTTTCTCCCACACTGATCAATCATTTCATTGCTTTGGTTGAACATAGCTGCCAGGGAGATCCCAGTAAGTGGAGACAACCCATTGAAGGCTTTGAACATTGGGACAGAGCCCTGGGTTGGACCAGCAGAGAGACTGAAGCATGGGAGTAATGTGTTCCTGATGACCTGTGTTAAGCAGGCAAACTGCTATGCTTGTATCCACTATAGCTGTTTCTGCATGTGTGGCCACCCCCAAAAATGTGCAATGTAGGCAGGAGGTCAGGAAAATATTGATCAGCGTGGCAAGGTGTGTGATAAGAAGAGACTCAAGTCTGTGAGATGGAACTGTAGGTGGAGATGGATACTTTTTGTCACCACAGCTATCAATCCACCTATTATCACTGAGGAGTTCAACAGACCTGCAAGGCTACAGATTGATTTAATCTATAGGGAGATCTCTTTTAAAATGGAATACACCAAAGAAGAGAAATGTCCTTCAAATGACTTCTCCTTCCTCCCAGTGTCACCTGCTTTTATACTGGTATGTTCAGCCTTATCTAAGTCTTCATTTTGGATGGGCATTTAGAGAGATGATGCTGTTTATGTCTGATGTGTAAGAAAGGCAGAGCTGAATCTTTTTGGCATATTGTTGGCATTATGGTACTTTTGATGCTAGCTTTTCCCAGAGTTTTGCACAGGCATAAAACATAGGAAAGAGAGGGCTAAGGTTTGTAACATTTGCAAGACTCTGTGGGTGCATCTACACATACAATTAATGCAACACGATAAACTCCAGAGCAGTTTGCGCCAGAGTACACTGCTCCTGGATGCAGCATTTATACATGCACCTGGGACAGCAGCACTTTGAGATGGGGCAGAGCAGCTCCGGGCTGCCAGCAGGCTCAGAGGGTCAGCCCCAGGCTCTCGGTGTCGGTGGCAGGTAGCAAAGGGGCTGGCTGGAGCACAAGAGTACCAAAAGTGTGGAGCCGTGTGGCTGACCTCCCGGCCTGCTGTCAGCCCAGGGCTACTCTGCCCCAGCTCAAAATGCTGCTGTCTCAGTCACTATCCACACGTGCACTGCAGTGCAGTAAATGACTCCGCTATAAGTTAGTACTGTCCCCAATGGTACTATATTATGGCGGAGCTAATTAATTTACTGCACCCTAATACCAGCACTTGTGTAAACTGTGACGCTTTACTGTGGACCTAATAAGTCAACTCTGCAGTAAACCGCATGTGTAGATGCACCCTGTGGGTACCAGTTTTATCAGAGAAAGGATTTGAGCCATTTTAGAGCATTTCTGATTGCCCATGCCACCTCTTGGACATGAGGCAGGAGCATCTATTTTATTTTATTCTAGTCTATTCTGTATATGTTATTCTGGTGTTTTTGTCCCTGTCTGAGCAACTTCCAGTGATGTATTAAGGACCATGATTGACATCCATCACATGACATTTCTCTTCTCCACAAAGGGGTGATTGTGTACAGTTTTGTCGTTTGTCAGACATCCGTGCTGCTGGTCTCCCTCTTAACTCAACCTGCTAACTCGGAGGGTAAATCCAGGTCTCCTTGTCTCCATTCGTATTTTAACCCCTGTCCCTTAGACTGCGAAAACATCCATTTTCCCTTGTGAAGACAGGATACAGGCAACCAATAGACAGCTTCAGAGCTGGGGTTTTTTTGTTATTTTTCCCATTGCTAGCAGCTCAGCCTGCTTGGTCAAAGGGAGGTTAGCACTGGGTAGCTATTTGAAAGGTCAGTAGCACTGAAAGGTGGTCAAAGCCCTGCATGTTTTAGAGGAGGTGACAGATTTCCCTCCTCAAAGGAAGTGTTGATGTGACCTGTTAGTTGGGTTCCTGGGCGTTATCTGCTCTCTCCCCCTACCCGGGAAGGGCAAGGGTCAGCGTCACACAGGTACAGGTGACAGCTCCGGTTACTGTCAGTGGTTCCACGAGTACTTCTTAAGTAATCAGAGAACGGCTGGATTTCTGCAGCAAACAGAAATTTTGCTGGAGTGAGTAAAGTTGACCCACCAGAGACAGTAACTATTTTTTCCAGAGCTTATTTAGCTTGGGGAGCCAGGGGTATTTTCTGCTGGTCTGGACTCACAACTGATTTTAAATGTACTGAAAAGGACTCGTCAAATTAGGCCTCCTATTTTAAGGTACCTGTCCAAATAAACTGTTAACACTGTTGTACTGTGCGGGGCATATTTTACTTTTCAAAATTATTATATACCAAGAATGTGATATTTGGCAATATCACATACTGAACTAGTATGAGTGAGCCTTTTGCAACTGATTTCACAGGTGTTATAATATATTTAATTAAGCCAGTGATCATTTCCATAGCAACAATTTCATTTCGCACCTTCCAGTTTAGTACACCTATCATACCTACTCTTACAACACAAAAAATGACAACAAGCATTTGTGCAGTGCAGCTTACTCTGCTGGTGAGTTTATTTTTCATGCTATTGCAAAGTGAAACTGGATCCATACTTATTGCTAAAAGATACCATTCTAAAATGACAGGCAGAAGCATATTTTACATGTCTGTTTTTGTCTGGTTTGGGGCAGTTGGGGTGGGGGGGTACAAACAAAATTGCAACTCAAGGGGGGTTCAGCTGAAAAAGTTCGAAAAACGCTGCCATAATGGGAAAAAACCCCTCACATTTCACTGCAATTCAGTGTTTGCAGTACACATTTTGCAACACTGTGCTCGTGTCTGGGAAATGAAGCTAACAAAGAATAAATGAGAAGCCAAAATGTTCAAGTTACTATAGTTGCTTTGTGCTGGCTTAGAAGATTGCTGAAAGCCAACAGCAGATAAAAAGTCAACTTGTTTGTAAAATAAAGCAATGCGTGGCCACCTGTGATGCTATTTCTCTCCAAGAAGCAGCTTTCCCACAATACAGCATGTCAGTCCTTGCTTTGAAGAGTCTGCAGTCTAAATGGACAAGAATGACAGAGGCATTGAACCAAGGCACGGAGAGGTTAGGTAACTTGCCAAGGGTCACCAGGGAAATTTTGGAGCAGAGTAGGCATTGAAATTCAATTTTCTGTGCTCTACTTCAGTGCCGTAGCTGCCAGTCTGTCCTTTCTGCCATAGGGCTGCCCAGCCAACCAGTCGAAACTTCTGGTATGTTTGTAAACCTGTTTTGGACTAAGCCCCTCTATATTTCCTTGTTCTGAGCCCCTCTATATCTCCGTATGGAACAAGACTGCAGCAGGCACAAAGGACTGGTGTCCTCAGAGCACTTCCATTGATCTTCTGTTCTAAAACCTCAGGAGTCAACTGGACAGTCAGAAGCTGGTTCCTTACCAAGGAATTTGCATCATATGTAAGCATTGCTTTTTTCCAGGGGATTAACTACAGAACAAGTAGCAATGTGCTAAACTTGCCAGAAATATATTTGGCAGCTGGAAACTGCAGAGTCTGCTTGGTGAACAGAGCCACGCAATCAACTTCTATCTGTTTCAATCAGGTCAGGTATGATGATGATGATGATGACGACGGTGGTGGTGGCAACTGAGAGCATTGCTTTGTGAATTTAAAAATATTTTGAAATAAGACCCAGCTTTAAAACCTCAGCAATCTGAGTAAGGCAACTAAGGTCCCTGCTATACATAAAGGCAACCATGTATTTGAGACAACATCATGACACTGTGATCTGATTCACTTGTTGGAGATGCAGTTTGAGGTCTCACCAAACAGCAGCCTTTTCACCACGCAATGTGCATGTAGCACATTTGTGTGACCTTGATGCCAGGCATTCTGGGAAAATCTAAGTAGCCATTCCCTGTGCACAGCTAGGGTGACCACCCATCCCTAATTGGGCAGGGCAGTCCTGGAATGGGAACCTCAAGTCCCAGTCCGGGGTTGCATGACTCTGGGACATACAGGGATCCATGGGAAATGGCAGGTTTCTCCTTGCAGGCCGGCAGCATTCTAGCCTGCAAGGGGCTGCTTGGGGCTGCCACGAGCGGGATGCAGGGGGCCGTGCACACGCACGTGGCTGGGAATACAGACAGCCTGGAGAGAAGCTTTCTGCAGGTAAGTCTGTGGAGGGGGAGGGGGATAGGGAGGGCAGGAGGGAGGGCATGGTGTGTGGGATGGGGGGCAGATGGTGAAGGAGGGAGTGAGGCAGAAGCTGGGGGTGCTGCCCAGCCAGGGCAGTGCATGGGGCCAGGGCACGGAGCAGGAAGGAGCCACAGGTGGCTTATCCATGGGGCGGGGGTTTGGGGGGGTAGGCATGTGCCCCCCAGATTTGCACACAGGGTGGGGGCAGATGCAGGCTGCCCACAGAGGGCTCAGGGCTCACTGCCCTACTGCCCTGCCCCCAGGGGCCCCACACCACCATGGTGAGGTGCCCCCTGCCTGCACAGCAACAGTGGGGGCAGCTGCAGCATGGAGTTGTTCCCCTTGCTGCTGCTGGGTGGGCAAGAGGCATGCAGTCAGTGCAGGGCTCCTCGGGGAAAGGCAGCAGGGCAAGGAGCCCCAAGCCTGCAGCAGTCAGCTTGCATCCACCCCCATCCTGTTCGGCTCTGGTCCGGCCATGCTGCTGGTGGTGGAGGAGAGGTGGAAGGCAGGCACGTGTCCCACCTTTCCCTTTTGAAAAGGTGGTCACCGTATGGACAGCAGGACATGGAACCCTTGCTGAAAACAATGTGTGGTCATGGCTCCTCCAGCTTGATAACAAAGATGGTTTAAGTAGCAGCAACATTAACACCCACTCATGGGCCTGCTCTGTCTCCTTCTTGTGGCTGCACTGTGATATAGGTTACAGCAGTGGTGCTCAGCCCATGGCCTGTGAACCAGATCCAGCCTGTACAGCCATGTCATCCAGCCCATGGGGCTCCTCAGAGATCTGGAAATGTTGGTAGTTGGGGACCAATACCAGTCCCATGTGCCAGGTGACATGGCTCTGCATGCTAGATTGGGCCCATGTGTGGGCCTGATCTAGTGTGCGGGGCAGATCCGCAGGCCAGATCTCTCATGCACACCGGCCACATGTCATTCATCTGGCCCACAGGGCTGGATGGGATGGGCACCACTGGGCTACAGCTTCAGATAATATATGGTGGATCTTTCAGCTCAACCGGTAGATCATGCGATCTTTAGATCCAGAGGTCTTATGCTTGTTCCCTGCTCCTTGTGATGCACCTGAAACAAAGCACGGACCAAACACACAGTTTTCAACACTGGCTCAGACAGTTTGTGGCAAACGTCAAGGATGCATCGTGAATTATGGTTTGGTTTTGCCTACATTACCAGGACCAGACCCTCAGCTGTTGTATATCAGCATTGCCCCATTTAGAAGTCACATTTACCTATTAACAGAAAACATTTTTTGCAACCAGGACTTGGGATGGACAAAAAGCGCTCTCCTTGTTTCTGCTCCTTGGGCTTGGATTACTGCTAGTGATGCTTGCATAGTCCACGGGGCTTCTAGGGCCTGGTTTCTACATGGTGGGTGGATCAGATACTCACATTTCCTCAGGTTTGGTTACTCTGTGGGTAAGAAGTAGTGTTATCACTCAGGCCCACTTCATTGTGGTCTGAAGTGAACAGTCACTCAGAAGACTGGGCAGATCTTCTTAACGCGACCTTTCCGTCCTGTCCTACATGCTTTAGCGAGCAGTGGAATTGCAAGCCATCTTGGTATTTAAAGAATTATCTGTGAGCAGCTGAGCTGGCAGTCGCTGAAACACACTTCTCAGAACTATTGCCCAGGTTGTGCAAACTCAGGTAGGCATCAGCCCATCAGTTACAGCCAGTTGATCTCAGCCAACATAAAAGCTAAAGATTTCCTTTATGTTTTAAAATGAAAGCTTGGAATCAGGAAGGCAGCATGAAAGAGATGCTGGTACATGCCAGCTTAATCAGATGCCTGTCTGCATCCATTACATTTCCTTCTATGGGCAGGGCTCTAGTGACTCAGTAGGGGATGCAGTGCCTAGAGGAAATATGTACAGAGCAGCTTAAACCGCCGATTCTTAACTAGGGTGCCACAGCCCTCTGGGGTGCCTTGAGAGCCTTTCAAGGGTGCCGCAGGGTGCCATGCAGTGATAGTACAGTGAGGTGTGCGCACACAATTCACAGGATTTTGAATAGGAATGCTTTGTGTTAAAAAACATTCTTACCTGCTGTGGTCTTTCTGAGTTCTTTGCACAGAATTGCTCAATTGTAGTAAAAAAAAAAAAAAAAGAGTAAAGCTAATAATTGGCATTTTCCAAGGAGCACCTTGTATCTAGCAAATGGTGCTTGGAGTCGAACGAAGGGTGCCTCGAGTCTGAAAAGGTTGAGAACAACTGGTGTAAACAGGAAGGCACTCATGGATGCAGAGTAATGGGATGATGTCCATATTACAAGGCATGCAGTATCCTCACATTGCCTACAGACTGCATTGCTGCCCAGATTTCCCCCCGTTGCTCCAAAGACTTCACAAGGATTCCAAGGACCCTTTTTACACAGCAACATCCCTCCTTCCTTCAGCATGTCCTGCTACACCACGACCTGTGTGAGGGATGACGTAAAGCCACCTGCATTGGCAAAATGCTTCTCCTGCACTAGGTCCTTCAGCTTAGTTACCACCTGTAAACATGGTCATAGTGGTCATGGGCCAAAGCAGGAAGCAGAATTAGACCTATTAAATACTGATGAGTAAACAGTGATTTGGTGTGCTTATCTTCTCAAAGGGTCAAACCCCTAGGAAGTAAATACAGCTTGAGAAAGCTTTGCTGGGTCATTTTTACACTCATCATCATCATCATAAAACAACAACTCATACCACAATTGCATGGACTAATATCCCTTTGAGTTTGCAGTCTTTCATGCTGGGCTTGGTATCAGATGAGAATGTTAGTTTGTGCTAGATGGCCTCAACATAACAGCTTTTTGGAGACTGATGGAAATGTCTGAGGCATTGAGATGGTCACCAGGGCCCCTATGACACACAGAGCTACTTTAGCCTTCCCTCCCCACGTTCTTTCTAATTCCATTCTTAGAAGCTGATATCTGGAGATCTTTTCTTCTTTTTTCTCTACCACATGTTCATCTCATGGACAAGGAATATCTAGCCAAGTAACTTTTGTAGGTCTTATTAAAAGTATTATCCTTAGTGTTTGCTCAGACAATGAGAACATTCTCTGCAGTTCTTTGCTTTTAAATAAGACTGTGCTGCAATGACCACCTGGAGTAATTCATTTGTTTCCACTGGGCGATTGTTCATATTTAGAAGGGCTGAAGTTCTGCTAAGTGGAAGGAGGAGCTCCAGTCCCTGCTGCTTTTTGATCCAATTATATTTTTACTGCATTCATTTACAGGGGCAGGAAGAGCAATAATGTGGATCTGACTTGTGAGTGATATCTGGTACTCTGTGGGTACAGCGTGTGGGACAAGTCTTGCATATGGATGTCCTAAGGACTCCTGCACCTGCGGCTCCCTAGAACTCCAGTGAGTTGATGGTCTGTTCTCGGTTCACGTGACGGTGAAGCCCACATTGTCGAAGGCAACCAAAACCATAAAGTCCCTCTTCACTGTCCCTCCAGTCCTGTTCCACAGGATGGGATGAACAAATCAGTCCTTTCCTCATTGCTCTTACATCATGTTTCCAGCATCTGTGTCCTCTACAAAGACCCAGGCTGGGCACAATGCCCCAGTGATGATGGGTTACAACAAATCGCGTTCAGACTTAAATCCCTTCCCAGTTTATGAAGATTTTCCAAAGCTTAACTACATTTCTAATTGTCCCACCACCTGTATTGAAATGTACAGTATGTGTTAATCCCACATTCTTTTCTGTTTCCATAATCTTTTCAAGTTTTCCTGCACTCAGGCAGCAAATCCAATTAGGTTCATGGGTGTTAAGCAGAGCCAAATTTACTTTTTTCAGCTCCAGCCACCAGTGCGACTGCTGTGAACTGCTTTCTTGTCCTTTGCTTTTTTTTTTAGGACAGGCAAATGATTGTGTGCCATTCCCTCCCCCACCCCCTTGAGCTAACTGCTTCCAACAGTTTGGTGAGTGAAAAAATGTTGAATATTTCCTTTCATTGTGTGGGTTGAAATGGCTGGGGGCAGTGGCAGTGGCAGTGGTGTCCAGTCACATTGCCCATGACAGCTCTGCTTGAACAATTCCTACCTCCTGCAAGAACTGAGTAGGACTGTTTGGGAGTGAGGTGTTATTCCCAGGAAGGCGGGATGGAAGAATCAGGCTGCAGGAGAGTTTCAGGTCACTTGGAGAATTTCATTCTTTGTGCTTTGTGCTGCGCTTAGATATAAAACTGTGGACACAGTCTGATTAATATTGAAAAGACATGTACCTGAGAAGGTGCAGGGCATTGGTACATGATACAGGATGTGCAAGAAAGCAGACAGAATGATCTTGCTCTTTCTTTCTGTTTTGCCTAATATGCCTATCAGCCTGGTACCTGAACAGGACTCAAATTTCTCTTACGATGTGGATCCCATTTTACGGCCGCGTGGCACGCTCCCCATACCCATAGCTGTAAGAAGCAGGTGCATCTCCTCAACAAAAAGAGCTACGGTGAGATCATCCGACCTGTCCCCTGGTTTCTAAAATGGCTTCCCACAAACTCCTGAGTCAAGTTCAAGGCATCCATCTTTATCTTCAGGGCACTTGGTGACCCGATACCAGAACCTAAAAGATATTCGGAGTCTCCAAAATGAGAATGGTCTTCAGTGACTTCCTCCCTTAGGCACAACAAAACATAGTGCACAGGAGACAGAGCTTTATTAGGGGGCAGTCCAAAGTGGTGGACCCGGGGCCACCACAATCCTTTCTGCCTCTGGCTTCCAGTGTCAGGCACTCTTCATTTGGTTCTCAAGCCCCCGGCATGCCAACAGGTTGTTGCTTCCTTGAAGTGACAGACCATGGAAGACTCATCCATGGTCGTACAGCGAGGATCCCTGCCCCACTGGTCACCAGTGTAATGAAGATACTCTAAGCCTGATTTTTAACAAAGTACAGACCAATGGGATTTGCCCCTTTGAAAATCAGGCCTTCCGGTTCAAAGGCTTTTAGCTGGAACACATCTGGATAGTCAGGCGTTGCAGTTCAGGTCTGTGTTCTGCGCTAGCTCCCAGGGAGGTGTGGACGAAGTGTGGTAAATTCAAAGATAAACAATGAAAAATGCTCAGGGGGTGGAAGAACTGACTTACGGGAAATAGTACAAGAAATAAAAGTGAATAATATGATTGAGCAATAGCAGCAAGTGACTTGATCACCATCCACTGGCATGGGAAGAGTGGAAGGAGGGGAGGACGTTGGGTAGGGGAGTAGCCAGGGCACAGAAAACCTGGAGCAATGGGATGAAATGAAGAAGAACTCAATGTGCATTGAATATTAGGGAGCTGCTAATCCTCAGATCTGAGTCTCCTTACGAAATGGAATAAGCCCCAGTAATGGACACACTGTCAACAAAGCAATGCCTTGGAAATAGACTGTAGTAACCCACCCTCTACTGGCAGACTGACTGAATACGTGCCCTGATAGCTTTTTTTCCCCCGTGTCTCTAACTTCAATGATTATTTTAATATCAGTGCATGCTTGAGATCCTTAATGTGTCAGAAAGTGATCTGTGTTATGCCAACAATTAAATGCTGTTCTTTAAAGTGTTGCCTTTTCCATAACTATTTATAGATGACCTAAGTATGAATGGGCTTGTAATTACTTCAGTGACAAACTGCTGTGCCATGTTTTGTGTAAACAGCCTGAGATATCTTACTAGCAGCTTTCTGAAGCACTCTCAACGTGAGAGATGTGCTGGCTGCCTTCTCACTTAGATCGGCTACCCACACACACAGACGCACAGCACTGGAACCATTGCCTAGGTCTGGTCATTTGCTGACGTAATATGCTTCATTAATATCTATCTGTTGATTCTGGCATCTAGGAAGCCCCATTGTTGTTGCATTTCAATCCCTCCCAAGTGTTTAAAAATAGAAGTACCAATAATAATCCCTTCTTCTTTCTTCCCGAGTTAAAGGGGAACAATCCTGATTCATTTATGAGGTTTTTGGTGGCTTGCTGGTCTCTGTCCCTGTATGAGGGTATAGGGATGTGAGTATGTGTGTGTGTGTGTGTATGCATGCATGCTCTGACATGTGTGAATAAGGTACTGAGAGAAGGCCAAATCAAAGCAACATGGTTAACATTTGGGTGTGATTGTGACAAAATCCATAGTCATTCCTTTCCCTTGTGAAAGGGCTGGTTTAGGTCCCGTTTCCATAAGAGCTCTGCCTCAAAAGCTTTGCCATGCTGGTGAACAATTTCATTGTTATAATGTAATCAAGATAAATTCATGGTCATGTAGCAAGAAGAGATTTCCTAGTAGCTAGGCCCGGTCCCAAGGAGGACTTAGACCAGTGAGAACATGAACTCGAACTGCACTCAGTTGAATGAGGATCCAGTGCAGAGAGTGGAGCACCAAGGCAAAGCATCAGTGATGAATGTACCAGTGGGGAACTGAAAGACCCCCAAGACCAGAGAGCGACTCCACAGTCTGGAGTTGGAGGACCTCGGTAGCCAGAGATGTGACAGAGAAGGCAAATCCTTTCGCACACCATCATAGCAATGTTAGGATCCTTTCAGACTAGATGGGCTTCATCCGGTATGAGTTTCAGACAGGCCTTGAGGAAGCTGAGAGCCAGCGCTGGGTGTAGACAGAACTGGAGGTCAACACATGCTGCTGTCATTTGAATCCATGCTGCTTCACCAGATCTCCCAAGCATCTTACAGAGGGTGAATAATTAAAAGGGAAGGCTTGGAGCTCTGCTAGGCCCTCATACATGAAGTCTGTTGCAGCTAGTAGCTACAGAACTTACTGCTTATCTCACTGCACTAGCTCAGGCCTTAATTTTTAGGGCTCCCTGGTTCAATTCCTAGCATGCTAACTAGGAACATACAGAGAGGAGAAGGTAACTCACCAGGTGAACAATTGATGCGTCACCCCTATACCATGGCCTAAAACTTGAATGAGAGGTTTCAGGAGAATGATAGGTGTAGCCGAAGCAAGTACTTGTTGAAAGTCCCCTACCGGCATGGCTGCATCTTGAAGCCACTCAGGTCAAGAGAGAACATCTCATGTTGCCACCTGCCATCTCCATGGGCAGCTGTGACTTTCCAAAATTAGGGCTGGTCCTTGGGCTGCTGGTAAGTTGCCAATAACCTATCCTCCCTGGCAAAATGGTCCTTGATGGGGCAAGGTTTGGCCACCCCCAATTCCTACTGAGAAATTCCTTCTTTGACAACAAATTGAAGACATATCTCGGCCACAGTGAACCTGCACAACCACACACACAGGCCCAACAAACTTGGATAATCCTCCGCTCACACTCAAACAGCGCTTTCGAAAGTGTCTCAAGTGCCTGAAATTAAATGCTGTTTTATGACTAAGTGAGTGCAGTCCTTGCAAAGCCTCAGTAATCATAATAAGTGGAGGCAGAATTGATACATGTGGGCTTTTTCTGTCACTCAATTAAATGGTTAGTTTATGCAACATGCCGTCTTTTTGAATCAAAGCTGGGTCACTGTTAGGCTGAGGTAACATTAATTATTTTTCCGCTTGTCGGATCCCATGAAAAGGATGTGAAAATGGCCTGTTTATGAAAGAGTGCGGGCAAAGGCTGTGAGCTGATTATGTCAAACATATTCAAAGCTTCCTCTGCAAAAGGGATTGTGATCAACAAAGCATAGCCCACACCTGCACCCAGTTCACAATAAAAGCTGTTTGGGCCATGAAGCTACTGGGGAAAAAGAGAGGTTATGTTAACCCTTTTTGTGAATGGGGTTCTTCACATGGCTATGGGGACTTGAGGTTTTTATGCATGCACGCCCACACATACACACACAATCTCACTCCCTCTCACACACATGAAAATGTCCACTGAGATTTCTTTTATATGGGCTTTACTGAAAGCTGCACTGAAATACTTCTCTCAGTTTTTCTCATTGCTAGAGTAAGCCCCACTGTTTGTGCTGAATAGTACATTGGATCATGAGGTTGGAAGCAACAGCAAGAGTCATTCAGTCCAACCCGCTGCACAGATGCATGATGCACTAGTCCTAATACCTCCATCCAGCCTCTTGTTGAAAACCTCCAATGAAAGGGATCCCATGACTTCCCTAGGAAACCTAGTGCTTACAGCTGGACGGCGACGCTAATGAAAAGAGAGAGTTAAGGGCAGAAAGATGGGTTTTCTAGACAAACTCATGGACCTTGGCTCATAGCTCAGATTGGAAAGGGCACTGCAAGATCATCTACTAGATGCATCTTCTTGCTATATTTCTTTGGAGGAGCTGTAGGTGCTCATCTCCGAAAAGCAGGCCCTGACCTCTGTCTGAAATCAATAAAGCCACAATCCAGCCCTCACACCATTGTTTGCAATTCAACCTAATCTCCCAATCTGAGAGTTGCAGCTCAGGCAATATTGTCCCCTCACATTTTTTAAAGGGGTGAGTTGGGTCATCATGACACTATTTACACCGCAACCTTGTTTACACTGAGATTTTTCCTCAAATTTTCTCACACCGATACAGCTACACATAAGCCAGCCACAGTCATTGTAGTAGGGGTGACTGGCCCCCCAACACTTTATCTATCATGTCATCTAGACTTCCTGAGAGCAAGCCAAGCAACCTGGAGAATTAAAGCACCAGTTCCCCTCTACCCCAGGGTTCCCATATCTAATACTGGCAGACCGGCAACATTGCTAGAAGTGTGGAGTATTCAAGCAACCCCTGGGAAAGGACAGACACCGCTCAGTGACACTGCAAGCCCAACCCCAGACACAAAGGTGTTTTAGTCCAGTTTAATAGCATTTGCAAGCCAATGCCCTGGCAGTGCAGGTTTCACCGGAAGTGCCACGCTTATGCTGCAGAAGTTCGCTGATTAGTTCCTTCATTGCTCGGAGCTGGAGGTTCCAGTACCAGCAGGACAGAGTCAGCCCTTTCCTCTTGGTAAACTAATAACCTGAGTTGTGTGACTTCATCTTGGTGGGATCTTTCACATAATACTCAAAGTGGATATTAAAGATTCCATGAGGTTTTTCAGAAGAGACGGTAATTCTGCACCAGTGGTAGGGTTCAGCTAGCATAAGAAACAGCCTGTCCGCTAGGGGCCATTCAGGGAAGTCCATCTGAACTCCTTTTTAAAGTGGGTACATCAAGCTGCCTTAAAACCCAGCAGTGGCGAGTTTTATCTAGGAGAGTGACCTTCATTCAGTGTAACTTACTTCCCTTTCAAAGTCAATTCAGTCAAACTGAATAAAGGCCACTCTCATTCTAAATACATGTAGCCACACTGGGCTTTAATGCAGTCTCAGTGAGCTACCTTAAATTCACACTCTTAGCTAATTGAGATGATTTTCTGTCTGTGCCTGGATAGGCAAGCCCCCAGAGTAATGGTGCTGGAACCAACACAGCTCTCTTAATTTATGCCTCTTCAGAACAAAAGCATTGGCTAAAGTAACTTACTCCCACTATCCTTTGCATGTATCCAGAGACCGCCTGATGGGGTTGAGCGGACAGCTTCTGACCTCTTCATGCTAGACCTCCCTACTAAGCTCCTTATTTGTTAGTGCCTGACATGATGGCAGTTTTGTGATTGTGCACTCTGCTACTAAAAACTGGAATCAGGACGAGTACATTACAAATGTTTCCTTGCCTTTGGGTTTGGAACTGTGGCTGACCAGTACATGCCTCTTCCCCCTTACTTGTATGCTTCTTTTTGCAGCTGTTCTCAAGCTCTGGAGTGGCAGATGTGGTGCTTGTTCAAAAGAAATTCAAGGCAGGTAATTTAACGTATTTCTCTTGCCTTAGAGCAGTTGATTCTTAATTACATGTGGAAAAATATACAAGAGGCTGTATTAAAGAGTGTAACAGGTGATCAAACCCAAATTGACTTATTTATGGCATGCAGCATATGGCACCATAAGACAAACTCTCTGGCTGGTGGGCATTTTGGCAAGACCAGGGTGGATCACTTGGTAATGGTTGCTATTTGCAAATGGCATATCTTTGCTGCTCTGTCCCTTGTCTTCTTTCCCCATTTCAAGAGGGTCATTGTTGTGACGTGCTCCAGCCTCCATGGATGGTTCAGCCCCAGTGCTGGGGCTGTAGGACCCAAGTCAAACTTGGTCTCTTATAGGGTGCTGGGTTGAGAACAAGATTGGAAGTCAAGGGACCTTGATTGTATTTCTAACTCTATTACTAATTCACTCTGTGACCTTGACCAAGTCATACAACCTCTTTGTCTCAGTTTCATAGTCTGTAAAGTGGGGATGTAACAGGATCCTCCATCCCTGTTACGTGCCTGAGCACAGCGATATCCATCTTATCACGTGTATTCAACCAGTCACCCCTACTACAATAACTGTGGCTGGCTTAGGTGTAGCTGAATACTCAGTAACACCTAAGCCTAAAACCCAAGTTGGGACTTTGCCCAGTTCGGAAACTTGCCATGAGCCACCCGGGAGCTGGTCCTGTCCATCAGCACTGGTGGGGGATGGCAAGAAACCTCTTTTTAAGGGGAAAGACTCATTGCTGCTCCTTGTGACCATGGTGGTTGACCAGGAATGAACCCAGAAGTAGCTGGAGGTCTGAGATTGAGGATCTCCTGGCTACAGAAGCTCATGATGGAGGGAGATGAAGGTGACTGGGCTGCGCCAAAAACCAATCTGTTTAAGGGCAAGGGAGCAAGGAGTCGCTTTTCCCTGGAGAGGGGAGTAGAAGCATCATCTCCCAGGCAGGAGTGGCGCAGACCTGCGCAGAGACACAGGAATAACCATAGCAGTGGGACGGTGGAACCGCTAAGCCAAATGTTTTGAAGACAGAAGACTATTAGAGAACCATGATGGACTGAAAAGATGAGGGGCGAGAAGACTCCAGTCAGCTGAAAGAAGGAGGCTAGTAAAAGGATGTCGATTCTCAGAGCTAGGATTCTGACTTCGATTCACGGTAAGACTGTTCACAAGACTTTGCTAAGACAGTCCATGGGAAAGAACAATTCGGGACTAAGTGAGAGTTAATGGGGTACTGACTGAGGAGTTGCCCTTAAGTAACTAACTGAAAGTAAAGAACAAGACTGGGGGGGTATACGGCCAGACGGCTGAGAACCCTCCAAAGCCATTGCTCCAGGGACAGAGAGTAAAAAACTGTTGCTACATCCCATGGGATGGTGAGGATAGGGTGTAGCGAAGGTTGGCGCCCTATGAAGAGAATTCACCTGTGGAATGAAATTGCACTTCTCATTACCTTGTTATCAACAATCAGCTTCCCCTTTTCTATCAAGGCATGGCAGGTAAATGAGAGGAGGCAGGCTGCACTTTGGACCCAAAGATGTGAATAAGATGCACACTCAATTACAGAGGATAACAATGTTTCCCTATTGCTCTATGGCAGGGGTTCCCAACCTTTTTAGAATGTGGACCGGCAAACCGCAGACTGGAAGTGACTGTGGACTGGAAGTAACTGTGGACTGGTCTACAGACCAAGTGACCGCAGACCGGCAAACTACGGACTGGCAAACTGCAATCCAGAAGTGACCAGCAAACTGCAGAGCGGCAGTCAACCCTTTTTTGTACTCAGTACTGAGTATAAAAAAGGGTTGGCTGCTTGTCTGCAGCATGCCGGTCACTTCTGAACTTCCAGTCTGGCAGCCAACCCTTCTGCAGACCAGCAGCCAACTCCACAACCTGGGGGTTGGGAACCTCTGCTTTAAGGAATGTTGTTGAAGAGCAGGATGGGGCACGTGATGGGCCTCCGCTCCAGTACTTGCTAATTAGCACATGTCAGTCCAGACTTGATTAACTGAGTCTGCTGTCAGCCTACTGGAGCGTGCTAATTAGTCCGCTCCATCAGCCTCCCCATCATGTGTATTCAGCATCCTTGCATTTCAAAACGGTGGTGGAGGCACTATAACTAAAGCTTGTTAAGTGAGCTTCAGTTAAAGCACCCCCGCCGCCATTTTGAAGCACAGGATCCTGAATACACATAACGCTGTGGGTGCTTTAATTAAATCAGCTTTCAGAACCATTCTAATTAAAGTGCCTCCCCCCTCCACCCTGGAGCACATGTATAGACGCCCATGATGTCTGTAAAGTGGTAAACAGTTGTGAAGTGCTGTTATTATTATGATTAATAAGATGCTGGTCTTCACCTCTCGTGAAGGCTTTCCTCCTCTCTTTATATGTCCTATTTCAACCTGAACTTTCCAAAAACTTGTGTCAGATGTGAGATGGAGCCCCTGGGAGGCAGTAGGATACTGCTAGGGAGAGAAGAGCACTTGGTCAATGGCTGTGGAGCAAACCCCTCTAACAAAATGTGCTACATGGCATGTACATTGCTGTGAGGTTAGTGCTTCTGAGTCATTAATATGCATTCAAAAGTCCTCTCAGAAAGCTCTTGGACATGTATTTCATTCCAGGGCTCATTTCATTCCACACCATGGACTTTTGTCCAACCTCTGGGTCAAGGCCGGATCCAGAGAGTAGTAGCTGAGGGAACTGAATCAACATGGCACTCAGTGACCAGTGGTGTCCCCCAAGGCTCCGTTCTGAGACCTGTACTCTTTCATGTCTTTTTAAATGATCTGGACTCTGGTATCAGAAGCGGACTGGGTAAGTTTGCTCACAACACCAAACTTGGGGGAAGAGTATCCACACCTGAGGATAGGCTAATGGTCCAGGCTGACCTTGATAGGCTTGCAAGGTAGGCAATAGAAACCTGATGGCATTCAATATGGATGGCAAGGTGCTCCAACTCAGGGGAAAAAAAACCTGCATCATACTTATAGGCATGGCAATACTACACTTGCTAACACCATGACTGAAAGAGACTTGGGGGCCATGATTGACCACAAGATGAACAGGAGCCACCAATGCAATACCGCAGCTGGCAAAGCAAACAAAACTCTGGCTTGCATCTACCGATGCATCTCAATCAAGACCCAGAATTGTCATCCTCCTGCTGTACTTGGCCTTGGTGAGACCACAGCTGGAGTACTGCCTCCAATTATGGGTTTCACAATTCAGGAAGGACATGGAGAAGCTTGAGGGAGTCCAGAGGACTCCCACATACATGATCAGAGGGCAAGAGGACAGGTCTTATGAAGAGAGGCTGCGAGCTATGAGATTCTTCAGCCTGGAGAATCACAGGCTCAAGGGTGACTTGGTGGCAGCCTATAAGTACATAAGGGGTGTGCATCAGGATCTGGGGGAATGTCTGTTCACCAGAGAGCCCCAAGGGATGGCAAGGTCCAAGGTCACAAACTCCTGCAAGACCATTTTAGGCTGGACATAAGGAAAAACTTTCCTGTCTGAGCCCCCAAGGCCTGGAACAGACTCCCCCCAGAACTGGTGCAACCACCTACTCTGGACACTTTTAAGAAACATTTGAATACTTATCCTGCTGGGATCCTTTGACCCCAGCTGACTTCCTGCCCCTGGGGCAGGGGGCTGGACCCAACGATCTTATGAGGTTCCTTCCAGCCCTAATGTCTATAACATTTTCTATGAAATTTGATACATGATGCTGCTCTTAACTTTGCTTTCCTGTTACAAGGTTGTTTCTCGTATGTGAATAGGAAGAATCTAACGATAGGAAAGCTGTATAGAGCCGTCTCAGGTCCTTATTATAAGAGGTTTCATTTACCAGCTGTTGCAACTACCCAAATACTTTAACTTTATGTAGTCTTGAGGCCCAATTCTGCTCTTGCCCCTGTACAACCATCAGGAACAATGCATTGGGGGGTGCATGTGGGTGCACGTGCACCTCCTGAGCGTGGCTGTGCACCCCCTACAAAAAGGCACTGTCAGTGGCACTTGTGGGCAGTTGCTGCTCCCCCCCTCCCTGCGCCCGACCACCTTCCAGGCTCCAAGTGCCT
>NW_017729033.1:12790926-12804518 GCF_001723915.1 Gavialis gangeticus
TGCACGTGCACCTCCTGAGCGTGGCTGTGCACCCCCTACAAAAAGGCACTGTCAGTGGCACTTGTGGGCAGTTGCTGCTCCCCCCCTCTCCCCCCCCCTACTGCCGCTGACACTGCCGGCAGCGTCTGCAGGCAGTCAGCAATTCCCGCTGGCCACCGTCAATGCTGCCGGCAGCATCTGCGGGTAGTCGTCTACCCCTGGTCGGCACTCACCAACCCCCCCACCCCTGACAGCGTCGGTGGTGTCTGCGGGAGCTCCTGTGTACCACCGCCATGCTCCCGCCACCACACTCCCACTGCCACCGTGCCCCCCGAGCAGCTGCAAGATCCCAGCCCCAACCCTGGAGCAGCTCCCCACCCAGCTACATGCCCTGCAGCACGGCTGGGGCCAGTCTCCATGGAAACCCTAGTCCTGACCTGCCATGGCATTGCTGCTGCTGGGGTCTCTGTGGAAACCAGCTGCGGTGATGCAGGCAGGGGCTCCTGGGAAATGGAGTCCAGCCACTGGTTGGATCTGCCATTTTGCCCACCCCTGCTCTAAAGTGTTGGTGTTCAGGGGGATAGGTCCTGGGTTTCATCAAGGGTATATTCATGAATGTTGGGGAAGGCAGCTGCACTTTTAGGATACAGTACTTCTAGTGTGCCTTTAAAAAACCCTAGGCACAAAAGCAGGCGCCCCATGTTGGTTGTGTGAGCACGTCCAGGAATCACAGAACCATGGAGAAGCAGGGCGGGAAGGGGCCTCCAGACACCATCTAATCCAAACCCCTGCCTGAGGCAGGGTCATCCCTATCCAAACCATCCTATACAAATCCACTGTCTAACCCATCAGTAAAACTACTCAGTCAGCCCTGACACAACCACAAGGCAAGGCACTCTAACCTGCCACAGGTAAAGTGGGGGGACAGTGGCAGCTCATGTCCTGCTGCTGCAGCGGTTGTTAAAATACACTCAAGAGATCCAAGGGAGAGCACCGAATGCCTGGAGGAAGACGAAAGCCCCACAGTCCATACCAATATGACCATGGAATAAAATTCCTTCATGGCCCCAGATATGGCAATCAGTCTGACCCTGAGTGGAGGGGCAAGACCCTCTAGCCAGGAGCCGCTGGATTTACCAGTAAGTCCCAGCAGGAGCACTGGCACACCCCAGTCAAAATCCCCAGCTTTAGCTACAGCCAACCCCCAATGCTTCCAGGTGAAAAAAGGTGTCCCCCTGCCCCCACTTCTCCCTCAGATGTGTAGCAACAAGAGAAAAAAAATTCCTTCCTGACCCCATGTCTCAACCAGTAAAGCCCAGAAGCATGGGGAATACCCATAGTAGAGCACAGACAGCTATTCCTCGACTAATGCTTGTCCAACCTCTTCTTGAACACCTCCAGTGATGGAGAGCCCACAGCATCCCAGCCATCCGCTCCACTGCCTCGCTGTTCTAACAGTGAGGAAGGTTTTCCTGATATCCAATACGAACCTACTTTACTGCAACTTCAAACCACTGATCCACATCCTGCTCTCTACAGCAAGAGAGAAAAGTGTTTTCCCTCTTCCTTAAGACAGCTCTTCAGGTACCTCTTCCCATTTTGTCTCCTTTGGTTTCCTTGTCCACTTTATACCTTCTTTCCTGCTGCTCCCTTCATCTGGCACAGCCTCTCACTTCATGTTCCCGTCCCCACCTTCCTTCAAACTTCTTCCACTTCTGCAATGCCTTCCTGCCCTGATTTCTCTCCAGTGATGTCTCAGGTTTGCTGGGCTTGGCTCTGTTTTGCATCTTATGCAATTACCATATTTTCTCGATTCTAAGAAGAGGGGCTTTTTCCCCATTTAACATGGGGTGGGGAGCCCTTTGTCTTTGAGTCCCGTACAAGGGAGGTGGCAAAGCAGGCAGCTGCTGTGGCTCAGTCTTAAGCTCAGAAATAGCAGCCTTGAAGGCCACAGGACCTAAACATTTAGGGATGCCAACAGTACAGCACTGATAGTGGTTGAGATGTACTAGAAGAATTAATCACCTACCTGGCAGGTCAGGCAATTCTGACTGCTAAACAAACCCAGTGTATATGGCTTATCCTGTATATGTTTGATCGTGCAGTTATTATGACGCTAAGTAAATGGAAGGAAAACATGTGGCTTTTGAATACTCACAGTATAACTGTCACAGTGGAGGATAAAGTAAAGTTGCCCCAGGCATAGATAAATGAAGACACAAGGCTAAATGCTCAACCACCCCCCGATCTGTCTCTGAATGTGTAACCTGTTCGAGAAAGGAAACAAATTAGCAACAGTCCCTGGCAGGTCCTAGTCAGCCACAATCCGGTGCTTCAAGGTTGCACTGGAAATGGAGTAAAACAAGCCTGAAAAAGCATTTGGACTTTGTTCCTAGAAAACAGAGCTGTGACACCCTAGCTTCTCACAGGACTGGTCTGGGAAATTTTGATCTGAAAACTGAAACGGCTGGCTTGCAAAGCCATCACAGATAGAAATTGGCTTGAGGAAGGGATTGCATGCTTGAGCGGATGTGAGCAATTCACAGTCAGAGCTATCAAAGCAATGATCCCATGTCCCTAACATGCTGTCGGAAATCATATTTGGAGACTTTCACCTGAAGTTCTTCATGCCGCACTGTATCGTTATGAATTGAGTTGCAGTGGTATTTTATATTTATGGAACACCCTTCATTCCCGAAGGCAGCTGGTAAAGTACTTTAGGTGCCTTAGGAATGAATATCAGATTTAAAACATGTATTGTGTGTACTTACGTGTTAGGTGAAATCTGTGTCTCCATTGAAATGGATGAGAGTTTTGCTTTTGGCTTCAATGAGGTACCCATTACGTGAACATTAACAGACAAAGGTATATTAGATAGGTATATATATAGCCCTCAGAAATGCATATTATCTTACTTAACCCCTGAATCCCAGAACCGCTTTTGAGGCAGGGAGGTGCCTCAGGAAGGACTAAATGACTCACCCAAGGTTACACTCGAAACCTGTGCCAAAGCAAGGAAATGATTGCTGCCTAGTGTCCTAATCGCAGGACCATCCTTCCTCTCAGCAGCAGTCCTTTACAGGGTGAATGACGACAAGCCACTATCCAAGATACCAGAGAAGAGTGGAAGTGATATATATTTGCCCTGGGCTCAGGGGCAAACATGTTCTCTTGTGCAAAAATGCCTCAACCTCTGCAATGGTTATGAAAAAAACCCAACATCAACAAGGAGATCCCGTATAGGATCCAATGTGCCAGCTATGCCTTTGTAAAACTGTATTTTTGTGTGTTCAATGATAAAGACATCAAAACTTGAACAAAGCTCCTGCTATATAAGGCTATGGTAATCCCAACTCCTCTCTACAGCTGTGAAACCTAGGTGACCTACAGGACCACCTGAAAAGCCTGCAATACCATCACCAGCACTACCTCCAGAAGACCCTTAGCATGAAGTGGGAGGATCATTGCACAAATAGATTTTCATAGACTTTCATTGACATTAGGGGATGGAAGGGACCTTGCTAGATCATCAAGTCCAGCCCCACCTGCCATAGACAGGAATTCTGCTTGGGTCAAATGATCCCAGCAAGATAAACATCCCGATGCCCTTTGAATGAGTCCAGAGTAGGTGCTTGCACCACCTCTGGGAGGAGTCTGTTCCAGACCCTGGGCACACAGACTGTAAAGAAGTTTTTTCTCATGTCCAGTCAAACTCCTGGTAGGCTGATTTAGACTGGTCATAAGAAAAAACTTCTTTACAGTCCATGTGCCCAGGGTCTGGAACAGACTTACCCCAGAGGTGGTGCAAGGGTGCATATATATATATATATTCAAGAGTGCATGGAGACAGTGTTGGGGAAAGCAACAGAGGCAATGTTCATTGAAGGAGTAGGTATGTGTAACAAGTGGGTGTCCTGGGGCCAGTCAAGTCGTTGGCCTACCCACTTGTCTCTGGGCTAACCACCTGCCTACCCTGACCTGCCATACCTTTGATGATACTAACTGGAAGATGATACACAGGTTGCTCTGATGCCAAGGGCCTATATACACAGCTGCAACCTCCCCTATACCATATCCCATGCCTTGCAGATGGCATCTATGGCCTAACACCCAGCCTATAGCTTGTTTGGCCTAACACCCAGCCTATAAGCCTTTGCCCTCACACTGGGACCCGCACTGCAGTGCCTCACGTTGGGACTCTCACTCCCATGCCCTCACATTGGAGCTTGCAATCTGTGCCCTCACTCTGGGCTCTCACTTAATCAATCAGGGCTCCAAACCCCTCCCTGTTCCTCGGGCTCCCTGCCCAGCTTGGGAGCCTCTTCATCCCTTCGCACCACCACACTGGGTCCTCATCCCCTGCCCGACACTGGGCTCACAATCACCTTATCCCCTTGCCCCACGCCCCATCCCCTGGAGCCTCACACCCAGCTCCCTTAGTGTGCCTCAGGACTTGCTATGAGCCTGGGCTGTTTCTGGCCCCTTCACCTGGCCAGGACCCTGTCTGAGGCCTGCCTGGACCCTTGCTTTGTCTTCATGGTGTGCTCCCCTGGCCTTTCCCCTCCACAGAGTAACCCACAAGGCAGTGGAGGCTGAGGCTTTCTGGCACCCCATACTCACCCTTCACTAGGGAGGCATAGATGTGACATTTCCTAGAAGCTGCCCATCCAGAAGCAGCACCACCACACCAATCCTACCCCAGCAGGGTGTAGTTTTAGGTCATGCCCCAGGACCAGCAGCCTCCACCTTCCCCATAGCTCCTACCCTGTACCTCCAAGATGTCATGAGCAGCAGTTCCAGCCAGGTGACGTTCTTCTTCCAGCTGCTAGCAGCAAACTGCTGGCTTCACTGCTCAAAGCCCGGTTCTTACAGTGAACAGCTAGGCCCTGTTCCCAATCAGGCAGTTGTGCCTGATAGAGAGGGCAGCCACCTGCAGGCTGCTCTGCTGCCTGCCCACACTCCGGTGAGTAACAAAGCACAACTTGTGCTCTGTTACAGTATGATAGAGGGATGTGAAGGAGGAAAAGGAAATGTGGGTGAGCAAGGGCTGGTGGAAAAAGGCATGAAGCTACTGGCAAGAGAAAGTAGGTTTCTTGCTGGTTACTGCTCGTTTGGGCATATGCCATTTGTCCAGAGTAAAATTGGTGATGAAACAGAGCCAATTTTTTTTTGGCACTCAGCCACCTAAACTGGTCCCTTGGGTACCCATATACAAAATTCACATCAGATCTGATGCCAGAGGATATTTGATATTAGAGCTAAATCACCTCAAGTTTAACGGCATAAGGCTTCCTGTGCTAGAACATGTTGCATGACTTTGAATCACTTCATGGGCTAGAGCCATCAGACAGAGGTTAATACAATCAAACATAACACACCCAGCCAGCATAAGGATGTGACACCATTTACTGTAATGCAAAAAGAAGAATGGCAAGCAGGGAAGTGATACTTAATCTGGTAAAGTCTCATTAACTCAAAGGAAATACAGGGATTGAGGTTGAGCCTTGCATTTACAGAGTATAGCAGACTTCCCTTAGCAAAAAGCTTCCCTTGGCAGTGGGGTAGGATATTTTTTCTAGACACTGTTGAGGTTTATCTTGTCCCTGGATCTCACTACGCTGGGCTTTTCAATAGGAAAAACCTATTATGTGTTTTGGCCTGTTGAACTATTGGGCTGATGATGGGCCAGTAGGATGATGGATGTAAGTATTAGTGGTTGCAAATGTATCCTGGAAACGGCTTGTTTCCTTTTGTAAGTCTCCTTTTAAAAATGTTCCTTAATACCAGAGTTTATGTAAGGAATGTTATATCTAAGTTGCAGGTGATATATGGACAGTAAGTAGCTGATGACAATACACTGACAGAGGTCCTGTACACTTGTACTTACTGTATGGAGTGTGTACACTTATGACAGCTGAAAAGCACATTTGGGGCAGCTCTTACAATTCAGAGAACTATATTCTATACTGATGTCTTCATTCCTTGCAGTATTTTAAAATCCAAGTGCTGTAATCTGAGTTTCTGCCTGTGGGGAATTCAGCCTGCAGGATGTGTGGAGAGGCATGCATGTGTTTTTTGGTAGAAGGAAAATGTTACTTTGATTTAACATTTGGCATTTAACATCTGAAATGCACTCAGATTCAGGGAATCCAGGCTCCAAGTTTAACCTTAGCTTTGACTCCCGCGTCTGCTTTTGAGTTACGTCACAGAATCGTGGGCCACGTGACCAGATGATGCTGAGGCTCTCACCATTTACAATGGAGGATGTGATTCCTGTTGACTTGTTTCACTGTTAGGTGTTCCTTCTAGGGGCTGCTGCTGTGTATTTCCAGATTAGTGCTAAATGTTGGTTTTGTAATGGTATCCTTCTAGCCTTTGTACAGAGCTGACCTGATGGTTCACAGACAAACAAAACCATGAAAACCCGCTTGTGAGAACTACTGAATTGCCCCTTCCTTCAGGAAAACGTACACGTTGCAGCAAATGAAATCAGAGTTTGCAAGAGGTGGCAGGACGTGAAAAATGTCAGCCTTATATCCAAATCCTGCAACCAGCTCATCCCAGTTGCATGTTTAAATCACATGCACTAGCATGGTGTCCTTTTACCTCAGGAGCTCCTCTCCCAAGGGCAACCTTTGGTTACAGCACTGGATTGGGATTTACTGGGTGCCCCTCAGTAAATCACTTCAGGTGATTAGATTTCAGTACCCTGTCCCTCAAATAAATGCTCGATACCATACCTGCTTGTTCCCATCCTTTGTGTTGTCTATTAGATTGTAGGTATCTGTGACAGGCTGCCTACTACTGTGTGCATGAGCAGAATGGTAACTTAATCTGAGGATGGTAACAGTTACTCTAAATACTGCCACATATGCTTCACTTCTTTCATAGCACCTTGGCATGTCCAGACTGGGTTTTGAACTCTATACTTGCTTCCTTAGTCAAGCAGACCCATCGTCTTCCCTGGCAGGCTGCCTCTTCTACAGTGTATGTTTTGAGTGGAGCAGAGACCTGAACCTGGACTTTTCAAGCTGTAGCTTTCAACCACCCAAAGAACTGAAATAACTTGTAAGAAGGAATATAGGAGCACAGGACTGGAAGGGACCAGCTGGATTCTTGAGTCCAGTCCCTTGCCATGTCAACAGCCATGTAATACATACTTAGTCCAAAAGACCTTCCACTCTGCCCCCAGTTCCTCCAGACACACACCATAGGCTGCAAAGCAAAGGGTTGGTCACTCACTAACAAGAGGTCTAACCAGTGATGACACAAACTGTGATCAGGTTCTGTGAGTGCAAAGCCCCTCTGTATTTTTTTCCCCTATTCAAGGAAAGGTTCGGCTTAAGTTGCAACGCTTAAAAAGGACCGTTGACAACTTGCCGTTAAAAGCAAACACGAAACAAGCTCATTGCAGCAGCAAGATGACTGTCTATAATTTAAGTAAACCCTATAGATATTATTTCACACACTCCCTGGCACATGTTGAAAGAGTAACTTGGCCTGTCCCATTCCCCACAATTTTGCTTAATGATTCGGTAAGAAACATACATGTGTACTACAATGAAAGTCAACAGCAAGTGCACAGCAAAGTCAGAACGCGAGTATCAATTAACCATGGATAAATAGCCATTATTGTGGAAGCCTAATGACTTGCGGAGACCACAGTCTATTCAAGAACCACTAATTTCCCCCCTCAATTGATCCTACTTGGAGATTCTCTTGCTTTTTTGCAGCTTTTACAAATAACAGAGTAGGAAATCTCAATGCGGTGAGGTGGCATCTGAGGAAAAGTACTTGGTCTCTTTCCTGTCTTTTCCATCTGCCAGTGAAAGCTTTAATTACAAGTCTGTGAGTTCAGATGGGTTGGGGGTGAGCAGCTGAAGTCAACTACAGTTCCTCCTTGCTGGAGGATCCCTGTGAAAACTCAGGTTTCAAATGATAAATGAGTTTGAATGGTGATGGGGTCAAGTTGTTTAGATCAAATCGGGGAACAAGTTAATAAGGGCTTGGGCCATTGTGTGAACACTCCTGTTGGTTTCAATGACACTCCTTAGCTAGCTCCTTTATAGAGGCAGCCCTAATCAGTTGATGGCCACAAGCCTGGAGTTCTGTTCTTGGCCCTGCCATTGACCTGGTGTTTTATTTTACATGATTCACAGCCTCCTTTTTAAAAGTGGCTACCCAATTTAAAACAACATTGGTGCAAATTTCTGACATGCTGAGAACTCACAGACTCAAGGGCTGTAGATAAATGTTGCATTTATCCCCGGGAGAAGCCATTTTGTCCTGGGATCCTATAGCTGTACGAGAGCACTGTCCTGATTCAAGTCCTACCGAAGTATGTGAGATAACATGTGCTATCACCTTTTCCCAGGTCACTGTGGTATGTGTCTGTAAGGTTATTACAAGTCATTCTCTAACAAGCCAGCCAGGCTGTGTGCTCTCACTGGCCACCTATTGGTGGAAGAGTGGCCATACAACTTGAAAGGGCAACATGTAAATGACTGTGCGGCTCCTGTTTTGTTCTGCATCCAAGTTCAGGACAATCAGGACTGTATCAAATGTGATTTCTGTTTATAATGGAGCTTTGGGTTTGTATACTGCAAATAGTTTCTTACAGTATCAGTAGGCATAAATATGGGCACAAGAGGACCCTGATGAAACTTAAGCTGAAATTTAAAAATAAAAAGCTGTCTGCTTATCAGATCAGTAAGGGTCTGTAAAAGCTTTCCAGTAAGAGCAGTGAGCCTTCTGTGAGAAGAGGGGACTAGACTCAGAGATACAGGAAATCCTTTCTAGTCCCACATTATACCAAAGCATTCATATGAGCAGCCACGTTGGAGAATGCTGGTGTCTCTTCTCTCTGACCCTCCATTTCCACAGGTTTAAAATGGCAACAGTGGAACTTCCTTCAGTCTCAAAACACTCTACCAAGGAGGATGAGTACAAGACATTGTTTATTAATTGTGCATGAATGAATGCATGACTAAGCCCTCCAGACATTTGCAAACACATACGTAGTTTTGCAAAACCCTTGAAGCCAGGGGAGCTGCTATAGGCTCTGGATTGTTTAAAATCAGGCAGGCGCTGTTACCCAGATTACAGGTAACCTTGTAGGTTGGCTACTGATAAGAGGAGCAGAAGCAAGTCTACAGCCTGATTTTTATTTACTTGCACTTCAAAGCACAAGAACAAACTATCCCAAAATCTATCTGGCTACTTGTAACAGGACAACATAGATTCTCACCTATCCTGGCTGGGGAGGAGGGTGACAGGGTAATTGGCAGGCAGTCTTCTTGAATTTGCTGAGTTCTCCAAATTTTCATCCAGCCTATACCCTTTATTTCTAGATGGCTTCTTTTAAATATTCTCATAAATGCTCTCTGATTGATTTTCTTTACGTTTGTTTCGCTGAAAATTTTGGAACTGGGCTGAACAAGATTTCTTGTGAACTTGCAAGGTGTCAATTAGTTGGGATTTATATTCTTGGGAAAGTAAAAGGGAGGGTTTCTTATCTCCTCTCCTTCCCCATTGTGGAATGCTGTTCAACACTGGCCTGTTTATTCTTTACTTTAATTGATGGCCTTCTCTGACAAGGCTGTTTTGTTTTTTACATCTTACCTAAGCATCCTAACAAAAATATATCTAAAATAGCAAAGTAGCATCTAATACATTTGGTTACATCAATCACTACTACTAATATTTTAAGATGAAGCTGGTGTATAGTATGTTTGGATTACTTAATGGATGGTCTTCCTTATAATGGCTCCTTTCAGGCCCTTGTGCTTTGTTTAATTGTATCTTATCACATCTGCAAATGTTCACGTTAGGGTTGCTCAGAACCAGGCTTTGGGGCCTTCCACTTAGCCACACTTCTGCAGTTTGATCCAAGCCCGTTGAAAATGGCCACGGCTGGCATCAATCAAAATCCTTAAGACCAGTGGGAGCTGCTGTAGGCTCTGCATTTTTGAAAATCAGGCAGGCACCTGAATGTGGATTATGGGGCATCTGCTTTTAATATAGAATCATAGAACTGGAAGGGACCTGTAAGATCATCAAGTCCGGTCTCCTACCATAGACATCATGGATTAAGACCTTTACATTTTTAATCACAGAAATTAAATTTTGGGTTCGGCTTTGGAGAGCAAGGGCGTGAATAACCAACCACTTGAATCTCTTTTTGAATAGGGATGAATGACAAGGGATTTGGGGGTAAAGGATAAACATTTGTCCTTTGCCTCAAAAAGATAAACTTTTTCTTGGGGTGGGGAGGGGTTTGAACCCCAAATCCATCTGCTTTATGCTAGTGGGTGAGAATTAGGAACCAGGCATCTGGTCTAATTTCAGTGTCTAATCCTAACAACATGTCAAGAATAGTATTTTTATATTTAGGTGGAAATTGTTGATATTTTTTTCATTTGAATAATCAGGAGGGTTTAATTAATAATGAATAATGGGAGTAGCTTCTGGCCTTGGCAAGGCACAGTGGACTTTTGTGTGTGTTTTCACTCTACATCTGGATGGTATGCCCACCAGTCGCCCAGCCATGTAGTAATCAAGGGGGAAGAGGAATTCTTAAAGTCAGACCTGAGGTCCTTGTAGTCCAGCAGCCTGTCTGATAGTGCCCAGACCAGATACAGCTGAGCAAAGTGTAAGAACCGGATAGTAGCAGATGTTGGATGATTTCTGTCCCCATGATGATCTCCTCTTAACTTAGAGACTAGGTGAAACCTAAGCATAAGACTTTATGTTGCTTCCAAAAACAGAAAGCAGTTGCTCTCTTGAAACCTATGGGAATTTTGCCGTTGAGGTCAGCAGTCTGAGTGACCAGCTCCTTAAGGTTCCCCGTGTGCCATGGAGTTCAGTGATATTCAAGATGTTTCTGCATGTGGTGAAAGTCATGGATATGGAGTTTGCAAAATGTTCAGCTTGAAGTAAGCTTGAACAAAGGCAGGAGCAGTATCTCAGGTTTCAGGTGGTCATAGTAGATTCCTCCTTGGGAGAATATGAGGATTTGGCTAAAATTCAGTATTTTCCATGTGTCAGGTTGTAGCCGTATTGGTCTAGAGGAAAAAAGCATCGGGACTCATAGATGCTAGGGTCGAAAGTGACCTCAACAGATCATCAAGTCCAACCCCTTGCCTGGGCAGGAAAGAGTGCTAGGGTCGGACAACCCCAGCCAGATGCCTATCCAGCCTTCTCTTAAAGACCCCCAAGGTAGGAGAGAGCACCACCTCCCGTGGAAGCCCATTCCAGATTTTGGCCACCCTTACCGTGAAGTTTTTCCTGATGTCCAACTTACATCTGCTCTCTGTCAGTTTGTGACCATTGTTCCTTGTTACCCCAAGAGATGCCCTGGTGAACAGTAGAGGTGATATCTTTTATTAGACCAACAAGATTTTTGCAAAAAAATTCCTTTGGTAAACAGAGAATACAAGTGGTGCCAGCCAAGAAAAGGTGAATCTAAATGGCATAATAAGAATGGAACGTGTGCATGTGTATGTGTGTGTGTTGTGCATTTTCTTATGGCAAATATCAGTGAACCAGCACTACTAGTTGTAATGGTCTTCTTTCCCACTTAGATGTCAAACTGGGCACCTATGCTGCTATACAAAAAAAAAAATGAGGTTTGAGGGTACTTTTCCTAAAATGCAGTAAAATTCAGTAGTTAGAAAGTCGTTTATACATTTCTTTTAACTTTGGTTTTGCATGGGCACATCATTTAGTAGGATTTGTAAATTTTTTTACAAGCACTTGCTCAAATTCAGAAATAAATGTGAAGATGCATTTTAAAAAGCTGCTTGCCTGCAATTTGGTGATGTAAATCACCAGGCATTCCTTCTCTTGTCTGATTTATCAATTCATAACGTTAATCAACAAGGACTCAATATTGTTAATAATACCTCTGAATTTGCCAATCCTTGTTCAAGTCCTGAAAATTCATTAATACAATTTCTTTTACAACATACCATCATCTAACCATTAAGGTTGAGTCACAGAGGGACAGTAAGGAAAGGAAGACCCACCAGTTTTTGCATTAGATGTCTTCCAGGAACTTGAGAAGGGTCAAACAGAATTGCACTTAGGCACCTAACTCTGCTCTTGTTTCATTAAGCAGTGGAGTAGACTCCAGCCCTAGGTCTCTTGCTTTTATGCAGTAGGATTTCTCCCTCCTATCCCCACCTCTCTCTTTTATCATAGTTTTCACTGTAGTAATTTTTACTAGCTGTTTTCTAATTCCAGTGTTTTATTACACTATTCCACATTACATTGTCTTAGATCACCCAGGTACCTCTTCTCCAACCTTCATGTTTTGATCGATGGTTGTCATGCCTGCAACTCCTTATGTAGCACCCGGCCAAGCTGAATGTACTGAGCTTTTTTGCCTTACGGGGAAAGATCAGTTCTTCCCAGGTATGTTATATACTTGGCCAACACTTTCAACCCTGGATATCTGACATCAGGAATTACAGTCCACCTAAATAAGTCTCCTGACTAGCCATGGAGCTAAGTGCTTGTAGACTGTACTGATTTCAGTGGGAGCTGGAGGTATCCAACACCTGTAATAGTCAGGCTTGTTAGTTAAAGGCCTAAATGCAGATTCTAAACATCTGCATTTGAAATCTGTGGTGTAAATTGGCCTGCTTTCTCTTTTCACTTGCACAAGTGCAAATGTGAAGTAAAACTGTTGAAAACACCTGCCTGTCATTCCCATTAGTGCGAAATCAGCTGCAATATATTTACACATCCTGGTATAAGTTTGTATTGGGATGGCCTCTAGCTTACTTTTGCTGTTGCACTATTTTGAGTGCCATGGCCTGACCACTGGCTCTTGGGGTGGATAGAGAAATCCCTGTTGACATTCTCTGTCCTGTTTCATCATGAAAGAGACCCTTCCAGCCTTGAAATCTATGAACAAATCAGTATAATAGGATGTATTAAAACCATTGAGAGGCCTGCTAACTACCAACATTCAAAACCAAAAGTACTGGTGGTAAGTGAACTTGCTATTATAGTGCTCTGTGATATAATGAATGTGTCCTGTGTAGTGAAATATAGGACTCATACAACACTTACCTCACTAGAAACACAAAGCAGTTTCATTCCTATCAGGAAGATGCAGAGTAAGTGTCATAACTATTATAATCCCGTGATTACTATTCTTTTGCTAATGTGCTCCACACTGTTCTTTCTATAAATTACTGAATTATCCTTAGGAACAAAAGGTATTAGAAGCCTACAAGCTTCGCTCAGTTTGTGGTAGGACTAATTCATTAATGTGGCTCCAACAGGAATGTGTGTCATGTTCTTTCTAATTGGACATGACTGTTTAAGAATGACTTCGGCCTCCATCCAGATCACACTGTCACTTATGCTATGTAATAAGCTACTACTACTGGCCCATGAATCAGTTTTTAAACAATCTCCCGTAATGGATTTGGACATCCCATTGTTGTTGACAAAAAAAATGCACAGTCCCACTATTGTCAAAGAGCTCAATTATGGTATCCTTCTGATAAAATGGAGGAGGGGCCGGGAGGGACAGTAGTGACAGACTGAAAGAATTGTTTCATCTCTGAGTTCTACATAGAGAACGACAAGCCAAAAGGTCA
>NW_017729033.1:12809518-12813348 GCF_001723915.1 Gavialis gangeticus
TTGACAAAAAAATGCACAGTCCCACTATTGTCAAAGAGCTCAATTATGGTATCCTTCTGATAAAATGGAGGAGGGGCCGGGAGGGACAGTAGTGACAGACTGAAAGAATTGTTTCATCTCTGAGTTCTACATAGAGAACGACAAGCCAAAAGGTCAGTTTCATCGAGGCTTAACTTGAAATGGCCGAGGACAAAAAAGGCAACCGGAACCCTTAGGAAATGCAGCATTTGACTTGCACTGTTGGAAATCTTTAAAATATTAAATCTTTTTGGGGGGGAAAAAAGATCTTTGCTTGCTGACTGGTGTTGGGGGAAGGAAAGCTGTATACATATATGCAAATCAGGGCAAGAAAAGAGGTTAATTTTAGCCATTTCAAGCAGAGTCTGTGGAGAAGCCATCACTGCTTGAATCTCTCTGCTGTCTTCCTAATGTGATGGAGACAACCTTGCCAGTAGTAGAGGATGCTGCTAGCATTGGGATAGGGCATATCGTGTATGGACAACAGTGAGGCATAGCTTTGGTTGCCATTAGAGGCTGGGTAAGTGCTACTTACCTAAAGAAGGGTTGGATTGGGGTTAGTACTGAACAAGGAGAAAAAAAGATCCATCCTTTTATTAGGATCATGGTAGCCAGGAATAATTTCCGAAGTGTTGAATACAATTTCTTATTTGATTACCTTAGTTCATAAAATAAGCTGGTGTGACCCAGTGAGTGAAAGTACAAATGAGTGAGCAAAATGCACAGTGTAGAAGTTTCCAAATGCATATCATGTACTCTTCAACCTGCCAGTAACAAAATCTCCCGCTTTTCAGCCCAATCTTCTGGAAAGCGCTGAGGAACAAGGGAAAGATCTGGTTTTTGATTAAGGCATCAGCGAGATTTACAAGACCTGGGCAATTTAATATCTACTCTTAATTAATGCACTTGAAATTCTTGTCTTTGCTTATTCAGTGGCCCTGTGTAGGCAAGTCCTAAAGTATTTAAGGCCCCGCCAACCCCATTCTGTCTGTTCCAATGAATAATCTATTTATAACTGAAGCTATTTAGGCACAGACCATTCCAGGCATCCATGCTTCCCATGCTTGGATCAGTTTAAAATACATTACATGTTTGCCCCATGTCCATGCCAATGCTGTTCTACACCATTTCCCTTGTACTGCCCTCTGGGTGCTACCCTCAATCAGGGGTGGGCAAAATGTGGCCCGGGGCCATATGCAGCCTGCCAGGCCACTCTATCTGGCCCGTGGGGCCCCTAAAAAATTTAGAAAGTTAATATTTATCTTCCCCTGGCTGCCTATCATATGGCCCTCAATGGCTTGCCAAAACTCAGTAAGTGGCCCTCCGCCCAAAATAATTGCCCGCCCCTGCCCTCGAGTCTCTGGCCCACCTTTCCGCACAGCGGGTTCTGGGAGATTTTAGCAGGCCACCCATGCAGGGTGCTGTAGACATGAAAGGAGTTGAACTATTTCAGCTTGCCTGAATTCATACAGGCATTTAACTAAAACAACTAGTTAGTAAATTTGTAAAGCTACTAGAAGCCTAATCTGTTCCCTTTTCTACGGCTGGAAATATTGGCTGGAATATATATCAGCATTAGAATATACGCCACTTTGCAATAGGGACTTTGGCATAACTTCTCATATGAATGTTATTCTGGAATCCCAGGTCTGCTTTCATTCCAGAATTGAATGTTGAGCCAGGATGCTATCCCAGAATAGCTGTTGCAGAATACCTTGCTCCACTGTGGCTGTTCCAGCCCATTTCCCCATGAGGTAAGTTCTTCTAGGACCTTCCCACCACAGCCAAATGAAGCATCATTGAGACAATTGAAATCATTGGTATCATCCAAGGAAATAGGGAACTCAGCTCAGGCAGAGATTGTATTTGGCAGAAAAAAGTCCTCGTGTGTCCTCAGCTGTGGTTAATGTGTATGGGACATGATACCACATCCTGCTACTAAGACTGTCAAGGGCTTGTGTAATGGGCTGGATCACTCTAGACTAGAGAATAGTCCTCCATCCTTTCTTAGGAAGGTCCGATGCTAGTCAGACAAGGAAGTATGCTAGGGCAGTTGCTCATTGCTCAACAGGTCTAACCTGATTTCAAGCCCATTGAAGTCAAGGAGAAGACTCCCACTGACTACACATGGCAGGCCCCTGACCCCGGGCCTAGATGGGTTAACAGAATATACTATACAGACACTTCCGAAGGCTTGGGGAAGAACGAGGATGGAAGCCTGCACCACTGCATCTGGGTCAGAGGGCGGGGGTGCAAAGTTATAGGAAACAGGGGTGTAGGTTGTAGCCGTGTTGGTCTAAGGACACAGGCAGACAAGGTTCTTTGGGTAAATCTGATATCTTTTATTAAACCAACTCAGCTTGAGTTGGTCTAATAAAAGATATCAGAAGTTATAGCAGAGAAAGAAGTGAAGACAGGCATTGCTGAAAAAGTATTAAACCTTGGGGAGGCATTTGGGTGAGATGAGCTATTTGGCAAATTGCAATCTCTTTGAAGCTCTCATGGACTGTCATTTTCTATCTGTGCACAGTGTTGCGCACAGTAGGGCCTAACCTCACTGCTATGGCAATAACAACACTACTTACTTGGACCTACTTCAAAAATAGAAAAATTACAGATCCCTCTCCATTCCCCTTCCGTTTTTTTTAAGCGTGTCCTTATGTGAATGTGCGTAGGTACCTGGATGTGCTAATAGTGTGTGGAGAGGGTTTTTTTCCCGTCCCTTGGAGGAAAGCATCTCCATTCCAAGGACTGAGCTGTAACTTTTCTCATGTCCCTTCTAGTGCTACCTGGCCTGCGATGTCAGCTCCTAACAGCTGCTAATTTTAACTACCTAAGTGCTAAATTGATCACCTGGGGGCTGTAGTGTCTATACCACACCCAGGACAATAGCAGTGACCACAGAATGGAGGTTGCAAAGGTGGTAAGAGATAGGGGCCAGGGTAACGCTGGGACTAGGGTGTCAGTACACACATCTACAGGAGGCCTCAAGTGCCTCTACACAAACACTCGTAGTATGGGTAACAAGCAGGAGGAACTCACCCTCCTGCTGGCTGACACCAGCCCGGACATAGTGGGGATTACGGAAACGTGGTGGGACTCAACGCATGATTGGGCGGTGAATGTCAAGGGCTATAGGCTGTACAGGAGGGACAGGATAGGAAAGAGAGGTGGGGCCGTGGCACTCTATATTAAGGAGGAATACACATCCTCATCAATTAGTAAGGAGTCAGGGGAGGGGCACTCTGAAGTGCTTTGGGTTAGGGTACAAGGCAGTCAAGGGGAAAGGGATTTAACAGTGGGAGTCTACTACAGACCTCCCAACCAGGGAGAGGAGCTTGACCAGTAATTCTTGGGTCAGCTCACAGAGGTAGTGAAGGCTAAGGATGTGGTAGTCATGGGGGACCTGAACTTCCCAGACATCTGCTGGGAAGAGCAGTCAGCCAGGTCTGAACGCTCACGTAGGTTTTTAGACAGTGTGCAGGACCTCCATCTAACCCAGGAGGTGCACAGCCCCACCAGGGGGGACGCCTTGTGGGACCTGGTGCTGGCCACGGGTGATGACCTGGTGAGGAGGCTGCGGCTGCTCGACCACCTGGGTGACAATGATCATTGCCTGCTGGAATTCTCCATCCAGCGCAAGGTGGCAAAGGCCTGCAGTAAGGCAGCAGCCCTAGATTTTAGGAGGGCAAACTTCAACGAGCTAAGGAGGATAGTTGGAGAAGCGCTGAGGTCCCGGGGGGGAGGGGAGCCAGGTGTCCAAGGAGAGTGGTCGCTCCTTAAGGAGACGATCCTCCAAGCCCAAAGGAAGG
>NW_017729033.1:12813658-12816656 GCF_001723915.1 Gavialis gangeticus
AGGTTAGACATCAGGAGGCGCTACTTCACGGTCAGGGCGGCTAGGGTCTGGAACCAACTTCCAAGAGAGGTGGTGCAGGCTCCTACCCTGGGGGTTTTTAAGAGGAGGTTAGATGAACACCTTGCTGGGGTCGTTTGACCCCAGTACTCTTTCCTGCCATGGCAGGGGTTCAGACTAGATGATCTGCTCAGGTCCCTTCTGACCCTAGAAACTATGAAACTATGAAATGGATGATCTAGCATGTGTGACAAAGGAGGAAAATTTGATTTCTCTGTATCAGCAAGACTTTCCATGGAAACCATATGGACCAAAGTGCCCAAGTGTTTGCGGATATCCTGGAGCTAGGTGAAATTCCTGTCCTGACATACAGTTTGAGGTGTGAAGGGGCAAATTCCTCACCACTGTTCTACCCTGTTAACTTCTATGAGACTGCAGAGGAGATAATTTCTCAGAGAAGGCAAAGGGCCTCCATTTTAAGACAAGCTCCTCACTGATACGTTGTAATTTGGATGGGAACATCCATTTGCCAATCAATGGCAGGATATTGCTCTTAGTGAGTTGGAAACTTCCAGCCTGGCATTATAAAGCCTAGATCTGATACTTTAGCAACCATCATACAGTTCCATAGCTCACTTTTCTTCATGACAGCTTGGAAAGCTTTCCTTGAAAGCCTCGCATTCACGAGCTGCCAGTATCTGCCATGCAGCTTCTTGCCAAAGGGATAACATAAACAGCACATAATGTCAAGTTTCCCACACGAGTAAGATGATCTATTAGCATTGCACTTTGTACTAATTATTGCACAGTGGGTGGGGGCTTGCAAAAGGAGATTTATGCACTCAGCTAGCCATACTTTTATTATTTGTAAGTACTGTTGGCAAGCAACAAATGAGATCTGTATTTTATTGTTATGCCGTTACAAACATGCTAATCTTCCGCGCTTATTAAAACTTCATAACAAATAGTAAAAATGAAATATTGCAACTCTAGGAAGACGCTTCCACATGGGGACCTCAAAGCTCTTTTCCAATTAAGGAAACTGAGGCAAGAGGAACCTGGGCAATCCTGTGGGTTGGTCAACCCCATGCTGTCATAACCTCATGAAAACAATGTGTCATCGATATACACAACATTTTGCCCATAATGTTCATATGTGCCGGGTCAAATGTGGGGTGGCCCTTGGAGGGAGAGGGTGCGAAGGTTTACACTGTGGGTGGAGAGCTTCATGATAGCACCCGCAGAGATGCTAACCTTCCCAAAGGGTTGGGTGTGAGTAGGGCCATTCCAGAGCTGTAAGGAAGAGGGGCTGAGTAGCCCTACTTTTGGCATTTGGTGCCCTTAGAGCCAGGGCCTGTCTACACACACATAGGAGTTGTGCTGGAATCAGTTATATCCAGTTACTTCAATGTATACAGTGACTTTCTGGGAGGCAGCATTAATAGTGCCAGCCGATACACATATCGCAGCACTTGGGCCTATGCAACAGTACGTGACATCAGTGTAAGCACAGTGTGGTCACAGTGATTATTCCACAGCTTCTTTACACAACAGTGTTCCTGCTGCTGTAGCTGTGGCCATGTAGCTCATGAGCCTGGAGGCATCATGTATCATCAAAAGGTATTTTTTGGAAGAAGTAGATGCATGGCCTCCCATAAGCCACATGGGCAGAAGTCATCTTCTGTCAGAGAACTGCATCCATAGCAAATGATGTACTAGTATGCCTATGTCAGCAGGGGTGGTCTGATCTTTTTACACTTCCAGACAACACGGTTATGCCAGGAAAATATTGTAGTATAGACCTGGCCTCAGGAGCCCCCTGTTCTGCCTGGGTAGTGGAGTTCAAAAAGTTACCAGAAAGGCAGTTCTTTTTGAAGCAATGCACTGTGGAACAGCAATAGGAGGACTTGGCATTCAGGTAGCCATCTAAGCAGAAGCAGGCATCCACGTTGCCATTACCTGGACTTTCACAGCATCCAGAATCATTTTAGGACATTTTTTGACAAGAATTTCCCATGAAATAGTTTTAATTTCCACAAAAAGGTCATTCAGGCTCAAAGTCACACTTTGCTATTCTGTAAACGCCCCAGGAGGAGAATGCAATGTGATACTCACCTGGTCTCACATTTCATTTCAAACTCCTAATTCACACCACATTCACGACGGCGTTCTCTTTGTTTTTCTGAACTTTAAGAGGGGGTGTACTGACAAGTTACACTACTGGCATGGAGAGTGGAAAGGGCACATGGGGTGGTCTAACACAAAGCAGTGTGATGACTTTAGGATCAGGGAGATTAAAGCTAAATTCCTGATGGTGAGACATGTAAGACTGTGGTGTCTCACAAGGGAAGTGCTGGATTCCCCATCTGTTGAGATGTACAGAACTAGACCAGGGAACTTCCCCGCATTTACAGAAGGGAACGGGATGATCCATTACACCTAAAAACACTCCTCTCCGATGTCCCAGTACAGTTGGCAGAGTGAGGCTTTTCTTTTGAGCTTCCCCTGTCTCTCTCTGTGTTTCTCTCCCTGGCTTTTTCTTTTTTCTCCTGTCACCTTGTTTTTCCTTCTGATCCTAGAATCCCTTTCTTGGTTTTGTTTTTATTCCCAGTGCTCCTTCCCTTACTGGAGGATCACACATGGCTTCACAAGAGTACTAGACTGCATATGGTCACACAGCTGGGCTGAGCACCACAGGCACAGAAAAGAAAAGCTTAAACCAGTGGTCTCCAACATTTTTAAGTAGGAGATCACCTTTGGCATTTAAAAACAACCCAAGATCTACCGTGCACTGCTGCTCCTTCTCCCCACCCCAACCCAGCAGGTGAGTCCATGGGGAGGGAAGCGGGGGCCAGATCAAGGCAGAGGGAAAAAACATTATTTGGGGGTGTGCCTCCCCAGCAGTTAAGTCCCACTCGACTGGGGCCCCACTCAACTTACCCCTGCTCCTGCCTCTGTAGCACTGTCCCTCACCACGAGGGCCTTGATCTAGCCCCCGTCC
>NW_017729033.1:12816714-12819822 GCF_001723915.1 Gavialis gangeticus
GAGGGCCTTGATCTAGCCCCCGTCCCTTCCCTCCCCCATGGGCTGACCTGCTGGGCTGGGGTGCGCACGTGCATGCACAGGGGCATTCAGACCCACCCCCCACTTCAGATCGACTCCAAGAGGCTCTGAGATCTACTGGTGGATCAAGATCTACTGGTTGGTGACCACTGGCTTAAACCAATGGGCTACTCCCTGACTCCTCAGCTCTACATCCACAAATGCTCTAGCAGCAGCAGTGCCAGATTTAGGCTTAAGCTACTTAAACTACAATTTTAGGGCCTCACAATATGAAGGGCCTCTAAATAAGAAAATAAAACTGGACATTTTCATTCTAACATGACAAAAATAGACATATATATGGCTCCACAGTTATTATTCATATTCAGTTCATAAATTTGTGCAGAAAGAACAATAATTCACCTTAAAATTTCATGAAAATCCATTTTCACGGATTATTTTTATCATATGGGGGTCTCTTAAACTGGACATAGCTTAAAGCCTCAGTATGTCATAATCTGGCAGTGAGCAGTAGACACCACTGCTGGAGCTAGCATGGAGCAAGCAGGACTCTCTCAAGAAGCTGCCTCATGGTTTGTTTATTCATGCAGCCCGTTTGCCATGGCAGGCAGGTGGATTTAAGGGTCAGCATCTCTATCTGGCCTTGACCAGCCTAGTTCCTGCCGGCTCCAGCCCCAAAATTCAAACCAGAACAGACTGAAAAATGGTAACATTTAAAAAAAATTATCCAAGATTTGTCATTCATTTTTCTTCTTTGGGTCAAGAAGAGGGGCTTATTTGTTTGTTTGAAACTTTTTCTGCGAAGTTGTCAGAGGAGCAGGAGAACGGGTTTGTTAGGGGAAAAAGCAAATGTTTTTTGTGTTCAGGTTTCAGTGCACAGAGTATTTTTACAAATCTCTCTTTTTTTAACAAGACAACATTTAATTTAAAAAATGACCGGCTCTCGTTTACACTTGTAGTCACCATGTGACTCCAGGAGGCTGGTCCACTTCTTACCTGTACCACTGAAAATGGGGAGTTCCGCGGAAATCAGGGGACTAGCACTGGTTAGAAACCTGCGTGAAGGGAAAAATAGGCTCATGACTTTGTTTGGGATCTGAAAGTCTAAGTGAGCAGTATCTGCATGTCTTCCAGATTCAGCTCCCACTGATGTCAGAAGTAGGAAATGACCTTAAGTCACTATCCTGTTTCCATTGCACTGCTGATGTACCAAAGAAAGACTGGTCCAATAGCTGCTGCAGAGAGTTTGACCACTGCAAGACAGATAGACCAGTAAGAGGAGACACATTGAGCCTGAGGAAGGAGAAGCAGACAACTTGGTCCCCAGGACTCAAGAGAATGATATGTCACCAAACCAGACATGACAGAAGGCAGCAAAGGGTCTTGGGCTGCTTTTCCTCATGCAGGTACAAATCAGAAGTAGGCCACTGCAGCAAAACTTGTATGGGATGACATGCTGGAGGAGGGATTTTCAGGACGCCCAACGAGTCCATTGAGAACAGGGTTAGGCTGTTGCCACGTGTATTTGAAAATTCGACCTTTCAAGTATAGCTACAGTTACATAGATGGTTCCTCATACCTCCTCCTCATCCTTTAAGTGCCCCCAACACCCTCCCTTTTTTAATACTGCCTGGTGCTGAGCCTGGAGCCTGCCTTGCCTGTGGTACTACCCAGGAGTCAGTGTCACAACCAGGAACAATTCTTCTACTGTTGGTATCTGTCAAAGGCGATATATTACTTTGATTCCCACCCCTCTCACATCCTGAGCCAATGCATCATAATCTGGACTATTTCCCCCTCTCTGTTCTGCACAGACTAACGCTGAACAAGCCTCTATTGTTGGGCCACCTCACACAACAAGAAAATTAGCAGCATTTGGGCATGTTGAGGCCACCACAGCAGCTTACAAGCCATGATTATGGTGCATGTGGTTAGCACAGCCTGCAACATCAAACAGCTTGTTTACAACAGATGTAATCCGTAATGATATAACAGGTGTATAACAGTCAATACCAGCATTGTAGCGATCAAATAACTTTGTGGCACGTTCCCATTGATCCAGTATTAATCCAGGCCCCTGAGGGTTTTGGTCTATGATTTATGTGACTCACTGGGAGGTTTGGGCTCCTTTTGGCACAGCACCAAACTTTCGGCAAAGATCAGTATATAATTTACCGTTTCAGTAAGAGCTTTTTAAACCCATGCTATTAGCAAGCCAGGTTTGTCAATGGCACTTTTTAAAGGGGGCCTGTTTGAGCATGCAGAGATTCGTTCCTCTCAAAAAGTGAATCATACTCTGCAGCCCCTGTAACTCTCTTGGTTTTATATGCTTGAATGCTGATGGATTCAACAAATAGCCAAATAACAGCCTCGGTCAACTTTCACAAGCTCCTGCTAATGCTGTGAATTTTCTCAACATCCTTCTGTACAGAAGCCTGAGTTGTTTGCCCAAGAAAGCAGACACATAAGAGGGGCCATGATAAAAAAAAATACACCAAATAATGAATGATCTAGATGAGGTGTATTGAGAACTTCTCTTCCTCTTCGTGTAACACAAGAAAGAAATTGCATGCAGTTAAAAGATGGCCATTCAAAGTAAGTTAAGGAAAATGTTTTTTCCTCTGCACCTATTAAACCATGGATCTCATGGCCACAAGAAACGGTGAAGCTTGAGAACATAGCAAGATCAGGAATGGGATCAGGCAGTTATATGGGTAACCAAAATGATTGATTATTACAGCTACCTGCTAAGGGGGATATTCCTCTGTGTAGTGGAGCACCTTTGGGGTGCTCACCACATGGCAGGGGCTGCAGTAAGCTGGGACAAAGCTAGCAGCCAAGTGACAAAGCAGCCAAGCAACAAAGCAGCCAAGCAAAGCCCCCCGAATGTCATTCTGAGGCATGTGGCGGAGCACCTTTGGGGTGCTTGCCATTTGAGGGCTCTCACAGGCTCTGAGGGGAGCCTGCTTTGAAGGAGCAGCAGGGGAAACCTCCCCCAGGAACTATTTTAAGGGGGAAGGTGTGTGGCAGGGCACTGTGGGTGCCTGCCACTTTAAGACCGGAGCCAAGCAGCCTGCAGGTGCTTGATTG